>NC_067244.2:20588717-21788717 GCF_019359855.2 Lolium perenne | reverse complement strand
TTAATCGTGCGAGCATGCAGGTGCAAAATGAGGACACTAGCGATTACTTTCTCTCCTGCCAGTCTTATACCTTAATAAATGGGCAAACTGAGCACGTTGTAGCTAATCCTTTTATTAATTAAGCAGCTATATTAGTCAATAAGATTGCCTTATGTTTTTCCTCAGTTTTCGCCAAGCCCTTATTTGCAACCCGCAGAAGGAGCTCAGACGGGAGGATTCCAGTTTAGTTGACCGTTCCGTGCTGACGTGTGGGGCTAGTAGAAAGGGACCGCGTGGGACAGGACGAGACCGCGTTTGGTTGTACGTCAGCAGGAGCTGGGTTCTGTCTCTCTCGGCGCGAATTGGCATTTTTAAGAGCACCTTTTCCCCCTCTATCTCTTTGTCTTTTTTAACCAAATTAGTATCAAATCTAGAGAAGCTTGCATTTCTGTCTTTCTTCAATTATTTGTGCCTTTTGGCCCTCGTTGTTTGCCCAATATGGCAGCAAATCTAGTACTCCCTCTGGTCCATATGTATGTAGTTAAATCTAGAAGCAAATCTCCAGGGTAATGAACGACAAATTCACAGTCATAGTAAATCGAGAAAACAAAGTAGGGCCAACAAAATATAGTAGAATAGGGATAGATAATAGGGATCCCTCCCTAGATAATAAGCTGCATACACAGCAGCCAACATAGTAACAGGTTCGAGGTTCTTCACAACACCATCATACTAACAACATAACAACAAGGGATCCCTAGCTAACAACAAAATAGAAGCTGCTTTGCAGCAGCAGCACACGTCCAGGACTCCGCCTACCCCATCTGCCTCTGCCTCCACTTGTTGCTCCCCTTGGGAGCCTTGGGCTTGAGCGGAGGCATGCGCCCGGCGGAGATCTCCACCCGCTGGATGCTGCGGAGGTGCATGCCGAGTGCCATGTGCTTGGCGCGGAAGGAGTGGGGGTTCACCGACGCGCCGACCTTGGGGTTGGTGTTGCCGATGTTCTCGGCATGCGTGAGGAGGCAGTTGAAGTCAGTGCCGCCGAGTCTGCTAGTGCAGAAGGGGCACCTGTAGACACCCTTGGCGACGTCGAGGTAAGAGACGTACTGGCCGACCTGCAGCCTCCGCAGCACCTGGCGAGTCTTGGTGTCATGGTCCTTGTCGTCGCTGCCGACGTCGCTGCCAGACACCTGATCCATATCAAACTGGAACTTGAGTGAAGGAGTTGCAACGATGTCTAACGTGCATGATAACAAATTAAGAAAAAACAGAGCCAGCCTCAGTTAGAGTGGAGACGATTATATGTCTACAGGGATGGTGTTAGCGAACCAAAGCTCATGCACAACAAATTTGTACACAGCAATGGTTCGCTGAACCCACTCTGTAAAAATTTGTGCCCAACGATTCATCATTGGCAAAGAAACAGATTCTAGATCTAAATTTGAACAGATTCCAGATTATTTGCAAAATTAAACGGTTGATATCTTTTGATTCGTGCATAAAATAACTGATTGAGATCCCATGATTACTTGCATAAATTAACTGATTGAGATCTCATTATTACTTGCATAAATTAACCGAACGGCCGAACTCCAAATCTTCGACGAAATCAAGAAGGGGTCAAAGCAAAATGGAATAAAATCGGCGCAAATATTAACCCAATACTCCTCCATCTACAGATCGGCACTAATAGTTACTAGGGAACCAACAAAAATAGGGTTCAAAGAGGAATGGGGAACAAAAAAAGGGAGCAAACCATAGTTACCTCGTTCCATGGGTCGTCCATGCAGGTGTCGTAGGGGTTCGGAGGCGGGATGTACGGCACCTCCTCATAGGGGTCCCATCCCGGCGGGATCCGACTGCCACCGGCGGCGGCGACGGCCGTTGAGGGGACGGCATCGAAGAGGGAGGCGTCGCGCTTGGAGCCGACGGTGTCATGGACGATGGGATTCACATTCTCCTTGCACATCATCTCGCCGGCAGAGAAGGAGAAGGTTTTTCTCTTTGGAGAAGATGATGATGGGACGTGAGAGGAGGCGTTGCATGAACTAGTGAGAGTGACAGAGAGAGTGCGAGGAGGCGTCTATAAAGGCGAGGGGTGGTTAATGCAACCCGCGTCCTACGCGTCCACCATTGATCGTCTGCACGTCTTGGGCTTCTGCAACGCGACACGCGTCCACGATTGCACGTCTTCGACTTTTGCACCGCGACCCGCGTCTACGCGTCAACAATTGCACGTCTTCCACTTCTGCACCGCAACACGCGTAATCGAGTCTAATACTCACTAGTGCAATATACTCAGTTTTACCTCAAGTGGATGGTCAACAGAGAGTCAACAAATGGGATTAACTAGTTAAATGAGTCAACAAATGGGATTATCAAGCTTACTTATTCGTTTTCACGTGTTAAACTTGTCTAAATCTTGGTCAAACCTAGGATTTGATCAAGATTCAAATGGGCAGAAAATTCCAAAAAAAAACAAAAAAATGAAAAACCAAAGCACATAGTCTTGTTATGTCATATAGTAAGCATTACATTTGATAAACAAGGTCTAGACATATTCAAACCATACAAATCATGTATCTACCCTCTAACCCCTAAACTATGTCTTATGAAGTCAAGCATGAAGAGAAGTGGTTTTGGGTTTCAAACATGGAAATTTCAAACACCTCCCAAAAACTTCATTTTAGAGTGACTAAGAAGGATACATGCTTCCCTTTTCATTTTCATGTTTTAAACTTGTTTAAATCTTGGCCAATCCTAGTATTTAACCAAGATTCAAATGGGCATCAAAATTTAAAAAAATCACAAAAATGAAAAACCAATGCACATAGTTTTTCTTATGTCATATAGTAAGCATTCAAGTTGATAAACAAGGTCTATACATATTCAAACCAGACAAATCATGTATCTATACCCCTAACCCCTAAACTCTGTCTTATGAAGTCAAGCATGAAGAGAATTGGTTTTGGGTTTCAAACATAGAAATTCAAAAACCTCCCAACAAGCTTCATTTTAGAGTGACTAAGAAGGATCCATGCTTACCTTTGCATTTTCATATTTTAAACTTGTTTAAATCATTGTCAACCCTAGGATTTGACCAACATACAAATGGGCACAAAATTAAAAAAAATTAGAAAAATGAAAAACAAAAGCACATAGTCTTCTTGTGTCATATCGTAAGCATTCAAGTTGATAAACAAGGTCTAGATATATCCAAACCCGACAAATCATGTATCTACCCCATGTCGATCTTATGAAGTCTAGCATGAAGAGAAGCCGTTTTGGGTTTCAAACATGGAAATTTCATGAACATGTCAAAAGCTTCATTTTAGAGTGACTAAGAAGGATCAAGGCTTACCTTTTCATTTTCATGTTTTAAACTTGTTTAAATCCTAGTCAAATCAAGGATTTGACCAAGATTCATATGGACATAAAATAAAAAAATAAAAAAATGAAAAACCAAAGAACATAGTCTTCTTATGTCATATAGTAAACATTAACGTTGATAAATAAGGTCTAGACATATTCAGACTAGACAAATCATGTATCTACCCCCTAACCCCTAAACTTTGTCTTATGAAGTCAAGCATGAAGAGAAGTGCATAGTTTGGGTTTCAAACATGGAAATTTAAAAAAAAAATCCCAAAAACTTCATTTTAGAGTGACTAAGAAGGATACATTCTCCCCTTTTCATTTTCATGTTTATACTTGTTTAAATCTTGGTCAAACCTAGGATTTTACAAGATTCAAATGTGCATCAAAATTCCAAAAAAAAGATAACTGGAAAACCAAAGCACATAGTTTTCTTATGTCATATAGTAAGCATTAAAGTTGATAAACAAGGCCTAGACATATTCAAACAATAAAAATAATGTATCTACCCCTACCCCTAAACTTTGTCTTATGTAGTTAAGCATGAAGAAAAGTGGTTTTGGGTTTCAAACATGGAAATTTCAAAAACCTCCCAAAAGCTTTATTTTAGAGTGACTAAGAAGGATCCATACTTACCTTTTCATTTTCATATTTTAAACGTATTTAAATCATTGTCAAGCCTAGGATTTGACCAAGATTCAAATGGGCATAAAATTAAAAAAGATCAGAAAAATGAAAAACAAAAGCACATAGTATTCTTATGTCATATATATAGTAAGCATTCAAAAGTTGATAAACAAGGTCTAGACATATTCAAATAATACAAATCGTGTATCTACCCCTAACCCTAAACTCTGTCTTATATATGAAGTCAAGCATGAAGACAAGTGGTTTTTGGTTTCAAACACGGAAATTTCAAAAACCTCCCAAAAGCTTCATTTTAGAGTGACTAATTAAGAAGGATCCAGGCTTACCTTTTCATTTTCATGTTTTAAACTTGTTTAAATCTTGGTCAAACCTAGGATTTGACCAATATTCAAATGGGCATAAAATAAAAAATAAAAAACCAAAGCACATAGTCTTCTTATGTCATGTAGTAATCATTCAAGTTCATAAACAAGGTCTAGACTTATTCAAACCAGACAAATCATGTACCCCCTAACCCTAAACTCTATCTCATATATGAAGTCAAGCATGAAGAGAAGTGTGGTTTTGGGTTTCAAACATGTAAATTTCAAAAACCTCCCAAAAGCTTCATTTTAATCAGACTTACTTTTAAATTAAGAAGGATCCAGGATTAATTACATTTTCATTGTCATGTTTTAAACTTGTTTAAATCTTGGTCAAACCTGGGATTTGACCAAGATTCAAATGGGCATAAAAATTCAGAAAAAATTGAAATAATGAAAAACAAAAGCACATAGCCTTCATATGTCATATAGTAAGCATTCAAATTGATAAACAAGGTCTAGACATATTCAAACCAGAAAAATCATGTATCTACCCCTAAGGCCTAACCCTAAACTCTGTCTTATGAAGTCAAGCATGAAGAGAAGTGCTTTTGGGTTTAAACCACAGAAATTTCAAGAACATCCCAAAAGCTACATTTTAGAGTGACTAAGAAGGATCGATGCTTACCTTTTCATTGTCATGTTTTAAACTTATTTGAATCTCGGTCAAATCCTAGGTTTGACCAAGATTTAAACAAGTTTAAAACATGAAAATGAAACGGGAAGTCTGTATCCTTCTTAGTCACTCTAAAATGAAGCTTTTGGGATGTTCTTGAAATTTCCATGGTTGACTTGATAAGACGGAGTCTAGGGTTAGGGTAGACATAAACATGATTTGTCTGGTTTAATTATGTCTAGACCTTGTTTATCAACTTTAATGCTTACTATATGACATAAGAAAACTATTTGCTTTTGTTTTTCATTTTTCTGTTTTTTTTTAAATTTTGATGCCCAATTGAATCTTGTCAAATCCTAGGCTTGACCAAGATAATTTAAATAAGTTTAAAACATGAAATGAAAAGGGAAGCATGTATCCTTCTTAATCACTCTAAAATGAAGTTTTTGGGAGGTTTTTGAAATTTCCATGTTTGAAACCCAAAACCACTTCTCTTCATGCTTGACTTCATAAGACAGAGTATGTGATTTGGTTTTTCATTTTTATGTTTTTTGTTCTTCCCTTTTGAATCTTGGTCAAATCCTAGGTTTGACCAAGATTTAGACAAGTTTAACACATGAAAACGAATAAGTAAGCTTGGATCCTTCTTAGTCACTCCAAAATTTACCAATTGATAGATGTGTTAACTTTGCTTCATGAAAAAATAATGTCATGTAAATGAGTTAACTTTGATTTACTACCCTTGAATCCATAGGAAACTTTTTTCTAATGCACTATAATAATCAATCGAGTTTATACACCAACAGGTCTGTCACTTACGTGTGGTGCCCACTTATGAGGTCCCACACTTCAGTGAGCACAAGTCACGTGCAATAGGTACGCAAACTCCCAGCCATCTTCTTTGTCAAGAGAAGACGCATCAGGATGCGTATCGGTTGTCCCTCTCACAAAAGAAAAATCCTATTAACAGAGGTTCGAGTGACGCCAAACATCCAAATCCAGATGCATCCCAACTTGCTACTATCTCCTTCCCTAATTACGATACATATATTTTTTCAGCCAAGTCAAAATTCAAAAGATTGAGGAACTCTACATAAAAAATATCAACATCTACAATTTTAGAAGCACATACTACGAAAGTATTATTCGGAGGAAGTCTTGAATAATACGTTTTTATCGAGTACAAATAATGTCAGTTGGAACTAGACTTGTAAGACACATGGCCACAAATCTTTCGTCAGAAGAGTCGAATCTGCAAATCAGTAGTTACAAAAGCGACCCAGCTTAGGGATGGATAATATGACTTAGGCAATATAAACGTTGAAATATATGTATCTTGACATATTTCAGTTGTAGATACATCCATTTTAACATCAAGTAATATGGATCGGAGGACTAGCTAAAGAACAATGAGAGTCAGTGCTTCTCTCCCCCCAGCCTACCTGGCGGAGCGGCCCTCCATCAGGTCAGGTGGTGATTCCGCTTCTCTCCCTGGAACTCCTTATCACCCAGCCTACTCGGCGACGTGCGCTCCTCAGCTACCTCCGCGAGGGCACCTCGGTGACCTACGCAAAGGTGGCTGGACTCGGAGCACATCGACTTGCTTCTGCGGTGCCTGGATTGGATCGACCATCCCGCGCGTGTCCTCCACCATATTGTTTTTCTTCAAGATGCTGTCATCCATCATCTTCTTCACCGCATCATGTTGGGTGTTGAGGCTCCCGTTGAGAGCTTGAACGCACATGTTTGATAGCTCGACGTTTTCTTCGCGAAGAAAGCCGCACTCGATCTTAAGCATCAAATTCTCGCCCTTAAGCTTCTTGATGACAGTGTTCGTTTCCTCACTTGATGGAATGCTCACATCATGCAGCTTGCCCCGGCCGGTGACCTCGTCCTTCAAAGTATCGAGATCATCGCGAAAGTTGGAGGCGAGTTTCACGAGAGTTTTAAGCTCATCTCTGAAACACGTCGACGCTTCCTGCATGGCAATATCATTAGTACCAAACAAAGTGACGAGAGGAAGACGAAAATGTCCAATCAGTGGTAACCTCTAAGCGCACGAGACACGGGTTGAAGTCGTCATGAGAAGATGGCAGGGTGCGTCGTGGGGCACTGAGATATGTATAAAAAGGATTAATACGGAATAAAGAGTTGGGACCTCCGGGCCAGGAAGAATCAAGAAACATGGCGATGGAAACTAACCAGGAATCTTCGACCGCACGATGGACGCCGTTCCGAGACGAGCGCGAAGCAGGGCCTTCGTTTTCTGGCGGGTCCTTTCTCGCGGCCAGCATCTGGATAGACCGTCGGCGGGAACTCTCCACGTCCCTGGTCAACACTAGATGGTGCTTCTTCAAGCGAGATGGTGGCCTTGACTTCGGAGGCATCGCGGGAAATGGAAGGAGACTGGAAGTGAAGCAAGAAGGGAATGGAAGAAGTACTCCCCCCTATTAAAATTAGACAGCCATCTCCTGCCCTCGCTTCGAGCAACTTGGTCCGCCCATCCTAAATCAACGGCCGAGAGGGGGCTCCCTTGCGAACTCAGATCCAGTGACTTACCCAACAGAAGTTACCATGAAATTTACCTATACGAGCCATCAGATTAAGATCCAACGCACATGGTTGATCTAAAATTTATGTTGCTCAGAAAAAAAATCCCTTTATCGAAAAAAAAACTTTACATTAAGACGAAGTTGCATGGTGACTTCTCTTACTGGAGTCACTGGATCTCAGTCCCTGGTCAGGACTCGGGAGAAGAAGCAAATGAATCGAGAGCGGTCCGGAGTAGTACGTATGCTTCAACACAGAGACGTTCTATCCTGTCCGTCCACCGTAAATCAACGGGACAGAGCGGCTACCTTCTCTTCGAAGGCTCTGGCGCGCAACCCGAGGAATGGACATCTGTCGGCTAGTATAGAATTTTATAGCACGCCATTAATCGAGCTAGCAGCTGTACTACTGACTACTAGTACTACTCTGATGGACGTCCAAAACTCTGAATAGTCAGTGGAAACAATGAACGCCAGGGTAGTACTGTAGTAGTGAAGCAATGGGGATAAAAAATCAGAAAAATGAAAAACCAAATAACATAGCCTTCTTATGTCATATATATAGTAAGCATTCAAGTTGATAAACAAGGTCTAGACATATTCAAACCAGAAAAAAGCATGTATCTACCCCTAACAATAAACTCTGTCTTATGAAGCCAAGCATGAAGAGAAGTGGTTTTGGGTTAATTTCAAACATTGAGATTTCAAAAACCTCCCAAAAGATTAATTTTAGAGTGACTAAGAAGGATCCATGCTTACCTTTTCATTTTCATGTTTTAAACTTGTTTAAACCTTGGTTAAACCTAGGATTTGACCAAGATTCAAATGGGCGTAAAAATTCATAAAAAATCAAAAAATGAAAAACCAAAGCACATATATAGTCATCTTATGTCATATAGTAAGCATTCAAGTTGATAAACAAGGTCTAAACATATTCAAACCAGAAATATCATGTATCATATCTACCCCTAACCCTAAACTCTGTCTTATGAAGTCAAACATATGAAGAGAACTGGGGTTTTGGGTTTCAAACATAAAAAATTCAAGTACCTTCATTTTAGAGCTAGTGACTAATTAAGAAATGATTCATGCTTGCCTTTTCATTTTCATGTTTTAAACTTGTTTAAACCTTGGTCAAACCTAGGATTTGACCAAGATTTAAATGGGCATAAAAAATTGAAAAAAATCAAAAAATGAAAACCCAAAGCACATATATAGCCTTCTTATGTCATATAGTAACCATTCAAGTTGATAAACAAGGTCTATACATATTCAAACCAGAAAAAGCATGTATCTACCCCTAACCCTAAACTCTGTCTTAAGTGGTTTTGGGTTTCAAACATGGAAATTTCACAAACCTCCCAAAAGCTTCATTTTACAGTGACTACTTAAGCAGGATCCAGGCTTACCTTTTCATTTTCATGTTTTAAACTTGTTTAAATCTTGTTCAAACCTAGGATTTGACCAAGATTCAAATGGGCATAAAAAATTAGAAAAAACCGAAAAAATGAAAAACCAAATAACATAGCCTTCTTATGTAATATAGTAAGCATTAGTTGATAAACAAGGTCTAGACGACATATTCAAACCAAAAAAATGTATCTACCCTAACCCTAAACTTTGTCTTATAGTAAGCATTCAAGTTGATAAACAAGGTCTAGACATATTCAAACAAGAAAAATCATCTATCTACCCTTAACCATAAACTCTTTCTTATGAAGTCAAACATGAAGAGAAGTGGTTTTGGGTTTCAAACATAAAATTTCAAGTACCGCCCAAAAGCTTCATTTTAGAGTGAATAGTTAAGAATGATTCATGCTTACCTTTCCATTTTGATGTTTTAAACTTGTTTCAATCTTGGTCAAACCTAGGATTTGACCAAGATTCAAATGGGTTTAACAATTAAAAAAATTAGAAAAATGAAAAAGCAAAGCACATAGTATTCTTATGTCACATAGTAAGCATTCAAATTGATAAACAAGGTCTAGACATATTCAAACTAGAAAAATCATCTATCTACCCATAACCATAAACTCTGTCTTATGAAGTCAAACATGAAGAGAAGTGGTTTTGGGTTTCAAACATAAAAATTCAAGTACCTCCCAAAAGCTTCATTTTAGAGTGAATAATTAAGAATGATTCATGCTTACCTTTCCATTTTGATGTTTTAAATTTGTTTCAATCTTGGTCAAACCTAGGATTTGTCCAAGATTCAAATGGGTTTAACAATTAAAAAATAGAAAAATGAAAAAGCAAAGCACATAGTATTCTTATGTCATATAGTAAGCATTCAAGTTGATAAACAAGGTCTATACATATTCAAACTAGAAAAAAGCATGTATCTACCCATGCATAACCCTATACTTTGTCTTCTGAAGTCAAGCATGAAGAGAAGTGGATTTGGGTTTCAAACATGGAAATTTCAAAAACCTCCCAAAAGCTTCATTTTAGAGTGACTAAGAAGGATCCAGGCTTACCTTTTCATTTTCATGTTTTAAACTTGTTTAAATCTTGGTCAAACCTAGGATTTGACCAAGTTCAAATGGGCATAAAATTTCAAAAAAATAAAAAAATGAATGACCAAAGCACATAGTATAGCCTTCTTATGTCATATATATATAGTAAGCCTTCAAGTTGATGAACAAGCTAGGTCTAGACATATTCAATACAGAAAAAAGCATGTATCTACCCCCTAACCCTTAACTATGTCTTATGAAGTCAAGCATGAAGAGAAGTGGTTTTGGGTTTCAAACATGGAAATTTCAAAAACTTCCCAAAAGCTTAATTTTAGAGTGAATAAGAAGGATCCAAGCTTACCTTTTCATTTTCAGGATTTATGCTTGTTTAAATCTTGGTCAAACATAGGATTTGACCAACACACATATATATAGTCTTCTTATGTCGACCATATAGTAAGCATTCAAGTTGATAAACAAGCATGTGATCGATCTAGACATATTCAAACCTGATAAATCATGTATCTACCCCTAACCCTAAACTCTGTCTTATGAAGTCAACCATGAAGAGAAGTGGTTTAATTTGGGTTCCAACCATTGAGATTTCAAGAACCCCCCCCCAAAAGCTTCATTTTAGAATGACTTAAGAAGGATCCAGGCTTACCTTTTCATTTTCATGTTTTAAACTTGTTTAAATCTTGGTCAAACCTAGGATTTGACGAAGATTCAAATGGACATAAAAAATTCAAAATCATTGTCTTCTTATGTCATACAGTAAACATTCAAGTTGATAAACAAAGTCTAAACATATTCAAACAAGAAAAATCATGTATCTACCCCTAACCCTAAACTCTGTCTTATGAAGTCAACCATGAAGATATGTAAGAATTCAAGTTGATAAACAAGGTCTAGACATATTCAACCTAGACAAATCATGTATCTACCCCTAACACTAAACTCTGTCTTATCAAGTCAATCATGAAGAGAAGCGGTTTTGGGTTTCAAACATGGAAATTTCAAGAACCTCCCAAAAGCTGCTTCATTTTAGAGTGACTAAGAAGGATCCATGCTTACCTTTTCATTTTCATATTTTATACTTGTTTAAATCCTGGTCAAACCTAGGATTTGACCAAGATTCAAATGGGCATAAAATTAAAAAAAATAGAAGAATGAAAAACAAAAGCACATAGTCTTCTTATGTCATATAGTAAGCATTCCAGTTGATAAACAAGGTCTAGACATATTCAAACCTGGCAAATCATGTATCTACCCCTAACCCTAATTAAACTATGTCTTATGAAGTCAACCATGAAGAGAAGTGGTTTTGGATTTCAAACATTGAGATTTCAAGAACCCCCCAAAAGCTTCATTTTAGAATGACTAAGAAGGATCCATGCTTACCTTTTCATTTTCATGTGTTTTAAACTTGCTTAAATCTTGGTCAAACCTAGGATTTGACCAAGATTCAAATGGGCATAAACATTCAAAAAAATCAAAAAATGAAAACCAAAGCACATAGCCTAGCTTCTTATGTCATATATATATATATATATATATATATATATATATATATATATAGTAAGCATTCAAATTGATGAACAAGGTCTAGACATGTTCAAAACGTAAAAGTATGTATCTACCCCCTAACCCTTAACTATGTCTTATGAAGTCAAGCATGAAGAGAAATGGTTTTGGGTTTCAAACATGGAAATTTTAAAAACATCCCAAAAGCTTAATTTTAGAGTGACTAAGAAGGACCCAAGCTTAATTTCAAGAACACCCCTCGCAAATCTTCATTTTAGAGTGACTAAGAAGGATCGAGGCTTATCTTTTCATTTACATGTTTTAAACTTGTTTAAATCTTGGTCAAATCAAGACTCAAATGGGCCTAAAAATTCAAAAAAATCAAAAAAAAAACCAAAGCACATAGCCTTCTAATGTCATATATAGTAAGCAGCATTCAACTTGATGAACATGGCCGGTCTAGACATATTCATAACATAAAAAGCATGTATCTACCCCCTAACGCTTAACTCTGTCTTAATTATGAAGTCAAGCATGAAGAGAAGTGGTTTTGGGTTTCAGACATGGAAATTTCAAAAACTTCCCAAAAGCTTAATTTTAGAGGGACTAAGAAGGATCCAAGCTTACCTTTTCATTTTCATGTTTTAAGCTTGTTTAAATATTGGTCAAACATAGGATTCAAATGGGCATAAACAATTAGAAATAAACAGAAAAAATGAAAAACCAAATAACATAGCCTTCTTATGTAATATAGTAAGCATTAGTTGATAAACAAGGTCTAGACATATTCAAACCAAAAAAAATCATGTATCTCTACCCCTAACCCTAAACTCTCGGTCTTATGAAGTCAAGCATGAAAAGAAGTGGTTTTGGGTTTCAAACATGGAAATTTCAAAAACCTCCCAAAAGCTTCATTCTAGAGTACTGTGACTAAGAAAGATCCATGATTACCTTTTCATTTTCATGTTCTAAACTTGTTTAAATCTTGGTCAAACATAGGATTTGACCAAGATTTTAATGGGCATAAAAAATTCGAAAAAATCAAAAAATGAAAAACCAAAGCACATATATAGCCTTCTTATGTCATATAGTAACCATTCAAGTTGATAAACAAGGTCTATACATATTCAAACCAGAAAAAGCATGTATCTACCCCTAACCCTAAACTCTGTCTTACGAAGTCAAGCATGAAGAGAAGTGGTTTTGGGTTTCAAACATGGAAATTTCAAAAACCTCCCGAAAGCTTAATTTTAGAGTGAGTAAGAAGGTTTATACATGTGTTCAAACCCGACAAATCATGTATCTATCCCCTAACCATGCATAAACTCAGTCGATCTTATGAAGTCTAGCATGAAGAGAAGTCGTTTTGGGTTTCAAACATGGAAATTTCAAGAACATCCCAAAAGCTTCATTTTAGAGTGCCTAATAAGGATACAAACTTCCCTTTTCATTTTCATGTTTTAAACTTGTTTAAATCTTGGTCAAACCGCCTAGGATTTGACCAAGATTCAAATGGGCATACAAATTCAGAAAAAAATCAAAAACCAATGCACATAGCATTCTTATGTCATATATATAGTAAGCATTAAAGTTGATAAACAAGGTCTAAACATATTCAAACCAGACAACTCATGTATATATCTACCCCTAACCCTAAACTTTGTCTTATGAAGTCAATCATGAAGAGAAGTGGTTTTGGGTTTCAAACATGGAAATTTCAAGAACCTCCCAAAAGCTTTATTTTAGAGTGACTAAGAAGGATCCATGCTTACCTTTTCATTTTCATGATTTAAACTTGTTTAAATCTTTGTCAAACCTAGGATTTGACCAAAAGATTCAAATGGGCACAAAATTCAAAAAAAGCAGAAAAATGAAAAACCAAAGTACATAGTCTTCTTATGTCATATAGTAAGCATTCAAGTTGATGCATTAACAAGGTTTGGACATATTCAAACCATACAAATCATGTATCTACCCCCTAACCGTAAGCTCTGTCTTATGAAGTCAAGCTTGAAGAGAAGTGGTTTTGGGTTTCAAACATGAAAATTTCAAAAACCTCCCAAAAACTTCATATTAGAGTGACTAATTAAGAGGGATACAAGCTTCCCTTTTCATTTCATGTTTTAAACGTGTTTAAATCTTTGTCAAACCTAGGATTTGACCAAGATTCTAATATATGGGCATAAAATTCAAAAAAAAAAACAAAAAAAAAAAGAAAAACCAAAGCACATAGTCTTCTTATGTCATATAGTTAGCATTAAAGTTGATGAACAAAGTTTAGACATATTCAAACCAGACAAATCATGTATCTACCCCCTAACCCTAAACTCGGTCTTGTGAAGTCTAGCATGAAGAGAAGTCGTTTTGGGTTTCAAACGTTTAAGCCAAAAGCCCCTTTTTCAAATACTTCAAACTTATTCAAATTTGGTTCAAATTTGAAAGACATACAAGTTATAGCACACATAGTGCATACATTTTCACACATACTGCACTAGATAGATGCTAACCCTATAGTTTGAGCCCATTTGGATGAGGTAGAAAAAATTCTTGGATTAGAATCGTGTTGTTCGAACCCCGTAGTTGGATTTTTTTGAACCTTGATCTGTAGTACTGGGCAAAACCCTAGTTTAACCTATTTAATTATAGATTCGTATATCGATTTTTCTACCTTTTTATTATTACTATGCAGCACATGTGTGTTTGCCCGTCTAGCTAGTGAAACTCGGAGGAAGAGGGATCACTCGGAAAGACAGAAGAAGGGAGAGCATTATGGTGTCTCCCCTTTTTCGGGTGACGATGTTGACTATTGTGCAGGGTTCGTCAGTGAGCAGGAGGAGGTGCGAGCGAGCGAGCGAGTGATGCGTGTGGTTGGCACGTCCGTTGGGAACCCCAAGAGGAAGGTGTGATGCGCACAGCGGCAAGTTTCCCTCAGTAAGAAACCAAGGTTTAATCGGACCAGTAGGAGTCAAGAAGCACGTTGAAGGTTGATGGCGGCGAGATGTAGTGCGGCGCAACACCAGGGATTCCGGCGCCAACGTGGAACCTGCACAACACAACCAAAGTACTTTGCCCCAACGAAACAGTGAGGTTGTCAATCTCACCGGCTTGCTGTAACAAAGAGTTAACCGTATTGTGTGGAAGATGATTGTTTGCAGAAAACAGTAGAACAAGTATTGCAGTAGATTGTATTTCAGTAAAGAGAATTGACCGGGGTCCACAGTTCACTAGAGGTGTCTCTCCCATAAGACAAACAGCATGTTGGGTGAACAAATTACAGTTGGGCAATTGACAAATAAAGAGAGCATGACCATGCACATACATATCATGATGAGTATAGTGAGATTTAATTGGGCATTACGACAAAGTACATAGACCGTCATCCAACTGCATCTATGCCTAAAAAGTCCACCTTCAGGTTATCATCCGAACCCCCTCCAGTATTAAGTTGCTAACAACAGACAATTGCATTAAGTATTGCGCGTAATGTAACTAGTGACTACATCCTTGAACATAGCACTAATGTTTTATCCCTAGTGGCAACAGCACATCCGTAATCTTAGTGGTTCTTGTCACTCCTCCAGATTCACGGAGACATGAACCCACTATCGAGCATAAATACTCCCTCTTGGAGTTACTAGCATCAACTTGGCCAGAGCATCTACTAATAACGGAGAGCATGCAAGATCATAAACAACACATAGACATAGCTTTGATAATCAACATAACAAGTATTCTCTATTCATCGGATCCCAACAAACGCAACATATAGAATTACAGATAGATGATCTTGATCATGTTAGGCAGCTCACAAGATCCGACAATGATAGCACAATGGGGAGAAGACAACCATTTAGCTACTGCTATGGACCCATAGTCCAGGGGTAGACTACTCACACATCACACCGGAGGCGACCATGGCGGCGTAGAGTCCTCCGGGAGATGATTCCCCTCTCCCGGCAGGGTGCCGGAGGCGATCTCTGGATCCCCCGAGATGGGATCGGCGGCGGCGGCGTCTCTGGAAGGTTTTCCGTATCGTGGCTCTCGATCGGGGGTTTCGTCACGGAGACTTTTTATAGGCGGAAGGGCAGGTCAAGAGGCGGCACGGGGCCCCACACCACAGGCCGGCGCGGCCAAGGGGGCCGCGCCGCCCTATAGTGTGGCCCCTCCGTGGCCCCTCTTCGTCTCTCCTTCGGACTTACGGAAGCTTCGTGAGAAAATAGGCCCCTGGGCTTTGATTTCGTCCAATTCCGAGAATATTTCCTTACTAGGATTTACGAAACCAAAAACAGCAGAAAATAGCAATCGGCACTTCGGCATCTTGTTAATAGGTTAGTTCCAGAAAATGCACGAATATGACATAAAGTGTGCATAAAACATGTAGATAACATCAATAATGTGGCATGGAACATAAGAAATTATCGATACGTCGGAGACGTATCAGCATCCCCAAGCTTAGTTCTGCTCGTCCCGAGCAGGTAAAACGATAACACAGATAATTTCTGGAGTGACATGCCATCATAATCTTGATCATACTATTTGTAAAGCATATGTAGTGAATGCAGCGATCAAAACAATGTATATGACATGAGTAAACAAGTGAATCATAAAGCAAAGACTTTTCATGAATAGCACTTCAAGACAAGCATCAATAAGTCTTGCATAAGAGTTAACTCATAAAGCAATAATTCAAAGTAAAGGCATTGAAGCAACACAAAAGAAGATTAAGTTTCAGCGGTTGCTTTCAACTTGTAACATGTATATCTCATGGATATTGTCAACATAGAGTAATATAATAAGTGCAATAAGCAAGTATGTAGGAATCAATGCACAATTCACACAAGTGTTTGCTTCTTGAGGTGGAGAGAAATAGGTGAACTGACTCAACATTGAAAGTAAAAGAATGGTCCTCCATAGAGGAAAAGCATCGATTGCTATATTTGTGCTAGAGCTTTGATTTTTGAAAACATGAAACAATTTTGTCAACGGTAGTAATAAAGCATATGCATCATGTAAATTATATCTTATAAGTCGCAAGCCTCATGCATAGTGTACTAATAGTGCCCGCACCTTGTCCTAATTAGCTTGGACTACCGGATCATCACAATGCATTGTTTTTACCAAGTGTCACAAAGGGGTACCTCTATGCCGCCTGTACAAAGGTCTAAGGAGAAAGCTCGCATTGGATTTCTCGCTATTGATTATTCTTCAACTTAGACATCCATACCGGGACAACATAGACAACAGATAATGGACTCCTCTTTTATGCATAAGCATATAACAACAGTTAATAATTTTCTCATTTGAGATTTGAGGATTATTGTCCAAAACTGAAACTTCCACCATGGAACATGGCTTTAGTTAGCGGCCCAATGTTCTTCTCTAACATATGCATGCTTAACCATATGGTGGTAGATCTCTCTTGCTTCAGACAAGACGAACATGCATAGCAACTCACATGAAATTCAACAATGAATAGTTGATGGCGTCCCCAGTGAACATGGTTATCGCACAACAAGCAACTTAATAAGAGATAAAGTGCATAATGACATATTCAATACCACAATAGTTTTTAAGCTATTTGTCCCATGAGCTATATATTGCAAAGGTGAATGATGGAATTTTAAAGGTAGCACTCAAGCAATTTACTTTGGAATGGTGGAAAAATACCATGTAGTATAGGTAGGTATGGTGGACACAAATGGCATAGTGGTTGGCTCAAGTATTTTGGATGCATGAGAAGTATTCCCTCTCGATATAAGGTTTAGGCTAGCAAGGCTTATTTGAAACAAACACAAGGATGAACCGGTGCAGCAAAACTCACATAAAAGACATATTGAAAACATTATAAGACTCTACACCGTCTTCCTTGTTGTTCAAACTCAATACTAGAAATTATCTAGACCTTAGAGAAACCAAATATGCAAACCAAATTTTAGCATGCTCTATGTATTTCTTCATTAATGGGTGCAAAGCATATGATGCAAGAGCTTAAACATGAGCACAACAATTGCCAAGTATCACATTACCCAAAACATTTATAGCAATTACTACATGTATCATTTTCCAATTCCAACCATATAACAATTTAACGAAGGAGAAACTTCGCCATGAATACTATGAATAGAAACCAAGGACATACTTGTCCATATGCTACAGCGGAGCGTGTCTCTCTCCCATAAAGTGAATGCTAGGATCCATTTGATTCAAACAAAACAAAAAACAAAAACAAACCGACGCTCCAAGAAAAAGCACATAAGATGTGATGGAATAAAAATATAGTTTCAGGGGAGGAACCTGATAATGTTGTCGATGAAGAAGGGGATGCCTTGGGCATCCCCAAGCTTAGACGCTTGAGTCTTCTTGATATATGCAGGGGTGAACCACCGGGTGCATCCCCAAGCTTAGAGCTTTCACTCTCCTTGATCATGTTGCATCATACTCCTCTCTTGATCCTTGAAAACTTCCTCCACACCAAACTCGAAACAACTCATTAGAGGGTTAGTGCACATTATAAATTGACATATTCAGAGGTGACACAATCATTCTTAACACTTCTGGACATTGCATAATGCTACTGGACATTAGTGGATCAAAGAAATTCATCCAACATAGCGAAAGAGGCAATGCGAAATAAAAGGCAGAATCTGTCAAAACAGAACAGTTCGTATTGACGAATTTTAAAATGGCACCAGCTTGCTCAAATGAAAATGCTCAAATTGAATGAAAGTTGCGTACATATCTGAGGATCATGCACGTAAATTGGCATAATTTTCTGAGCTACCTACAGGGAGGTGGACCCAGATTCGTGACAGCAAAGAAATCTGGAACTGTGCAGTAATCCAAATCTAGTACTTACTTTTCTATCAACGGCTTAACTTGGCACAACAAAACACAAAACTAAGATAAGGAGAGGTTGCTACAGTAGTAAACAACTTCCAAGACACAAAATAAAAACAAAGTACTGTAGGTAAAAACATGGGTTGTCTCCCATAAGCGCTTTTCTTTAACGCCTTTCAGCTAGGCGCAGAAAGTGTGTATCAAGTATTATCAAGAGATGAAGTTTCAACATTACCTTGGGCTTTACCCTTACCTTTCTTATTGTTTTTCTTTCCCTTTGGTTTAGGAAATGTATGAGTTTCCCCCGGTATAGAGGTGAATTTCACAGTGCCTTCTCCAACATCAATGACTGCTCCCAATAGTTTCAGCAGGGATCTTCCGAGTGTGAGTTTTCCTGTTTCAACAACAAGATAATCAATGGATATTGTTCTTCCAAGAATGGTTGTATGCACACCTGCGGCTATTCCTTTAGGAATTATAGTAGAGTTATCAATGAGAGTTATTTCTTCTCCTCCTTCCTCGACTCCCCAAAGTTTCAAATATTTATAAATACTTTCAGGCATAAGGCAAAATTCATACATAATATCACAGTAGGCATGGAGAGTTCGATCACCGATAACAATTTTAACAGCAGGATCCCACATTGAGAGTTTAGAGTTCACTAAAACTTGTTCAAGACGATTACGAACGTGGCAATAATTATCATTCAAGCGAGATGTACTTATCTCGAGATTATTTAATCTACTATAAATGCTAGTGAGGACTGAATCAAAGTTATTAGCTGAATCATGTGATGCAACCAACTTCTTTATGGCATTAAAAGCTTGATCCCCATTGCAATGAAGGAAATCTCCTCCCACTAAAGTATCTAAAGCATATCTATAGCGAACCATAAGACCAAAATAAAAATTACTGAGGAGCAAACTTAGAGTCATTTGAGGTTCAGTTTTACGATAAGAAGTAAAAATTCTAGACCAAGCATCCTTAAAACTCTCCTCATCCCCTTGTTTAAAAGTGAAGACTAATTCTTCAGGCGAAGAAGTAACAGGTTCAGAGCTAGACATGATAACAAAAGTAACTAATTTTTTTGTATTTTAATATAGAGTGCAAGACAATAAAGCAAACTAGATAAAGTAAATGCAAGTAAACTAATTTTTTTTGGGTTTTCGATATAGCAAACAAGATAGCAAATAAAGTAAAACTAGCAACTAATTTTTTTGTATTTTGATTTAGTGCAGCAAACAAAGTAGTAAATAAAACTAAGCAAGACAAAAACAAAGTAAAGAGATTGAGAAGTGGAGACTCCCCTTGCAGCGTGTCTTGATCTCCCCGGCAACGGCGCCAGAAATTTGCTTGATGCGTGTGGTTGGCACGTCCGTTGGGAACCCCAAGAGGAAGGTGTGATGCGCACAGCGGCAAGTTTCCCTCAGTAAGAAACCAAGGTTTAATCGGACCAGTAGGAGTCAAGAAGCACGTTGAAGGTTGATGGCGGCGAGATGTAGTGCGGCGCAACACCAGGGATTCCGGCGCCAACGTGGAACCTGCACAACACAACCAAAGTACTTTGCCCCAACGAAACAGTGAGGCTGTCAATCTCACCGGCTTGCTGTAACAAAGAGTTAACCGTATTGTGTGGAAGATGATTGTTTGCAGAAAACAGTAGAACAAGTATTGCAGTAGATTGTATTTCAGTAAAGAGAATTGGACCGGGGTCCACAGTTCACTAGAGGTGTCTCTCCCATAAGACAAACAGCATGTTGGGTGAACAAATTATAGTTGGGCAATTGACAAATAAAGAGAGCATGACAATGCACATACATATCATGATGAGTATAGTGAGATTTAATTGGGCATTACGACAAAGTACATAGACCGTCATCCAACTGCATCTATGCCTAAAAAGTCCACCTTCAAGGTTATCATCCGAACCCCTCCAGTATTAAGTTGCTAACAACAGACAATTGCATTAAGTATTGCGCGTAATGTAACTAGTGACTACATCCTTGAACATAGCACTAATGTTTTATCCCTAGTGGCAACAGCACATCCGTAATCTTAGTGGTTCTTGTCACTCCTCTAGATTCACGGAGACATGAACCCACTATCGAGCATAAATACTCCCTCTTGGAGTTACTAGCATCAACTTGGCCAGAGCATCTACTAATAACGGAGAGCATGCAAGATCATAAACAACACATAGACATAGCTTTGATAATCAACATAACAAGTATTCTCTATTCATCGGATCCCAACAAACGCAACATATAGAATTACAGATAGATGATCTTGATCATGTTAGGCAGCTCACAAGATCCGACAATGATAGCACAATGGGGAGAAGACAACCATCTAGCTACTGCTATGGACCCATAGTCCAGGGGTAGACTACTCACACATCACACCGGAGGCGACCATGGCAGCGTAGAGTCCTCCGGGAGATGATTCCCCTCTCCGGCAGGGTGCCGGAGGCGATCTCCTGGATCCCCCGAGATGGGATCGGCGGCGGCGTCTCTGGAAGGTTTTCCGTATCGTGGCTCTCGGTACTGGGGGTTTCGTCACGGAGACTTTTTATAGGCGGAAGGGCAGGTCAAGAGGCGGCACGGGGGCCCCACACCACAGGCCGGCGCGGCCAAGGGGGGGGGCCACGCCGCCCTATAGTGTGGCCCCTCCGTGGCCCCTCTTCGTCTCTCCTTCGGACTTCTGGAAGCTTCGTGAGAAAATAGGCCCCTGGGCTTTGATTTCGTCCAATTCTGAGAATATTTCCTTACTAGGATTTCTGAAACCAAAAACAGCAACTGGCACTTCGGCATCTTGTTAATAGGTTAGTTCCAGAAAATGCACGAATATGACATAAAGTGTGCATAAAACATGTAGATAACATCAATAATGTGGCATGGAACATAAGAAATTATCGATACGTCGGAGACGTATCAGCGAGCGAGTCGAGCGAGGCCGAGAATGAGAGAGATTTGTTTTTTTTGTGTGAGAGGGACAACCGAAGGATCCTGAAGGACCCAGAGACTTCCAATACGCGTCCTGATGCATCTTCTCTTGACAAAGAAGATGGCTGGGAGTTTGCGTACCTATTATTGCACGTGACTTGTGCTCACTGATGTGTGGGACCTCACGCGTGGGCACCACACGTAAGTGACAGACCTGTTGGTGTAAAAACTCGGTTGATTATTATAGTGCATTAGAACAAAGTTTCCTATGGATTCAAGGCTAGGAAATCCAAGTTAACTCATTTACATGACATTATTTTTTCCATGAAGCAAAGTTAACACATCTATCAATTGGTACATTTTGGAGTGACTAAGACGGATCCATGCTTACTTATTCGTTTTCACGTGTTAAACTTGTCTAAATCTTGGTCAAACCTAGGATTTGACCAAAAGATTCAAATGGGCATAAAATTCTTAATTATGAAGTCAAGCATGAAGAGAAGTGGTTTTGGGTTTCAGACATGGAAATTTCAAAAACTTCCCAAAAGCTTAATTTTAGAGGGACTAAGAAGGATCCAAGCTTACCTTTTCATTTTCATGTTTTAAGCTTGTTTAAATATTGGTCAAACATAGGATTCAAATGGGCATAAACAATTAGAAATAAACAGAAAAAATGAAAAACCAAATAACATAGCCTTCTTATGTAATATAGTAAACATTAGTTGATAAACAAGGTCTAGACATATTCAAACCAAAAAAATCATGTATCTCTACCCCTAACCCTAAACTCTCGGTCTTATGAAGTCAAGCATGAAAAGAAGTGGTTTTGGGTTTCAAACATGGAAATTTCAAAAACCTCCCAAAAGCTTCATTCTAGAGTACTGTGACTAAGAAAGATCCATGATTACCTTTTCATTTTCATGTTCTAAACTTGTTTAAATCTTGGTCAAACATAGGATTTGACCAAGATTTTAATGGGCATAAAAAATTCGAAAAAAATCAAAAAATGAAAAACCAAAGAACATATATAGCCTTCTTATGTCATATAGTAACCATTCAAGTTGATAAACAAGGTCTATACATATTCAAACCAGAAAAAGCATGTATCTACCCCTAACCCTAAACTCTGTCTTACGAAGTCAAGCATGAAGAGAAGTGGTTTTGGGTTTCAAACATGGAAATTTCAAAAACCTCCCGAAAGCTTAATTTTAGAGTGAGTAAGAAGGTTTATACATGTGTTCAAACTAGACAAATCATGTATCTATCCCCTAACCATGCATAAACTCGGTCGATCTTATGAAGTCTAGCATGAAGAGAAGTCGTTTTGGGTTTCAAACATGGAAATTTCAAGAACATCCCAAAAGCTTCATTTTAGAGTGACTAATAAGGATACAAACTTCCCTTTTCATTTTCATGTTTTAAACTTGTTTAAATCTTGGTCAAACCGCCTAGGATTTGACCAAGATTCAAATGGGCATACAAATTCAGAAAAAAAATCAAAAACCAATGCACATAGCATTCTTATGTCATATATATAGTAAGCATTAAAGTTGATAAACAAGGTCTAAACATATTCAAACCAGACAACTCATGTATATATCTACCCCTAACTCTAAACTTTGTCTTATGAAGTCAATCATGAAGAGAAGTGGTTTTGGGTTTCAAACATGGAAATTTCAAGAACCTCCCAAAAGCTTTATTCTAGAGTGACTAAGAAGGATCCATGCTTACCTTTTCATTTTCATGATTTAAACTTGTTTAAATCTTTGTCAAACCTAGGATTTGACCAAAAGATTCAAATGGGCACAAAATTCAAAAAAATCAGAAAAATGAAAAACCAAAGTACATAGTTGTCGTCGTGGTGGACGAGCAGATGCCATAGGATGGCTTAGATTGGGGCCGAATGGACGCTAGAGGATTCGGGGGAGGGTTTGCGACTAGATGGGACGAACTTCCGGATGCTTTCCTCAAGAACACAACCAAAGGCCGGTATACAAGAAGAGAGACAAGAGGAAGAACTCTTTACTAGATCGCTAGCTTCATTGATCTCAACATGGTTACAAGCGCTTGAGTACAAGTTCTCTCGTCTAATCTCCTCTGTGTACACGCGCCTGTATGAGGCAACACCCCCTCTCCTTATATAGGGGAGAGGGTGGCTTACAGAACAAGAAACCCTAATGGCATCTTTGACTGGACAAACTACTTTACAAAGCTACTTTAATCATAGATGACGCCGGAGTCCTCTTTAATCAGGGATGCTGACGTCCTCCGGCTTCTTTCAGCGTCATCCCTCTCTTTGGCGCCAGGGCTCTGATTAAAGCCACCTTGCTTAGCTCATCCTTGTCTTCTTGCTCTGAAGAGAATCTTTGACCAGTCCTGCCGACAGGCCCTTCTCTCCGGTACCTTCTTTACCGGGTTCCGGCATACCCCCTTGGGGATACCGGCTGAGCTTTACTTAGCCCAAACTCCTACCTTTGTGTTCCGGTAAGAATATTAAACCGGTATCTCGATGGCTCAAACCATCCGGTTTGGCATGCCTTTGGCATACCGGGGGTTATCCCCCCAACATTAGTCCCCGAAGCTGGTATAGTCTGGCGGATTCTATCCTACAGACCATGCCAGGTTTTCATCTCTTTAGGATACCGGTTTAATCTCTCCGGTCTGAGCTTGGATCCGGCATCTTTGCCCTTTTTGGTCTTTTCTCTCTTTGCAAGGCATCTTCCGGCATCTCTTTTCTCCGGTATCATTCGCATTTACCCTTTCCTCGGCGAAGTCGAGAATATTTTGGGCCCCGCGCCTGTCAGTGACATGCGCACTGTTAACTGTCGTGCCAGTGTCAGTTGTCACTTCGCTTCGACTCTCGCGCGCTCATTAAATGCACCACTACGGATCCCACTAGCCGTTTTGGATCCCGTGTGTGCCTCCGTGTGGCCTCCCATTTTCTCGCGTGTACCTCCTCGCCACGTGGCGGCCCGTGGTGCGAACCGTCACGGGCAGCGAGGCGAACCGCCGCGGCCCAGCGGTTTTCGGCCCACCTCCTCTCTTCTTCATAAGCACAACTGCCCTTTCTTCTTCCTCTTCTCGCATTCCTCAACCTTCGCGCACAGTGCTCCTCGCCTCTGCGCCTTCGCCGCTCTCCGTCCGCCGTCATTTGCTCGAGCTCCGTCGCCCAGCGAACTCACGCCGCGCTTCCGCCGGACCTCGTCGTGCGGGAATCTTCCGCAGCACCCTCGTCGCGCCCGCTGCATTCTTGCTTCCTCGTGACCTTCTGCACCTCGCCGTCGACGGTGCTCGTCGGCGTCCGTAGGTCCGCTCCTTCACAGGCGAACGTCTTCCCCAGCGACTGCGCCGCTCGAGGTTAGTGCCAATCTCACTTTGCTTGCC
The DNA here is from genome assembly GCF_019359855.2 of Lolium perenne. Taxonomy (NCBI): domain Eukaryota; kingdom Viridiplantae; phylum Streptophyta; class Magnoliopsida; order Poales; family Poaceae; genus Lolium; species Lolium perenne. The sequence goes on along the minus strand of NC_067244.2, from coordinate 21,764,045 downwards.
ATTTGCTCGCTTTCTAGATCTTGGGTCGATGGTGTTCTTATTTCCTCTTTTCCTTTGATTTTCTTCTTACTCATAGATCTTCGCGCGGGGTTCAAGTGTGGGATTTCTGTTTTTTCGCCTACCTAACCAATGTCTGGCGAGGAATCTTCCTTTGCTTCTTCTTCTTCCGTCTCTGTTAAGCATCGTAGACAATCTCCCGGCAAATCCACGGCCTCAGATCCGATGGATACCGATTCCGGCAACCAGCAGGGATCCGGTAGCCGCCAAGAGTCCGGTGGCCATCTCGAATCCGGCAGCTCTAGCCAAGCATCCGGTAGCCACTCAGAAACGAGTAGCTCTAGCGAATCATCCGGTGGAGAGCCCTCTCCCATTACTCGTGGAGCCTGGATGGGCTCCAATGTTACTGAATATGAGATCGATTGGTTATACCGGTCCCGCAGGATTCCGGAAGGAGTAACCTGCCGGATTCCCGGCGATGAAATGGAACCGGAGCCCCAGCCCGGTGAATATGTTGTTTTTCTTGCTCATTTTGAGCGTGGCTTCGGCCTTCCTGCCTCTCCTTTTTTCCGGGAGTTCTTAGATTTCTATAAACTCCAACCTCACCACCTTCCTAGCAATGCCATCTTCTACCTTTCCTGCTATGCCACCTTCATGGAGGCCTACATCGGCATTCGTCCCACTCGTGAGACGTTTGCCCGCTTCTTTTGTTTGCGGATTAATTCTGTCCAGGGCAAGGAAATCCCTAAGCCCAAGCCGCCTGTGGAGTGCGGATCTTGCATCGTTGGCTCCCACCAAGGGAGCACTTTCCTTAAGTTTGCCGGCCTCGAGTCCTGCCGCGCCTGGCAAGGAACCTTTTTCTATGTGAAGAACAACAACCGCGCCAATCTTATTGATCTTCCTCTGTTCCAAGCGGGGCCTCCTAGCAGAGCCAATTGGAGCTACAACCCGAAGACGGATCATGCCGAAACCAACCGGGTGGTACGCTTCTTGGCCTCTTTGAAGAAGGAGACCAACATCTGCTCGGATGATATCATCCGCACCTTTATTTCGCGCCGGGTGCTTCCTCTGAAGCGCCGTGTGCATAGGATGAGCGAGATGTACGGCCCTGGCGATCCTACCAAGATCTCAGGCCGTCCCCTTAGCAAGAAGGATGTTGTTCGCAAGGCTAAGCAGATTTGCCAAACTGCTATGCCGTTTGAATGGGAATGGGGCCTCCTTCCCCTCAGCACTACTAACCCTCCGACCCAAGAAGTAAGAGTTTACGCGATTGGGGTTGTTTTTGCCGGTAACTTTCTGCTCTTGTTAACCCTCTTTTTTCGTGTTTCAGGCCAAGGACCGCTTCCCCCTCATCCAAGCAGAGCGACGCGGGATCTGCGTGAAGCGCGCCCTTGATTCCTTCGACCCAGATCCCTACATCTTTTGGAAAGATCTGGAGATGGGCAAGACTCCGGCTGCGCGCCTTGGCCGGTCTCCGCCGGAGCCAACCGGGTCCTCCGATGACCTGACCATGCTTGAGGTATTTTCTTTTCCGGTTTCTTATACTTTTCCGTTATTGCTTTCTTGCGAATCGCTTCTTAGCCATATTCAACTCATAGATCCATGAGCGCGTGCCGCCCCTGCGCGCCGAGGCCGGCTCCGAGTTTGTGGACAAACTCATGGCCCAGGGCCAAAAGAACAAACAGCCGGCATCTGATGCCGGTTCCAGCCAGGCCCCTCCCTCCAAGCGCTTCCGGACTGAGCCCTTGGGGGAGAAGGAAGTGGGCGTGCGCCGCTACGGGCGCAAGCAGATGCCGACTGCTTCCGGGTAAGTTTTTCATCTTCTTGCTTGCCTCTTTTTGCCAAGTTCTTTTTCCGGTTGCTTTTTTCCAACTATCTTTCTTTCTTTTTCTCAGCCCTGCGCTCAAGCTTGGCTCAAGGCCATCGGGCTCTGAAGGTTCCGCAAGGACCTCAACCCCTCCTCCTCGCTCAAGCCCGGCACCATCTGGTGCCGGCAACACCTCTGCCTCCCTTTCGGGGGGCACAACAAGTTCGGGGCGTGCGGCCCCTTCATCATCAGATCACCGCACGGAGGAGGATCTTTCCTTCCTCCCCGAGAACCAGGATACCGGCGCCAGCAACATCGGCGCCGAAGAAGAAGAAGCTGCCGGGCGGGCGGAGCCTTCGGCTCCTCCCGTCCTTGAAAAGACGACAACTTCCGCGCCGGAATCTTCCGCGCCGGAAAGTTCCAACCTGGGTGACGCGCCTAGCGCTCCCCCTTCTCCACGAACCATTCTCATGCCACCGCCAGGTGCTCCTCGCACTAAGCCTTCCGGGGCCGCTCCTACCGCGCCGCCGCCCAAGACCTCCAAGCTCATCAAGGGGAAGGCGACGGCCTCCAGCGCCCCTTCCGGCGGCCAGCAGCCCCTGGTGCTGCACATCTCCAAGGCCGCCAGGGATACCGCCACGAAGGCCACCGGCCTGCTTGGCCGTATCACTGAGTTCCAGCGCAGAGGCCGGGACCTGGGGCATCTTCTGCCCTACGCCCAGAAGTGGAACGCCGCAGACATGACTCCGGCGACCCGCGGTTTGGGCAAGGACAGGCTACCGGCGCCTGACCTTGTTGGGGACCGGTCTTCCGAGGAGCACTTTATGCGGCTTCGCAGCGCCGTGAAGGAGCTCGACAGCGCGTGGTACGATGCCACGAACAACTTGATGGTACGTTTTACTAACTTTTTTCAACTTTTTCCGGTTTCCTGCTTCCGGATTTGTTCTATCCTTTCTTTAGTTTCATGCCGGTTTCTCTCTTGTCTATCTTCCCAGTCCCCGAGTTTTGTGGTGAGAGCGCAGCTTTTAGCACAAAACTTTAACTTAAAAACTTAGTGCGAAACGGGCACTGCCAGTCCCCGAGTTTCGGGTTAAGGACCTTGTTCTTAGCACAAAACTTAGCTTAAAACTCTCGAAACTAGCACTGCCAGTCCCCGAGTTTTGGGTTAAGAACCTTGTTCTTAGCGCAAAACTTAACTAATCTCTTTTTCTTGAACAGCTCACGGCTGACGCTCGGAAGGCCCTCTTTGAGGAGCTTCTATGGGAGCATCGGGAGCTCGCTGAGGCACATGATAAGTGCCAAGGTAAGTTTTTGTTCTACCGGCATCTTCTTACTGGAAATCTTTTTTTCCTCCTACGACCATCTGGTCGCGCTGAACGCGCGGGTGTCCCACATGCGCGCCATAGATCGCAACTTATCTGACATTCCTGATGTAGCTACCCAGCTCTTCAGGACTCTGTGGCCTGGCGAGGAGGTGCCGGATACTTTCTCCCTCATCAGCGATCGTCTCAAGGGTGCCGGCAAGAGGATCCGCGAGTGGCAGTGTTCTGCTGCCCGCGCTGGAGCAGACTCTGCCCTCCGCGTCGCTTGCTCCTGGTACCCGGAGCTGAACCTGGATGCCCTCACCGGAGTGCGCGAAGGCGCGGAAACCGATCTGGACCCGATTCTCACCGCTAAGCGGCAGGATCGCGCGTACCACATCGCGGAGTACGCTGATGTGTGCACCTTCATCCCTCCCCCTCCTGACGTCAAAGATTATCTCGACGAGGAGGAGGATGAAGCCGAGGAGGAGCCTCTGGGCGACGCTGGTGCTGGCGACGCCCCTCCTGAAGCCCCCGCTGCCTGATTATTTACCTGTCTGAAGATTACCTGTATCATGCTGTTTGGTCCTGCGTGTCTTAAAACAATGTCCTGTTAAATTCTACCCCGGTATGCCGGGGTTATGATGTAAAACTTAAAGTCCGCTTTTGGTTGCTGCACAACATTTTATGCCGGTAATTTATACCGGTAGCTAATCATCTTAAGTTTGTCTTAGCATATTTGCTTTTGGTTTTGCTTTTATCCTGCACTGCAAAGATTTCCAAATTGTTTCCGCATCCAATTCGATGCACACTTGGTTCTTTTGCCTTGGCTCTGCCTGCCTTCTCTGGGCATTCTTTGGCGTATGAGCACAAGGTTCTTTCACCAAACAAGCATTTTCTTGAACTTGGAAATAACTTCAAAATTTTGCAAAAAACCGGTTTAACCGGGGTTAGTTAGATTTTCCGGATTGTTCTTTCCTGCTCTCCCTCTTCGCAGTTCATGTGCTTATCCCCTACCGGTTTATCTTGCTTGCCATGAAGCCGGGTTGCGGACAGCAGCAAAGTCGAAGACTCCGGTAGGATTTAGCACACTACTAAACCGGAAAGAAAAAACGTTCAATAAGCAACCGGTATACTGAAAAAAATAAACAGGTTACATGCAACTTAAGTTGGGGTAGTCCCCGAGATTCATTCAGGGTCCCGACATCTTTTATTCATAGCAATTAAGGTACAAAAAGGAACTTCTTACACCGCAACTTCAAGAGTAGAAAGGACGCAACAGAGCTACGTTCCATGGACGTTTGCTCTCTTCTCCGGACCTGTCCGCCTTTCCTTTTTTCCACTCCAGTGCATCGATCAAGTAGTATGCATCATTGTGAAGCACCTTGCTTACAATGAAGGGACCTTCCCATGGTGGTAAGAGCTTATGCCGGCCTTCAGTGCGCTGCACTAGGCGTAGTACCAGATCTCCTTCCCGGAAAAATCTCGGGTTAACCTTCCGGTTATGATAGCGTCTGAGGTTTTGCTGGTAAATGGCTGTTCTTGCCAAAGCCAGCTCTCTTGCTTCTTCTAGCAAGTCCACATCATTTTCTCTGGCCTCTTTGACCTCTTGCTCAGTATAGAGCTGTACCCTTGGTGAATCATGAATGATGTCCGTTGGTATGACCGCTTCTGCTCCATAAACCATGAAGAACGGAGTGTATCCGGTAGACCGGTTTGGAGTCGTTCTTATACTCCACAGTACTGATGGTAGCTCATCGAGCCAACATCCCGGTGATTTTTCCACATCATCAATGAGTCTTGGTTTGATACCGGAAAGTACCAAAGCGTTCATTCTTTCCACTTGGCCATTGCCTTGTGGGTGTGCCACTGAGCACAAATCCAACCGGATGTTGTTGTCCTCACAGAACCTTTTGAACTCACCTTGAGCAAAGTTGGTTCCATTGTCAGTGATGATGCTGTGTGGGTATCCATACCGCAAAATGACATCTTTCAAGAACTTCACCGCTGTGCGCCCATCACACTTTGCGATAGGTTTCACTTCTAGCCATTTGGTGAATTTATCCACCATGACCAAGATGTGAGTCATGCTGCTTCTTGCAGTTTTGAATGGGCCAACCATATCGAGGCACCAAACGGCAAACGGCCATGTTAATGGTATTGTTTTTAAACCGGACGCTGGGGTATGATTTTGCTTGGCGTACCTCTGGCACCCGTTGCATTTTCTTACCAAACCCTCAGCGTTCTCCAAAGCAGTGGGCCAATAAAACCCATGCCGGAATACTTTTGCTACCAGGGCCCTTGATGAAGCATGATGCCCACATTCTCCTTGGTGAATTTCCTCAAGCATTTCTTTCCCTTCTTCCGGTTCCACACATCTTTGAAGGACACCGGTAACGCTTCTCTTGTACACCTCACCATTGATGAATGTATATGCTTTGGACCTTCTTTGTATTCTCCTTGACTCATTTTCGTCATCCGGCAAGGCGCCGTTGATCAGGAATTCCTTAATAGGTTTAACCCACGATGGTGTCTCTCGAACCAAAAACACCGGTGCATCTATCTCCATGCTATCTACTAGCATCGTTTCTCCTGGTATGGGTACAGCAGTCCCCGAGCTTGCCGGAGCAGTCCCCGAGTTTACCGGTGCAGTCCCCGGGTTCCCTTCATCGATGTCCATGGGTACTACATGCGATTCCGGTACGAAAATCGATTCCGATTCCGGGCTTGGTTTGATCGATGGTACTCTTAAGTGAGCCAAAGCTATTCCGGGAGGAATTTCTTGCCTAGATGAGCCCAGCTTGGACAAAGCATCCGCGGCTTCATTTTTTGCGCGCGGCACATGGTGAAACTCACATCCTTCGAAGAATCCGGCAATCTTTTGCACGTGAAACCGGTACGAGGCCATGTTGGCATCTTTTGCATCCCAATCCCCGGAACACTGCTGTACCACAAGATCTGAATCTCCATAACAAATAATTCGGTGCGCACCGATTTCTTTTGCGACCTTAAGCCCGTGGATCAAAGCTTCATATTCAGCGTCATTATTCGATGCCCTGAAATGTACTTGCAAAACGTACCGGAGGTGATCTCCTTTTGGTGAGGTGAGCACCACACCGGCACCTAGACCCTCTTTGAGTTTGGATCCATCAAAGTGCATTTTCCAGTATTCTATCCTCTGATCTGGCGGTTTGTATTGCATTTCCGCCCAATCAACGAGGAAATCAGCCAAGGCTTGTGATTTTATGGCATCTCTTCTTTCGTACGTCGGTACATATGGTGATACCTGGATTGCCCATTTGGCAATCCTTCCGCTAGCGTCTTTGTTGCACATGATATCGGAGATTGGTGCTTCACTCACCACCTTCATAGGATGTTCTTCAAAGTAGTGCTTGAGTTTCGTGGCGGCCATGTACACGCCATAAGTCATCTTCTGGAAGTGAGGGTAGTTTTGTTTGGAGAGGGAGAGCACCTCGCTCAGGTAGTATACCGACCTCTGGACGGTTTTTCCTTCCTCTTCTCTTTCAACCACAACTACCACGCTCACAACTCGGTTTGTTGCTGCTATGTATAGTAGCATAGGCTCTCTTTCTAGCGGTGAAGCCAGTATAGGTGCTGTGGCTAGCATTGCTTTCAGTTCTTTAAACGCTGCGTCTGCCTGAGGGGTCCAGACGAACTTGTCGGATTTTTTCATCAGAGCATAGAGTGGCAGAGCTTTTTCTCCCAACCTGCTTACGAACCGGTTAGCGATGCCAAGCTTCCGGTAAATTTTTGCACATCTTTTAGCTCTCGTGGGATAGTCATTCTTTCTATTGCCCGGATTTTTACCGGATTGACTTCAATGCCCCGGCTTGACACAAGGAAACCGAGCAACTTGCCGGCGGGGACACCGAAAGTGCATTTTGCCGGATTAAGCTTCATCCGGAACCGTCTTAGGTTATCGAATGTTTGCCGGATGTCATCGATTAAGGTGTTCTTTACCTTAGTTTTTATCACAATGTCGTCTACGTAGACTTGAACATTCTTTCCAACTTGATCAAATAAGCATTTTTGCATACAGCGCTGGTACGTTGCACCAGCGTTGCGCAAACCAAAAGGCATAGTAACATAGCAATAAGCCCCGTGCGGGGTAATGAACGCAGTTTTTATTTGATCCTCCTTTTTCAAGGGAATTTGGTGGAAACCGGAATACCCATCCAGGAAGGACAACCACTCACACCCAGCGGTTGAATCAATCACTTGATCGATCCGTGGTAAAGGAAAAGGGTCTCTTGGGCAAGCCTTGTTTAGGTTGGTGTAGTCGATGCACATGCGCCACACCTTCGGAGCTTTTGCCTCCAGGTTCTCATCTTTTTTCTTTTCGACCATTACCGGATTGGCCAGCCACTCTGTGTGCGTGACCTCCACAATGAATCCGGCAACGAGCTGTTTTGTCACCTCCTCTCCTATGATTTTCCTTCTATCTTCAGCGAACCGGCGCAAGGGCTGTCGCACCGGCTTGGCATCTTTCCGGACGTTTAAAGAGTGCTCAGCCAGCTCCCTCGAAACACCCACCAAGTCATCAGTTGACCAGGCAAAGATATTCCGATTCTCACGGAGGAAGCTGAAGAGCGCATTTTTCTATGCTTGATCGAGTCCGGCACCGATGCGAACGGTGCGCTCTGGGTAAGCCGGATCCAGCACAATATCCTTTGTTTCATTTGTTGGCTTGAATGCCGGTGAGCCCAAGCTTCCACTCATTGCCGCTAAGCTCAACTGTGACGACTGAGCCAGCGCAACCGCTGTTTGCATTCTTTTCTTTTCCTCTGCGATCACCAGCGATTCCGCTAGGTTTGATCCGGCAGATGCAGTTTCCAGCGAGACTTTATAGTTCCCCACCACAGTTAAGGGTCCACGAGGTGCCAGCATCTTCATCTTGAGGTAAGCCGTATGAGTTGTAGCCATGAAGGCTGCCAACGCCGGTCTTCCCAACAACGCATGGTAAGGGCTGTCTAGGTCCACCACCTCAAACTCAACATTTTCAACCCGGCAATTGTCACGTCCTCCAAATGCTACGTCCACCCGAACTTTTCCTACCGGGGCACAGGACAAGCCCGGAACGATTCCGTGGAACATCGTACGCATGGGTTGAAGCATGTTTTCTGTTATGCCCAGCGTATGCATGGTGTGCTTGTACATGATGTTTATGCTGCTGCCGTTGTCTATCAGCACCTTGCTGAATTTTACTCGAGTTTGCGGCCCTTTCATGATTGGGTCCACAACAAGAGCGTATCCACCCGGATTCGGCATGATCTTAGGGTGATCCTTAAATGACAAGGTAATTTCCTGATCTGACCACAGCATGTATTTGGGAACTGCCGGCATCACGGCATTGACCTCCATGGAGCGGCGGTGCACACTTTGCCTGTCTGTTGGCTCAGTGACAAAGACAACACAGCACATATGCGGGCCCTCGTAAACATTCCGGCCCAAAGGTGCCGGTGGAGGTGGTTGATCATCGTTTTGCTCCACCCGGTTAACTTGCTGGTACTGCTGCCGGTTTGGCTGCACCGGTAAGGCGTTTGCCCCGGTAAGTGGCGGTGGTGGTGGTAGCTGTTGTTGCCGCGGCATGTCTTGTGGTGGTTGTGCATCTTTTATCGTTCCCTTTTGCATCAAGTACTTGGTCCAGGTACAATCCTTCGTCAGGTGGTTTGACGGGTGTGCCGGATTCGGTGTGTGCCACCGGCAAGGTTGGTCCATGGCAGCTTCCATGGTGTACTTTGCGGGTTCTTGCCAGTTTCTTTTCTGGACCCAGGGTTTCTTTTCCACCCATTGTTTCTTAGGACCCGCCCACGGCTGCGATCCGGTTCTTTGCCTCTGACTGCCGCTGGCTTCAGAGTTTTCCTGCACAGCAGCAACTTGCTGCAGACCGTACCTTCGATCCGGAAAATCTTCTCTTCTTTTGTTATTCCGGTTATCCCGGTGTTGCTCTTGGCGCAGCTGTTCCGGCTCAGGTTGTACTGCCGACTGCGTTGGGTCTCCCAACGCATAGCTATCCGCCACACGTATCATCTCCGCCAATGTTGTCGGCATGTTCCGCTGCAGCTTTTGCCACAACGGTGAACCTCTTCTGCACCCACTGCTAAACCAAGCAATGGCCTGTGCCTCGATTACCCCTTCACAGGAGTTCCTTGTAGTGTTCCACCGAGCCAGATAATCCCGGTCTGTTTCGTTCGCGCGCTGTATGCACAGAGCGAGTTGCTGCGGCCTGTTTGGCCTTTGATAGGTGCTGCTGAAATTGCTCACAAAAGCCTCCTCAAAATCCAGCCAGCCATTTATGCTTCTTGCCGGCAAGTTGTTTAGCCAGATTCTTGCCGGTCCAACCAAAAACGATGGTATGATTCTCACGGCCCAACGCCGGTTTCCTCCTCCTGCTACGGTTCCTCCACCGCCTGCGACGTATAACGCGGTCACGTAATCCGCGAGCCAGTCTTCCGGCTTTGTAGTGCCATCGTATGTTTTTGTGTCACGGGGCAACATAAAGTTGCGAACTGGTGGTTTTTCTTTCATGATCCTTGGGCCAAAGCACTTTGGGCCTGGGGGACCTTCCTCCTCGATCATTTCTGATAAGTACACTCTATCCAGACGGTGCCTCGCATCCCGTTCCGGTAAGTATCTCTCTCCCAGGCGTTCTCCCAATGGGTTCCGGAATGCTGCCGGTCTTGCAGAATCAGCTTCATCATAACATTCCGGTACCGCGGCCCTTGCCTGCCGGTACCTCGGGGGATCTATTTCGTCCTCATCGTACGCTGCCCTTGCAGCTCGATAATTTTGCCCGGTTTCTTGTCTACCGGCATGATTGTTTCCGGCATAGCCCTCTTTGGCGTAGCCTCTGTTTGCCGCTTGGCCTTTTCTGCCGGCACCATATTGCCCGGCCTGTTGCTTTCCGGCAAGAACCGGATCGTACACAGTCATTTGCTGCGCATTCACTTCTTTTTCTCTTCTTCTGTCCGGATGGGGAGACGAAGCCTGCCCATGGGACTTGCTACCGGCATTCCTTGTCGAACGCGCGGATTTTGAGGCCGCGGCTTTGTTCAGCTTAGCCAGCTGCTCAGCATTCTGCTGCTCAATAGTTTCCAGCAGCTCTCTAACACGCTCTTGCTGTTTTGCCAAAGCATCTCCGGAAAGCGACTCGCATAGCTCTACTGCAGCTTTAGCAGCTTTTATAGTTTTATCCGGGCTGCTGTATTTAGGTTTTTCCACGATGCTAACAGATGCAGAGGTACTTTTGCCGGTAAGAATTTCCTTGCGCAAATCCTGATCTAGGTTGCGAGCTTTTAGCCGGTTTTCCGGCACCCTAGCAGCATGCGCGCTAACCGAAGCAAAGCCATGGGCAGCGTTATACTCACGTAGGGTTAGGTTCAGCTCGCGCTGCGCCCGGACGATGTCCTTACCGCTCTCGAGCACCTTCTGGCGCTGCGCCTCCAGCTCCGCCTGAGCCACTGCCGGGTCGATGTTCTGCGCGATGGGGGTGGCGAGGACGTTCATCGCCGCTTGGAGCGGTGTTTCCGGTGGCGCGGACGATGCTCCCGCTGCGCCTGCGTCGCGCTCCAGCGGCGGCTTGGCCGCACGGGTCAAAGCCGCACGACCAGCACCTTCACCCACAGCTTCTTTTCCTGCACCAACCACGCCGGTCATCATTACCTCGACGCTGCCGGCGGCGCGGCCAGCACAGAGCCATCTTGGCGGGTCCGGTGCCACCAGCACAGGCGAGAGGCGCTGGCGCACAGGGACGGTGCCGAAGTAGACGCGGTAGCTGCCAAACTCGATGACGCGGCTGTTCTTGGGGAAGATGCCGCCGTTGGCGAAGCAGCCCGCGTTGTCGTTGATGAAGTCCATGGCGTAGATGCGCTGCACAAGCGCGGACACCGTACGCTCGCCGGCGACCTCGAGGATGCCCGCCCGAATGTGAACTCCTGCAAGCGCCACTTCATGCCCCACGGTGGGCGCCAACTGTCGTCGTGGTGGACGAGCAGATGCCATAGGATGGCTTAGATTGGGGCCGAATGGACGCTAGAGGATTCGGGGGAGGGTTTGCGACTAGATGGGACGAACTTCCGGATGCTTTCCTCAAGAACATAACCAAAGGCCGGTATACAAGAAGAGAGACAAGAGGAAGAACTCTTTACTAGATCGCTAGCTTCATTGATCTCAACATGGTTACAAGCGCTTGAGTACAAGTTCTCTCGTCTAATCTCCTCTGTGTACACGCGCCTGTATGAGGCAGCACCCCCTCTCCTTATATAGGGGAGAGGGTGGCTTACAGAACAAGAAACCCTAATGGCATCTTTGACTAGACAAACTACTTTACAAAGCTACTTTAATCATAGATGACGCCGGAGTCCTCTTTAATCAGGGATGCTGACGTCCTCCGGCTTCTTTCAGCGTCATCCCTCTCTTTGGCGCCAGGGCTCTGATTAAAGCCACCTTGCTTAGCTCATCCTTGTCTTCTTGCTCTGAAGAGAATCTTTGACCAGTCCTGCCGACAGGCCCTTCTCTCCGGTACCTTCTTTACCGGGTTCCGGCATACCCCCTTGGGGATACCGGCTTAGCTTTACTTAGCCCAAACTCCTACCTTTGTGTTCCGGTAAGAATATTAAACCGGTATCTCGATGGCTCAAACCATCCGGTTTGGCATGCCTTTGGCATACCGGGGGTTATCCCCCCAACAATAGTCTTCTTATGTCATATAGTAAGCATTCAAGTTGATGCATTAACAAGGTTTGGACATATTCAAACCTTACAAATCATGTATCTACCCCCTAACCGTAAGCTCTGTCTTATGAAGTCAAGCTTGAAGAGAAGTGGTTTTGGGTTTCAAACATGGAAATTTCAAAAACCTCCCAAAAACTTCATATTAGAGTGACTAATTAAGAGGGATACAAGCTTCCCTTTTCGTTTTCATGTTTTAAACGTGTTTAAATCTTTGTCAAACCTAGGATTTGACCAAGATTCTAATATATGGACATAAAATTCAAAAAAAAACAAAAAAATGAAAAACCAAAGCACATAGTCTTCTTATGTCATATAGTTAGCATTAAAGTTGATGAACAAAGTTTAGACATATTCAAACCAGACAAATCATGTATCAACCCATAACCCTAAACTCGGTCTTGTGAAGTCTAGCATGAAGAGAAGTCATTTTGGGTTTCAAACGTTTAAGCCAAAAGCCCCTTTTTCAAATACTTCAAACTTATTCAAATTTGGTTCAAATTCGAAAGACATACAAGTTATAGCACACATAGTGCATACATTTTCACACATACTGCACTAGATAGATGCTAACCCTATAGTTTGAGGCCATTTGGATGAGGTAGAAAAAATTCTTGGATTAGAATCGTGTTGTTCGAACCCCGTAGTTGGATTTTTTTGAACCTTGATCTGTAGTACTGGGCAAAACCCTAGTTTAACCTATTTAATTATAGATTCGTATATCGATTTTTCTACCTTTTTATTATTACTATGCAGCACATGTGTGTTTGCCCGTCTAGCTAGTGAAACTCGGAGGAAGAGGGATCACTCGGAAGGACAGAAGAAGGGAGAGCATTATGGTGTCTCCCCTTTTTCGGGTGACGATGTTGACTATTGTGCAGGGTTTGTCAGTGAGCAGGAGGAGGTGCGAGCGAGCGAGCGAGTCGAGCGAGGCCGAGAATGAGAGAGATTTGTTTTTTTTGTGTGAGAGGGACAACCGAAGGATCCTAAAGAACCCAGAGACTTCCAATACGCATCCTGATGCGTCTTCTCTTGACAAAGAAGATGGCTGGGAGTTTGCGTACCTATTATTGCACGTGACTTGTGCTCACTGATGTGTGGGACCTCACGCGTGGGCACCACACGTAAGTGATAGACCTGTTGGTGTAAAAACTCGGTTGATTATTATAGTGCATTAGAACAAAGTTTCCTATGGATTCAAGGCTAGGAAATCCAAGTTAACTCATTTACATGACATTATTTTTTCCATGAAGAAAAGTTAACACATCTATCAATTGGTACATTTTGGAGTGACTAAGAAGGATCCATGCTTACTTATTCGTTTTCAAATGTTAAACTTGTCTAAATCTTGGTCAAACCTAGGATTTGACCAAAAGATTCAAATGGGCATAAAATTCAAAAAAAACAGAAAAATGAAAAACAAAAGCATATAGTCTTATTATGTCATATAGTAAGCATTCAAGTTGATGAATTAACAAGGTTTGGACATATTCAAACCATACAAATCATGTATCTACCCCCTAACCCTAAACTCTGTCTTATGAAGTCTAGCATGAAGAGAAGTCGTTTTGGGTTTCAAACATGGAAATTTCAAGAACATCCCAAAAGCTTCATTTTAGAGTGACTAATAAGGATACAAACTTCCCTTTTCATTTTCATGTTTTAAACTTGTTTAAATCTTGGTCCAACCGCCTAGGATTTGACCAAGATTCAAATAGGCATACAAATTCAGAAAAAAATCAAAAACCAATGCACATAGCATTCTTATGTCATATATGTAGTAAGCATTAAAGTTGATAAACAAGGTCTAGACATATTCAAACCAGACAACTCATGTATATATCTACCCCTTACCCTAAACTCTGTCTTATGAAGTCAATCATGAAGAGAAGTGGTTTTGGGTTTCAAACATGTGGAAATTTCAAGAACCTCCCAAAAGCTTTATTTTAGAGTGACTAAGAAGGATCCATGCTTACCTTTTCAGTTTCATATTTTGAACTTGTTTAAATCTTTGTCAAACCTAGGATTGACCAAAAGTTTCAAATGGGCATAAAATTCATAAAAAATCATAAAAATGAAAAACCAAAGCATATAGTCTTCGTATGTCATATAACAAGCATTCAAGTTGATAAATTAATAAGGTTTGTACATATTGAAGCCATACAAATCATGTATCTACCCCTAACCCTAAACTCGGTCGATCTTATGAAGTCTAGCATGAAGAGAAGTCGTTTTGGGTTTCAAACATGGAAATTTCAAGGACACACATCCCAAAAGCTTCATTTTCGAGTGACTAAGAAGAATCCATGCTTACCTTTTCATTTTCATGTGTTTTAAACTTGCTTAAATCTTGGTCAAACCTAGGATTTGACCAAGATTCAAATGGGCATAAACATTCAAAAAAAATCAAAAAATGAAAACCAAAGCACATAGCCTAGCTTCTTATGTCATATATATATACATTAAGCATTCAAGTTAATGAACAAGGTCTAGACATATTCAAAACATAAAAGCATGTATCTTCCCCCTAACCCTTAACTATGTCTTATGAAGTCAAGCATGAAGAGAAATGGTTTTGGGTTTCAAACATGGAAATTTCAAAAACATCCCAAAAGCTTAATTTTAGAGTGACTAAGAAGGACCCAAGCTTAATTTCAAGAACACCCCTCGCAAATCTTCATTTTAGAGTGACTAAGAAGGATCGAGGCTTATCTTTTCATTTACATGTTTTAAACTTGTTTAAATCTTGGTCAAACCTAGGATTTGACCAAGACTCAAATAGGCCTAAAAATTCAAAAAAATCAAAAAAAAAACCAAAGCACATAGCCTTCTAATGTCATATATAGTAAGCAGCATTCAACTTGATGAACATGGCCGGTCTAGACATATTCATAACATAAAAAGCATGTATCTACCCCCTAATGCTTAACTCTGTCTTAATTATGAAGTCAAGCATGAAGAGAAGTGGTTTTGGGTTTCAGACATGGAAATTTCAAAAACTTCCCAAAAGCTTAATTTTAGAGGGACTAAGAAGGATCCAAGCTTACCTTTTCATTTTCATGTTTTAAGCTTGTTTAAATATTGGTCAAACATAGGATTCAAATGGGCATAAACAATTAGAAATAAACAGAAAAAATGAAAAACCAAATAACATAGCCTTCTTATGTAATATAGTAAGCATTAGTTGATAAACAAGGTCTAGACATATTCAAACCAAAAAAAATCATGTATCTCTACCCCTAACCCTAAACTCTCGGTCTTATGAAGTCAAGCATGAAAAGAAGTGGTTTTGGGTTTCAAACATGGAAATTTCAAAAACCTCCCAAAAGCTTCATTCTAGAGTACTGTGACTAAGAAAGATCCATGATTACCTTTTCATTTTCATGTTCTAAACTTGTTTAAATCTTGGTCAAACATAGGATTTGACCAAGGTTTTAATGGGCATAAAAAATTTGAAAAAAATCAAAAAATGTAAAACCAAAGCACATATATAGCCTTCTTATGTCATATAGTAACCATTCAAGTTGATAAACAAGGTCTATACATATTCAAACCAGAAAAAGCATGTATCTACCCCTAACCCTAAACTCTGTCTTACGAAGTCAAGCATGAAGAGAAGTGGTTTTGGGTTTCAAACATGGAAATTTCAAAAACCTCCCGAAAGCTTAATTTTAGAGTGAGTAAGAAGGTTTATACATGTGTTCAAACCAGACAAATCATGTATCTATCTCCTAACCATGCATAAACTCGGTCGATCTTATGAAATCTAGCATGAAGAGAAGTCGTTTTGGGTTTCAAACACGGAAATTTCAAGAACATCCCAAAAGCTTCATTTTAGAGTGACTAATAAGGATACAAACTTCCCTTTCCATTTTCATGTTTTAAACTTGTTTAAATCTTGGTCAAACCGCCTAGGATTTGACCAAGATTCAAATGGGCATACAAATTCAGAAAAAATATCAAAAACCAATGCACATAGCATTCTTATGTCATATATATAGTAAGCATTAAAGTTGATAAACAAGGTCTAAACATATTCAAACCAGACAACTCATGTATATATCTACCCCTAACCCTAAACTTTGTCTTATGAAGTCAATCATGAAGAGAAGTGGTTTTGGGTTTCAAACATGGAAATTTCAAGAACCTCCCAAAAGATTTATTTTAGAGTGACTAAGAAGGATCCATGCTTACCTTTTCATTTTCATGATTTAAACTTGTTTAAATCTTTGTCAAACCTAGGATTTGACCAAAAGATTCAAATGGGCAAAATTCAAAAAAAGCAGAAAAATGAAAAACTAAAGTACATAGTCTTCTTATGTCATATAGTAAGCATTCAAGTTGATGCATTAACAAGGTTTGGACATATTCAAACCATACAAATCATGTATCTACCCCCTAACCGTAAGCTCTGTCTTATGAAGTCAAGCTTGAAGAGAAGTGGTTTTGGGTTTCAAACATGGAAATTTCAAAAACCTCCCAAAACTTCATATTAGAGTGACTAATTAAGAGGGATACAAGCTTCCCTTTTCATTTTCATGTTTTAAACGTGTTTAAATCTTTGTCAAACCTAGGATTTGACCAAGATTCTAATATATGGGCATAAAATTCAAAAAAAAACAAAAAAATGAAAAACCAAAGCACATAGTCTTCTTATGTCATATAGTTAGCATTAAAGTTGATGCATAAAGTTTAGACATATTCAAACCAGACAAATCATGTATCTACCCCCTAACCCTAAACTCGGTCTTGTGAAGTCTAGCATGAAGAGAAGTCGTTTTGGGTTTCAAATGTTTAAGCCAAAAGCCCCTTTTTCAAATACTTCAAACTTTTTCAAATTTGGTTCAAATTTGAAAGACATACAAGTTATAGCACACATAGTGCATACATTTTCACACATACTACACTAGATAGATGCTAACCCTATAGTTTGAGGCCATTTGGATGAGGTAGAAAAAATTCTTGGATTAGAATCGTGTTGTTCGAACCCCGTAGTTGGATTTTTTTGAACCTTGATCTGTAGTACTAGGCAAAACCCTAGTTTAACCTATTTAATTATAGATTCGTATATCGATTTTTCTACCTTTTTATTATTACTATACAGCACATGTGTGTTTGCCCGTCTAGCTAGTGAAACTCGGAGGAAGAGGGATCACTCGGAAGGACAGAAGAAGGGAGAGCATTATGGTGTCTCCCCTTTTTCGGGTGATGATGTTGACTATTGTGCGGGGTTTGTCAGTGAGCAGGAGGAGGTGCGAGCGAGCGAGCGAGCGAGTCGAGCGAGGCCGAGAATGAGAGAGATTTGTTTTTTTTGTGTGAGAGGGACAACTGAAGGATCCTGAAGGACCCAGAGACTTCCAATACGCATCCTGATGCGTCTTCTCTTGACAAAGAAGATGGCTGGGAGTTTGCGTACCTATTATTTCACGTGACTTGTGCTCACTGATGTGTGGGACCTCACGCGTGGGCACCACACGTAAGTGACAGACCTGTTGGTGTAAAAACTCGGTTGATTATTATAGTGCATTAGAACAAAGTTTCCTATGGATTCAAGGCTAGGAAATCCAAGTTAACTCATTTACATGACATTATTTTTTCCATGAAGCAAAGTTAACACATCTATCAATTGGTACATTTTGGAGTGACTAAGAAGGATCCATGCTTACTTATTCGTTTTCACGTGTTAAACTTGTCTAAATCTTGGTCAAACCTAGGATTTGACCAAAAGATTCAAATGGGCATAAAATTTAAAAAAAAAATAGAAAAATGAAAAACAAAAGCATATAGTCTTATTATGTCATATAGTAAGCATTCAAGTTGATGAATTAACAAGGTTTGGACATATTCAAACCATACAAATCATGTATCTACCCCCTAAACCTAAACTCTGTCTTATGAAGTCTAGCATGAAGAGAAGTCGTTTTGGGTTTCAACCATGAAAATTTCAAGAACATCCCAAAAGCTTCATTTTAGAGTGACTAATAAGGATACAAACTTCCCTTTTCATTTTCATGTTTTAAACTTGTTTAAATCTTGGTCAAACCGCCTAGGATTTGACCAAGATTCAAATGGGCATACAAATTCAGAAAAAAATCAAAAACCAATGCACATAGCATTCTTATGTCATATATATAGTAAGCATTAAAGTTGATAAACAAGGTCTAGACATATTCAAACCAGACAACTCATGTATATATCTACCCCTAACCCTAAACTCTGTCTTATGAAGTCAATCATGAAGAGAAGTGGTTTTGGGTTTCAAACATGTGGAAATTTCAAGAACCTCCCAAAAGCTTTATTTTAGAGTGACTAAGAAGGATCCATGCTTACCTTTTCATTTTCATATTTTGAACTTGTTTAAATCTTTGTCAAACCTAGGATTGACCAAAAGTTTCAAATGGGCATAAAATTCATAAAAAATCATAAAAATGAAAAACCAAAGCATATAGTCTTCGTATGTCATATAACAAGCATTCAAGTTGATAAATTAATAAGGTTTGGACATATTGAAGCCATACAAATCATGTATCTACCCCTAACCCTAAACTCGGTCGATCTTATGAAGTCTAGCATGAAGAGAAGTCGTTTTGGGTTTCAAACATGGAAATTTCAAGGACACACATCCCAAAAGCTTCATTTTAGAGTGACTAAGAAGGATCCATGCTTACCTTTTCAATTCATGTTATAAACTTATTTAAATAATGGTCAACCCTAGGATTTGACCAAGATTCAAATGGGTAGAAAAATAAAAAAATCAGAAAAATGAAAAACCAAAGTACATATAGTCTTCTTATGTCATATATATAGTAAGCATTAAAGTTGATAAACAAGGTCTAGACATATATTCAAACCAGACAAATCGTGTATATATCTACCCCTAACCCTAAACTCTGTCTTATGAAGTCAATCATGAAGAGAAGTGGTTTTGGGTTTCAAACATGGAAATTTCAAGAACCTCCCAAAAGCTTTATTTTAGAGTGACTAAGAAGGATCCATGCTTACCTTTTCATTTTCATGTGTTTTAAACTTGCTTAAATCTTGGTCAAACCTAGGATTTGACCAAGATTCAAATGGGCATAAACATTCAAAAAAAATCAAAAAATGAAAACCAAAGCACATAGCCTAGCTTCTTATGTCATATATATATACAGTAAGCATTCAAGTTAATGAACAAGGTCTAGACATATTCAAAACATAAAAGCATGTATCTACCCCCTAACCCTTAACTATGTCTTATGAAGTCAAGCATGAAGAGAAATGGTTTTGGGTTTCAAACATGGAAATTTCAAAAACATCCCAAAAGCTTAATTTTAGAGTGACTAAGAAGGACCCAAGCTTAATTTCAAGAACACCCCTCGCAAATCTTCATTTTAGAGTGACTAAGAAGGATCGAGGCTTATCTTTTCATTTACATGTTTTAAACTTGTTTAAATCTTGGTCAAACCAAGGATTTGACCAAGACTCAAATGGGCCTAAAAATTCAAAAAATCAAAAAAAACCAAAGCACATAGCCTTCTAATGTCATATATAGTAAGCAGCATTCAACTTGATGAACATGGCCGGTCTAGACATATTCATAACATAAAAAGCATGTATCTACCCCCTAACGCTTAACTCTATCTTAATTATGAAGTCAAGCATGAAGAGAAGTGGTTTTGGGTTTCAGACATGGAAATTTCAAAAACTTCCCAAAAGCTTAATTTTAGAGGGACTAAGAAGGATCCAAGCTTACCTTTTCATTTTCATGTTTTAAGCTTGTTTAAATATTGGTCAAACATAGGATTCAAATGGGCATAAACAATTAGAAATAAACAGAAAAAATGAAAAACCAAATAACATAGCCTTCTTATGTAATATAGTAAGCATTAGTTGATAAACAAGGTCTAGACATATTCAAACCAAAAAAAATCATGTATCTCTACCCCTAACCCTAAACTCTCGGTCTTATGAAGTCAAGCATGAAAAGAAGTGGTTTTGGGTTTCAAACATGGAAATTTCAAAAACCTCCCAAAAGCTTCATTCTAGAGTACTGTGACTAAGAAAGATCCATGATTACCTTTTCATTTTCATGTTCTAAACTTGTTTAAATCTTGGTCAAACATAGGATTTGACCAAGATTTTAATGGGCATAAAAAATTCGAAAAAAATCAAAAAATGAAAAACCAAAGCACATATAGAGCCTTCTTATGTCATATAGTAACCATTCAAGTTGATAAACAAGGTCTATACATATTCAAACCAGAAAAAGCATGTATCTACCCCTAACCCTAAACTCTGTCTTACGAAGTCAAGCATGAAGAGAAGTGGTTTTGGGTTTCAAACATGGAAATTTCAAAAACCTCCCGAAACTTAATTTTAGAGTGAGTAAGAAGGTTTATACATGTGTTCAAACCAGACAAATCATGTATCTATCCCCTAACCATGCATAAACTCGGTCGATCTTATGAAGTCTAGCATGAAGAGAAGTCGTTTTGGGTTTCAAACATGGAAATTTCAAGAACATCCCAAAAGCTTCATTTTAGAGTGACTAATAAGGATACAAACTTCCCTTTTCATTTTCATGTTTTAAACTTGTTTAAATCTTGGTCAAACCGCCTAGGATTTGACCAAGATTCAAATGGGCATACAAATTCAGAAAAAAATCAAAAACCAATGCACATAGCATTCTTATGTCATATATATAGTAAGCATTAAAGTTGATAAACAAGGTCTAGACATATTCAAACCAGACAACTCATGTATATATCTACCCCTAACCCTAAACTCTGTCTTATGAAGTCAATCATGAAGAGAAGTGGTTTTGGGTTTCAAACATGTGGAAATTTAAAGAACCTCCCAAAAGCTTTATTTTAGAGTGACTAAGAAGGATCCATGCTTACCTTTTCATTTTCATATTTTGAACTTGTTTAAATCTTTGTCAAACCTAGGATTGACCAAAAGTTTCAAATGGGCATAAAATTCATAAAAAATCATAAAAATGAAAAACCAAAGCATATAGTCTTCGTATGTCATATAACAAGCATTCAAGTTGATAAATTAATAAGGTTTGGACATATTGAAGCCATACAAATCATGTATCTACCCCTAACCCTAAACTCGGTCGATCTTATGAAGTCTAGCATGAAGAGAAGTCGTTTTGGGTTTCAAACATGGAAATTTCAAGGACACACATCCCAAAAGCTTCATTTTAGAGTGACTAAGAAGGATCCATGCTTACCTTTTCAATTCATGTTATAAACTTATTTAAATAATGGTCAACCCTAGGATTTGACCAAGATTCAAATGGGTAGAAAAATAAAAAAATCAGAAAAATGAAAAACCAAAGTACATATAGTCTTCTTATGTCATATATATAGTAAGCATTAAAGTTGATAAACAAGGTCTAGACATATATTCAAACCAGACAACTCGTGTATATATCTACCCCTAACCCTAAACTCTGTCTTATGAAGTCAATCATGAAGAGAAGTGGTTTTGGGTTTCAAACATGGAAATTTCAAGAACCTCCCAAAAGCTTTATTTTAGAGTGACTAAGAAGGATCCATGCTTACCTTTTCATTTTCATGTGTTTTAAACTTGCTTAAATCTTGGTCAAACCTAGGATTTGACCAAGATTCAAATGGGCATAAACATTCAAAAAAAATCAAAAAATGAAAACCAAAGCACATAGCCTAGCTTCTTATGTCATATATATATACAGTAAGCATTCAAGTTAATGAACAAGGTCTAGACATATTCAAAACATAAAAGCATGTATCTACCCCCTAACCCTTAACTATGTCTTATGAAGTCAAGCATGAAGAGAAATGGTTTTGGGTTTCAAACATGGAAATTTCAAAAACATCCCAAAAGCTTAATTTTAGAGTGACTAAGAAGGACCCAAGCTTAATTTCAAGAACACCCCTCGCAAATCTTCATTTTAGAGTGACTAAGAAGGATCGAGGCTTATCTTTTCATTTACATGTTTTAAACTTGTTTAAATCTTGGTCAAACCAAGGATTTGACCAAGACTCAAATGGGCCTAAAAATTCAAAAAAATCAAAAAAAACCAAAGCACATAGCCTTCTAATGTCATATATAGTAAGCAGCATTCAACTTGATGAACATGGCCGGTCTAGACATATTCATAACATAAAAAGCATGTATCTACCCCCTAACGCTTAACTCTATCTTAATTATGAAGTCAAGCATGAAGAGAAGTGGTTTTGGGTTTCAGACATGGAAATTTCAAAAACTTCCCAAAAGCTTAATTTTAGAGGGACTAAGAAGGATCCAAGCTTACCTTTTCATTTTCATGTTTTAAGCTTGTTTAAATATTGGTCAAACATAGGATTCAAATGGGCATAAACAATTAGAAATAAACAGAAAAAATGAAAAACCAAATAACATAGCCTTCTTATGTAATATAGTAAGCATTAGTTGATAAACAAGGTCTAGACATATTCAAACCAAAAAAAATCATGTATCTCTACCCCTAACCCTAAACTCTCGGTCTTATGAAGTCAAGCATGAAAAGAAGTGGTTTTGGGTTTCAAACATGGAAATTTCAAAAACCTCCCAAAAGCTTCATTCTAGAGTACTGTGACTAAGAAAGATCCATGATTACCTTTTCATTTTCATGTTCTAAACTTGTTTAAATCTTGGTCAAACATAGGATTTGACCAAGATTTTAATGGGCATAAAAAATTCGAAAAAAATCAAAAAATGAAAAACCAAAGCACATATAGAGCCTTCTTATGTCATATAGTAACCATTCAAGTTGATAAACAAGGTCTATACATATTCAAACCAGAAAAAGCATGTATCTACCCCTAACCCTAAACTCTGTCTTACGAAGTCAAGCATGAAGAGAAGTGGTTTTGGGTTTCAAACATGGAAATTTCAAAAACCTCCCGAAACTTAATTTTAGAGTGAGTAAGAAGGTTTATACATGTGTTCAAACCAGACAAATCATGTATCTATCCCCTAACCATGCATAAACTCGGTCGATCTTATGAAGTCTAGCATGAAGAGAAGTCGTTTTGGGTTTCAAACATGGAAATTTCAAGAACATCCCAAAAGCTTCATTTTAGAGTGACTAATAAGGATACAAACTTCCCTTTTCATTTTCATGTTTTAAACTTGTTTAAATCTTGGTCAAACCGCCTAGGATTTGACCAAGATTCAAATGGGCATACAAATCCAGAAAAAATATCAAAAACCAATGCACATAGCATTTTTATGTCATATATATAGTAAGCATTAAAGTTGATAAACAAGGTCTAAACATATTCAAACCAGACAACTCATGTATATATCTACCCCTAACCCTAAACTTTGTCTTATGAAGTCAATCATGAAGAGAAGTGGTTTTGGGTTTCAAACATGGAAATTTCAAGAACCTCCCAAAAGCTTTATATTAGAGTGACTAAGAAGGATCCATGCTTACCTTTTCATTTTCATGATTTAAACTTGTTTAAATCTTTGTCAAACCTAGGATTTGACCAAAAGATTCAAATGGGCAAAAAATTCAAAAAAAACAGAAAAATGAAAAACCAAAGTACATAGTCTTCTTATGTCATATAGTAAGCATTCAAGTTGATGCATTAACAAGGTTTGGACATATTCAAACCATACAAATCATGTATCTACCCCCTAACCGTAAGCTCTGTCTTGTGAAGTCAAGCTTGAAGAGATGTGGTTTTGGGTTTCAAACATGGAAATTTCGAAAACCTCCCAAAAACTTCATATTAGAGTGACTAATTAAGAGGGATACAAGCTTGCCTTTTCGTTTTCATGTTTTAAACGTGTTTAAATCTTTGTCAAACCTAGGATTTGACCAAGATTCTAATATATGGGCATAAAATTCAAAAAAAAAACAAAAAAATGAAAAACCAAAGCACATAGTCTTCTTATGTCATATAGTTAGCATTAAAGTTGATGAACAAAGTTTAGACATATTCAAACCAGACAAATCATGTATCTACCCCCTAACCCTAAACTCGGTCTTGGGAAGTCTAGCATGAAGAGAAGTCGTTTTGGGTTTCAAACGTTTAAGCCAAAAGCCCCTTTTTCAAATACTTCAAACTTATTCAAATTTGGTTCAAATTTGAAAGACATACAAGTTATAGCACACATAGTGCATACATTTTCACACATACTGCACTAGATAGATGCTAACCCTATAGTTTGAGGCCATTTGGATGAGGTAGAAAAAAAATCTTGGATTAGAATCGTGTTGTTCGAACCCCGTAGTTGGATTTTTTTGAACCTTGATCTGTAGTATTGGGCAAAACCCTAGTTTAACCTATTTAATTATAGATTCGTATATCGATTTTTCTACCTTTTTATTATTACTATGCAGCACATGTGTGTTTGCCCGTCTAGCTAGTGAAACTCGGAGGAAGAGGGATCACTCGGAAAGACAGAAGAAGGGAGAGCATTATGGTGTCTCCCCTTTTTCGGGTGACGATGTTGACTATTGTGCAGGGTTTGTCAGTGAGCAGGAGGAGGTGCGAGCGAGCGAGCGAGTCGAGCGAGGCCGAGAATGAGAGAGATTTGTTTTTTTGTGTGAGAGGGACAACCGAAGGATCCTGAAGGACCCAGAGACTTCCAATAAGCATCCTGATGCATCTTCTCTTGACGAAGAAGATGAATGGGAGTTTGCGTACCTATTATTGCACGTGACTTGTGCTCACTGATGTGTGGGACCTCACGCGTGGGCACCACACGTAAGTGACAGACCTGTTGGTGTAAAAACTCGGTTGATTATTATAGTGCATTAGAACAAAGTTTCCTATGGATTCAAGGCTAGGAAATCCAAGTTAACTCATTTACATGACATTATTTTTTCCATGAAGCAAAGTTAACACATCTATCAATTGGTACATTTTGGAGTGACTAAGAAGGATCCATGCTTACTTATTCGTTTTCACGTGTTAAACTTGTCTAAATCTTGGTCAAACCTAGGATTTGACCAAAAGATTCAAATGGGCATAAAATTCAAAAAAAAACAGAAAAATGAAAAACAAAAGCATATAGTCTTATTATGTCATATAGTAAGCATTCAAGTTGATGAATTAACAAGGTTTGGACATATTCAAACCATACAAATCATGTATCTACCCCCTAACCCTAAACTCTGTCTTATGAAGTCTAGCATGAAGAGAAGTCGTTTTGGGTTTCAAACATGGAAATTTCAAGAACATCTCAAAAGCTTCATTTTAGAGTGACTAATAAGGATACAAACTTCCCTTTTCATTTTCATGTTTTAAACTTGTTTAAATCTTGGTCAAACCGCCTAGGATTTGACCAAGATTCAAATGGGCATACAAATTCAGAAAAAATCAAAAACCAATGCACATAGCATTCTTATGTCATATATATAGTAAGCATTAAAGTTGATAAACAAGGTCTAGACATATTCAAACCAGACAACTCATGTATATATCTACCCCTAACCCTAAACTCTGTCTTATGAAGTCAATCATGAAGAGAAGTGGTTTTGGGTTTCAAACATGTGGAAATTTCAAGAACCTCCCAAAAGCTTTATTTTAGAGTGACTAAGAAGGATCCATGCTTACCTTTTCATTTTCATATTTTGAACTTGTTTAAATCTTTGTCAAACCTAGGATTGACCAAAAGTTTCAAATGGGAATAAAATTCATAAAAAATCATAAAAATGAAAAACCAAAGCATATAGTCTTCGTATGTCATATAACATATTCAAACCAGACAACTCATGTATATATCTGCCCCTAACCTTAAACTCTGTCTTAATTATGAAGTCAATCATGAAGACAAGTGGTTTTGGGTTTCAAACATGAAATTTCAAGAACATCCCAAAAGCTGCTTCATTTTAGAGTGACTAAGAAGGATCCAGGCTTACCTTTTCGTTTTCGTATTTTATACTTGTTTAAATCCTGGTCAAACCTAGGATTTGACCAAGATTCAAATGGGCATAAAATTCAAAAAAATAGAATAATGAAAAACAAAAGCACATAGTCTTCCTATGTCATATAGTAAGAATTCAAGTTGATAAACAAGGTTTATACATGTGTTCAAACCACACAAATCATGTATCTACCCCCTAACCATAAACTCGGTCGATCTTATGAAGTCTAGCATGAAGAGAAGTCGTATGGGTTTCAAACATGGAAATTTTGAGAACCTCACAAAAGCTTCATTTCAGAGTGTCTGGAAAAGATCTAGGCTTGCCTTTTCATTTTCATATTTTAAAATTGTTTAAATCTTGGTCAAACCTAGCTAGTATTTGACCAAGATTCAAATGGGAATAAAATTCAAAAAAAATGAAAAAACAAAAAAAACTAAAGCACATAGCCTTCTTATGTCATGTATATATAGTAAGCCTTCAAGTTGATGAACAAGGTCTAGACATATTCAAAACAGAAAAATCATGTATCTACCCCTAACCCTTAACTATGTCTTATGAAGTCAAGCATGAAGAGAAGTGGTTTTGGTTTCAAACATGGAAATTTCAAAAACTTCCCAAAAGCTTAATTTTAGAGTGAGTAAGAAGGATCGAGGCTTACCTTTTCATTTTCATGTTTTAAACTTGTTTAAATCTTGGCCAAATTAACCTAGCTAGTATTTGACCAAGATTCTAATGGGCATAAAATTCAAAAAAATCAGAAAAATGAAAAACCAAAGCACATAGCCTTCTTATGTCATAAAGTAAGAATTCAAGTTGATAAACAAGGTCTAGACATATTCAAGCTAGACAAATCATGTATCTACCCCTAACACTAAACTCTGTCTTATGAAGTCAATCATGAAGAGAAGCGGTTTTGGGTTTCAAACATGAAAATTTCAAGAACCTCCCAAAAGATTCATTTTAGAGTGACTAAGAAGGATCCATGCTTACCTTTTCATTTTCATGTTTTGAACTTGTTTAAATCTTGGTTAAACCTAGGATTTGACCAAGATTCAAATGGGCATAAAAATCCAGAACAAAATCAGAAAAAATGAAAAACCAAAGCACATAGTCTTCTTATGTCATATAGTAAGCATTCTAGTTGATAAACAATGTCTAGCCATATTCAAACCAGAAAAAACATGTATACCCCCTAACCCTAAACTTTGTCTTATGAAGTCAAGCTCAAGCATGAAGAGAAGTGGTTTGGGTTTTCAAACATGGAAATTTCGAAAACCTCCCAAAAGCTTCATTTCGGAGTGACTAAGAAGGATTCATGCTTAATTTTTCATTTTCATGTTTGTTTAAATCTTGTTCAAACCTAGGATTTGGCCAAGATTCAAATGGGCATAAAAAATTTCGAAAAAATCAAAAAATGAAAAACCAAGGCACATAGTCTTCTTATGTCACATAGTAAGCCATTCAACTTGATAAACAAGTTATAGACCTATTCAAACCAGAAAAATCATGTATCTACACCCCCTAACCCTAAACTCATATGTCTTATGAAGTCAAGCATGAAGAGAAGTGGTTTTGGGCTTCAAACATGGACATTTGAAAAGCCTCCCAAAAGCTTCATTTTGGAGTGACTAATAAGAAGGATCCATGCTAAATTTTTCATTTTCAAGTTTTAAACTTGTTTAAATCTTGGTTAAACCTATGATTTGACCAAAATTCGAATGGGCATAAAAATTCAAAAAAAATCAAAAAAAATGAAAATCCAATGCACATAGTACATCTTCTTATGTCACATAGTACCTTCCTAAAGCTTCATTTTGAAGTTACTAATTAAGAAGGATCCAAGCTTACTTTTTCGTTTTCATGTTTTAAATCTTGGTCAAACCTAGGATTTCACCAAGAGATACGTACAAATGGGCATAAAAATTCAAAAAATTAAAATAATGAAAAACCAAAGCACATAGTCTTCTTATGTCATATAGTAAGCATTCAGGTTGATTAACAAGGTCCACACATATATATTCATAGCAGAAAAGCATGTATCTACGTACCCCCTAACAACCCTAAACTCTGTCTTAGGAAGTCAAGGATGAAGAGAAGTGGTTTTGGGTTTCAAACATGGAAATTTCAAAAAAACCTCCCAAAAGCTTCATTTTGGAGTGACTAAAAAGGACCCATGCTTACTTTTTCATTTCCATGTTTTAAACTTTTTAAAATCTTTGTCAAATCTCGGATTTGACCAAGATACAAATCGGCATAAAAAATCGAAAAAATAAAGAAAATGAAAAACCAAAGCACATAGTCTTCGTATGTCATATAAGTATTCAAGTTGATAAATTAAAAAAGTTTTAGACATATTCAAACCACAAAAATCATGTATCTACGTACCCTAACCCTAAACTCTGTCTTATGAAGTCAAGCATGAAGGGAAGTGGTTTTGGGTTTCAAACATGGAAATTTAAAAAACCTTCCAAAAGATTCATTTTGGAGTGACTAAGAAGGATCCAGGCTTACTTTTTCATTTTCTTGTTTTGAACTTGTTTAAATCTTGGTCAAACCTAGGATTTGACCAAGATTCAATTGGGCATTAAAAATTCAAAAAATTAAAACCAAAGCACATAGTCTTCTTATGTCATACAATAAGCATTGAAGATGATAAAAAAAGTCTATACATATTCAAACGAAAAAAAATCATGTTTGGGTGGAATTAAGCTGGACGGTGTCCAATGATACGTCTCCGACGTATCGATAATTTCTTATGTTCCATGCCACATTATTGATGATATCTACATGTTTTATGCATACTTTATGTCATATTTATGCATTTTCTGGAACTAACCTATTAACAAGATGCGGAAGAGCCAGTTGTTGTTTTCTGCTGTTTTTTGTTTCAGAAATCCTAGTAAGGAAATATTCTCGGAATCGGACGAAATCAACGCCCAGCATCCTATTTTTCCACGAAGCTTCCAGAACACCCGAGAGTCGCCAGAGGGGAGCCCTGGTGGGCCCAGGAGGTAGGCCGGCGTGGCCCAGGCCCTGGCCGCGCCGCCTTATCATCTCACCGCCTCTTCGACCCTCTGACGCCGCCTCTTCGCTTATTTAAGCCCCCTCGACCTAAAACCTCGACACGGAAAAGCCACGGTACGAGAAACCTTCCAGAGCCGCCGCCATCGCGAAGCCAAGATCTGGGGGACAGGAGTCTCTGTTCCGGCACGCCGCCGGGACGGGGAAGTGCCCCCGGAAGGCTCCTCCATCGACACCACCGCCATCTCCATCAACGCTGCTGTCTCCCATGAGGAGGGAGTAGTTCTCCATCGAGGCTCGGGGCTGTACCGGTAGCTATGTGGTTAATCTCTCTCCTATGTACTTCAATACAATAATCTCATGAGCTGCCTTACATGATTGAGATTCATATGATGATGCTTGTAATCTAGATGTCATTATGCTAGTCAAGTGAGTTTTACTTATGTTTTCTCCGGAGACTCCTTGTCCCACGTGTGTAAAGGTGATAGTGTGTGCACCGTGTGGGTCTCTTAGGCTATATTTCACAGAATACTTATTCACTGTTATGAATGGCATAGTGAAGTGCTTATTTATATCTCTTTATGATTGCAATGTGTTTTGTATCACAATATATCTGTGTGCTATGACGTGGGCATTACCCTTCGGGTAACCAGTATTGCCCTATTCGGTATTGAAAAACTGGAGGCCCATGAAGACACCTGAAGGCTAGATGGGCCACTAGGTCGGTGCACCAGAAGATTCCTTGACGGGCAAGACAAGAAAGCGAACAAACAAGGAAAGATTGGATCTAATCTGCTGTAAATCTAGTCGTATTCGGTTAGACCTCTTGAGACCTGGCCTCCTATATAAAGGCCAGGAGAGGGGCTGCCGAGGGACACGAACAATCTTAGCAATCTTAGCCAGGAAAAGCTTAGAGCTAGATAATCCTAGCAACAGCAATCTCGCCTAGATCTCTGCCGAACTATTCGGCACCCCATTGTAACCCATTGTTTTCATAATCAAAGAACACACAGGCAGGACGTAAGGGTTTTACCTCATCGAGGGCCCCGAACCTGGGTAAATCGCTCTCCCCGCTTGTCTGTGAACCGATGTCTCGTGTCAGCCTACAGGATTCCATCAACCCTAAGCCCCTATCGGAGGGCATTGGCGAGGAGTACCCTCGACAATTGGTGCCGTCTGTGGGAACCCTGTCGGCACAAGATCGGACATCGGCTGAACCCGCCATGTCATCAGCAGCTTCATCAGCACCATCATCGTCTCATCTGGGAAGCCCGATCCGTTTCGGCTGCTACGAATTCACCCCGCACAGCGAATCATCTCGCTCCACCTTCTCTGGTCTGCAAGGCAACATGGACATGGCGTTCGGGAGCGTCCACTACAACGTCAACTCAGAAGGAATCCTCCGGCTACTGGAATCTCCTATCTCCAGATCGACAAGCCCAAGTGTGTCATCGACACCCGACCTTTCGGCTGGCCAGGAAAACCCATCGAGTCCGTCCGCGCCATCGACTCCTCGCTCGGCATCCTCCATGTCGGTTGGATCTGACGACCCCGTGCCCTCGGAGATGACCTCGTACTACTGCGTAAACTGCGATACCAGGCATGGACTAGGGTCAAGCGACACACCATTCATCTGCAACGCCTACTATTCGTCGGGAGAGGACAGCATCGGCAGTGTCGTCCGAGGAGACACCCGAAGAGTGGCGCCCCTCCAAGTCTACGTCGCTAATAGGGGAGATGGAGAACGCACCCCCCGTTCCAGCAGGCGGGCTAGTATCGGAGATAGCGCCAGCAATGACAATAGCGACCACACCATTACAGAAGAAGAGTGGGCAGCAGCCAAGGCAGCCGTGCTCAACAACACACCGCTTTCGGCGGGAACCACGGTTGGTACGCTCAACGCTTACCGCTCCATATTGGAGAAAAATCGGGAGCGCCTGTCTAAGGAGCAAGCCACCCTCGAGAAACGACTATCTGCGGCAGATAGGTCCAGCGAGCGATGAAGGGCCTCGCAGGGGAGTGCCTCCCGAAGTACCCACGGAGGGGGCAAACATCGATCGAGGATGTCCAGGCTTTCGGAAGATGATGCAAGGGAGATAACATCAAACTTGACCAAATCCTTTATGACCACGGACACCGCGGGCATGCCACGGCCAAAAACCGTCGCAGGAGCAACAGCCAATCTTGCGGCATACCTCATTAATCAGCGTCCCGAAGGATCCATGGCTCAGGCCCACCGCGGTGCTTTGGAGAGTCTTGCGATACTAGGACATAATCTAGTTCTACCGAAAGAGAAGACCCTGCAGGCCAGCGGGTCAAAACATCGCGCAAAAGACGCTCGGGACGAAATCACACAGAGCAGGATCGACAAAGCAAGGCGACGACGCGCCATGAGAGAAGAACTTGACAGTGATTCTTCGGACGAGACCCAGGAGAACGACGGCGAGCTTAGAGGAGCCGACTGTCTGAGTTACAAAATTCGGGAGGCGATGCCACCCAAGAAGTTCAAACCTACACCTACCGACGCTGCCAAATACGATGGGCAGCAGGAGCCAAGATCCTGGATAGAGGACTATCTGCAGACAGTAATTCTGCAAAAAGGGAATCAGATAGCAGCAATGCAATGTCTACAGCTCTACCTAAAGGACTCAGCACGAGCCTGGCTCAGGGGGCTACCGAAGGGTTCCATCAAGTCATGGGATGACTTAGTAGAAGCTTTTGTCGCTAACTTTCAAGCAACCTACAAAAGGCCCGTCGGGATCGAGGAGTTACGGCACTGCCAACAGAAGCAGAAGGAGTCAATGCGCGCGTACATCGGGAGGTTCACCAAACTCCTAAATGCTGCAGAAGACGTATCTGTCGACAGAGCAATTGACGCTTTTAGTGATGGCATCCGACGTGAAAGCTATATAGAAGAGCTTGGGCGCAAGAAGCCGAAGACCATAACCAAGCTAATGGAAATCGCCAACAGCTGGGCCGATGGTGAAGACAATGTCCGAAAACCACGGCAGCGCAGCGACGACGAAGAAGATGACCAGCCGAAGAATGATTCGGGTGGTCGAAGGGATCGGAATAAGAGAAGGAAGAACCGCAGTTACGATGACAACAACTTGGTGGCCGCAGGTTACTCTGATCGACAGGATGATCGGTACGACAACAGGCGAGACGATCGGCAGGACGGCAATCGGAACGACTCTGGGAACCGTGGCAACTATAAACCACGACCTCAGAGAACTCCCAAATTGCCTTACGCTGAACAGATCAACGCCCCTTGCTACCTACATTCTTAAACCGATTCCAAGGATGGAAAAGTAAAGTCTAGCCACCTGCTTAGGGATTGTCGGCAGTTCCTCGATATGCATGAACTCATCCAGCAAGCAGGCCAGAAGCAGCTACCGCCACCACCACCGCCACCCCCGTCACAGCATCAAGTACAGCAGGCCCAGCCTCATCAACCCAACGAGGCGTTTCCACCACCACGTGGGCAAATGAATATGATCCACAGGACAGGTGTTTCAAGGAGAGAGATGAAGAAGCTCACCCGAGAAATCAACCTGGCCGAAAGCGTCATGGCAAACATTCCTGAATATGTCGAATGGTCGTCTCAGGAAATCACGTTCAGTCGAATGGACCACCCGATGACTATACCAAAGCCAGGGCACGACGCCCTAGTGGTCGAAGCACAGATAGGAGGGTTCAAGATGAGCAAAGTTTTCATGGATGGAGGAAGCGGACTCAACTTGATATTCCTTGACACAATTCAAAGTATGGAGATCACCATGAGAATGCTGGAAGACTCAGATACTCGCTTCCATGGGATACTCCCTACTTCACCAGCGCATTCTCTGGGCAAAGTTTACTTGAACGTCATTTTCGGTAAACCCGACAACTTCAGGAAGGAGAAGATCGAGTTCGAAGTCGTGAACTGGGAATCACAGTACCACGCCATACTCGGGAGACCAGCTTACGCCAAGTTCATGGCCGTGCCGCACTACGCATACCTCAAGCTGAAGATGCCAGGGAACAATGGAACAAACATCACAGTCTATGGGAGCTTTTCACGCTCGGACAATTGTGATCGTGACTTTCAAAGGATTGCTGCCAAATTTGGGCCGCGGCGAGATACTATCGACCCCCCGCCCAAGTTGACGATACAAGAAATCAAGGAGGAAAAACTCGACAGGGAAACCAAGAAGAAACCAGCGACCGAAGGCCCAGCAGCAATAGCATCGGCAGAAAAAGTTTCGGCAGAAGACGCAGGAGGCGGCAAGATGCTAACAATCGCTGCTCAAGCATCTAGCGAAATCAACAACACTATCGCGACCACCAGCATGACGAAGAAATCGGAAGATCCTTCTGAAGAAGAGAAGAACCCCTTTCTTGATAAAACACTCCCCTAGTCTTTAAATTTTTCCCCTTTTACTTTTCACAGGGCCTCTTGTTTTCGCCCTTCAGTTTCATATTTACCCTATCAATAAGTACTTAAGTCCCGATTCTTGTTAAAGTATTGCAGTAATCTAAAGCATCTATGACCGTGCTGCCGCCAAGTAACGGCATAACTTAACGCGCGGCAGAAGATAGCGCTCGGGGCAAAAACCTTTACGGGCACTGCAAAGAAGAATAAGGACATTAATCCTCCCCTCTGCTTCAGATGCCTCTACGAGTGCTGTACAAAGCAAGAGTTTGGAAAACTTACACACAACCCACGCTCGATATTTCACTTATGGAAATATCAGAGAGCAACGGGCTCATCGGCAGAATCATTACACCCGAAAAATTCGGGAATGACTGTCGAAATTTGCAAACGGTTGAAAGCAAAGTTGCGCATACAACAGGTTTAGCAAAACCTGCAACACGAGCTGATCACACATAATGATTTGCTAACCAACTAGTACACATACATCCAACGGGCAATTAAGCTTCGCCCCTTTAAGTATTTGCCAATGGCATGGTAAAAGTACATATTCATGTATCAACCAGACAAAAAATTACGGCTCAAAAATCCGAACACTCGGATGAACTAGCCAAAACAATTCACAAAAGTAATTTTACATCTTTACATCACCCTTGTGGAGTTTCCTTTTCCTCAGGTACCTTTGACATCTCCTCAAGCCTGTCAACAATTATATGGGCAGGTGCTAAAACCTTCGGGTACAGCTCCTCGAGATCACCAGTTGCATTGGCGATAGACAACAAGCAAGCTGAAGGATAACAAGCTAGCACAAGGGCAAGCGTGCACTTGGCCCCTGCAAAGACTTGAGATCTTACCAGCTCTCGAACCTTCTTGGCGCTCCCAAATTCAGACATCAAAGTCAAGAGGGTAGGGGGAACTGCATTCAGAGGAAACATTGTTTTCCAAACTACCCTCATAGCCTTGTAGCACTTGTCGAAGAACTGATGGACCTGGTGCACTCGATCATGAAATTTGACGACAGCCGAGGCCTTCGAGTGTTCCCGCCAGAAAATTTCTTCGGATGAGGAAAGCTGAGTCAAAGCATGCACCCGCTCGTGTATCCGCTTGTTCTCCTCCGCATGGTTCAACGCTATGACTGCCAAAAGAATTAGTCAAGACTCAGACAAGAAGTTGCTAATAAACAGGCAAAGGGATCAGGAAACTTACAGTTTAAACTTTCGGTAGCCTTATGCAGTTCGCCAAGAGTGTACCGCTCCACGTCGGCTGCAATCTCGCTCTTTTTAATGATGATGGCAGCTAAAGCATAAGTGCTGCGTAAATCCTTTTCCATCTGCGTGATCCGGTCTTTCATACGCTGGATCCGATCGCTTTCAGGAAGAGCACCCGATGAGTCGTCTGCAAATGAGGGTACTGGGAAGACCTGCAGAAAATACTGGTTATAAAGAGGTGATGGATATGGTACAGCCGAACGTCCAAAATAGCTCCCATCGGGAGAAGTGCAAGAAAGTGATATCATAACAAAAATGTGCTGACAACAATGCTAGCATGGAGTTTATTACAAAGCATGAGTTTTGCGGTAGAACAATGTTTCGCATCAGCTCAAAGCACAAGTTTGTTACAAGAATCAAGGGAGCTGAGTTTTGAGTCGATGAACTAGGGCCAGTCGACGATCTCCTTGATGAAACCAGTTCAAGGAGCTGACGGGCGCAAGTAAGAGCAGATGCCTTAAAAGTGCTCAAATCAACAGGCTACCCGTCTTGCTCTTTTGGAAGCCCCTTAGTCATTTCCTCGATGTCACCCTTAAAGCCGTAACCCATCATAAGTTGGAAGGCAAGGACAGCGCCAAAAGTGCGTGATGTACGCTTGAATACCTCGATGACCTCCTTGGTGTCAACCGCGAAGGTATCGATCAGCTGTCCCAGGGTCTTCTCTTGCTTAATCTTGGGAAAGATCATCGAGTGCATCCGCGCCAGAGCACCCTTCCCCTTCACAAGAAGCTCTTGTGTAAGCTGGTGAGAAGCGAGAATCGTTGACACAGCGTTCGCCGGGGAGTTGTTTGGAACTCTTTCCAGGGCATCGACAGGAATGTTTGCAGCCTCTGCAGTAGAAAGGAAGGGAAAAATTTAATCATTGACAAAAAGTTTAAATCCATAAGAACGTCACTCGACAGAAGTATGTTAGAGATTACCAAGCAAGGCCAAAGAAGATTGACGAAGGACTTCATCCTTTTCGGCTGCCCGAGCCTCAGCCACCAGCCTGGATGCTTCCTCCTCCTTCAGCTTCCCTTTCAATTTGGCCAGCTCCTCCTTCAGAGAATCAATCTCTTGGCGAGCCGCGGCAGCTATCTTGACTGCGCCATCTAGTTTTGAGGAGGAAGATTCGACTTCCTCTTGCAGCCGAACTTTGTCAGCCTCTAGAGAAGTAAACCGGGAGGCGAAAACCTCCAGAGAGGAGATAACGCCACGCAGGTCCTTAAGAGAGAAAGAAAAACAATTAGACAAGGCACGCTCCAAGAAATTTGTATTAAGATCAAGAAGAGGACTTACAGAAAAAGGAGCCGCAGTAGCAGCAGTTGGAGAAATATCCTTCCCTTTGGAAAGGGAAGACGCAGTCGATGCTTGACCCATGGGGGCAGCCTTAGGAGCCGAAGCTTCGGAAGCCACCACGACCGGCGAAACGGCATCAGACTTTGCCTTTTTAGGAGGAGGCTCGATAAAACCCTCGTCACTGCAAAAATGGATAGTCGACTGTGATTATAACAGGAGTATGAAAGGTAAAAAAGGCACAGTATAACTTTCAGGAGAGAACTACTTACATGTCGAAGAGATCATCTTCATCGGCAAAGCCGCCGGTTGATCTCTTCGCAGGAGAAGCTTTGGCCCCTTCCACAGCTGCAGCAACAAAAGTATCACGATCAGTGTCGACGTTGCGCACTGATCCATCTGCGATACAAGTGTTATCGGCTGAGGAGGGAAGGTCAGCATGGGCAACTTCAAGATTCGTTGGACCGTTATATTCATCCTCTAGACCTGTTTCATTGATGGTATGAAAATCTACAGGGATTGAGGAGCCTCTCCCCTCAGAAGTATCATCCGGTGAATCGCGTGTATTCTCAGAAGCCATAGGGATCTGGCAAAGAAAAATGACAAAGTAAGAACAAAGGTAATCATGTCGGCTGAGCAAGAAGCTATAAAAGAGATGTGAAGAAAGGAAAATACCTCTGATGGTGGATGATCAACGTCAAGGGGAGCATAAGAAGAGATTAGCGGAATCGAATCTTCCTGGTTGAAGGAAGTAAGACGACGAACTTCATCAAGCAACTCTTTTTCTGATAAATCGGCAGCATTTATCCTGGTCTCATCCTTTGGACCTGAGTACAACCACATCGGGTGAACTCTGGCCATGACTGGCTGGATTCGGCGCTTCAGGAAAACTGCTGCCACCTCCGTACCAATCATAGTTTGGCCGTCAGCCTCTTTGATTCGAAGGAATTTGGCAAACAATTCTTCGGCTGAGGCCCTTTCGTCGGCTGAGAGGATATTCTTCCAAGAGTCCTTGGGTTTGGCCTCAGAAACGTCGGCATAGCAGGGGAGTCGGCACTCGGGTGACAAGGAGTCTTTAACGTAAAACCATTTGTCGTGGTATGGTCACGGCATATGCCATAGGGTGGCTAATCAAAGTGGTTCCTGAGGGATCTCACGGCGGTATCCGGATGCGGGTATGGGGACGAGCGACACGGCGACGTACCCAGGTTCGAGGCCCTCCGATGGAGGTAAAACCTCTACTCCTGCTAGAGTGTATATGATGATCACACAATACAATGGTGCTCCTAGAGCTGTATCCGGCTGCTCCTGGGAGGCTAAGGGAGACGATGGTCTCTCTCACAGGGCAGCGCTAAGGGTGGAATGAAGTGAGAATGATCGATCCCCTACACGAGAGGGGGTAGTGCGGCTTATATAGGCACCGGCACTTTACATATAAGACCCTATAGTTTACTGGCCGGCTTGGCCGGCTCCGGCTTCCGCTCCTTCCCGAGGCAGTGACGTCAGGAGCCGTTGAGGCCTCATGGCCTGTCCCATCCGGCTGCCAAGGTCAGCGGTATGGAGAGGAGGTGTCCCTGTTGCCTTCAGCCACTGTAGCCAGTACGGATCGTCGTAGACCATGATGGCCTGTCCGGCGCGTGGCACTATTGCTCCACAGTGCCCCGCGCTTTACGGAGGATGAAGTCAGCGTGGACTTTGGGAACCCGGATCACCAACCCGGTTCCTTCCAGTGCAAGACTCGCCAGCCTCGAGTCGGTCTGAGGTACAAACCCCTAGTCGGATATGGCTTGTAGAAGCCGGCCCAGCTACAGCATTGGCGGCCGTAGCCAGGCCGACTAGGACCTAGAGCCAGCCGGCTTCCGGACCAGCCGGCCACGGCGCCAGCCGGCTGCTCCTCAGCCGGCCTTTGCCGCGAGCCGGCCAGTGGCCAGCCGGCTGCTGTGCGTCCATTGCCCTACCCGGGGTCTTCCCCCCGACATTAGCCCCCGAAGCTGGCAAGGTCCTGCGTTTAGAAGGACCTAGGCAGGTTTTCCTGGCTTCTCGAATATATTTGACGGCACTTGGAGGGGTCGACTGAGAATTTCCATTCAGCCAGCTGCGCCCTCATCCGGCTCGTTCCTGCCGGCTGCTTCTAGCCGGCCGCTATTTACACTTATGCAGCTTTTGCTTCCTCGCAAGTTTTGATGGCGTCTCCGCCTTGCTGATGACTTTTGGTCCGAGTTGAACTTATTGTCCGGCTCCGGCTTGCGGCGCGCCGGAGTCTCCGCCGCCTCGGGCCCTGCACCCGACTTGACTGGTCTGACGCCTGGGCTCTGCCGCCGGTTCGTCTGGTCACATCAATGTCCCCTCCGGATTCGATGCGGTCGTGGGCGACGTGGTGTGGCGGTTTCCAGTAACGGCAGCGGTCGTGGGGGCAGTTAATGCGCAGAAGATCCGGGCGACGTGGCCACGATCGCCACTTGAAGGCCAACCGACCGCCGCGGTCGGCTATAAATGCCGCGAGGGGGAGGATCGAGGCGGCACTTCCCGCACTTCTCTTCTTCCTCGCGCTCCCGCTCCCCTCGCACTCTCCTTCGCGCTCGAGCCCGTTGCTGCTCCGGCGAACGCCTCCCGCTGGCGAACTCCGGCGAGCGAATCTCCGCCGACCCGCCGCCGCTACTCCGTCGAGCCGGCGCCACGGGGCCCCGCGTTTCAACGGAGCGCCCTCCGCCGCCGTCATCGCCGCCGCCGTCGCAAGGCTCTTCTTCGCCCTTTCGCCTCTCGTGGTCATCTTCTTCTTCTTCCTCGACGATGGCCTCCGCCAGCGGATCGTGGAGGGGCTCGTACATGCGGGAGGACGACATCGAGCGGCTGGTGCGCCTCCGCCGGATCCCGCCGTCGGTGGTCACGCGGGCGCCCGGCGAGGAGACGGAGCCCGAGCCGCAGCCCGGCGAGCGCGTCGTCTTCGGCGCGCACCTCGACCGCGGGCTGGGCCTGCCGGCATCAACCTTCTTCCGCCAGTTCCTCGATAACTTCGGCCTGCAGCCGCACCATCTGCCGGCCAATGCCTGCATCCTCCTCAGCTGCTATGTGGCATTCATGGAGGCCTACGCCGGCTTGTGGCCGGACATCGACTTCTGGAGCCGGCTGTTCTACCTGAAGGCGCAAACCACCGAGGGCCACCTGCGGGCCTGCGGCGCCGCCTCGATCTACACCCGGCCCGGTACGCCCTTCCCCAAAATTCCCACCGTTGACTCGGTGAAGAATTGGCAAATGTCGTTCTTCTACGTGCGCAACGAGGGCCAGCTCGTCGACCGGATCAACCTTCCGGAGTTCAATCCGGTTCCTCCAGTCGGCCGGATCAACTGGAGCTACAACGCCCGCACGACGGATCCGGATGCTGAGGTGAATCAGCTCTGGGACTTTCTGGGGGCGGCCGTCGCGAACGGGCTGACCGCCGAGGACCTCCTCTGCACCATCGCCGAGCGCCGGGTGCTGCCGCTCCAGATGCGCACCCACAAAATCGGGCACATGTCCGGCCGGTTCGACCCGAACCGGACGTCCAAGGCGCTGCTCTCCAAGGCCCAGGTCGCCCACCGGGTGAACAACGTCACCAAGGCGAACATGCCGGAGGAGTGGAACTACGGGCTGGCGCCCCGTGACAGGGACCATCCGCCCGAGCTGCTAAGCTTTATGTCTTCGCCAACTTCCGGCTTGCGGCAGCGAGGCCGACTTCCTTTTTCTTCTGCCGACTTCCCGCTTGTTGTTTGCTCATGTTCTGTTTTTTCTAGCTCTTCGACCGCCAAAACGTTGAGGATGGCGACCCGGCAACGAGGAGATGGGCGCCGGATCACGCCGATCCGGCTGACCAAGCCGGCGACCAAGCTGGCGACGACGACCTGCTGCAGGCGCCTGACCTAGGCGGCCAGGGGGAGCACAATCCGCCCCCTTCACTGGAGCAGCAGGAGGACGAGGAGCCGGCGACGTCCGCCACGGGGCCAATCCCCGCCGTGCCTCTGCGCGTGAGGCCGCCAAGCACCACGGCGACTTCGG
Source organism: Lolium perenne (assembly GCF_019359855.2). Taxonomy (NCBI): domain Eukaryota; kingdom Viridiplantae; phylum Streptophyta; class Magnoliopsida; order Poales; family Poaceae; genus Lolium; species Lolium perenne. Next base: position 21,724,306 of record NC_067244.2, on the reverse strand, counting down.
CGCCCAAGGGGAGGAAGCGGGCCGGGGACCTCCGCTCTACTGCCGCCTTGGAGGCGAAGGCAAAGAAGCTCCGCCGGCAGCAGCCGAAGAAGGTTCCGGAGCAGGCCGGGTGAGCTCCCTTTCTCTCTTGTGTTTGATTCCTTTTCTTTCCTTACTTTTTATGCTTATCTTTTCCTTATCTGTTCGGCTAGGGCCCCATCAAGTTTGCCCAGGGCGGCGGCTCCCGGCAGACTCCGCGCGCACCTACGCCACCGCCGCCTGCGGGGACTCCGCCTCCCGCAGGGGCGCCTTCCTTTGCCGTGCCGCTGGCCTCGGCGCCTGATCGCGGCACGCGGGCCGAGCCGATGCGCCAGCCGACGGCTGGACGACATGTTCCCGCGCCGGACTCGTCTTCTGGACCCGGCCCCGGCCAGGGCCGGCCGGGGCATGCCGCCTTCGACCGGAGCCGGAGCCGGCGATGCTTTGCACCGCCCGCGACCGGAGCCGGAGCCGGCAGGGCTGCACCGCCCGCGACCGGAGCCGAAGCCAGGCGAGCGTGGTGGTGCTGGATGGAAGCCCGGAGGGGCACCTCGAGCGCCGGAGACGGCTGCGCCGGCCAGGCCATCTGCTGCCGCCCGAGAGCGCCGCCACCACCGGAGCCGACGACGGGGGAGCCGGCCAGGCAGGAGCCGGCAAGGGATGAGCCGGCGCGCCCGGAGGGCGCCGACTCGCGCGCGCTGGTGAGGACGGGAGCCCCATCGGCGCCGCAGCAGGGCCTGCACGTGGCCAAGGGCGCTATGCTTCTGCATGTGCCATCTGCCTCCGACTCCAGCCTTGGCTCGGCTGGCACTATGGAGCAGGCGTGGCTCCGCGCCGACTCCTACGAGGTGACCAGCCGGGAGGGGAACCCCGGCCAAGCATCGGTGGAGATGTTCTTCTCCAGCCTGCAGGCCAATCTCAAGGCTAGGGCTGCCGAGGCCGCGGCTAACCTTGCCAAGGTGGAGGAAGCCAGCAAGGTAAGCTTCATCTGTTTTTCAATTTGATTATCATCCTGGTAGCCCTCCGAGGCATGGGCCGGCCTCTTGGAGCCGGTCCGGGTTTCGCCTAGCATACTGATTTTTCTTTTTTCCTTAGGCTGTGGCGGATCGGCGCACCAATCTGTACAACCGCGCCGTGACCCACTACCACAAGGCCAAGCTGGACCGGGCCGGCTTGGCTCGTGAGCCGGAGGCTGTCAAGGGTAAGATCTTGCTTCTTCCGACTCGATGTCTTCTTTCTTTTTAGTCTTCGTTGGCTGACGTTTCTTTCCGGCTGCCTCGCAGTTGAGGCCGCCAAGGTCCCGCGGCTGGAGGCGGATCTCCGGGCTGCTCGCGCCCAGTGCGCCGAGAGCGAGGAGGCGGGCCGATCTGCAGCCGCCAAGCTCAAGGTGGCTGAGGGGGAGTTGATGCAGCTGCGCCTGCTGGAGCAGAACCATCTCACTGAGCTCGCCTCGCTTAGGACGGCGGAGAAGGAGAAGGTGGAGGACCTGAGCCGGCGGCTGACCGAGGTGGAGAAGCAGCGGCTTGCGCTTCAGGAGGAGGTCACCACCAAGTCCGCGGAGCTGACGACTACTGCCAAGCGCTGGACGGACGAGATTGGCGCGCTTGACCGTGGCTTGTCGGGTGAGTGAATTTCTTCTTTCTCTCTTTCCCTTTGCCGGCTTTCGGTTGTCGGCTGCCGGCCTAGGTTGGTAGCCGGCGGTAGAAACTTCTGATTTTTTCGCTATCTCCATCTTCGGGCTGGGGGCAGTCGGTTCTTGCCGGCTGCCGCCAGGCTTTTTCTTTTATCCTTCGAAATCTCCATCTTCGGGCTGGGGGCAGTCGGCTCGTGCCGGCTGCCGCCAGTCTTACTTTAGAGCTTCGGAATCTCCATCTTCGGGCTGGGGGCAGTCGGCTCGTGCCGGCTGCCGCCAGGCTTACTTTAGGACTTCAAAAATTTGCATTTTTCAGCTTATTTCGGCTTCGATGATTTCTGACTTGCTTTTTCTTGCAGCGGCCTTCCCGGAAACGCAGGATGCGGCCTTGGCAGCCGTTGGCGTTGCGCGCGAGTCCAGGAGGCGGGCGACCGGCGAGGGCAGCTCGGAGTACTTCACCATGGAGGACTACATGGCGTCCATGGCTGCCCGCGTCGAGCCCATCACCAAGCTTGGCTGGGAGCTCCGGAAGGCGGCTGAGGAGCTGGTCCCGATGCTGTGGCCCGCGGAGGCGGTGCCGCAAGATATCTCCAACCTCGCCTCCCTGATGGAGCGGGCGCCGGATCGCTTCCTCGACTGGAAGGAGTCTGCCACGCGCGCTGGTGCCGACATGGCGCTATCCTTTGTCCTCTCCTGGTACAACGAGGTGGACCTGGAGCAGCTCGAGTATCGGCGAGCCGGCGTGGAGGACAAGCTCCCGGCTGAACAAAAGACCGCCCGGCTTGCCCGAGCCAGCGCCATCGCCGACTTCGTCGACAAGAGCGTCTTCGTCGCGGACCCGAACCCTCAATCTGATGAGGAGTACGAGATGGACGATGAGGAGGCGGAGGATGCGCCCGAAGACGACCCGGCAGCCGGCTCCGCTGACGCTCCTCCGGCTGGTCCTTCTTCAGCTGCTGCCTAGTTTACCTGTCTCATTTGTTGCTTTTGCCAAGACAATTTATTAAATCCCCGGAATGCCGGGTGCATATGTATGAATATTATCGTCCTTTCGTTATGTCACACTTTAATGTGTTTGTTAATCATTTGTGTGCCGAGTTGCTTTCTTTCGACTCGTTCGCTTTTTCCCATCCGCCCCACTCTTTGGCTGTTGTCGGGGGGAATACCCCGGATAGGGCAATGGACGCGGCGCAGCCGGCTGGCCACTGGCCGGCTCGCGGCAAAGGCCGGCTGAGGAGCAGCCGGCTGGCGCCGTGGCCGGCTGGTCCGGAAGCCGGCTGGATCTAGGTCCTAGTCGGCCTGGCTGCGGCCACCAATGCTGTAGCTAGGCCGGCTTCTACAAGCCATATCCGACTGGGGTTTGTACCTCAGACCGACTCGAGGCTGGCGAGTCTTGTACTGGAAGGAACCGGGTTGGTGATCCGGGTTCCCAAAGTCCACGCTGACTTCATCTTCCGTAAAGCGCGGGGCACTGTGGAGCAATAGTGCCACGCGCCGGACAGGCCATCATGGCTTACGACGGGCCGTGCGCTACGGTGGGCTGACGGCGACAGGGACACCTCCTCTCCATACCGCTGACCGTGGCAGCCGGATGGGACAGGCCACGATGCCTCAACGGCTCCTGACGTCACCACCTCGGGAAGGAGCGGAAGCCGGAGCCGGCCAAGCCGGCCAGTAAACTATAGGGTCTTATATGTAAAGTGCCGGCGCCTATATAAGCCGCACTACCCCCTCTCGTGCAGGGGATCGATCATTCTTACTTCATTCCACCCATAGAGCTGCCCTGTGAGAGAGACCATCGTCTCCCTTAGCCTCCCAGGAGCAGCCGGACACAGCTCTAGGAGCACCATTGTATTGTGTGATCATCATATACACTCATAGCAGGAGTAGAGGTTTTACCTCCATCGGAGGGCCTCGAACCTGGGTACGTCGCCGTGTCGCTCGTGCCCATACCCGCTTCCGGATACCGCCGTGAGATCCCTCAGGAACCACTTCGATTAGCCACCCTATGGCATATGCCGTGACGATACCACGACATTTGGCGCCCACCGTGGGGCCTTCAGCATCCTCGGCCGGTGTTTTCATCCGGACGGGCCTCACCATCACCACCGGCGAGCGAGTCGCTTCAGGCTTGATCTGGAGATTCGGCCCCCTCAGCTGCGTCAGCGACAACGCTGGCTGCTTCGCCGACCGGCCCTTCCCAGCCGGCGGCAGCGTCATCTCCTTCGGCGGCCACGACGTCTACGTCGCCACCGTTGCACCGCCGCGCTACCCGCGGCAGGTGCTGCGCTGCGCAAGCCCTCCTCCGCGAGCCGGCAGCAGCGCTCCCGCCAGCCCCGCCGTCGTGCAAGTCATGATGGCTGGCGAGGAGCCCCCCGTCAAGAATCCGCGCACCCGCGGCCCCGGCCTGGAGTGCAACATCGACCCCAACGCCTCCGGCTCAGGCGCCAGGCCGCCACCGCCACCGTCCCAGCTGGACGAAGTCCGGGCGAAGCTGAGCACGCCGCTCACGCCTGGCGGAGACCCCGCCGCCATCGAGGCGGACCTGGAGGCGCATCGCCAACTCCTCCTCAAGCAAACCGAAGAACTGGCTGCTGCTAAGCGCCAGATGGAAATCACCCAGCGCGAGTACAACCGCGCCCACGACCTCACTCCAGGCGGCGACGAGCCAAGCCGAGCCGGTCACGTCCGCCGCTGGGGCCGCGACCTTGGCGCCGAGATCGCCCGCGATGGCGCTCCTTCGCCGGCTCCGTCCGTGGAGCTCCCCGTCTACAACACCCCCGACAAGAACATGCGCGCGGCAGAAGCCGCCGCAGAAGAGCTGAACCGCCTTGAAGGCGAAGAGTTACGCCGCCAGACCAAGCGGGTGACTGAGCTGCTCAACGCAGCCAACAGGCAGATCGCCGACCCCAGGTATGTCAATGCCCCCAGAGCTTCTCACGCTCGTGGCGCTGCAGGCAACGACAGGGAAGGCGCCAGGGACACGGCCGAGTCCGCCTCCCCAGCGCCAAGCCGGCGCCATGATTCCCGGGCCACGCACGCAAGTTCGGGCCGGCCGAGCCACCAGCCGAGCGGCAGCAGCCGCAGCCGGCCTCCCCCAAGCCGTAACCAGGAGCAAGACTCCGAGCCCCGCCGTCAGCACCGGCCGGCTCCAGAAGCAGCCGGCACACGCCAGCCGGCACGTTCCCGGCTGGGCCCCCGCATCGAGCCCACCGACGCCAGAGACCGCCTCGACCGGCTGATCGAATCCCGCATCGCGGAAGAGGAGGCGCCGGCTTGCCCCAAGTGCTTCGGGCCCCGCATCGCCAACGAGCCCGTGCTCGACGGCTTCCAGCTCCCCCGCGACACGCCCAAGTACGACGGCACCGCCAAGCCGGAGGACTGGCTGCTGGACTACTCCACCGCAGTCGGCATCTCGCGGGGCAACAAGCGGTGGGCGGTACGCTACTCCCCCCTGATGCTGGTCGGCTCCGCCCGCACCTGGCTCAACAACCTGCCAGCCGTCAGCATTAACGGCTGGCTGGACTTCGAAGAGGCCTTCGTCAGCAACTTCACCGGCACCTACCGCCGGCCGGGTCGCCCTCAGCAGCTTGAGATGTGCAAGCAGGGCCCGGACGAGACGGATCGCGCATACCTGACGCGCTGGTGCGAGATGCGCAACTCCTGCGAGGGCGTGCACGAGATCCAGGCCATCAGCTTCTTCATGGGAGGCTGCCGGCCAAACACCATGCTGTGGCACAAGCTGCGCCGCAGTGACCCCAAGTCGATGGCCGCCTTGATGGCCATCGCAGACAAATACGCGCTGGCTGAAGAAGCCGGCAAGGACGGCGCCTCTCATGGCAGCCGGCGGGATAACTACCGCCGCAAGCGTCACAGCGACCAGCCGGACCGCCGGTACGGCTCCGCCCACGTGGCCGCCGTGGCAGACAACGTGGCAGGCGGCAGCCGCCGCCAGAAGCAAGACCGGCAGTGGAAGCCGAAGTACACCTTTGAGCAGATGCTCGACTCGCCGTGCAAGTACCACATCGGCAAGAACCCCTCCAACCACACCACCCGCGACTGCCACTTCATGAAGCGGCTGACAAGCGGTGAACCTCTCCCGCCTCCACCCCCGCCCCCACCAGCTGGCGGGCCGGGTGGCCAAGCCGGCGCAGAGAACGCCAACCTCGAGCACCACGAGGCTAACCAAGTGCACCATGGCGGCCGATATCTGGCCGAAGACGCCACCTACATCATCTTCACCTCCGAGCCCGAGGACAGGACGAGCCAAGAGCGCCGTTCCCTCGAGGTCAACGCGGTCATACCGCCGGTCCCCCAGTACCTAAACTGGTCAGAGCAGGCCATCACTTTTGATCGCCGCGACACACCGGCTGTCCTGCCGAAGCCGGGCAGCTACGCCATGGTCCTCGACCCCACCATCGGCACAACCCGGCGCAGCGTGCGTTTTTCGCGCGTCCTCATCGACGGCGGCAGCAGCATCAACATCCTCTACCGCGACACCGCCCGCAAGCTGGGCATCCAGGAGGCCGAGTTGCGCCCCACCCCCACCGTCTTCCATGGCATCGTGCCAGGCCATTGCTGCCAGTCGATCGGCCGGATCACGCTGGAGGTGATGTTCGGGAAGCCGGACCACTTCCGCACCGAGAGAATCGAGTTCGAGGTGGTGGACCTCGTGAGTCCCTACCACGCGCTCCTAGGCAGGCCGGCCCTGACCAAGTTCATGGCGGTGCCCCACTATGGGTACCTGAAGATGAAGCTGCCTGGCCCAAAGGGGGTCATCACCGTAGCCGGCGACTATCGCCGCTCCATGGACTGCGCCACGCAGAGCTCCAAGATGGCCCAGACGTTGGTCATCGCCACCGAGAAGCAGCTCATCCACGACGCCGTCGCCCTCGCCAAGGCCGCGCAGACGGACATGCCGGCTGCGGGCAACCCGGCTGGGACGACTCACTTCCAGCCGGCCGACAACACCAAGAAGATCCTGCTGGACCCGGCGCAGCCGGACAAGTTCGTCACCATCGGTGCCGGCTTGAGCAAGAAATAGGAAAGCGAGCTCACCAGCTTCCTCCGTGAGAATCGGGACATCTTCGCATGGACTCCAAGAGACATGCCGGGTGTGCCGAGGCAGTTGGCTGAGCACCACCTCCACGTCCGGCCTGAAGCCAAGCCGGTGAAGCAGCCTCTCAGGCGCTTCGCCGAAGAATGAAGGAAGGCCATCGGTGAAGAAATCGCCCGGCTCCTAGCTGCCGGCTTCATCATGGAAGTGCTGCACCCGGACTGGTTGGCGAACCCGGTCCTGGTTTTGAAGAAGAACGGCTCCTGGCGCATGTGTATCGACTACACTAGCCTGAACAAGGCGTGCCCGAAGGACCCCTTCCCCCTGCCGCGCATAGATCAAGTCATAGACTCGACAGCCGGCTGTGAACTGTTGTCTTTCCTAGATGCCTACTCAGGCTACCACCAGATTCCTTTGAATCCGGCTGATCAAATAAAGACTTCGTTCATTACCCCGTATGGGGCTTACTGCTACACGACTATGCCGTTCGGCTTGAAAAATGCAGGCGCCACCTACCAAAGGTGCATGCAAAAATGCTTGCAGGATCAAATCGGCAGAAACGTTCACGCATATGTGGATGATGTCGTTGTAAAAACCAAGGAGACGACTACCCTCCTTGATGACCTGAGAGAAACCTTCACCAATCTGAGAAGATTCCGGATGAAGCTCAACCCGGCCAAGTGCACATTCGGCGTGCCGTCTGGCCAGCTCCTTGGCTACCTCGTCTCTCAGCGAGGGATCGAAGCCAACCCGGACAAGATCAGCGCCCTGGAGAAGATGGAACTGCCGCAGTGCCTCAAGGACGTCCAGAAGTTCGCTGGCTGCCTGGCTTCCTTGAGCCGCTTCGTCAGCCGGCTGGGGGAGAAGGCACTGCCCCTGTATCAATTAATGAAGAAGGCGGACAAATTCGTCTGGTCACCGCAGGCGGATGAGGCTTTCCGTGACTTGAAGCGCGTGCTCTCAACCGCGCCAATCCTGGCAACGCCGGCTTCAATGGAGCCGATGCTGCTGTACATCGCAGCCACCAATCGAGTGGTTAGTGTTGTCCTGGTGGTGGAGCGCAAAGAAGCCGGCAGGGAACAGCTGGTCCAGCGTCCAGTCTACTACCTTAGCGAAGTGCTCTCCCAGTCGAAGCAAAACTACCCCCATTACCAGAAGGTCACCTACGGCGTCTACATGGCGGCCAAGAAGCTGAAGCACTACTTCCAAGAGCACCCCATCAAGGTGGTTGCCACAGCGCCCTTGGCGGAAATCATAGGCAGCAAGGACGCCAACGGCCGGGTTGCCAAGTGGGCCCTGGAGCTAGCCGCCCACACCATCCTCTACGAGCCACGCACAGCCATCAAGTCGCAGATCCTCGCGGACTTCTTCGTCGACTGGGCTGAGATGCAGTACCTGCCGCCTGTGCCGGATTCCACACACTGGAAGATGCACTTTAACGGCTCGAAGATGCGCAACGGCTTGGGAGCCGGCATCGTCATCACCTCTCCCAAGGGAGACCGGCTGGACTACGTCCTGCAGATCCACTTCGCCGCATCCAACAATGTGGCGGAGTACGAAGCGCTCATTCATGGGCTGAAGCTGGCCAAGGAGATTGGCGTGCGTCGCATACTTTGCTTCGGCGACTCCGACTTGGTTATACAGCAAGCATCTGGCGACTGGGACGCGAAGGACGCCAACATGGCCTCATACCGCTTCCATGTCCAGCAGTTATCCGGCTTCTTCGACGGCTGCGAATTCCACCATGTGCCGCGAGCAAGCAACGAGGCGGCTGATGCCTTGTCCAAGATTGGCTCAACCCGGCAAGCCATTCCGTCGGGCATCGCCTTGGCGGTTCTCAAGAAGCCGTCCATCATACCGTCACCGGATTCGGATTCAATATTCATGCCGGCTGACCCGGGGGCTGCTCAGCCGAACCCGGGGGCTTCATCGCCCAAGTCGGGGGCTAACAAGCCAAACCCGCCGGCTACCATGCCGAACCCGGGGACTTCTCAGTCCAACCCGGGGGCTTCATCGCCAAACTCGGGGGCTAGCAAGCCGAACCCGCCGGCTAGCAAGCCGAACCCGGCGACCATGCAGTCGAATCCGGAAGCTCCCACGCAGGAGGCCCTGTTGGTCAGTGTATTCGAGATAAGATGCGTACCTTCATGGGCACAAGAATTCCTCTCCTACCTCACCGACGGTGTGCTGCCTGATGATAGAGTCCAGGCCAGGCAGATTGAGAGAAGGGCCAAGGCCTATACCATCATCAACCACCAGCTGTACAAACGCAGCGTAAGTGGGGTGTTCCAGCGGTGCGTCGAGCCGGCTGAAGGGATTGAACTCCTACGGGAAATCCATCAAGGAGAGTGCGGACATCACGCCTCATCCAGAGCCATAGTGGCCAAAGCCTTCCGGCACGGTTTTTACTGGCCGACTGCACTCAGAGACGCAGAAGAGTTGGTGAAGAAGTGCAACGGCTGTCAGCGCTTCGCAAAGCAGAGACACCAGCCGGCTTCCGCCTTGAAAACCATCCCCATCACATGGCCATTCGCTGTATGGGGCTTGGATATGGTAGGCCCATTCAGAACGGCGCGAGGCGGCATGACGCATCTCTTGGTGATGATTGACAAATTCACCAAGTGGATCGAAGCCAAGCCAATCAAGAAACTGGACGGGTCCACAGCCGTCACATTCCTCAAGGAAATCATTGTGAGATTCGGCTACCCCCACACCATCATCACCGACAACGGCACCAACTCCTCCCAAGGCATCTTCTCTCGCTATTGCGGGGAAATGGGGATCCGGATGGCCCTATCTTCTGTGGCGCACCCAGAGTCCAACGGACAAGTGGAAAAGGCTAACGGCTTAGTCCTAGCCGGCATCCGGCCCCGGCTGGTGGAGCCGCTCGAGCGAGCAGCCGGCTGCTGGATTGAAGAACTGCCCAATGTGCTGTGGAGCCTACGCACAACGACAAACCGCTCAGTCGGCTTCACACCATTTTTCCTCGTATATGGGGCCGAAGCCGTCCTGCCGACTGATATCGAGCACGACGCGCCAAGGATCAAGCTCTACACAGAAGCCGAAGCCAAAGAAGCTCGCGAAGATGGAGTTGACCTGGTCGAAGAGGCCCGGCTGCTGGCTGCATCTAGATCTACTGTCTACCAGCAAAGCCTCCGACGCTATCACAGCCGGAAGGTCCAGCCCTTAGCATTCCGAGAAGGAGACCTAGTGCTCCGGCTGATCCAGCGGACAGCCGGACAGCATAAACTTTCATCCCCATGGGAGGGTCCCTTCATCGTGAGCAAGGCAGTAGGCAATGATTCCTACTATCTCATAGATGCCCAAGAGGCTAAGAAAAACAAGCCGGACAAGGCTGACGAGGAGACTAAACGTCCCTGGAATGTCAGGTTACTCCGCCCATTTTACACATGAGAGCAGGAATGTATGTATCCCCTGTATCCCTTTTGTGAGTTATGAAAAAGCACGCGCCAAGAGCGCCGTTTCCGACAAGTTTTTCGCGTACTCTACTTCGTTTCGCCAATTGGCTTGAACCCTTTCACGCGGTTGGCTCAGTAACGTGATCCGGTTTCCGACAGCCGGCTTCCGATCCAGCTACAGACCGCAACCCGGCTGTCCGGCTGGCGGGAGTAAGGCCTAGGGAGCCGGCACGCGAAAAACGACTAAGGGAAAGAGTAAAAGCGAGTTGACTTGCAACTTTTCATAAAAGTGCCGGATTGCCGAATTCAGCTCGTTCGACTGAAATACTGTCGGCCTCACCCAGCGGCCCGCTCTTGATCCGGCGACGGATCGCAAGCCGGACGTGCGACCGGCAAGAGCACAGCCAAAGAGTGGGGCGGATGGGAAAAAGCGAACGAGTCGAAAGAAAGCAACTCGGCACACAAATGATTAACAAACACATTAAAGTGTGACTTAATTAAAGGGCGATAGCATTCATACATGTGCACCCGGCATCCCGGGGATTTAATAAATTGTCTTGGCAAAGGAACAACTGAAAAACAGGTAATCTAAGCCGGAGGGGCATCAGCGGAGCCGGCTGCCGGGTCGTCCTCGGGCGCGTCTTCCGCCTCCTCATCGTCCATGTAATCTTCATCGGATGGAGGAGGGTTCGGGTCCGCGATGAAGGCGCCCTTGTCAACGAAGTCGGCGATGGCGCTGGCTCGGGCAAGACGGGCGGCCTTGAGATCGGCTGGGAGCTTGTCCTCCACGCCGGCTCGCCGGAACTGGAGCTGCCCCAGGTCCACCTCGTTGTACCAAGAGAGGACGAAGGACAGCGCCATGTCGGCACCAGCGCGCGTGGCCGACTCCTTCCAGTCGAGGAAGCGGTCCGGCGCCCGCTCCATCGAAGAGATGAGGCCGGAGATATCTTGCGGCACCGCCTCCTCAGGCCACAGCATTGGCACCAGCTCTTCAGCCGCCTTCCGAAGCTCCCAGCCGAGCTTGGTGATGGGCTCGATGCGGGCAGCCATGGACGCCATGTGGTCCTCCATGGAGAAGTACTCTGAGCTGCCCTCGCCGGTCTCCCGCCTCCTGGAGTCGCGCGCGACGCCAACGGCTGCTAAAGGCGCATCCTGCGTCTCCGGGAAGGCCGCTGCAAGAAGAAGCAAGTCAGAAACCATCGAAGCCGAAATAAGCTGAAAAATGCAAATTTTCGAAGTCCTAAGCCAAAAGGAAAAGCCTGGCGGCAGTCGGCAAGAACCGACTGCCACCAGCCCGAAGATGAGGATAGCGAAGAAATCAGAAATTTCTGCTGCCGACTGCCAACGAAAGCCGGCAGCCGACAGCCGAAAGCCGGCAGAGGGAAAGGAACATAGAGATGCACTCACCCGCCAAGCCGCGATCAAGCGCGCTAAACTCGTCGGTCCAGCGCTTGGCGGTAGCCGTCAGCTCCGTGGACTTGGCAGTGACCTCCTCCTGCAGCGCAAGCCGCTGCTTCTCCACCTCCGTCAGCCGCCGGCTCAGATCTTCCACCTTCTCCTTCTCCGCCGTCCTGAGGGAGTTGAGCTCAGTGAGGTGGTTCTGCTCCAGCAGGCGCAGCCGCGTCAACTCCTGCTCAGCCAGCTTGAGCTTGCCGGCGGCGGATCGGCCCGCCTCCTCGCTCTCGGCGCACTGGGCGCGAGCGGCTCGGAGATCTGACTCCAGCTGCAGGACCTTGGCGGCTTCAACTGCGAGGCGGCCGGAAAGAAATGTCAGCCAACCAAGACTAAAAAGAAAATAAGGCATCGAGTCGAAAGAAGCAAAAGCTTACCCTTGGCGATCTCCAGCTCGCGGGCCAAGTCGGCCCGGTCCAGCTTGGCCTTGTGGTAGTGAGTGACGGCGCGATTATACAAAGTGGTGCGCCGGTCCATCACAGCCTAAGGAAAAGAAAAAGTCAGTCGAACAGGCGAAACCCGTGCCGGCTCCAAGCAGCCGGCCCATGCCTCGGAGGGCTACCAGGATAGTAATCAGATCAAAAACAGACGAAGCTTACCTTGCCGGCTTCCTCCACCTTGGCAACGTTAGCCGCGGCCTCGGCTGCCCTGGCCTTGAGGTTGGCCTGCAGGCTGGAGAAGAATATCTCCACCGACGCTTGGCCGGGGTTCCCCTCCCGGCTGGTCACCTCGTAGGAGTCGGCGCGGAGCCACGCCTGCTCCATGGTGGCAGCCGAGCCGAGGCTGGAGTCGGAGGCGGACGGCACCTGAAGAAGAAGTGCGCCCTTGGCCACATGCAGGCCCTGCTGCGACGCCGATGGAGTCTCCGTCCTCACCAGCGCGCGCGAGTCGGCGCCCTCCATGTGCGCCGGCTCGTCCCTCGCCGGCTCCTGCCTGGCCGGCTCCCCTGTCGTCGGCTGCGGCGGTGGCGTCGCTCCGGGCGCAGCGGATGGCCCAGCCGGCGCAGTCGTCTCCGGCGCACAGGGTGCCCCCTCCGGGCTCCCATCCAGCTCCACCACGCCGGGCCTGGTGCCGGCTCCGGCCGCAGGCAGCGCAGCCTGCCGGCGCCGGTTCGAGGGGCAGCCCTGCCGGCTCCGGCTCCAGTCGAAGGAGGCATGCCCCGCCCGGCCCCAGCGGCTGGGTCCAGAAGAGGTGTCCGGCGCGGGAACATGTCGTCCAGCGTCGGCTGCCGCGTTGGCTCGACCCACATGCCGCGGTCAGGCGCTGAGGCCAGCGGCACGGCAAAGGAAGGCGCCCCTGCGGTAGGCGGCGGCGGCGTAGGTGCGCGCGAGGAAGGCTGCGGCGTCTGCTCCCTCCTCTGGCGGGGAAGCGGCGACACAACGCGCGGAGCTTGCCGGGAGCCGCCGCCCTGGGCAAACTTGATAGGGGCCCTAGCCGGATAAACAGAGAGAAGATAAGCATAAAAGTAAGGAAAGAAAAGGAATCAAACAAGAAAGAGAAAGAGAACTCACCCGGCCTGCTCCGGGACCTTCTTCGGCTGCTGCCGGCGCTGTTTCTTCGCCTTCGCCTCCCAGGCGGCGGTGGAGCCGACTCGCTTTGTGCCCTTGGGCGCCGAAGTCGCCGTGGTGCTGGGCGGCCTCGTGCGAAGGGGCACGGCCGGGATTGGCCCCGTGGCGGACGTCGCCGGCTCCTCCTCCTCCTGCTGCTCTGGTGAAGGGGGCGGATTGTGCTCCCCCTGGCCGCCCAGATCAGGCGCCTGCAGCAGGTCGTCGTCGCCGGCCTGGTCGCCGGCTTGGTCAGCCGGATCGACGTGATCCGGCGTCCACCTCCTCGTCGCCAGGTCACCGTCCTCGGCGTTCTGGCGCTCAAAGAGCTAGAAAGACAGAAAAAGCATGAGCAAATAACAAGCCGGAAGTCGGCAGAAGAAAAAGGAAGTCGGCCTCGCAGCCGCAAGCCGGAAATTGGCAAAGATACGAGGCTTACCCGCTCCGGTGGATGGTCCCTGTCGTGGGGCGCCAGCCCGTAGTTCCAGTCCTCCGACAGGTTCGCCTTGGTGATGTTATTCACCCGGCTGGCCACCTGGGCCTTGGTGAGCGGCGCCTTGGACGTCCGGTTCGGATCGAACCGGCCGGACATGTGCCCGATCTTGTGGGTGCGCATCTGGAGCGGCAGCACCCGGCGCTCGGCGATGGTGCAGAGGAGATCTTCGGCAGTCAGCCCACCATCGACGGCTGTCGCCAGGAAGTCCCAAAGCAGGTTCACCTCAGCGTCCGGATTCGTCGAGCGGGCGTTGTAGCTCCAGTTGATCCGGCCGACTGGAGGGGCCGGGTTGAACTCCGGCAAGTTGATCCGGTCGACGAGTTCCCCCTCGTTGCGCACGTAGAAGAACGACATCTGCCAGTTCTTCACCGAGTCAACGGTGGGGATTTTGGGGAAAGGCGTACCGGGCCGGGTGTAGATCGAGGCGGCACCGCAGGCTCGCAGGCGACCGTCGTTGGTTTGCGCCTTCAAGTAGAACAGCCGGCTCCAAAAGTCGATGTCGGGCCACAAGCCGGCGTAGGCCTCCATGAACGCCACGAAGCAGCTGAGGAGGACGCACGCGTTGGCCGGCAGGTGGTGCGGCTGCAGGCCGAAGTTGTCGAGGAACTGCCGGAAGAACATCGAAGCCGGCAGGCCCAGCCCGCGATCGAGGTGCGCGCCGAAGACGACGCGCTCGCCGGGCTCCGGCGCGGGCTCCGTCTCCTCGCCGGGCACCCGCGTGATCACCGACTGCGGGATCCGCCGGAGGCGCACCAGTCATTCGATGTCGTCCTCCCGCATGTATGAGCCCCTCCACGATCCGCTGGGAGACTCCATTGTCGAGGTTGAGGAAGAAGATGACCAAGAGAGGCGAAACGGCGAGGAAGAGCCTTGCGACCGCGGCGGCGACAACGGCGGCTGAGGACGCTCCGTCGAAACGCGCGGCCCCGTGACGCCGGATTGACGGAGTGGCGGCGGCGGATCGGTGGAGATTCGTTCGCCGGAGTTCGCCAGCGGGAGGCGTTCGCCGAAGCAGCAGCGAGCTCGAGCGCGAAGAGGAGAGCGATGGGAGCAGGAGCGCGAGGAGGAAGAAAGAGGCAAGTGGCCGCCTCGATGCCTCCCCCGCGGCATTTATAGCCTCCTGCCGCGGGCGGTTGGCCTCCAAGTGGCGGTCGTGGGCCACGTCCCCGGATTTACTGCGCCGTAACTCCTCCCACGACCACGACGGTTATCGGAAACGGCCACACCACGTCGCCCACTACCGCACCGGATCCGGGGGGACATTGATGTGACCAGACAAACCGACCGCCGGGCCAGGCGTCAGACCAGTCAAGTCGGGCGCAGGACCCGAGGCGGCGGAGACTCCGGCGCGCCGCAAGCCGGAGCCGGACAATAAGTTCCACTCGAACCAAAATCCGTCAGCAAGGCGGAGACGCCATCAGATCTTGCGAGAAAGCAAAAACTGCACAAGTATAAAAAGCGGCCGGCTAGAAGCAGCCGGCAGGAACGAGCCGGATGAGGGCGCAGCCGGCTGAATGGAAATTCTCAGTCGGCCCCTCCAAGTGCCGTCAAATATATTCGAGAAACCAGGAAAACCTGCCTAGGTCCTTCCAAACGCAGGACCTTGCCAGCTTCGGGGGCTAATGTCGGGGGGAAGACCCCGGATAGGGCAATGGACGCGGAGCAGCCGGCTGGCCACTGGCCGGCTCGCGGCAAAGGCCGGCTGAGGAGCAGCCGGCTGGCGCCGTGGCCGGCTGGTCCGGAAGCCGGCTGGCTCTAGGTCCTAGTCGGCCTGGCTGCGGCCACCAATGCTGTAGCTGGGCCGGCTTCTACAAGCCATATCCGACTGGGGTTTGTACCTCAGACCGACTCGAGGCTGGCGAGTCTTGTACTGGAAGGAACCGGGTTGGTGATCCGGGTTCCCAAAGTCCACGCTGACTTCATCTTCCGTAAAGCGCGGGGCACTGTGGAGCAATAGTGCCACGCGCCGGACAGGCCATCATGGCTTACGACGGGCCGTACTGGCTACAGTGGCTGACGGCGACAGGGACACCTCCTCTCCATACCGCTGACCGTGGCAGCCGGATGGGACAGGCCACGATGCCTCAACGGCTCCTGACGTCACCACCTCGGGAAGGAGCGGAAGCCGGAGCCGGCCAAGCCGGCCAGTAAACTATAGGGTCTTATATGTAAAGTGTCGGCGCCTATATAAGCCGCACTACCCCCTCTCGTGCAGGGGATCGATCATTCTTACTTCATTCCACCCATAGAGCTGCCCTGTGAGAGAGACCATCGTCTCCCTTAGCCTCCCAGGAGCAGCCGGACACAGCTCTAGGAGCACCATTGTATTGTGTGATCATCATATACACTCATAGCAGGAGTAGAGGTTTTACCTCCATCGGAGGGCCTCGAACCTGGGTACGTCGCCGTGTCGCTCGTGCCCATACCCGCTTCCGGATACCGCCGTGAGATCCCTCAGGAACCACTTCGATTAGCCACCCTATGGCATATGCCGTGACGATACCACGATAGCTGTGCTCTTGCCGGTCGTACGTCCGACTTGCGATCCGTCGCCGGATCAAGAGCGGGCCGCTGGGTGAGGCCGACAGTCTTTCGGTCGAACGAGCTGAATTCGGCAATCCGGCACTTTTATGAAAAGTTGCAAGTCAACTCGCTTTTACTCTTTCCCTTAGTCATTTTTCGCGTGCCGGCTCCCTAGGCCTTACTCCCGCCAGCCGGACAGCCGGGTTGCGGTCTGTAGCTGGATCGGAAGCCGGCTGTCGGAAACCGGATCACGTTACTGAGCCGGCCGCGTGAAAGGGTTCAAGCCAATTGGCAAAACGAAATAGAGTACGCGAAAAACTTGTCGGAAATGGCGCTCTCGGCGCATGCTTTTTCATAGCTTACAAAAGGGATACAAGGGATACATACATTCCTGCTCTCATGTGTAAAATGGGCGGAGTAAGTTGACATTCCAGGGACGTTTAGTCTCCTCGTCAACCTTGTCCGGCTTGTTTTTCTTAGCCTCTTGGGCATCTATGAGATAGTAGGAATCATTGCCTATTGCCTTGCTCACGATGAAGGGACCCTCCCATGGGGATGACAGTTTATGCTGTCCGGCTGTCCGCTGGATCAGCCGGAGCACTAGGTCTCCTTCTCGGAATGCTAAGGGCTGGACCTTCCGGCTGTGATAGCGTCGGAGGCTCTACTGGTATATAGTAGATCTGGACGCAGCCAGCAGCCGGGCCTCTTCGACCAGGTCAACTCCATCTTCGCGAGCTTCTTTGGCTTCGGCTTCTGTGTAGAGCTTGATCCTTGGTGCATCATGCTCGATATCGGTCGGCAAGACGGCTTCGGCCCCGTATACGAGGAAGAATGGTGTGAAGCCGACTGAGCAATTTGTTGTTGTGCGCAGGCTCCATAGCACATTGGGCAATTCTTCAATCCAGCAGCCGGCTGCTCGCTCAAGCGGCTCCACCAGCCGGGGCCGGATGCCGGCTAGGACTAAGCCGTTAGCCTTTTCCACTTGTCTGTTGGACTCTGGGTGCGCCACAGAAGATAGGGCCATCCGGATCCCCATTTCCCCGCAATAGCGAGAGAAGATGCCCTGGGAGAAGTTGCTGCCGTTGTCGGTGATGATGCTGTGGGGGTAGCCGAATCTCACAATGATTTCCTTGAGGAATGTGACGGCTGTGGAGCCATCCAGCTTCTTGATTGGCTTGGCTTCGATCCACTTGGTGAATTTGTCAATCATCACCAAGAGGTGTGTCATGCCGCCTCGCGCCGTTCTGAATGGGCCTACCATATCCAAGCCCCATACGGCAAACGGCCATGTGATGGGGATGGTTTTCAAGGCGGAAGCCGGCTGGTGTCTCTTCTTTGCGAAGCGCTGACAGCCGTTGCACTTCTTCACCAACTCTTCTGCGTCTCTGAGCACAGTCGGCCAGTAGAAACCGTGCCGGAAGGCTTTGGCCACTATGGCTCTGGATGAGGCGTGATGTCCGCACTCTCCTTGATGGATTTCCCGTAGGAGTTCAATCCCTTCAGCCGGCTCGACGCACCGCTGGAACACCCCACTTACGCTGCGTTTGTACAGCTGGTGGTTGATGATTGTGTAGGCCTTGGCCCTTCTCTCAATCTGCCTGGCCTGGACTCTATCATCAGGCAGCACACCGTCGGTGAGGTAGGAGAGGAATTCTTGTGCCCATGAAGGTACGCATCTTATCTCGAATACGCTGACCAACAGGGCCTCCTGCGTGGGAGCTTCCGGATTCGACTGCATGGTCGCCGGGTTCGGCTTGCTAGCCGGCGGGTTCAGCT
Organism: Lolium perenne; assembly: GCF_019359855.2. Taxonomy (NCBI): domain Eukaryota; kingdom Viridiplantae; phylum Streptophyta; class Magnoliopsida; order Poales; family Poaceae; genus Lolium; species Lolium perenne. The sequence goes on along the minus strand of NC_067244.2, from coordinate 21,706,389 downwards.
TGCTAGCCCCCGAGTTTGGCGATGAAGCCCCCGGGTTGGACTGAGAAGTCCCCGGGTTCGGCATGGTAGCCGGCGGGTTCGGCTTGCTAGCCCCCGACTTGGGCGATGAAGCCCCCGGGTTCGGCTGAGCAGCCCCCGGGTCAGCCGGCACGAATATTGAATCCGAATCCGGTGACGGTATAATGGACGGCTTCTTGAGAACCGCCAAGGCGATGCCCGGCGGAATGGCTTGCCGGGTTGAGCCAATCTTGGACAAGGCGTCAGCCGCCTCGTTGCTTGCTCGTGGCACATGGTGGAATTCGCAGCCGTCGAAGAAGCCGGATAGCTGCTGGACATGGAAGCGGTATGAGGCCATGTTGGCGTCCTTCGCGTCCCAGTCGCCAGACGCTTGTTGTATGACCAAGTCGGAGTCGCCGAAACAGAGTATGCGACGCACGCCAATCTCGTTGGCCAGCTTCAGCCCATGAATGAGCGCCTCATACTCCGCCACATTGTTGGATGCGGCGAAGTGGATCTGCAGGACGTAGTCCAGTCGGTCTCCCTTGGGAGAGGTGATGACGATGCCGGCTCCCAAGCCGTTGCGCATCTTCGAGCCGTCAAAGTGCATCTTCCAGTGTGTGGAATCCGGCACAGGCGGCAGGTACTGCATCTCAGCCCAGTCGACGAAGAAGTCCGCGAGGATCTGCGACTTGATGGCTGTGCGTGGCTCGTAGAGGATGGTGTGGGCGGCTAGCTCCAGGGCCCACTTGGCAACCCGGCCATTGGCATCCTTGCTGCCGATGATTTCCGCCAAGGGCGCTGTGGCAACCACCTTGATGGGGTGCTCTTGGAAGTAGTGCTTGAGCTTCTTGGCCGCCATGTAGACACCGTAGGTGACCTTCTGGTAGTGGGGGTAGTTTTGCTTCGACTCGGAGAGCACTTCGCTAAGGTAATAGACTGGGCGCTGGACCAGCTGCTCCCTGTCGGCTTCTTTGCGCTCCACCACCAGGACAACGCTAACCACTTGGTTGGTGGCTGCGATGTACAACAGCATCGGCTCCATTGAAGCCGGCGTTGCAAGGATTGGCGCGGTTGAGAGCACGCGCTTTAAGTCACGGAAGGCTTCATCCGCCTGCGGTGACCAGACGAACTTGTCCGCCTTCTTCATCAATTGATACAGGGGCAGTGCCTTCTCCCCCAGCCGGCTGACGAAGCGGCTCAAGGAAGCCAGGTAGCCAGCGAACTTCTGGACGTCCTTGAGGCACTGCGGCAGTTCCATCTTCTCCAGGGCACTGATCTTCTCCGGGTTGGCTTCGAGCCCTCGCTGAGAGACGAGGTAGCCAAGGAGCTGGCCAGACGGCACGCCGAATGTGCACTTGGCCGGGTTGAGCTTCATCCGAAATCTTCTCAGATTGGTAAAGGTTTCTCTCAGGTCATCAAGGAGGGTAGTCGTCTCCTTGGTCTTTACAACGACATCATCCACATATGCATGAACGTTTCTGCCGATTTGATCCTGCAAGCATTTTTGCATGCACCTTTGGTAGGTGGCGCCTGCATTTTTCAAGCCGAATGGCATAGTCGTGTAGCAGTAAGCCCCGTACGGGGTAATGAACGAAGTCTTTATTTGATCAGCCGGATTCAAAGGAATCTGGTGGTAGCCTGAATAGGCATCTAGAAAAGACAACAGTTCACAGCCGGCAGTCGAGTCTATAACTTGATCTATGCGCGGCAGGGGGAAGGGGTCCTTCGGGCACGCCTTGTTGAGGCTGGTGTAGTCGATACACATGCGCCAGGAGCCGTTCTTCTTCAAAACCAGGACCGGGTTCGCCAACCAGTCCGGGTGCAGCACTTCCATGATGAAGCCAGCTGCCAGCAGCCGGGCGATTTCTTCACCGATGGCCTTCCTTCGTTCTTCGGCGAAGCGCTTGAGAGGCTGCTTCACCGGCTTGGCTTCAGGCCGGACGTGGAGGTGGTGTTCAGCCAACTCCCTCGGCACACCCGGCATGTCTCTTGGAGTCCATGCGAAGATGTCCCGATTCTCACGGAGGAAGCTGGTGAGCTCGCTTTCCTATTTCCTGCTCAAGCCGGCACCGATGGTGACGTACTTGTCCGGCTGCGCCGGGTCCAGCAGGATCTTCTTGGTGTTGTCGGCCGGCTGGAAGTGAGTCGTCCCAGCCGGGTTGCCTGCAGCCAGCATGTCTGTCTGCGCGGCCTTGGCGAGGGCGACGGCGTCGTGGATGAGCTGCTTCTCGGTGGCGATGACCAGCGTCTGGGCCATCTTGGAGCTCTGCGTGGCGCAGTCCATGGAGCGGCGATAGTCGCCGGCTATGGTGATGACCCCCTTGGGGCCAGGCAGCTTCATCTTCAGGTACCCATAGTGGGGCACCGCCATGAACTTGGTCAGGGCTGGCCTGCCCAGGAGCGCGTGGTAGGGACTCACGAGGTCCACCACCTCGAACTCGATTCTCTCAGTACGGAAGTGATCCGGCTTCCCGAACATCACCTCCAGCGTGATCCGGCCAATCGGCTGGCAGCAGTGGCCTGGCACGATGCCATGGAAGACGGTGGGGGTGGGGCGCAACTCGGCCTCCTGGATGCCCAGCTTGCGGGCGGTGTCGCGGTAGTGGATGTTGATGCTGCTGCCGCCGTCGATGAGGACGCGCGAAAAACGCACGCTGCGCCGGGTTGTGCCGATGGTGGGGTCGAGGACCATGGCGTAGCTGCCCGGCTTCGGCAGGACAGCCGGTGTGTCGCGGCGATCAAAGGTGATGGCCTGCTCTGACCAGTTTAGGTACTGGGGGACCGGCGGTATGACCGCGTTGACCTCGAGGGAACGGCTCTGCTGGCTCGTCTTGTCCTCGGGCTCGGAGGTGAAGATGATGTAGGTAACATCTTCGGCCAGATATCGGCCATGGTGCACCTGATTAGCCTCGTGGTGCTCGAGGTTGGCGTTCTCTGCGCCGGCTTGGCCACCCGGCCCGCCGGCTGGTGGAGGCGGGGGTGGAGGCGGGAGAGGTTCACCGCTTGTCAGCCGCTTCATGAAGTGGCAGTCGCGGGTGGTGTGGTTGGAGGGGTTCTTGCCGCTGTGGTACTTGCACGGCGAGTCGAGCATCTGCTCGAAGGTGTACTTCGGCTTCCATTGCCTGTCTTGCTTCTGGCGGCGGCTGCCGCCTGCCGCGTTGTCTGCCACGGCGGCTACGTGGGCGGAGCCGTACCGGCGGTCCGGCTGGTCGCTGTGACGCTTGCCGCGGTAGTTGTCCCGCCGGCTGCCATGAGAGGCGCCCTCGGCCGGCTTGTTGTTGTCCCGCCTGGCGGGGGCCGGCGAAATGTCAGCCGGCGCCTTGCCGGCTTCCTCGGCCAGCGCGTACTTGTCGGCGATGGCCATCAAGGCGGCCATTGACTTGGGGTCGCTGCGGCGCAACTTGTGCCACAGCATGGTGTTGGGCCGACAGCCTCCCATGAAGAAGCTGATGGCCTGGATCTCGTGCACGCCCTCGCAGGAGTTGCGCATCTCGCACCAGCGCGTTAGGTACGCGCGATCCGTCTCGTCGGGGCCCTGCTTGCACATCTCAAGCTGTTGCGGCCGGCCCGGCCGGCGGTAAGTGCCAGTGAAGTTGCTGATGAAGGCCGCTTCGAAGTCCAGCCAGCCGTTTATACTGCCGGCTGGCAGGTTGTTGAGCCATGTGCGGGCGGAGCCGACCAGCATGAGGGGGGAGTAGCGCACAGCCCAGCGCTTGTTGCCTTTGGCGATGCCGACTGCGGTGGAGTAGTCCTGCAGCCAGTCCTCCGGCTTGGCGGTGCCGTCGTACTTGGGGGTGTCGCGGGGGAGCACGAAGCCCTCGAGCGTGGGCTCGTTGGCGATGCGGGGCCCGAAGCACTTTGGGCCGGCTGGAGCTTCTTCTTCCGCAATGCGGGATTCGACCAGCCGGTCGAGGCGTTCTCGGGCGTCGGCGGGCTCGATGCGCGGGCCCAGCCGGGAGCGTGCCGGCTGGCGCGCGCCGCTTGCTTCTGGAGCCGGCCGGTGCTGGCGGCGGGGCTCGGAGTCTTGCTCCTGGTTCCGGCTCGAGCTTGCGTGCGTGGCCCGGGAGTCACGGTGCCGGCTTGGTGGTGGGGAGGCGGACTCGGCCGAGTCCCTGGCGCCTTCCCTGTCGTTGCCTGCAGCTCCACGAGCGTGAGAAGCTCTGGGGGCATTGACATACCTGGGGTCGGCCGCCTGCCTGGTAGCTGCGTTGAGCAGCTCAGTCACCCGCTTGGTCTGGCGGCGTAACTCTTCGCCTTCAAGGCGGTTCAGCTCTTCTGCGGCGGCTTGCGCCGCGCACATGTTCTTGTCGGGGGTGTTGTAGACGGGTTGCTTCGCGGACGGAGTCGGTGAAGGAGCGCCGTCGCGGGCGATCTCGGCGCCAAGGTCGCGGCCCCTGCGGCGGATCTGGCCGGCTCGGCTTGGCTCGTCGCCGCCTGGAGTGAGGCCGTGGGCGCGGTTGTACTCGCGCTGGGTGATCTCCATCTGGCGCTTAGCAGCAGCCAGTTCTTCTGTTTGCTTGAGGAGGAGCTGGCGGTGCGCCTCCAAATCCGCCTCGATGGTGGTGGGGTCGACACCAGGCGTGAGCGGGGTGCTCAGCTTCGCCCGGACTGCGTCCAGCTAGGACGGTGGCGGTGGCGCCTTTGGGCCCGAGCCGGAGGCGTTGGGGTCGAGGTTGCGCTCCAGGTTGGGGCCGCGGGTGCGCGGGTGCTTGGTGGGGAGCTCCTCGCCAGCCATCATGACTTGCACGACGGCGGGGCTGGCGGGAGCGCTGCTGCCGGCTCGCGGAGGAGGGCTTGCGCAGCGCAGCACCTGCCGCGGGTAGCGCGGCGGTGCGACGGTGGCGACGTAGACGTCGTGGCCGCCGAAGGAGATGACGCTGCCGCCGGCTGGGAAGGGCCGGTCGGCGAAGCAGCCAGCATTGTCGCTGACGCAGTCGAGGGAGCCGAATCTCCAGATCAAGCCTGAAGCGACTCGCTCGCCGGTGGTGATGGTGAGGCCCGTCCGGATGAAGACACCGGCCGAGGATGCTGAAGGCCCCACGGTGGGCGCCAAATGTCGTGGTATGGTCACGGCATATGCCATAGGGTGGCTAATCGAAGTGGTTCCTGAGGGATCTCACGGCGGTATCCGGATGCGGGTATGGGGACGAGCGACACGGCGACGTACCCAGGTTCGAGGCCCTCCGATGGAGGTAAAACCTCTACTCCTGCTAGAGTGTATATGATGATCACACAATACAATGGTGCTCCTAGAGCTGTATCCGGCTGCTCCTGGGAGGCTAAGGGAGACGATGGTCTCTCTCACAGGGCAGCGCTAAGGGTGGAATGAAGTGAGAATGATCGATCCCCTACACGAGAGGGGGTAGTGCGGCTTATATAGGCACCGGCACTTTACATATAAGACCCTATAGTTTACTGGCCGGCTTGGCCGGCTCCGGCTTCCGCTCCTTCCCGAGGCAGTGACGTCAGGAGCCGTTGAGGCCTCATGGCCTGTCCCATCCAGCTGCCAAGGTCAGCGGTATGGAGAGGAGGTGTCCCTGTCGCCGTCAGCCACTGTAGCCAGTACGGATCGTCGTAGACCATGATGGCCTTTCCGGCGCGTGGCACTATTGCTCCACAGTGCCCCGCGCTTTACGGAGGATGAAGTCAGCGTGGACTTTGGGAACCCGGATCACCAACCCGGTTCCTTCCAGTGCAAGACTCGCCAGCCTCGAGTCGGTCTGAGGTACAAACCCCTAGTCGGATATGGCTTGTAGAAGCCGGCCCAGCTACAGCATTGGCGGCCGTAGCCAGGCCGACTAGGACCTAGAGCCAGCCGGCTTCCGGACCAGCCGGCCACGGCGCCAGCCGGCTGCTCCTCAGCCGGCCTTTGCCGCGAGCCGGCCAGTGGCCAGCCGGCTGCTCTGCGTCCATTGCCCTACCCGGGGTCTTCCCCCCGACACCATTTCAGCCTCCATCCTTGCACAGACTCTCTCATTGGGAAATTGAAGTAATTAACTTCCGAGTGAGCAACAAAACCTACCCCTCCGGTGACCAAGTACCCATTACTACTGTTGTATCTCTTCACATAGAAGATCTTCTTCCACAGCCCGAAGTGAGGTTCGATACCCAAAAATGCCTCGCAAAGGGTGATGAACACGGCAACATGGAGGATTGAGTTGGGTGTAAGTTGCCATAGTTGGATCTCGTACGTCCGCAAGAGATGGAGGAGGAATCCATGAGAGGGGAGTGAAAGGCCCCGATGAAGAAAAGATAAGAACATCACAGAAAATCCCGCGGGAGGATCAGGCCGAGAAATCGCACCTGGAAGGATCACGTCTCCCGTGTCGGAGGATATCAATCCTAAGCTTCGGGACCTCTTTTCGTCACGCTTGGTGACGGTTGAAGCTACCCAGGCCAGTCCCCGGGTTTGACCATCGAGCTCGACGGCGCTAGCGGCACCGGAGCTGGGGGAGGGACGCTCGGAGCACTCCCCTTCGGAAGAGAAGAGGAGGACTTGGCAGCGGCACCTCCGCTGGTGGAGCTAGCGGCGGCGGCGGTGCTCTTCTTCTTCACCATCGCGAGATCTGAGGAAGATTGAAACTGTGGCGGCGGCGCGACAATGGCGAAAGAAGGAAGAAGAGGGAGAACGAGGAGATGCTGCGGGAACTGTGAAGGAGATTGAGAATATTTTGCCTTTAGAGATTTTAAGGAGAAGTTAAGAAATAAATAAGCACGTGGCGCTTGAGAAAGGGAAGGAACTGACGGCCCACTACGCCCACGATTGCGCGAAAATCGAGGAGCCACCTCGGTCGTTACGCGTATAGTGGTCAAGCCCTAAAACACTGATTGAACAGGGCTAGGGCTAGCTCGTCATGATAGACCCGTCAAATCAGCCTGCAGCAATGACACGTCAGCAATGACGTCATAATTTGGAAGCATTCGAGAGAAACATAAAAAGTCATCGGATGAAGGATTCGAGTCCACGCACGGATTGCAAGCATCCGAACCTGGACTCGGGGGCTACTCCCATCGGGAGCGCTGACGCGCACCCGATAAAATGAAGACTCGACAGAATAAGCAGTCGAAGGAAAAAGGACTGAGTCTGTTCTCGGTTACAAGCGATTACACCTAGACACTCCCATCGGGAGCGCATGATGTACATCCAATAAAAGTTTTTTGCACTCCAGGATCATGCCCGGGGACTTGATTCTGTGTAGAGTAACATTGTTTTGCCATCGGCAGTTAACCAACAAAAGTTGGGCACGTTACTCATTATCCTTTGTGTAAAGAAAATATATCGGATGACCTATGAAGACTTGCGAAAAACTCGGCAGAGGAAAGTATTCGAGTAGTACAACTTGAGTCTACGCACGGATTGCAAGCATCCGTACCTAGACTCGGGGGCTACTCCCATCGGGAGCGCTGACGCGCACCCGATAAAAAGAAGATGAAGCAAAATCAAGGTGAACAAGAATAATGAAGGAGAAGAATATCATGAAAGGACACGCATTAGTCTCTACCCGAAATATCTTCGGCTAGACACTCGGGGGCTACTGACGTGGGCATTACCCTTCGGGTAACCAGTATTGCCCTATTCGGTATTGACAAACTGGAGGCCCATGAAGACACCTGAAGGCTAGATGGGCCACTAGGTCGGTGCACTAGAAGATTCCTTGACGGGCAAGACAAGAAAGCGAACAAACAAGGAAAGATTGGATCTAATCTGCTGTAAATCTAGTCGTATTCGGTTAGACCTCTTGAGACCTGGCCTCCTATATAAAGGCCAGGAGAGGGGCTGCCGAGGGACACGAACAATCTTAGCAATCTTAGCCAGGAAAAGCTTAGTGCTAGATAACCCTAGCAACAACAATCTCGCCTAGATCTCTGCCGAACTATTCGGCACCCCATTGTAACCCATTGTTTTCATAATCAAAGAACAGACAGGCAGGACGTAAGGGTTTTACCTCATCGAGGGCCCCGAACCTGGGTAAATCGCTCTCCCCGCTTGTCTGTGAACCGATGTCTCGTGTCAGCCTACAGGATTCCATCAACCCTAAGCCCCTATCGGAGGGCATTGGCGAGGAGTACCCTCGACATGCTACTCTAGTGATGTTATTAAAGTAGTTTATTCCTCTTGCACGGTGTAATGGTGACAGTGTGTGCATCGTGTTAGTACTTGGCGTAGGCTATGATTGTGATCTCTTATAGATTATGAAGTTAACTATTGCCATGATGGTATTGATGTGATCTATGCCTCCTTTCGTAGCGTGAAGGTGACAGTGTGCATGCTATGTTAGTACTTGGTTTGGTTATGTTGATCTGTCATGCACTCTAAGGTTATATAAATATGAACATCGAATATTGTGGAGCTTGTTAACTCCGGCATTGAGGGTTCATGTAATCCTACACAGTTAGTGGTGTTCATCATCCAACAAGAGAGTGTAGAGTCTAGCATCTATCTATTTATTTATGTGATCAATGTTGAGAGTGTCCACTAGTGAAAGTATGATCCCTAGGCCTTGTTCCTAAATACTGCTATCGCTGCTTGTTTACTGTTTTACTGCGTTACTACTGCCTGCAATATTACCACCATCAACTACACACCAGTCCTGGACAGCAAAGCACTTTTCTGGTGTTGTTGCTACTGCTCATATATATTCATACCACCTGTATTTCACTATCTCTTCGCCGAACTAGTGCACCTATTAGGTGTGTTGGGGACACAAGAGACTTCTTGCTTTGTGGTTGCAGGGTTGCATGAAAGGGATATCTTTGACCTCTTCCTCCCTGAGATCGATAAACCTTGGGTGATCCACTTAAGGGAAACTTGCTGCTGTTCTACAAACCTCTGCTCTTGGAGGCCCAACACTGTCTACAAGAATAGAAGCTCCCGTAGACATCAAGCACTTTCCTGGCGCCGTTACCGGGGAGGAAAGGTAAAAGGCACTCATACTCTAGTTCTAGGTAACAGTACTTTTCTGGCGCCATTGTGTTTGTGCTCGAAGCTATTTCCTTTAGATCCTGCAATTGCAACTTTTTGTTTCTTGTTTACACTAGTTAGGCATAATGGAAAACAAAAAAAATATGAGAGATCTTTATGAACTTTATCTTGAATTAGGACATGATGTGTTTGAAGAGAGAATTAAAAAACCCATGGAACTTTATATGCATGCTAATGGGAATGTTATTAATATGAATGCTTTGAACACTATTGTTGCTAATGCTATGGAAAATTCTAAGCTTGGGGAGGTCGGTTTTGATGAAAATAATCTCTTTAGCCCTCCGGGTATTGAGGAGAAAGTTTATGTTGATTATGATATGCCTCCCATATATGATGATTATAACGATAGTGGTCTTTTGGTTCCACCTACTATGGAGTGTGAATTTTATTGTGATTATAATATGCCTCCTACACTTGATGAGAATAATAATGATAGCTACTTTGTTGAATTTGCTCCCACTACAACTAATAAAATTGACTATGCTTATGTGGAGAGTAATAATTTTATGCATGAGACTCATGATAAGAATGCTTTATGTGATAGTTATATTGTTGAGTTTGCTCATGATGCTACTGAAATTTATTATGAGAGAGGAAAATATGGTTGTAGAAATTTTCATGTTACTAAAATGCCTCTCTATGTGCTGAAATTTTTGAAGCTACACTTGTTCTATCTTCCTATGCTTGTTACTTTGCTATTCATGAACTTGTCTATTTACAAGATTCCTATGCATAGGAAGCATGTTAGACTTAAATGTGTTTCAATTTGCCTCTTGATGCTCTCTTTTGCTTCAAATACTATTTCTTGCGAGTGCATCATTAAAACTGCTAAGCCCATCTTAATGGCTATAAAGAAAGAACTTCTTGGGAGATAACCCATGTGTTTATTTTGCTACAGTACCTTTATTTTATATTTAAGTCTTGGAAGTTGTTACTACTGTAGCAATCTCTCCTTATCTTAGTTTAGTGTTTTGTTGTGCCAAGTAAAGTCGTTGATAGTAAGGTTCATACTAGATTTGGATTACTGCGCAGAAACAGATTTCTTTGCTGTCACGAATCTGGGCCTAATTCTCTGTAGGTAACTCAGAAAATTATGCCAATTTACGTGAGTGATCCTCAGATATGTACGCAACTTTCATTCTATTTGAGCATTTTCATTTGAGCAATTCTGGTGCCTCAATAAAATTCGTTATTACGAACTGTTCTGTTTTTGACAGATTCTGCCTTTTATTTCGCTTTGCCTGTTTTGACATATTCGATGGATATTTCGATTCCGTTGACTTTCAGTAGCTTTGTGCAATGTCCAGAAGTGTTAAGAATGATTATGTCACCTCTGAACATGTATATTTTGATTGTGCACTAACTCTCTAATGAGTTGTTTTGAGTTTGGTGTGGATGAAGTTTTCAAGGATCAAGAGAGGGAGATGATACAACATGATCAAGGAGAGTGAAAGCTCTAAGCTTGGGGATGCCCCGGTGGTTCACCCCTGCATATATCAAGAAGACTCAAGCGTCTAAGCTTGGGTATGCCCAAGGCATCCCCTTCTTCATCGACAACATTATCAGGTTCCTCCCCTGAAACTATATTTTTATTCCATCACATCTTATGTGCTTTGCTTGGAGCGTCGGTTTGTTTTTGTTTTGTTTGAATAAAATGGATCCTAGCATTCTTTGTGTGGGCGAGAGACACGCTCCGCTGTAGCATATAGACAAATATGTCCTTAGGCCCTACTCATAATATTCATGGCGAAGTTTCTTCTTCGTTAAATTGTTATATGTTTGAATTGGAAAATGATACATGTAGTAATTTGCTAAAATGTCTTGGATAATGTGATACTTGGCAATTGTTGTGCTCATGTTTAATCTCTTGCATCATATACTTTGCACCTATTAATGAAGACATACATAGAGCATGCTAAATTTGGTTTGCATATTTGGTCTCTCTAAGGTCTAGATAATTTCTAGTATTGAGTTTGAACAACAAGGAAGACGGTGTAGAGTCTTATAATGTTTACAATATGTCTTTTATGTGAGTTTTGCTGCACCGCTTCATCCTTGTGTTTGTTTCAAATAACCTTGCTAGCCTAAGCCTTGTATCGAGAGGGAATACTTCTCATGCATCCAAAACCCTTGAGCCAACCACTATGCCATTCGAGTCCACCATACCTACCTACTACATGGTATTTCTCCGCCATTCCAAAGTAAATTGCTTGAAGTGCTACCTTTAAATTTCTATCCTCTACCTTTGCAATATATAGCTCATGGGACAAATAGCTTAAAAACTATTGTGGTATTGAATATGTACTTATGCACTTTATCTCTTATTAAGTTGCTTGTTGTGCGATAACCATGTTCCTGGGGACGCCATCAACTACTCTTTGTTGAATATCATGTGAGTTGCTATGCATGTCCGTCTTGTCTGAAGTAAGGGTGATTTACCACATTTAATGTTTAGAGCATGCATATTGTTAGAGAAGAACATTGGGCCGCTAACTAAAGCCATGAATCATGGTGGAAGTTTCAGTTTTGGACATATATCCTCAATCTCATATGAGAAAATTAATTGTTGCTACATGCTTATGCATAAAAGAGGAGTCCATTATCTGTTGTCTATGTTGTTCCGGTATGGATGTCTAAGTTGAGAATAATCAATAGCGAGAAATCCAATGCGAGCTTTCTCCTTAGACCTTTGTACATGCGGCATAGAGGTACCCCTTTGTGACACTTGGTTAAAACATGTGCATTGCGATAATCCCGGTAATCCAAGCTAATTAGGACAAGGTGCGGGCACTATTAGTATACTATGCATGAGGCTTGCAACTTGTAAGATATAATTTACATAACACATATGCTTTATTACTACCGTTGACAAAATTGTTTCTTGTTTTCAAAACCAAAGCTCTAGCACAAATATAGCAATCGATGCTTTCCTCTTTGAAGGACCTTTCTTTTACTTTTATTGTTGAGTCAGTTCACCTATTTCTCTCCACCTCAAGAAGCAAACACTTGTGTGAACTGTGCATTGATTCCTACATATTTGCATATTGCACTTGTTATATTACTTTACATTGACAATATCCATGAGATATACATGTTATAAGTTGAAAGCAACCGCTGAAACTTCATCTTCCTTTGTGTTGCTTCAATACCTTTACTATGAATTTATTGCTTTATGAGTTAACTCTTATGCAAGACTTATTGATGCTTGTCTTGAAGTACTATTCATGAAAAGTCTTTGCTATATGGTTCAGTTGTTTACTCATGTCATTACCATTGTTTTGATCGCTGCATTCATTACATATGCTTACATGTAATGTCCCAGGTAATGGGGTTACAAAAATAGAGGAAACAGATGTGTGCATTGCATTCATGCATAGAAAATCTGGGGAATTTTCGCGCTTTAAAGTAAAACAGTCACAGTAACTGAAGTTTCACTTGACCTTGGTGGAATTGAAGTAGCTCATCAAGTCAAGTGCTACAAACTTCAATGTGACTTTGTTCAAACCTTGTTTTGGGTAGAGATGATTTGATCTAATGGGTTAGATCAAATGGAACTAATAATCAACACAACAACACCTTACTCAATGATCAACTACTTGATCTTATAATAGATCATAATATGGTAATCATTGCCATAAAATAAGAACATCTGTTTAAGTACAAACCAAGTAGCAATAAATGGAGAAACCATTCTTCACTTATCTTTTCCATGTCTTAAACTAATCCATGATCCTACCATGAAACCTCATGGTATTCATTCCACTTCAACAATGTAATTATAACAAGGAGATTCACTCAAGAAGTATATATTCTTCTACATTCCAAATTATTATACATCAAACCCAGAGAGGTGAGAGTCCTATCTTATTTATGGAAGCAATGAAAAACCTTGAGGCAAACCTTGGATATAAATGTCCATATGATCAAAACATTATCTTCAAGAGGAACCCTAGAATATTATTCAAGACATCCCCTAGAGAGATAACTCATTTATGTTAACCATAGATATTGGTGACCACATCATTATCTTTGGAGAATAACCTCAGGTCATCATTGAAGTCCTTTCCAAATGAGAGAGCCCATTCATATCAATTCTAGCTTTACCTATTAATGAATAAAGGACAATCTTTGAACTAAAGTATTAGGTTGTAAGCCATATCTCTTGGAGAGGTGAGACAACCTAATATCACATGGAATAATATTATATCCATGAATTGATAAAGTAAGGAGGAGATTAATTCAATCAAGATAGCCAAGTATAATTTTAGACTTGATATCTATTGAGATATGGTGAATACACCATAAACCCTAGAATAAACCATTCCTTTATAAGAGAGCCCAAGCTAAGATGTTACACTCAAGAAGGTTAAAGCCAACACTTGAATGTGAGGGAGATAACTATCCATATACCCAGATGATAATATCAACATTGTTTAAGTGGAACCCTAACAGAATATCTCAGGTATTCTCCTGGGATATAATTTATAGAGACAACCATAGCCATGTCCACCCAAGAAACTATAAGGGATATATTATGCTTAGTTGATCAAGACAGTGATTGATCATGGAAGTGAGAACCCATCTAATGAGAGATAACTTAGGAAGCCAAACCTTGATCATTATAAAATGAGTAATGATCATAAACCCTAAGAACTTTAGGTAAAGATATTAAGAACAAGTTGATCATGCCTAATCCATGATCATGCTCTTGAGGTATGTGAGGATAAGTTAAACCCTACTAGGATAAGTATATCCCATTTCCACATGAAGTTATAGGGTGATCATAATATAAAGTTAGGCCATAATTGAGATTCAACCCATTTGTCATTAGGTAATTAGCATTTGGACCCTAATGGTTCATTAATCAAATCCTATGCTTCTATTATAAAACATAAGAGCCACCTAATGCTAAGTCTCATAATTAAAACCATATAAGTAGTTAACAACCATTTAACTTTGTAACCAAGATAAACCATGATGGGAGTAATACTTACTCTAGATATTTCAAGGTGTATTAAAATATAATACTTGAGCTCACCTTGAAAAGGGATAATGATAATCATTACAAGACCTTGATGAAAGGGTGATCACATAAAATTATATGTAAGATAACAAATTCTCAAATAGAAACCAAACTCTAATAAAAATCTCTCTAATACTTTGAGTTCAAAATATCAACTCTATTAATTCAAATAAATTGATTCACAAGAGTGTAATCAAAATGAGGACCTAAATTCATGTTTAATTGATATTTTGAATAAGCCTAAAAAGAAATATGGAATATACTCAAAAATAAAACACTTGTTCTAAATAGAAGGAATGGTGTAATAGTCATTGTTCTACAACCTAATCAAATTTAACACAATCAGAAACCTGCAAATAAAATATGAATTCAAATCAGATTCAAATTGGAAAGAAATAAAAAAAAAACAGAAAATAAAAAAAAGAAGAATAAGAGGCTTACCTGAACCTCACCTGGGCGTAGCAGCCCAGCAGTAGCACCGCAGCAGCCCACCAAGCGCAGCCCAACACGAGCCCAACGCCACCACAAGCCGGTCCAACCCACCGTAACTCTTCGTGAAAATAAACGAAGAAGAAAAGCTTCTTCTTCCACCTTCGTCTGCTCGCCACCGCGGCGATGCCAGTCGGCGCCGGTCACGCCATCGATAAGGATGACCGGACGTTGCCAAGCATCTCAGAGCTTCACTCCAACTGCCTCACGTCCGTGCTTATCCAAATACGCCACAATTCGTGCACATTGCACACACCAACCTCACCGTAGCATCTGCGCCGGTCATCACCGCCGTGAAGGGGTTTCCGACTGCCTCCAGCGCTATAAAACCGTCAGCAGAACCGCCGTGCTCACCTTGTTCATCGCCATCCTCTCAGATCCTCCCTGGAACCCTCAACCTCTCACACCTCTCTATGAATGCTCGCCAGAGTCGAGGATGAATCCGTCGGTGTAGGCCTCCCCAGGGACAATGGAGTAGTCGAGGAGAAGCGCAAGATCCCAGTGATCATCTGGTTGCGAAGAATCGAGCAGGGAAGCCTCCAATCGCCGAAATCGACTGATCCCTTTTCACGGTGGTTCGTCGGAAACCGCGATGCCGGGACCATCTCCGGCCACCCTTGCCTCCGACAACCCCATCATCACCACCAGGGTGAGTTTTCGCATCTATTGAACCCCTTAACCCTCCCTGGCATGCATCCTAGTGTAATTTGGAAACCTCGCCGGAGTGCGCCGCCGCAGGGCATGCTCGCCGATGCGTTTCCGGCGACCAATAGCAAATTCCGCCGCCACCAAAGAGAGTAACCGCCCGTCTGTGGAAGCCCCGTAGCCACGGCGCCCTCATCGCCTGGTCGCCGGCGTCAAACCGCCGGCAAGGCTGACGTGGACGTGGGACCTGGCTACATTTTTTTTGACTTAGTCTTCACACACCTGGCAGCCAACGTGTCCCTTGGTCCCACATGTCTGTGTCTGTAGATAGATCTGAACCGGTATCCTTAGCCTTTTCCATTTAATTAAAATCCAGAAAATTGCTGCAACTTCATTTAATTATAGAAAAATCATAAAAACTCAGAAAAATAAATATAAGATATCAAAATTCTTAGAAAATAAAACTCTATCAAATAAAAATATAATATGAAATTTTTATTTTTAATAAAAATTCAATTATTTAATACTTGTTAATTAAGCCTTTTCTTTTAATTCAAAATGCAATTAAAATTCAATAATTAGGAAAAAGGTATTAAATAAATAAAAACCAGTAAAGTAAATAAGGAAAACAATAAAATTAATTTTCCTTCACTATTAATTTATTAAATCCTTATTAGGAGGATTTTAATAATTATCTTAATTATTAATTATTTTAAAAATAATAAAATGCAAAATCCAATATTAATTTTATTTCAAAGTTATTAATAACTTCAACCTTAAAGTGAAGTTATTAATTCAAGAACTTTAGGGTATTTAGAAAACCCTAATTTCATAAGTAATAGAACCAGGAACCCATAATTTAATGTGGGACCCTAAAACCCTAATACCATTAGGAAACCTAGCTCCATTTATTCAAATGAACCCTAAATTGTTTCCAAACCTAAACCCTAAGTAACATGTGATCATGTTACTTCATTAGTAATCATAAATTCATATCTAGCAACCAAATACTAGTTCAAATCCACATAAAATATGGGAACCCTATCACCACTAATTAGTATCCCATGTGTTCATCCTCATCAGACCTAACTAATCAAGTAGGGTCAACCAAGTATAAAACCCTAGTTCCTATTCCAAAGACCACCATCCTTAGTTATCCATAATTAGCATCACACCATTGTGATGAACCCTAATAACAACTACACCTACTATTTGGTATTACATTCCATACTCCACTAAACCCTACTAGTGTTGGATACATATCAACCATCCTATTTAGGAGTCAATTATTCATTACTTAGTGAATCCAATAACAAAACCTAGACCACCTCAACCTTAATTGATATACTTCTTATTATTTAAGAAGTATGTTCTTCAAAAGTTATTCTTTTGAAGTAAAGAAAGAATCATCATCAACCCTGCTTATAATGACCTATAAACCCTATCCAGTTATCACTAGCAAGATAAACCAACCTTGACAACAACCATGTATAATAAATTGCTTAGGATGCCTAGGCTTATCTTAACCTTACAAGCCCTAGGTGTTGATGAATTCAACTTTGTTGGGATCTATCTAATACTTACTTCAGAAACCAATTAGAACCATAGAAAACCATAGAACCCCACAAACTTAATTATCATACTTGTTCTTCATTAAAGAACATGTTCTTCAAAAGTTATTCTTTTGAATTATATAATAAGTAATCATCAACCATGTATTATAGAACTTAAAATTGACAACTGCTCTTTACTTATTATACAGCTACTATTCCTGGTTGAGTATAATTATTACTATGCATTTTACCACCTGCTTATGATTCTAAAACAACACAACCCTGAATAAGAACCTTGTTTGTGAATCACTCTAAAAGTGCAACACACCCTAAACCAATTATTACAACTCACTGATCCTAAATCATCGGGATTAGGTCACGCTTAGAGCGATTGCATCTCATACTTATGCATTATTGCATCTTTGCCAATCTTTTAAACATCGTCCTTACCGGACGATGATGATATTTCAGAATTGGAGTTATTGCGTATCGAAGACCTTGTCTGCATAATCTTGCAGTCAAGAAAGGCAAGTTCATCACTTGCTCATGTCAATTGATTATCTTTATCAAATTACTTGCAAAGTACTATGATTATCACTATTGCATAAAAACCAAAACCACTATTTTCATAACTATGAATATGACTATGTGGTGGGCAATGGAACCATGGATTGTGTTGATATGGTGGAGGTTCCATTGCAAGGGTTTATATCCATCTAGGATTAAACAACAAATGTCGCCAGTGATTCTTGTGCCGTAATACCCGTGTTAACCATAAGATCTGGAATGGGACGGACTAGTCAATCGTATTTCCACCTCTTGTACATCAATGGATGCGCTTGCCGTAGACACTTGTATCCTGAGGGACAAGCGGTGGGCTGGGGAAGCCTAAAGTCCCCACGGTAATGCGGTCTATGATGGATTGTAAGGTGTCCGGAACGGTCTATCTATGGTTGATAGGGCAGGGCATATAAAAATTGTTCGGAACGGTCTACCTTAATTGGTATAGGGGAGAACAAATGCCTGGGTCGGTCTCACCATAGATATAGGGGAAGACAATCTTACAAAAGGGTGGGTGTGCGAGGTAGCGGAGGAATATGATTGGCTATGACCTTACTCCTGGCCTCACACCAAAGGAAGTGTGGACAAGCCTGCAGCTTGGTTGGCAACAAGGTTAAGATCTCTTATGGGTAAAGCAACACCCCTCTGCAGAGTGTAAAAAAAAACCGTGACCTGTCACTCCCTGTTCCGAGATATGGAACTGCGAACGCGGCCGGAAAGGAGCTCCATGAAGTTCTAGTAAACCGGTGAAGGCTGACGGACATAGTTCTTCTGAATAAAAGCAACCTTTTGAAGAAATGATTATGAAAACCTGCATTGGTATTAGACTTTCTGGTCTAATGCCGTAGCTAGTGCATCAAACACCTCTTTCCTATAATGAACTTGTTGAGTACGCTCGTACTCATCCCACTCTTAAATCCCCTGCTTAGATATGGAAGCATCGAAGGAGGATCTTCAGAGCAAATCAAAGACAGAGGAGTCAACAACTACTTCACGAGACAGGATCTGTCAGAGGAGTCAAACACTACATCCAACAAGGAGAAAACCTAGATTAGCAATAGAAAGGAACTAGCTTCCTACACATAGCTCCTACTTAGCTAGAATCTATTCTTAGCCTCTGTAGCTAGGTAAATACTCTACATTAGAGTTCGTGATAGGTTTAGACCACGAGTCGTTCTTCTGGAGTTTATTAGCAGTTTTACCTCATTGTAAAGTAGGAGGCTATGATGATCTTATGTAACAGAGTCTGTGTGTAATTCTATAGACATGCCTTGGACCCGCATATGTTTCTGTTGTACCACTCTGAGCGATATAATACTAGTGGAACGGTGTTTCATTGGTGTTATATCAGACTTGCATACTACACCATGCAGTGGTATGCCGGGTCACCACAGTTGGTATCAGAGCAAATGCTTTGACCTTAGGATTAAAACCCTTTAAAGGAGACCTATAGGATTGGTAGTGTCTATAGGAAGTTGTCTTAGTCAAACCAAATAATTTTATGACTTGAGATGGGTATTCACTTGAGAATAATCCTGACACACTTGAGTCAACCTTTCCTACCTATCTTTCCTAAGTAAAGATAGTTAGCTAACCCCAAACATGTAGGACACCATTAAGCCCTTAAAACAATAGATGAGTAGCTCACAGTTGGTATACAATACATGGTAGTCCAAAGAGAGGATACAACCATAAGGAAATATCCTATTGGAAGATGTGTACCAACACAGGTTATAGTTAAACAAGAATTACTCAGACCTGCACTAGAAGTTATATCAAGTGATGAAGATAATTAAGATATCTTAATAGAAGATGTAGACCAAATTATGTAATGAGTAAGTAAAATTATCTAGTCATGTGAAACAATTGATAGTAAGTGATAACTAGGAGTCATCTGAGGTAGTATAGACCTTGATAAGTCAATTATGGGAGGTAAGGAAGAGAGATAGGAATAAAATATGCCTACTTACATGGTAGAGTTGTTCATCATATATGATTCACCTGAGAATCATTATGTGATGGAATAGAACACCATAAACATTTAGGAGGAGAACAATAAGAAGTCAGGTCTTCAACAACAAAGCAAGATTTGTGTTCCAAAACCATGGGAACTGTGTCAAGCACATCAGAAACATAGCTTTATGGTACAATAACTTGGAAGTATAGGAGCTATAATCCAACAGTTATGTGTCTAGAATAATGATGTTAGAAACAAACATATCATGTGAGGTAGTCCTCAACAAAATGGAAGCTAAGTTAGTACTTCCAAAGAAAATTAGGTTAACCACAACTATCCTAGACCACTTTGTTTCAAGTTTATCTCATTGCAAATGTGCAATTAAGGTAAAGGTTGAGACAAATAGTAGAATTCCCTATATTCGTGCTAAGTATCACGATATAAACCTATATTATGTGGTGTTATATACTACACATCTCAGCCTGATGTTTAGAGATGTCTTACTCAACTATTATATTCAGGCCTATGATGATGTGTATTATAAGCACAAAGCTGAATCTTCTTGGATTTTATTGGATTTTCATTGTTTGACTAGATCCATACATGAAGTTTGACTTTGATATGCAAATGCATGTTGCAATATCAAGTCCTTACTTGGTGCTATAGATCTAGAGGGTAATGGTAAACGTGTGAGGAAGTGACGAATTCTGGAGGATTCCGAAGACAAGATGAAGCTCAACCAGAAGAAAGGAGTAAATTTGTGGGAAGCAACCCCAATATTCAGAAGGAAGTACCCACCTAAACTCATGCTTTACCTCAACAGAGGAGTACTTTAGTACATAAGAAGCATGAAGGTGAGAAAGATAATGATTATGGTGAAGCTCAAGCAGATCCATAATTAATATAGAAGAGGGAATGCATGGGAAATCACCTTGGATACTATATTCATAGTGGTTTTCTTGCAAACTAAACCCTGAATGAAGAAAGATGACCTATGAAACCATAGCAGATATAAGAAGACCATAGTTGATATCAGAAGACCACAATTGGTATAGGATCAATATTGCGAGATAAAGCAGAAGATGTCTCGTCCAGTTGATCAGAACCTATAACAGAATCCATTTTTAGATATCAAATAGCCACAGCTGGTATAATAACCACAGCTGGTATCAGTTAGTATTACAAATAGTCCATGATTTAATTAATTGTAACCAAAGTTTGTGAACAAATAAAAATATTGTCAGCCAAATAGCTAGATCTATAATCATTTAGTCGAAGGATTCACATTGGATGTCCACAATTGAGTGGATACACCACAAACATTCTTCGCGAGACCTTAGAATAAGTACAAACCATAATCTAGACCCAGACTAATATTCTAATCATAAGCTCAATAGTTGGATGAAAAGGAGTTGAAGAATATAAGAACACTCTAAGGGGTAGAGTAAAGATTGAGTTGGAGGTACAAAAACTCAATATTTTGAGCAAGATAGATGATGAAGGTCTGAACTGAGAAGAAGTTCAATCTTATTTTCATAAGAATATTGAACACTATTTGCATAAGGATGTCAGACCAGAAGCCGAGGTTCATACCTCGAGGAAGTAAGAAGTAGACTATAACTTGAGAAAGTGAGTAATATTCACTCAGCAGTTCGATAGCTCAAGTAATCTAAGGTTAATGAAGTTGGATGAAGAAAATACCATAGACCAAATACAGTTGGAGAAGGCCAAAGACCGAAGGATATTGACTATACCAAAACTAAAGACTAATAGAATGATTCCTTTCATGGAACCTAAATAACCCAAAATAGTTATAGATATCAGGTATAAACCATGATTGGATGGACTAAATGAGTCTAATCCATTCTTAGGAAAATTAAACAATCAAAACCATTTCCATGGTAAATACCTTACTAAGTACCATTATTGCACTTTTGGTAGTAAGGGAAAACAAAGACCTATTTTATCAAATAGGAGAATGTTATCCAATTAGTCCTCAATAAAGACTGCCAGGACAAGAAGAAGTCCCAATCATTGAATCTTCAATGAGATAGGAAACAAGATTATAATAGTTGGAAGAAATCAATGAATCAAAGTAAGAGCCATGGTTCAGAGACAAGTATTATTAGATTCCAGAGAAAAATTATAGAACTGGAGTAAGAAACTAATGTTCAGAGACAGACACTAATGGATTCCAGGAAGAATCTGGACAAGGGATATATTCAATTATATCCAGTGAAATAACCACGGAGTTCGAAAAAAATCGTAGTCTGCACAAGACAGATCCACACTTCGGAAACGTGAGAGCGATCAAACTTCGAGGACGAAGTTTAGTTTAAGGGGTAGAGACTGTAATATCCCAGGTAATGGGGTTACAAAAATAGAGGAAACAGATGTGTGCATTGCATTCATGCATAGAAAATCTGGGGAATTTTCGCGCTTTAAAGTAAAACAGTCACAGTAACTGAAGTTTCACTTGACCTTGGTGGAATTGAAGTAGCTCATCAAGTCAAGTGCTACAAACTTCAATGTGACTTTGTTCAAACCTTGTTTTGGGTAGAGATGATTTGATCTAATGGGTTAGATCAAATGGAACTAATAATCAACACAACAACACCTTACTCAATGATCAACTACTTGATCTTATAATAGATCATAATATGGTAATCATTGCCATAAAATAAGAACATCTGTTTAAGTACAAACCAAGTAGCAATAAATGGAGAAACCATTCTTCACTTATCTTTTCCATGTCTTAAACTAATCCATGATCCTACCATGAAACCTCATGGTATTCATTCCACTTCAACAATGTAATTATAACAAGGAGATTCACTCAAGAAGTATATATTCTTCTACATTCCAAATTATTATACATCAAACCCAGAGAGGTGAGAGTCCTATCTTATTTATGGAAGCAATGAAAAACCTTGAGGCAAACCTTGGATATAAATGTCCATATGATCAAAACATTATCTTCAAGAGGAACCCTAGAATATTATTCAAGACATTCCCTAGAGAGATAACTCATTTATGTTAACCATAGATATTGGTGACCACATCATTATCTTTGGAGAATAACCTCAGGTCATCATTGAAGTCCTTTCCAAATGAGAGAGCCCATTCATATCAATTCTAGCTTTACCTATTAATGAATAAAGGACAATCTTTGAACTAAAGTATTAGGTTGTAAGCCATATCTCTTGGAGAGGTGAGACAACCTAATATCACATGGAATAATATTATATCCATGAATTGATAAAGTAAGGAGGAGATTAATTCAATCAAGATAGCCAAGTATAATTTTAGACTTGATATCTATTGAGATATGGTGAATACACCATAAACCCTAGAATAAACCATTCCTTTATAAGAGAGCCCAAGCTAAGGTGTTACACTCAAGAAGGTTAAAGCCAACACTTGAATGTGAGGGAGAGAACTATCCATATACCCAGATGATAATATCAACATTGTTTAAGTGGAACCCTAACAGAATATCTCAGGTATTCTCCTGGGATATAATTTATAGAGACAACCATAGCCATGTCCACCCAAGAAACTATAAGGGATATATTATGCTTAGTTGATCAAGACAGTGATTGATCATGGAAGTGAGAACCCATCTAATGAGAGATAACTTAGGAAGCCAAACCTTGATCATTATAAAATGAGTAATGATCATAAACCCTAAGAACTTTAGGTAAAGATATTAAGAACAAGTTGATCATGCCTAATCCATGATCATGCTCTTGAGGTATGTGAGGATAAGTTAAACCCTACTAGGATAAGTATATCCCATTTCCACATGAAATTATAGGGTGATCATAATATAAAGTTAGGCCATAATTGAGATTCAACCCATTTGTCATTAGGTAATTAGCATTTGGACCCTAATGGTTCATTAATCAAATCCTATGCTTCTATTATAAAACATAAGAGCCACCTAATGCTAAGTCTCATAATTAAAACCATATAAGTAGTTAACAACCATTTAACTTTGTAACCAAGATAAACCATGATGGGAGTAATACTTACTCTAGATATTTCAAGGTGTATTAAAATATAATACTTGAGCTCACCTTGAAAAGGGATAATGATAATCATTACAAGACCTTGATGAAAGGGTGATCACATAAAATTATATGTAAGATAACAAATTCTCAAATAGAAACCAAACTCTAATAAAAATCTCTCTAATACTTTGAGTTCAAAATATCAACTCTATTAATTCAAATAAATTGATTCACAAGAGTGTAATCAAAATGAGGACCTAAATTCATGTTTAATTGATATTTTGAATAAGCCTAAAAAGAAATATGGAATATACTCAAAAATAAAACACTTGTTCTAAATAGAAGGAATGGTGTAATAGTCATTGTTCTACAACCTAATCAAATTTAACACAATCAGAAACCTGCAAATAAAATATGAATTCAAATCAGATTCAAATTGGAAAGAAATAAAAAAAACAGAAAATTAAAAAAAAGAAGAATATGAGGCTTACCTGAACCTCACCTGGGCGTAGCAGCCCAGCAGTAGCACCGCAGCAGCCCACCAAGCGCAGCCCAACACGAGCCCAACGCCACCACAAGCCGGTCCAACCCACCGTAACTCTTCGTGAAAATAAACGAAGAAGAAAAGCTTCTTCTTCCACCTTCGTCTGCTCGCCACCGCGGCGATGCCAGTCGGCGCCGGTCACGCCATCGATAAGGATGACCGGACGTTGCCAAGCATCTCAGAGCTTCACTCCAACTGCCTCACGTTCGTGCTTATCCAAATACGCCACGATTCGTGCACATCGCACACACAACCTCACCGTAGCATCTGCGCCGGTCATCACCGCCGTGAAGGGGTTTCCGACTGCCTCCAGCGCTATAAAACCGTCAGCAGAACCGCCGTGCTCACCTTGTTCATCGCCATCCTCTCAGATCCTCCCTGGAACCCTCAACCTCTCACACCTCTCTATGAATGCTCGCCGGAGTCGAGGATGAATCCGTCGGTGTAGGCCTCCCCAGGGACAATGGAGTAGTCGAGGAGAAGCGCAAGATCCCAGTGATCATCTGGTTGCGAGAATCGAGCAGGGAAGCCTCCAATCGCCGAAATCGACTGATCCCTTTTCACGGTGGTTCGTCGGAAACCGCGATGCCGGGACCATCTCCGGCCACCCTTGCCTCCGACAACCCCATCATCACCACCAGGGTGAGTTTTCGCATCTATTGAACCCCTTAACCCTCCCTGGCATGCATCCTAGTGTAATTTGGAAACCTCGCCGGAGTGCGCCGCCGCAGGGCATGCTCGCCGACGCGTTTCCGGCGACCAATAGCAAATTCCGCCGCCACCATAAGGTTCACCGTTGTCTGCTTGTTCGAAAGAGAGTAACCGCCCGTCTGTGGAAGCCCCGTAGCCACGGCGCCCTCATCGCCTGGTCGCCGGCGTCAAACCGCCGGCAAGGCTGACGTGGACGTGGGACCTGGCTACATTTTTTTTGACTTAGTCTTCACACACCTGGCAGCCAACGTGTCCCTTGGTCCCACATGTCTGTGTCTGTAGATAGATCTGAACCGGTATCCTTAGCCTTTTCCATTTAATTAAAATCCAGAAAATTGCTGCAACTTCATTTAATTATAGAAAAATCATAAAAACTCAGAAAAATAAATATAAGATATCAAAATTCTTAGAAAATAAAACTCTATCAAATAAAAATATAATATGAAATTTTTATTTTTAATAAAAATTCAATTATTTAATACTTGTTAATTAAGCCTTTTGTTTTAATTCAAAATGCAATTAAAATTCAATAATTAGGAAAAAGGTATTAAATAAATAAAAACCAGTAAAGTAAATAAGGAAAACAATAAAATTAATTTTCCTTCACTATTAATTTATTAAATCCTTATTAGGAGGATTTTAATAATTATCTTAATTATTAATTATTTTAAAAATAATAAAATGCAAAATCCAATATTAATTTTATTTCAAAGTTATTAATAACTTCAACCTTAAAGTGAAGTTATTAATTCAAGAACTTTAGGGTATTTAGAAAACCCTAATTTCATAAGTAATAGAACCAGGAACCCATAATTTAATGTGGGACCCTAAAACCCTAATACCATTAGGAAACCTAGCTCCATTTATTCAAATGAACCCTAAATTGTTTCCAAACCTAAACCCTAAGTAACATGTGATCATGTTACTTCATTAGTAATCATAAATTCATATCTAGCAACCAAATACTAGTTCAAATCCACATAAAATATGGGAACCCTATCACCACTAATTAGTATCCCATGTGTTCATCCTCATCAGACCTAACTAATCAAGTAGGGTCAACCAAGTATAAAACCCTAGTTCCTATTCCAAAGACCACCATCCTTAGTTATCCATAATTAGCATCACACCATTGTGATGAACCCTAATAACAACTACACCTACTATTTGGTATTACATTCCATACTCCACTAAACCCTACTAGTGTTGGATACATATCAACCATCCTATTTAGGAGTCAATTATTCATTACTTAGTGAATCCAATAACAAAACCTAGACCACCTCAACCTTAATTGATATACTTCTTATTATTTAAGAAGTATGTTCTTCAAAAGTTATTCTTTTGAAGTAAAGAAAGAATCATCATCAACCCTGCTTATAATGACCTATAAACCCTATCCAGTTATCACTAGCAAGATAAACCAACCTTGACAACAACCATGTATAATAAATTGCTTAGGATGCCTAGGCTTATCTTAACCTTACAAGCCCTAGGTGTTGATGAATTCAACTTTGTTGGGATCTATCTAATACTTACTTCAGAAACCAATTAGAACCATAGAAAACCATAGAACCCCACAAACTTAATTATCATACTTGTTCTTCATTAAAGAACATGTTCTTCAAAAGTTATTCTTTTGAATTATATAATAAGTAATCATCAACCATGTATTATAGAACTTAAAATTGACAACTGCTCTTTACTTATTATACAGCTACTATTCCTGGTTGAGTATAATTATTACTATGCATTTTACCACCTGCTTATGATTCTAAAACAACACAACCCTGAATAAGAACCTTGTTTGTGAATCACTCTAAAAGTGCAACACACCCTAAACCAATTATTACAACTCACTAATCCTAAATCATCGGGATTAGGTCACGCTTAGAGCGATTGCATCTCATACTTATGCATTATTGCATCTTTGCCAATCTTTTAAACATCGTCCTTACCGGACGATGATGATATTTCAGAATTGGAGTTATTGCGTATCGAAGACCTTGTCTGCATAATCTTGCAGTCAAGAAAGGCAAGTTCATCACTTGCTCATGTCAATTGATTATCTTTATCAAATTACTTGCAAAGTACTATGATTATCACTATTGCATAAAAATCAAAACCACTATTTTCATAACTATGAATATGACTATGTGGTGGGCAATGGAACCATGGATTGTGTTGATATGGTGGAGGTTCCATTGCAAGGGTTTATATCCATCTAGGATTAAACAACAAATGTCGCCAGTGATTCTTGTGCCGTAATACCCGTGTTAACCATAAGATCTGGAATGGGACGGACTAGTCAATCGTATTTCCACCTCTTGTACATCAACGGATGCGCTTGCCGTAGACACTTGTATCCTGAGGGACAAGCGGTGGGCTGGGGAAGCCTAAAGTCCCCACGGTAATGCGGTCTATGATGGATTGTAAGGTGTCCGGAACGGTCTATCTATGGTTGATAGGGCAGGGCATATAAAAATTGTTCGGAACGGTCTACCTTAATTGGTATAGGGGAGAACAAATGCCTGGGTCGGTCTCACCATAGATATAGGGGAAGACAATCTTACAAAAGGGTGGGTGTGCGAGGTAGCGGAGGAATATGATTGGCTATGACCTTACTCCTGGCCTCACACCAAAGGAAGTGTGGACAAGCCTGCAGCTTGGTTGGTAACAAGGTTAAGATCTCTTATGGGTAAAGCAACACCCCTCTGCAGAGTGTAAAAAAAAACCGTGACCTGTCACTCCCTGTTCCGGGATATGGAACTGCGAACACGGCCGGAAAGGAGCTCCATGAAGTTCTAGTAAACCGGTGAAGGCTGACGGACATAGTTCTTCTGAATAAAAGCAACCTTTTGAAGAAATGATTATGAAAACCTGCATTGGTATTAGACTTTCTGGTCTAATGCCGTAGCTAGTGCATCAAACACCTCTTTCCTATAATGAACTTGTTGAGTACGCTCGTACTCATCCCACTCTTAAATCCCCTGCTTAGATATGGAAGCATCGAAGGAGGATCTTCAGAGCAAATCAAAGACAGAGGAGTCAACAACTACTTCACGAGACAGGATCTGTCAGAGGAGTCAAACACTACATCCAACAAGGAGAAAACCTAGATTAGCAATAGAAAGGAACTAGCTTCCTACACATAGCTCCTACTTAGCTAGAATCTATTCTTAGCCTCTGTAGCTAGGTAAATACTCTACATTAGAGTTCGTGATAGGTTTAGACCACGAGTCGTTCTTCTGGAGTTTATTAGCAGTTTTACCTCATTGTAAAGTAGGAGGCTATGATGATCTTATGTAACAGAGTCTGTGTGTAATTCTATAGACATGCCTTGGACCCGCATATGTTTCTGTTGTACCACTCTGAGCGATATAATACTAGTGGAACGGTGTTTCATTGGTGTTATATCAGACTTGCATACTACACCATGCAGTGGTATGCCGGGTCACCACATTACAATAGTATGATCAAGATTATGATGGCATGTCACTCCAGAAATTATCTTTGTTATCGTTTACCTGCTAGGGACAAGCAGAAACTAAGCTTGGGGATGTTGATACGTCTCCGACGTATCGATAATTTCTTATGTTCCATGCCACATTATTGATGATATCTACATGTTTTATGCATACTTTATGTCATATTTATGCATTTTCTTGAACTAACCTATTAACAAGATGCCGAAGAGCCAGTTGTTGTTTTCTGCTGTTTTTGGTTTCAGAAATCCTAGTAAGGAAATATTCTCGGAATCGGACGAAATCAACGCCCAGCATCCTATTTTTCCACGAAGCTTCCAGAACACCCGAGAGTCGCCAGAGGGGAGCCCTGGTGGGCCCAGGAGATAGGCCGGCGTGGCCCAGGCCCTGGCCGCGCCGCCCTATCATCTCACCGCCTCTTCGACCCTCTGACGCCGCCTCTTCGCCTATTTAAGCCCCCTCGACCTAAAACCTCGACACGGAAAAGCCACGGTACGAGAAACCTTCCAGAGCCGCCGCCATCGCGAAGCCAAGATCTGGGGGACAGGAGTCTCTGTTCCGGCACGCCGCCGGGACGGGGAAGTGCCCCCGGAAGGCTCCTCCATCGACACCACTGCCATCTCCATCAACGCTGCTGTCTCCCATGAGGAGGGAGTAGTTCTCCATCGAGGCTCGGGGCTGTACCGGTAGCTATGTGGTTAATCTCTCTCCTATGTACTTCAATACAATAATCTCATGAGCTGCCTTACATGATTGAGATTCATATGATGATGCTTGTAATCTAGATGTCATTATGCTAGTCAAGTGAGTTTTACTTATGTGATCTCCGGAGACTCCTTGTCCCACGTGTGTAAAGGTGACAGTGTGTGCACCGTGTGGGTCTCTTAGGCTATATTTCACAGAATACTTATTCACTGTTATGAATGGCATAGTGAAGTGCTTATTTGTATCTCTTTATGATTGCAATATGTTTTGTATCACAATATATCTGTGTGCTACTCTAGTGATGTTATTAAAGTAGTTTATTCCTCCTGCACGGTGTAATGGTGACAGTGTGTGCATCGTGTTAGTACTTGGCGTAGCTTATGATTGTGATCTCTTATAGATTATGAAGTTAACTATTGCTATGATGGTATTGATGTGATATATGCCTCCTTTCGTAGCGTGAAGGTGACAGTGTGCATGCTATGTTAGTACTTGGTTTGGTTATGTTGATCTGTCATGCACTCTAAGGTTATTTAAATATGAACATCGAATATTGTGGAGCTTGTTAACTCCGGCATTGATGGTTCGTGTAATCCTACACAGTTAGTGGTGTTCATCATCCAACAAGAGAGTGTAGAGTCTAGCATCTATCTATTTATTTATGTGATCAATGTTGAGAGTGTCCACTAGTGAAAGTATGATCCCTAGGCCTTGGTCCTAAATACTGCTATCGCTGCTTGTTTACTGTTTTACTGCGTTACTACTGCCTGCAATATTACCACCATCAACTACACACCAGTCCTGGACAGCAAAGCACTTTTCTGGTGTTGTTGCTACTGCTCATATATATTCATACCACCTGTATTTCACTATCTCTTCGCCGAACTAGTGCACCTATTAGGTGTGTTGGGGACACAAGAGACTTCTTTCTTTGTGGTTGCAGGTTTTCATGAGAGGGATATCTTTGACCTCTTCCTCCCTGAGATCGATAAACCTTGGGTGATCCACTTAAGGGAAACTTGTTGCTGTTCTACAAACCTCTGCTCTTGGAGGC
This sequence comes from Lolium perenne, assembly GCF_019359855.2. NCBI lineage: Eukaryota > Viridiplantae > Streptophyta > Magnoliopsida > Poales > Poaceae > Lolium > Lolium perenne. The sequence goes on along the minus strand of NC_067244.2, from coordinate 21,676,666 downwards.
CCAACACTGTCTACAAGAATAGAAGCTCTCGTAGACATCATCCAACATGGTGCCAAACTACTTGAAGGGCTCTTCTCTAAAACACTAATATTGACATTCTGGTATTTTCCCTAGCTATGTACAAACTGATGAACAATCCATGTTTTTCGATTGCCTTTTTGAACCACTTGTAGTTTGATTTCATATCTAGGAGAAATCACTGGGGGAGGGGGACGAATGTGTTACTTTTTGTTGCATCTCTCGTATCCTTCCCGCGTAGAAAAGTGTTAGGCGAGTAGTAGAATGGCATGACCTACAAAGTAAAATTTTGAATATAACCAAAATATACCAATTGATTTTTTTCGAAATGGGGGAAAAATCGCCCGAGCTTCTGCATCCAAAGGATGCACACGACTTTTTTTTATTAGATTATTCACGAACCTTACAAGAAACAATACTGTACAAAAGATCAAACTCGAAGCAACCTTACTATACCTATAGTGGGATGAAGAGGGTGACAATTGATAGATGAGTTAACTTGGCTTCATGGGTGTGTGACCTGAGATTGAGCCATGGTACATTTTGCCAACAAAGTAGCAACTGAGTTGGCTTTCTACCTTAGCTGGCGTATACGTTGGGTACATAGGCGTGCATTGGAAGGATGCATTATGCCGGCAAAGTTTTCAAACGTTCAAACTTTTCCGGTTTCTCATACAGTATTTGGCTCCTTGAGAATGCAAAACTTCCCCTTTCTCGTACTTGCCCGAGCACTCGACACCCCTCGTCCCATGGCGACTCCTCCAGCCTTAGCCCCGTGCACCCAGGCTCCACGACTCAGCCTCGGAGGGGTGTGCGCTAAAAGCTCGCAAATATCTGTGTGCCACTGGTGTGCGATGAAGCAGGCGGCTCTGTGTCTTGTTGTGGCTAGACTCCTGGCGCCCTTTGATCTAGGAGAGGGAGAGGAGGGAGGGGGGTCCCATGAAGCGGCGGTGGCCCAGGTATCGGCGGCAGCCCAGGCAGCAGCGGCAAAGTGGGCTGGTCGGAGCAGAGGCATGCGCCGGGGGCGAACCTCGCCGGGTGAGGATGCTTCCATTGTGAAGAAGCACGTGCCATCCAGGGCTTCGGGTTTGCCAACAAACTCAGCGCCTCGTTCCATGGCGATGCCGTCGTGGGGACGTCGGGGGCGGCGGCGACGTGCTGCAGCCCTGATACGCGTACAGCACGCGTCTGTTGGGAACCCCAAGAGGAAGGTGTGATGCGTACAGCGGCAAGTTTTCCCTCAGTATGAAACCAAGGTTTATCGAACCAGTAGGAGCCAAGAAGCACATTGAAGGTTGATGGCGGCGGGATGTAGTGCGGCGCAACACCAGAGATTCCGGCGCCAACGTGGAACCTGCACAACACAACCAAAGTACTTTGCCCCAACGAAACAGTGAGGTTGTCAATCTCACCGGCTTGCTGTAACAAAAGATTAGATGTATAGTGTGGATGATGATTGTTTGCAGAAAACAGTAGAACAGTATTGCAGTAGATTGTATTTCAGTATAGAGAATTGGACCGGGGTCCACAGTTCACTAGAGGTGTCTCTCCCATAAGATAAACCGCATGTTGGGTGAACAACTTACAGTTGGGCAATTGACAAATAAAGAGGGCATGACCATGCACATACATATTATGATGAGTATTGTGAGATTTAATTGGGCATTACGACAAAGTACATAGACCGCTATCCAACATGCATCTATGCCTAAAAAGTCCACCTTCAGGTTATCATCCGAACCCCCTCCAGTATTAAGTTGCTAACAACAGACAATTGCATTAAGTATTGCGCGTAATGTAATCAGTAACTACGTCCTCGAACATAGCACTAATGTTTTATCCCTAGTGGCAACAGCACATCCATAATCTTAGAGATTTCTGTCACTTCCCCAGATTCACGGAGACATGAACCCACTATCGAGCATAAATACTCCCTCTTGGAGTTACAAGCATCTACTTGGCCAGAGCATCTACTAGTAACGGAGAGCATGCAAGATCATAAACAACACATAGACATAACTTTGATAATCAACATAACAAGTATTCTCTATTCATCGGATCCCAACAAACGCAACATATAGAATTACAGATAGATGATCTTGATCATGTTAGGCAGCTCACAAGATCCGACAATGAAGCACAATGGGGAGAAGACAACCATCTAGCTACTGCTATGGACCCATAGTCCAGGGGTAGACTACTCACACATCACTCCGGAGGCGACCATGGCGGCGTAGAGTCCTCCGGGAGATGAATTCCCTCTCCGGCAGGGTGCCGGAGGCGATCTCCTGAATCCCCCGAGATGGGATTGGCGGCGGCGGCGTCTCAGTAAGGTTTTCCGTATCGTGGCTCTCGGTACTGGGGGTTTCGCGACGGAGGCTTTAAGTAGGCGGAAGGGCAGGTCAGGGGGCCACACGAAGGCCCCACACCACAGGTCGGCGCGGCCAAGGGGCAGGCCGCGCCACCCTAGGGTTTGGGCGCCTCGTGGCCCCACTTCGTCTCCTCTTCGGTCTTCTGGAAGCTTCGTGGCAAAATAGGACCCTGGGCGTTGATTTCGTCCAATTCCGAGAATATTTCGTTACTAGGATTTCTGAAACCAAAAACAGCAGAAAACAGGAACTGGCACTTCGGCATCTTGTTAATAGGTTAGTTCTAGAAAATGCACGAATATGACATAAAGTGTGCATAAAACATGTAGATAACATCAATAATGTGGCATGGAACATAAGAAATTATCGATACGTTGGAGACGTATCAGCATCCCCAAGCTTAGTTCTGCTCGTCCCGAGCAGGTAAAACGATAACAAAGATAATTTCTGGAGTGACATGCCATCATAACCTTGATCATACTATTTGTAAAGCATATGTAGCGAATGCAGCGATCAAAACAATGTACATGACATGAGTAAACAAGTGAATCATATAGCAAAGACTTTTCATGAATAGCACTTCAAGACAAGCATCAATAAGTCTTGCATAAGAGTTAACTCATAAAGCAATAATTCAAAGTAAAAGCATTGAAGCAACACAAAGGAAGATTAAATTTCAGCGGTTGCTTTCAACTTGTAACATGTATATCTCATGGATATTGTCAACATAGAGTAATATAATAAGTGCAATATGCAAATATGTAGGAATCAATGCACAGTTCACACAAGTGTTTGCTTCTTGAGGTGGAGAGAAATAGGTGAACTGACTCAACAATAAAAGTAAAAGAATGGCCCTCCTTAGAGGAAAAGCATCGATTGCTATATTTGTGCTAGAGCTTTGATTTTGAAAACATGAAACAATTTTGTCAACGGTAGTAATAAAGCATATGTATCATGTAAATTATATCTTACAAGTTGCAAGCCTCATGCATAGTATACTAATAGTGCCCGCACCTTGTCCTAATTAGCTTGGACTACCGGATCATCACAATGCACATGTTTTAACCAAGTGTCACAAAGGGGTACCTCTATGCCGCCTGTACAAAGGTCCAAGGAGAAAGCTCGCATTGGATTTCTCGCTATTGATTATTCTCAACTTAGACCTCCATACCGGGACAACATAGACAACAGATAATGGACTCCTCTTTTATGCATAAGCATGTAACAACAATTAATAATTTTCTCATATGAGATTGAGGATATTGTCCAAAACTGAAACTTCCACCATGAATCATGGCTTTAGTTAGCGGCCCAATGTTCTTCTCTAACAATATGCATGCTTAACCATAAGGTGGTAGATCTCTCTTACTTCAGACAAGACGAACATGCATAGCAACTCACATGAAATTCAACAACGAGTAGTTGATGGCGTCCCCAGTGAACATGGTTATCGCACAACAAGCAACTTAATAAGAGATAAAGTGCATAAGTACATATTCAATACCACAATAGTTTTTAAGCTATTTGTCCCATGAGCTATATATTGCAAGGTGAATGATGGAATTTTAAAGGTAGCACTCAAGCAATTTACTTTGGAATGGCGGAAAAATACCATGTAGTAGGTAGGTATGGTGGACACAAATGGCATAGTGGTTGGCTCAAGGATTTTGGATGCATGAGAAGTAATCCCTCTCGATACAAGGTTTAGGCTAGCAAGACTATTTGAAACAAACACAAGGATGAACCGGTGCAGCAAAACTCACATAAAAGACACATTGTAAACATTATAAGACTCTACACCGTCTTCCTTGTTGTTCAAACTCAATACTAGAAATTATCTAGACCTTAGAGAGACCAAATATGCAAACCAAATTTTAGCATGCTCTATGTATTTCTTCATTAATGGGTGCAAAGTATATGATGCAAGAGCTTAAACATGAGCACAACAATTGCCAAGTATCACATTACCCAAGACATTTATAGCAATTACTACATGTATCATTTTCCAATTCCAACCATATAACAATTTAACGAAGAAGAAACTTCACCATGAATACTATGAGTAAAGCCTAAGGACATACTTGTCCATATGCTACAGCGGAGCGTGTCTCTCTCCCACAAAGTGAATGCTAGGATCCATTTTATTCAAACAAAACAAAAAACAAAAACAAACCGACGCTCCAAGAAAAGCACATAAGATGTGATGGAATAAAAATATAGTTTCAGGGGAGGAACCTGATAATGTTGTCGATGAAGAAGGGGATGCCTTGGGCATCCCCAAGCTTAGACGCTTGAGTCTTCTTAGAATATGCAGGGGTGAACCACCGGGGCATCCCCAAGCTTAGAGCTTTCACTCTCCTTGACCATGTTGCATCATACTCCTCTCTTGATCCTTGAAAACTTCCTCCACACCAAACTTAGAACAACTCATTAGAGGGTTAGTGCATAATAAAAATTAACATGTTCAGAGGTGACATAATCATTCTTAACACTTCTGGACATTGCATAAAGCTACTGGACATTAATGGATCAAAGAAATTCATCCAACATAGCAAAAGAGGCAATGCGAAATAAAAGGCACAATCTGTCAAAACAGAACAGTTCGTATTGACGAATTTTAAAATGGCACCAGACTTGCTCAAATGAAAATGCTCAAATTGAATGAAAGTTGCGTACATATCTGAGGATCACGCACGTAAATTTGCATATTTTTCTGAGCTACCTACAGGGAGGCAGGTCGGAATTCGTGACAGCAAAGAAATCTGAAACTGCGCAGTAATCCAAATCTAGTATGAACTTTACTATCAAAGACTTTACTTGGCACAACAAAACACTAAACTAAGATAAGGAGAGGTTGCTACAGTAGTAAACAACTTCCAAGACACAAAATAAAAACAAAGTACTGTAGGTAAAAACATGGGTTGTCTCCCATAAGCGCTTTTCTTTAACGCCTTTCAGCTAGGCGCAGAAAGTGTGTATCAAGTATTATCGAGAGATGAAGCATTGATATCATAAGCTTCCCCATCTGTAGTGGTACTAAGGGCTTTATCAATTTTAGGCCTATAGTAATATTTCTTTGGTTTGGGCACTTTAGAGACATACATAAACTTTTGCTCCTTACCCACATAAGCTTTTTCTCTAAACTTTATAGATGAAAAGGTTGAACCCAAGGTTCCCATAGCTTTTTCAAGCTCACCAATCCTATTGATTTGATCATCATGGACAACACAAGTTCCTAGGACACTAATTCTTTCATCAATTCCTCCTAAGGATTTATCAAGTTCATCAGTTTTATCAAGTAACATCTCCAATTTAGTTTCTACACTTGGAAATTTTTTCTCTATGGTTTCCAATTTTTTCATAACATCCTCAAGAGAGATTTCAATTTTAGTTTCATTAACAGGTGGTGTTCCAAATAAACTCTCAATAATGCAACTAGCTTCTAAAGCGGGAGCGCCTAGGAAGTTACCTCCCGCGAGACAATCAAGAACATATCTATTCCAGCTAGAGATACCAACATAAAAATTCCTGAGTAGGATAGTGGTGGAGTGTTTCTTAGTGCACCTATTATGGGCATCACTAATTCTATACCAAGCATCTTTTAAACATTATCCCCCTTGTTGCTTAAATGAACGAACCTCAACTTCAGGATTACTCATTTCAGCAGTAGTAAATAAAGCAAACTAGATAAAGTAAATGCAAGTAACTAATTTTTTTGGGTTTTTGATATAGAGTGCAAACAAGACAGTAAATAAAGTAAAACTAGCAACTAATTTTTTTTGTATTTTGATTTAGTGCAGCAAACAAAGTAGTAAATAAAATAAGCAAGACAAAAACAAAGTAAAGAGATTGGGAAGTGGAGACTCCCCTTGCAGCGTGTCTTGATCTCCCCGGCAACGGCGCCAGAAAAAGTGCTTGATACGCGTACAGCACGCGTCCGTTGGGAACCCCAAGAGGAAGGTGTGATGCGTACAGCGGCAAGTTTTCCCTCAGTATGAAACCAAGGTTTATCGAACCAGTAGGAGCCAAGAAGCACGTTGAAGGTTGATGGCGGCGGGATGTAGTGCGGCGCAACACCAGAGATTCCGGCGCCAACGTGGAACCTGCACAACACAACCAAAGTACTTTGCCCCAACGAAACAGTGAGGTTGTCAATCTCACCGGCTTGCTGTAACAAAGGATTAGATGTATAGTGTGGATGATGATTGTTTGCAGAAAACAGTAGAACAGTATTGCAGTAGATTGTATTTCAGTATAGAGAATTGGACCGGGGTCCACAGTTCACTAGAGGTGTCTCTCCCATAAGATAAACAACATGTTGGGTGAACAAATTACAGTTGGGCAATTGACAAATAAAGAGGGCATGACCATGCACATACATATTATGATGAGTATTGTGAGATTTAATTGGGCATTACGACAAAGTACATAGACCGCTATCCAGCATGCATCTATGCCTAAAAAGTCCACCTTCAGGTTATCATCCGAACCCCCTCCAGTATTAAGTTGCTAACAACAGACAATTGCATTAAGTATTGCGCGTAATGTAATCAGTAACTACGTCCTCGAACATAGCACTAATGTTTTATCCCTAGTGGCAACAGCACATCCATAATCTTAGAGATTTCTGTCACTTCCCCTGATTCACGGAGACATGAACCCACTATCGAGCATAAATACTCCCTCTTGGAGTTACAAGCATCTACTTGGCCAGAGCATCTACTAGTAACGGAGAGCATGCAAGATCATAAACAACACATAGACATAACTTTGATAATCAACATAACAAGTATTCTCTATTCATCGGATCCCAACAAATGCAACATATAGAATTACAGATAGATGATCTTGATCATGTTAGGCAGCTCACAAGATCCGACAATGAAGCACAATGGGGAGAAGACAACCATCTAGCTACTACTATGGACCCATAGTCCAGGGGTAGACTACTCACACATCACTCCGGAGGCGACCATGGCGGCGTAGAGTCCTCCGGGAGATGAATCCCCTCTCCGGCAGGGTGCCGGAGGCGATCTCCTGAATCCCCCAAGATGGGATTGGCGGCGGCGGCGTCTCAGTAAGGTTTTCCGTATCGTGGCTCTCGGTACTGGGGGTTTCGCGACGGAGGCTTTAAGTAGGCGGAAGGGCAGGTCAGGGGGCCACACGAGGGCCCCACACCACAGGTCGGCGCGGCCAAGGGGCAGGCCGCGCCTCCCTAGGGTTTGGACGCCTCGTGGCCCCACTTCGTCTCCTCTTCGGTCTTCTGGAAGCTTTGTGGCAAAATAGGACCCTGGGCGTTGATTTCGTCCAATTCCGAGAATATTTCGTTACTAGGATTTCTGAAACCAAAAACAGCAGAAAACAGCAACTGGCACTTCGGCATATTATTAATAGGTTAGTTCCAGAAAATGCACGAATATGACATAAAGTGTGCATAAAACATGTAGATAACATCAATAATGTGGCATGGAACATAAGAAATTATCGATACGTTGGAGACGTATCAAGCCCCAGCCTTTAGTGGGGACCAAAGTGCGATCGACCACATCACGGCGTCGGCAGCATTGGGGATGCCGATGGGCATCCACTGCCACACACAGATTTGGGAGGTTCTGGCCGGGCCAAGTTCCAAACTTCCACCATCGGAGCCGAGGGCTTGGTACTTCAAATTCCGAATCAGGCAATCCTTCGACCCCAATCAGCTTCTGCCTGTGGTCCAAATCCGAGATATTTTGGCGGCAGCTATGCTGGTTAAGCTTAGCCGGACAGCGGCAATCGACGATCTGCAAGACCTAGATGCCTTCCGAGGATTTGCAGCAGCCGTCAATGCACTCGTGGAGGCATCGCATGCTGGTAGCAGCGGCGAATGCGGGTATGTTTGTTTTAATCGCTTTGTATGCTTTTGTCATAGAAATCAATTTGCTAATTCTCATTCGATTGAAAATTATACCCATTCACAGATACGGAGACTTGCTTCACATTTGGAATTACACAAAAAAGATCCATCAACTCTCAAACAGTGGACACTAGTAATGTGTAGAACTAGAAATTACACAAGATTTCTGTACTCCTAGTACTACTACTTCGACGCTACATGTTGTTTACACGAGGAAATTGCTCAAACTACCGCTTATTGATGCCTTCGTTGCGTAAACACTTATTTAAACTATTATTTTTTTCGCACAAACCACCAACTATCGTGTTCTGTTGCAGGGAGGTTCAAATTTAGGATTGAGCTGTTTAAGAGCAAACCAGATGATCGGGGATCACCAACTACTAGTTTTAATTGCAAATAGATTCGATTTTCCAAAATTATGAAACGCACTTAACGGTCGAATTACTACAATTATTTTAAAGGTTTGATATTCTCATCATTTTTGTGTGAATCTCACACCAAGTGACACAACTTTCAGACGGAATACAAAATATTTCAAACTTCATAGATTTGTTAGCTCAAATATTTTTAATTACTAGCTTTTTCAGTATTTTAGAAAGTCGAAGCACCATATTTTGGCTGAATGTTAGAAAATATATTTCATGATTATCCCATATTAGTTAAGAAGTACATAAACTAGTAGTAGTAATAAAGAACAGAGGGAGTTATGGAGATACATCCATTAAGGGCATGTTAGTGTGTGTTGGTGTATTACTTATGCCTTCTTTGGTTAATACACTTCTCAAGTGATCCCTGCAAACCCTCTATTCTTGCCTAGAATAAAAAAACTCCCTATCAAAGTATTAGTGCATTTTTTGGATGAGTATTCGAGAGGATTGGGTGAACACCAAGGATTTGCATAGGAAATTGGTAGAATTGAATCCTTGGCTGTTTGATTTGTAGGATTGTTTCCGATAGGAATTTTTCCTAAGGATTCCTTTGCACAGATTCCATAGGAAATTAAACATCTACTCATGCCTCTTTTTAAGAATCCTTTACTTTTCCTATGGTGGAATCAAACAAAGTTTGGTTTCTATGAATTCCTATAGGATTGGAGTGGACATGACATTGCAATCCTACATTTTTCCTATTCCTACATCTTTCGGTAGGCATTTGCCTAGAATAAATAACCATGTGTATTAGCAATAAAATAGATGTTTATTTCTCTAAAGCATCTTGCACTGTACTACATGGCTTAAGAGACAATATTATTACGATAGTTACTACATTTTATTGGATGATGAAGTGATAGCCCTCATCAATGCATTGTTAATTATTAGGGCATGGGTCGCACGGATTGAGCTTCAGTGACTTTGCCAGCCCACAAAGTCACTGACTTTGTGTCACTTACAAGTGGGACAATGTGGGGCACATATAATGAAGGGTTCCACATTGCCCCACTTGTAAGTGACACAAAGTCAGTGACTTTGTGGGCTGGCAAAGTCACTAAAGCTCAATCCGGGTCGCACGTGACTTACGAGTGCACCGCACGATCGAGAGCCACCGTTCCTCTTTGCTTTCTACCGATGCGGCAGAGCTCCTCCCCACACCCACGAACAACTGAAAGCCACAACTGCTGGGGAAAAGTCTTGCGCCGAGAAAATCTACAACTGTGGTTGAGTACATGTGTTTCTTAAGATACGAGTGCTCCAATGCATTTTTTCTTTCCTTTTACTAATTTACCTTGAAAATCCCGCACGTCCACTTATTTGTGGATGGAGGGAGTATCACGCCAAGAGGAAGTAGGACAATAGTGGGCGCTTGAGCATCCACAATGTATAGTATAGCCCACCTACGTGGCACTTTTGCCAGCTGTTGGCTCTTCTATTGTTCTTGATCTGCCTTCCACAATGTAGCCGGTGCCCAATTGCTGAAAAAGCTAACACGTCACCACCAATCCCAAATAAAAGTTTTGAGGCACCGAGGTCACAACGTAGAGCATCGCTTGTCAGAAAGGAAGTGAGCCCACATTTGATAAAGAATCCATTCAGCTAACCATCGAGAGGGGATATTCCGCAACTAGTTGCGCCCGCACCCCATTTTTGGCTACACGTTGTGGATGCTCTAAGAAACCCCGATTGTGAAAGGCCAATGCGTACTTCTTTTGGTCACGCAAAATTCAAAATACTGCCATGGACATTGAATTGACATGACAACACAGAGCTTGGGATTTCCAAATTTGCACGTTAGACCAGTGACTTGTTCTTCACCTTTTCAGAGGGAACAGTGACTTTTTATTATGGGTCTATACACTTTCCAAGAAACAGGAGGAGATGCTGTAGAGTGTAGAGGAGCGAAGTCAAGCGCCCCGCCCCCACCTGCCCTATTTCGGTTCACCTCCATCGTCTACCTCCGCCCCGCCCGCACCCACTCTCCAATCGACCAGCTTCCATAGCACGCGCCAGTGCCGCCGCCATGCAGCTTTAGAATCAATTCCACCGCCCAGTTTGAGAGCCTCCGTTCTTCATCTTCCCCCCACCTGCCGCCATCGAACCCAAATTAAACTCCAATCAGTTGAACCCAAACCTCATAGACCCACCCCCTGCCCTGCGATGGCGGCATCGAACAAGGAAAATGATGACTCTGAACAGTTTCAGAAGGTCTTTTCCGAAGGTTCCCTTGAAGAACTCGTAACAAGATGCGACGTCATCACCGCCGCGAGCCTCGTCGGTTCGTCCAAACTATTTTTTGACTCTGCAAATGATAGTGCAACTCTATCTGTTTCTCTCCCGTTTGGGCTCCCATGTGTTCTTCATTCTCACCCGACGAAGGTAGCACGGGATTGCAAGCTCACGCCGCTCGACAGGTTCTCCTGCGACGCTGTGATGCCAGACGGTACGGGTAAGCAGTGGGTAGGTGCCAATGGAGATTGGGTTGCCATGGTTGACACTGGCTTTCCTGCTTTCAAATGGAAACTTGTCAACGTCTACACTCGCCGTGAAATTCCTCTCCCTGTGCCGTTTGAAACCACCCACATTCCAAATATATACCACCACAACCTTCGTGCTATTATATTTCACAAGATATATATTTGCCAAGTTCCCACAGCTGCTGGGGGGTACACAAATTTCTCTCTTGTTGCTGTTTTTGACATCAGAGTTGCCCTCCTTTACGGCGCTGATTCTGAATGGACAGTTCTTACAGAGCCCAAGTCCCACATCTTTTACAATTACAGCGATGCAATTCTCCACAATGGGCTTGTGTTTGCCACAACTCATACTGGCACTGTTCACGCATGGAAACCTCAGCAAGCTGGTAATTTTCCTCCGGACGTGGTGTATGATGAGCTTCATTATTCATGGCTGTAAAGATAATTTTAATGCACAAACTTATTAATTTTCGAACCTGACTGATCTGACTTGGGGCATATTTGCTTCGGATGAAATTTCATTGGTATTTAGACTTTTTATTCGAGATGATTACCATAGAAAAATTTGAGGATTCACTACAAGAAAAGTTGCCATGGCCGACGAAGTTGAAGTCGCGCCGTGGTTGCTGGTGTACCATGGCCGACGATTTTGGCTCCCTCCGTGGTGCATGTCAAAAAATTTTTTTCTCGTTTTTGAGGCCACCTAGCCCGACGAAAGCGGCCAAAACGTCGCGTATGGTGGCCCGGGACGTGGTGCATCTCGAAATCTCGGGTTCGCCGGCCGAGTCAACGCAAATCCGCACCGCCGAGGGATGTAGGGCCCAGATGGCAGCCTCTCTGGCATTGTTTTTTTTCTCGATCGCGCCATCTCGTTCAACGTTCTCCGATCGAGCCGTTTACGATGCAGGATCATGGGTCCCGCATGTCATCCTCTATGAACCAAAATTCTTTCTATTCTTGGATTTTTTTGACCCCCTGATTTCTGGCTACTTCCTTTTTCTTTTGATCCCTTGCCGCCTTGGAAACGTTGAGACCGCTGCTGCTAAATGGGACCCGCATGTCATCCTCTATGTGCAATCAACTTTCTTTTCTTGGAGTTTTTTTTGGCACCTCATATTTGGTCACTTGCCTTTTTTTCGATCCCCTGCCGCCTCTCAAACGGTGATACCGCTGCTGCTAAATGGGACCCGCATGTCATCCTCTATGTACTATAAAACTTTCTTTTCTTGGATTTTTTGGCACCTCATATTTGGTAACTTGCCTTTTTTTTTCGATCCCCTGCCGCCTCTCAAACGGTGATACCGCTGCTGCTAAATGGGACCCGCATGTCATCCTCTATGTACTATAAAACTTTCTTTTCTTGGATTTTTTTTTGGCACCTCATATTTGGTCACTTGCCTTTTTCTTTCGATCCCCTGCCGCCTCTCAAACGGTGATACCGCTGCTGCTAAATGGGACCCGCATGTCATCCTCTATGGACTATAAAACTTTCTTTTCTTGAATTATTTTTGGCTCCTGATATTTGGTCACTTGCCTTTTTCTTTCGATCCCCTGCCGCCTCTCAAACAGTGAGACCGCTGCTGCTAAATGGGACCCGCATGTCATCCTCTATGAGCAATCAACTTTCTTTTCTTGGAGTTTTTTTTGGCACCTCATATTTGGCACTTGCCTTTTTCTTTCGATCTCATGCCACGTTTGAAACGTTGAGGAACCTGCAGGCTCATGGGACCCGCATGTCATCCTCTATGTACTATAAAAGTTCATTTTCTTGGTTTTTTTCACCCTCTGATTTTTGTCAATTTCTGGGTTCTTTTTAACACCTGCCGCCACTCAAACGGTGATACCGCTGCTGCAAAATGGGACCCGCATGTCATCCTCTATGTACTATAAAACTTTCTTTTCTTGAATTATTTTTGGCTCCTCATATTTGGTCACTTGCCTTTTTCTTTCGATCTCATGCCACGTTTGAAACGTTGAGGAACCTGCTGGCTCATGGGACCCGCATGTCATCCTCTATGTGCTATAAAAGTTTATTTTCTTTATCTTTTTTTCACCCTCTGATTTTTGGCTATTTCCTTTTTCTTTCGATCCCCTGCCGCCTTTGAAACGTTGTGTAAGCTGCTGACTCATGGGACCCGCATGTCATCCTCTATGTACAATCAACTTTCTTTTTCTTTTGATCTCAAGCCGCATTTGAAACGTTGAGACCGCTGCTGCTAAATGGGACCCGCATGTCATCCTCTACGTACAATAAAGTTTCTTTCTTGGATTATCTTTGGCTCCTGATATTTTGTCACTTGCCTTTTTCTTTCGATCTCATGCCGCCTTTGAAACGTTGAGTAAGCTGCTGGCTCATGGGTCCCGCATGTCATCCTCTACGAACAATAAAAGTTTCCTTTCTTGGAGTTATTTTTTACCCCTAATTTCTGGCTATTTGCCTTTTTCTTTTGATCTCCTGCCCCCTCTGAAACGATGAGGACGCTGTTGGCAGGTCGGTCCCACATGTCATCCTCTATGAACAATAAAAGTTTCCTTTGATGGATTTATTTTGAACTCCTAATTAATTTCTGGATATTTCCCCTGCCGCCTTGGAATCGTTGAGGATGCTGCTGCCTCATGGGTCCCGCATGTCATCCTCTCAGAACGGTAAATGTTTATTTTCTTGGATTTTGTTGACCAAACGATTTTTGGCTTATTTTTTCTTTCGATCACGTGCAGCCTTTAAAACGTTGAGGACGCTGCTGGCTCACGGGTCCCACATGTCAACCTCTATGAACAATAAACGCTGAGGATGCTGCTGCCTCATGGGTCCCGCATGTCATCCTCTTAGAACGAAAATGTTTCTTTTCTTGGATTTTTTACCAACAGATTTATGATTTATTTTTTCTTTCCATCCCCTGCCGCCTTTAAAACGTTGACGACGCTGTTGGCTCATGGGTCCCCGATGTCAGCCTCCCCGTACAAGAAACATATGATATCTTGATTATTTTGCAGACAATAAACAATGTATTGCGCTCTGAGCTATTTCAAACGGATAATTAAATCTTTATTTTTACATAAACAAACTTATATGTTGAATCTCCTTGTTTTTTTGTCTTCGCGAAGCATAGGACTTTCCTGTTTTTTTAGAAAATTCGGAACTTTCCTGTTTTGGAGTGGGCTGAAATTGTACGAGTCAAAAGGCCAAGCAGGATAGTTCGAAGGCCCAGATGTCCAGATGCAGCCCAATTGAAATCTTTCTTCTTGGATTTTTTTCACCCCCTGATTTCTGGCTACTTCATTTTTCTTTTGGTTCTGTGCCGCCTTGGAAACATTGAGACCGCTGCTGCAAAATGGGACCCGCATGTCATCCTCTACGTACAATAAAATTTCTTTTCTTGGATTATTTTTGGCTCCTGATATTTGGTCACTTGCCTTTTTCTTTCGATCCCGTGCAGCCTCTCAAGCGGTGATACCGCTGCTGCTAATTGGGACCCGCATGTCATCCTCTATGTACAATCAAGTTTCTTTTCTTGAATTATTTTTGGCTCCTGATATTTGGTCACTTGCCTTTTTCTTTCGATCTCATGCCACGTTTGAAACGTTGAGGAACCTGCTGGCTCATGGGACCCGTATGTCATCCTCTATGTACTATAAAAGTTCATTTTCTTTGTTTTTTTTCACCCTCTGATTTTTGGCTATTTCCTTTTTCTTTTGATCCCCTGCCGCCTTGGAAACGTTGAGTAAGCTGCTAGCTCATGGGACCCGCATGTCATCATCTATGTCCATCAACTTTATTTTCTTGGATTTTTTTTGACCCCCTGATACGTCTCCGACGTATCGATAATTTCTTATGTTCCATGCCACATTATTGATGTTATCTACATGTTTTATGCACACTTTATGTCATATTCGTGCATTTTCTGGAACTAACCTATTAACAAGATGCCGAAGTGCCGATTCTTTGTTTCTGCTGTTTTTGGTTTCAGAAATCCTAGTAAGGAAATATTCTCGGAATTGGACAAAATCAAAGCCCAGGGGCCTATTTTCTCACGAAGCTTCCAGAAGTCCGAAGGAGAAACGAAGAGGGGCCACAGGGGAGCCAAACCATAGGGCGGCGCGGCCCCCCCCTTGGCCGCGCGGCCCTGTGGTGTGGGGCCCCCGTGCCGCCTCTTGACCTGCCCTTCCGCCTACAAATAGCCTCCGTGACGAAACCCCCGCATCGAGAGCCACGATACGGAAAACCTTCCAGAGACGCCACCGCCGCCGATCCCATCTCGGGGGATCCAGGAGATCGCCTCCGGCACCCTGCCGGAGAGGGGAATCATCTCCCGGAGGACTCTACGCCGCCATGGTCGCCTCCGGTGTGATGTGTGAGTAGTCTACCCCTGGACTATGGGTCCATAGCAGTAGCTAGATGGTTGTCTTCTCCCCATTGTGCTTCATTGTCGGATCTTGTGAGCTGCCTAACATGATCAAGATCGTCTATCTGTAATTCTATATGTTGCGTTTGTTGGGATCCGATGAATAGAGAATACTTGTTATGTTGATTATCAAAGTTATGCTTATGTGTTGTTTATGATCTTGCATGCTCTCCGTTACTAGTAGATGCTCTGGCCAAGTAGATGCTTGTAACTCCAAGAGGGAGTACTTATGCTCGATAGTGGGTTCATGCCTGCATTGACACAGGACAAGTGATGAAAGTTCTAAGGTTGTGTTGTGCTGTTGCCACTAGGGATAAAACATTAGTGCTATGTTCAAGGATGTAGTCACTAGTTACATTACGCACCATACTTAATGCAATTGTCTGTTGTTAGCAACTTAATACTGGAGGGGGTTCGGATGATAACCTGAAGGTGGACTTTTTAGGCATAGATGCAGTTGGATGACGGTCTATGTACTTTGTCGTAATGCCCAATTAAATCTCACTATACTCATCATGATATGTATGTGCATGGTCATGCTCTCTTTATTTGTCAATTGCCCAACTGTAATTTGTTCACCCAACATGCTGTTCGTCTTATGGGAGAGACACCTCTAGTGAACTGTGGACCCCGGTCCAATTCTCTTTACTGAAATACAATCTACTGCAATACTTGTTCTACTGTTTTCTGCAAACAATCATCTTCCACACAATACGGTTAATCCTTTGTTACAGCAAGCCGGTGAGATTGACAACCTCACTGTTTCGTTGGGGCAAAGTACTTTGGTTGTGTTGTGCAGGTTCCACGTTGGCGCCGGAATCCCTGGTGTTGCGCCGCACTACATCCCGCCGCCATCAACCTTCAACGTGCTTCTTGGCTCCTCCTGGTTCGATAAACCTTGGTTTCTTTCTGAGGGAAAACTTGCTGCTGTGCGCATCATACCTTCCTCTTGGGGTTGCCCAACGAACGTGTGAAATACACGCCATCACCCCCTAATTTCTGGCTACTTTCTTTTTCTTTTGATCTCAAGCCGCATTTGAAACGTTGGGACCGCTGCTGCAAAATGGGACCCGCATGTCATCCTCTATGTAAATAAAGTTTCTTTTCTTGGATTATCTTGGGCTCCTGATATTTTGTCACTTGCCTTTTTCTTTCGATCTCATGCCGCCTTTGAAACGTTAAGTAAGCTGCTGGCTCATGGGTCCCGCATGTCATCCTCTACGAACAATAAAAGTTTCCTTTCTTGGAGTTATTTTTTACCCCTAATTTCTGGCTATTTGCCTTTTTCTTTTGATCTCCTGCCCCCTTTGAAACGATGAGGACGCTGTTGGCAGGTCGGTCCCACATGTCATCCTCTATGAACAATAAAACTTTCCTTTGATGGATTTATTTTGAACCCCTAATTAATTTCTGGCTATTTCCTTTTTTTCTTTGATCCCCTGCCGCCTTGGAAACGTTGAGGATGCTGCTGCCTCATCGGTCCCGCATGTCATCCTCTCAGAACGATAAATGTTTTATTTTCTTGGATTTTTTTACCAACTGATATTTGGTTTATTTTTATTTTCGATCCCCTGCCGCCTTTGAAACGTTGACGACGCTGCTGGCTCATGGGTCCCTGATGTCAGCCTCCCCGTACAAGAAACATGTGATATCTTGATTATTTTGCAGACAATAAACAGTGTATTTCGCTCTGAGCTATTGCAAACGGATAAATTAAATCTTTATTTTTACAACTTATATCTTGAATCTCCTTGTTTTTTGTTTTGGCGAAGCATAGGACTTTCCTGTTTTTTTTTGAGAAAAATCCGAACTTTCATGTTCTGGAGTGGGCTGAAATTGTACGAGTCAAAAGGCCCAGAAGGATAGTTCGAAGGCCCAGATGTCCAGATGCAGCCCAATTGAAATCTTTCTTTTCTTGGATTTTTTCACCCCCTGATTTCTGGCTACTTCATTTTTCTTTTGGTCCTGTGCCGCCTCGGAAACGTTGAGACCGCTGCTGCAAAATGGGACCCGCATGTCATCCTCTATGTACAATAAAAGTTTGATTTCTTGGATTTTTTTCACCCTCTGATTTTTGGCTATTTCCTTTTTCTTTTGATCCCCTGCCGCCTTTGAAACGTTTAGTAAGCTGCTGGCTCATAGGTCCCACATGTCAGCCTGTATGAATGATAAAGCTTCCTTTCTTGGAGTTTTTTTTTGACCCCCTAATTTCTGGCTACTTTCATTTTCTTTTGATCTCAAGCCGCATTTGAAACGTTGGGACCACTGCCGCACAATGGGACCCGCATGTCATCCTCTATGTACAATCAAGTTTCTTTTCTTGGATTATTTTTGGCTGTTGAGATTTTGTCACTTGCCTTTTTCTTTCGATCTCATGCCACGTTTGAAACGTTGAGGAACCTGCTGGCTCATGGGACCCGCATGTCATCCTCTATGTACTACAAAAGTTTATTTTCTAGGGGTTTTTTTTCACTCTCTGATTTTTGGCTATTTCCTTTTTCTTTTGATCCCCTGCCGCCTTGGAAACGTTGAGTAAGCTGCTAACTCGTGGGACCCGCATGTCATCCTCTATGTACAATCAAATTTTCTTTTCTTGGAGTTTTTTTTACCCCCTAATTTCTGGCTACTTTCTTTTTCTTTTGATCTCAAGCCGCATTTGAAACGTTGGGACAGCATGTCATCCTCTATGTACAATAAAAGTTTCTTTTCTTGGATTATTTTTCACCCTCTGATTTTTGGTCACTTGCCTTTTTCTTTCGATCTCATGCCGCCCTTGAAAACGTTGAGGAACCTGCTGGCCCATGGGACCCGCATGTCATCCTCTATGTACTACAAAAGTTTCTTTTCTTGGATTTTTTCACCCTCGATCTTTGGCTATTTCCTTTTTCTTTTGATCCCCTGCCGCCTTGGAAACGTTGAGTAAGCTGCTGACTGATGGGACTCGCATGTCATCCTCTATGTACAATCAAGTCTCTTTTCTTGGATTTTTTTTACCCTCTTATTTTTGGTCACTTGCCTTTGTCTTTCGATCTCATGCAGCCTCTAAAACGTTGAGGAAGCTGCTGGCTCATGGGACCCACATGTCATCCTCTATACTATAAAAGTTTCTTTTCTTGGATTTTTTTTCACCCTCTTATTTTTGGCTATTTCCTTTTTCTTTTGATCCCCTGCCGCCTTGGAAACGTTGATTAAGCTGCTGACACAGGGGCCCCGCATGTCATCCTCTATGTACAATCAACTTGCAAGATCTTGGAGCGAAAGAGCTTGTATAAGTGGGACCCATATGTCATCCTCTATGTACAATAAAAGTTTCTTTTCTTGGATTATTTTTTGCTCCTGATATTTGGTCAGTTTCCTTTTTCTTTTGATCTCATGCCGCCTATGAAACGTTGAGTAAGGTGCTGGCTCATGGGACCCGCATGTCATCCTCTATGTACAATAAAGTTTCTTTTCTTAGATTTTTTTTACCCCCTGATTTTTGCTAACTTGCCTTTTTCTTTTCGATCATATGCCGCCTTTGAAATTGAGGTCGCCGCTGGCTCATGGGTCCCACATGTCAGCCTCTATGAACAACAAACCTTTCCTTTGTTGGATTTATTTTTTACCCCTAATTTCTGGCTATTTGCCTTTTTTTTCTTTTGATCCCCTGCGGCCTTTGAAACGATGAGGACGCTGCTGGCAGGTCGGTCCCACATGTCATCCTCTATGAAGAATAAAAGTTTCCTTTTTGGATTTATTTTTGACCCCTAATTTCTGGCTATTTGCCTTTTTCTTCTGATCCCTGCCGACTTCGAAATGATGAGGATGCGGTGGCGAGATCGGTCCCACATGTCAGCCTCTATGAACTATAAATGTTTCCTTTGTAGGATTTATTTTTTACCCCTATTTTCGGGCTACTTGCCTTTTTCTTTGAAACGTTGAGGACGCTACTGTCTCATGGGTCCCACATGGCATCCTCTCTGAACGATAAACCTTCATTTCTTGTTAACGATAGGTTTATCAGTATTATTTTCGCAGACTAATACAAGCTCTTTCACTCCAACATCTTGCAAGTTAATAGAATAAATCATGGAATTATTAGGATATGTTTTAAATTTCAAATCCACTTTATGAATTTTTGAAAATACCGTGATCTTTGTGGGTATGGAGCGATCAAGGATTTTCATATTGGCCATGAGCAGTTTCAAAAATTGCAACCCAATAATTCAAAATAAATACAAACAACTTTTATGTAGAATCTCCGTGTTTTTGTTTTTTGCCAATCATACGATCTGTGGTTCTTTAGAAAAGGGCCAACATTGCATGAGCAGAAAGGCCCATTTGTAGTTATTGGGCTTCGACAGCCGGAGCAAGTAGGCCTATAGCAAATACCTTGTAGATGGCCGTTGGAACCCAAAAGTATTTGTTGCCTAGACTTAGATGCCAAACTCAGCCTTATTGACATGAACCTTGCTATGCACACGACAATTTCAGTCCGATCCGTGTACGAAACACAAGATCCAACCCTTCGTGTGAGGAAGCAGGTGGCAGCACACCTCCAGATGCTCAATCGTACATACGCATATCATATAGGAGTTGTCGTATGTACATCAGTTCCGTATTGACATGTTTTTTTCTTTGGTTCACATGTGGGGTCCGCACAGTCACCTAGGTCGCACATCTACTTCCTTGCTCGTAGTTGATGCATGTTCGGTTTGGGGATGGGGTGGAACCGAACACACCCCCGTGCCAGTGGATGTACTTTACCCTTTAGCGGCGAAAAAAATAGGAATGGTCCTCTCATGAGTATGATCAACAAGAGGTGGCTATATTATAAAGGACGTACACACATTGTAATTATAGTGCTGAAATAAAGTCAATCCTAAAACAGCCATGCATGGGTTATAATATGAAGGCAACACGAAATACAAAAGCAGGGCAGTGTTCAAATAAACTGATTCAAACTAGTACATACTAAAAACAGTGTACTACTTCTCAACACTTCAAGCATAATAAAAAAGTGTCACTGTTTTTTTAAAGGTAACACCGAACGGGCAATGTTTAAAGCAGGCTTAAACCACATAGCCGCTTGTCGGACACTATCCCAACCATCCTTGGGAAGGCTGATAACTCCCACAGTCTCACCTTCATCTGGCTGGAGGTTGTGATACGTCTCCGACGTATCGATAATTTCTTATGTTCCATGCCACATTATTGATGTTATCTACATGTTTTATGCACACTTTATGTCATATTCGTGCATTTTCTGGAACTAACCTATTAACAAGATGCCGAAGTGCCAGTTGCTGTTTTCTGCTGTTTTTGGTTTCAGAAATCCTAGTAAGGAAATATTCTCGGAATTGGACGAAATCAAAGCCCAGGGGCCTATTTTCTCACGAAGCTTCCAGAAGTCCGAAGGAGAGACGAAGAGGGGCCACGGAGGGGCCACACTATAGGGCGGTGCGGCCCCCCCCCTTGGCCGCGCGGCCCTGTGGTGTGGGGCCCCCGTGCCGCCTCTTGACCTGCCCTTCCGCCTACAAATAGCCTCCGTGACGAAACCCCCAGTACCGAGAGCCACGATACGGAAAACCTTCCAGAGACGCCACCGCCGCCGATCCCATCTCGGGGGATCCAGGAGATCGCCTCCGGCACCCTGCCGGAGAGGGGAATCATCTCCCGGAGGACTCTACGCCGCCATGGTCGCCTCCGGTGTGATGTGTGAGAAGTCTACCCCTGGACTATGGGTCCATAGCAGTAGCTAGATGGTTGTCTTCTCCCCATTGTGCTATCATTGTCGGATCTTGTGAGCTGCCTAACATGATCAAGATCATCTATCTGTAATTCTATATGTTGCGTTTGTTGGGATCCGATGAATAGAGAATACTTGTTATGTTGATTATCAAAGTTATGCTTATGTGTTGTTTATGATCTTGCATGCTCTCCGTTACTAGTAGATGCTCTGGCCAAGTAGATGCTTGTAACTCCAAGAGGGAGTACTTATGCTCGATAGTGGGTTCAGGCCTGCATTGACACCTGGGACAGTGACAGAAAGTTCTAAGGTTGTGTTGTGCTGTTGCCACTAGGGATAAAACATTAGTGTTATGTTCAAGAATGTAGTCACTAGTTACATTACGCACCATACTTAATGCAATTGTCTGTTGTTAGCAACTTAATACTGGAGGGGGTTCGGATGATAACCTGAAGGTGGACTTTTTAGGCATAGATGCAGTTGGATGACGGTCTATGTACTTTGTTGTAATGCCCAATTAAATCTCACTATACTCATCATGATATGTATGTGCATTGTCATGCTCTCTTTATTTGTCAATTGCCCAACTGTAATTTGTTCACCCAACATGCTGTTCGTCTTATGGGAGAGACACCTCTAGTGAACTGTGGACCCCGGTCCAATTCTCTTTACTGAAAAACAATATACTGCAATACTTATTCTACTGTTTTCTGCAAACAATCATCTTCCACACAATACGGTTAATCCTTTGTTACAGCAAGCCGGTGAGATTGACAACCTCACTGTTTCGTTGGGGCAAAGTACTTTGGTTGTGTTGTGCAGGTTCCACGTTGGCGCCGGAATCCCTGGTGTTGCGCCGCACTACATCCCGCCACCATCAACCTTCAACGTGCTTCTTGGCTCCTCCTGGTTCGATAAACCTTGGTTTCTTTCTGAGGGAAAACTTGCTGCTGTGCGCATCATACCTTCCTCTTGGGGTTGCCCAACGAACGTGTGAAATACACGCCATCAAGCACATTTTCTGGCGCCGTTGCCGGGGAGATCAAGACACGCTGCAAGGGGAGTCTCCACTTCTCAATCTCTTTACTTTGTTTTTGTCTTGCTTAGTTTTATTTACTACTTTGTTTGCTGCACTAAATCAAAATACAAAAAAAAATTAGTTGCTAGTTTTACTTTATTTGCTATCTTGTTTACTATATCAAAAACACAAAAAAATTAGTTACTTGCATTTACTTTACTTATTTCATCATGTTTCCTTTTAATTTCACCACAAAAAACATACCGGTAGGACGTGGGTCTATAGTTGGGAGAAATAATATAGAAGAATTCTTCAACCATGTTAGTACCATTGAAAATTTTGAAGATAGACACTTGGTAGACCTTGCGCCTACTTATGAAATTGCTGCTGCGCATTTAGTTCGCCTGTTGGAAACTAAGTTTGTTAATCTTAATCCTATAATCCAACACATGTTTTTCACACTTGGCGATATGGAAGAAGGGGAAAAGAAAGATTTTGTATTAGAAACCCTTCTTAGAGAATTTGGTGGTCTAGCAAGAGAAGCTAGAAAGGTGTTTGCTAAATTTAATATGCTTGGTTCTCCTACTAATTTTGTTAGTCTCCTTGAAAATATGGATATGGATAGAATAAGATACACTAATAATATTGATGATGGAGGGGAGATCAAAGCACCAATACCATGTAAGCTCCTAGCTATGAATGATGCACTAGAAAATAACTATGCTTGGCTTGTTCCTGAAAATTTGTTTGATGAGAGTAGCACGCCTAAGACTAATGAAAAGGGAGATGCTAAAACTCATGTATCTAATATACTATGCCTGGTTGAGAAAAGCCCACACCCCGCTGTAGAAGTACCACCCTTCGATAATACTTGATACACACTTTCTGCGCCTAGCTGAAAGGCGTTAAAGAAAAGCGCTTATGGGAGACAACCCATGTTTTTACCTACAGTACTTTGTTTTTATTTTGTGTCTTGGAAGTTGTTTACTACTGTAGCAACCTCTCCTTATCTTAGTTTTGTGTTTTGTTGTGCCAAGTTAAGCCGTTGATAGAAAAGTAAGTACTAGATTTGGATTACTGGGCAGTTCCAGATTTCTTTGCTGTCACGAATCTGGGTCCACCTCCCTGTAGGTAGCTCAGAAAATTATGCCAATTTACGTGCATGATCCTCAGATATGTACGCAACTTTCATTCAATTTGAGCATTTTCATTTGAGCAAGTCTGGTGCCATTTTAAAATTCGTCAATACGAACTGTTCTGTTTTGACAGATTCTGCCTTTTATTTCGCATTGCCTCTTTTGCTATGTTGGATGAATTTCTTTGATCCACTAATGTCCAGTAGCATTATGCAATGTCCAGAAGTGTTAAGAATGATTGTGTCACCTCTGAATATGTCAATTTATATTGTGCACTAACCCTCTAATGAGTTGTTTCGAGTTTGGTGTGGAGGAAGTTTTCAAGGATCAAGAGAGGAGTATGATGCAACATGATCAAGGAGAGTGAAAGCTCTAAGCTTGGGGATGCACCCGGTGGTTCACCCCTGCATATATCAAGAAGACTCAAGCGTCTAAGCTTGGGGATGCCCAAGGCATCCCCTTTTCATCGACAACATTATCAGGTTCCTCCCCTGAAACTATATTTTTATTCCATCACATCTTATGTGCTTTTTCTTGGAGCGTCGGTTTGTTTTTTGTTTTGTTTGAATAAAATGGATCCTAGCATTCACTTTATGGGAGAGAGACACGCTCCGCTGTAGCATATGGACAAGTATGTCCTTGGTTTCTACTCATAGTATTCATGGCGAAGTTTCTCCTTCGTTAAATTGTTATATGGTTGGAATTGGAAAATGATACATGTAGTAATTGCTATAAATGTCTTGGTTAATGTGATACTTGGCAATTGTTGTGCTCATGATTAAGCTCTTGCATCATATGCTTTGCACCCATTAATGAAGAAATACATAGAGCATGCTAAAATTTGGTTTGCATATTTGGTTTCTCTAAGGTCTAGATAATTTCTAGTATTGAGTTTGAACAACAAGGAAGACGGTGTAGAGTCTTATAATGTTTTCAATATGTCTTTTATGTGAGTTTTGCTGCACCGGTTCATCCTTGTGTTTGTTTCAAATAAGCCTTGCTAGCCTAAACCTTGTATCGAGAGGGAATACTTCTCATGCATCCAAAATACTTGAGCCAACCACTATGCCATTTGTGTCCACCATACCTACCTATACTACATGGTATTTTCCCGCCATTCCAAAGTAAATTGCTTGAGTGCTACCTTTAAAATTCCATCATTCACCTTTGCAATATATAGCTCATGGGACAAATAGCTTAAAAACTATTGTGGTATTGAATATGTAATTATGCACTTTATCTCTTATTAAGTTGCTTGTTGTGCGATAACCATGTTTCTTTGGGGACGCCATCAACTATTCATTGTTGAATTTCATGTGAGTTGCTATGCATGTTCGTCTTGTCTGAAGCAAGAGAGATCTACCACCATATGGTTAAGCATGCATATGTTAGAGAAGAACATTGGGCCGCTAACTAAAGCCATGCTCCATGGTGGAAGTTTCAGTTTTGGACAACAATCCTCAAATCTCAAATGAGAAAATTATTAATTGTTGTTATATGCTTATGCATAAAAGAGGAGTCCATTATCTGTTGTCTATGTTGTCCCGGTATGGATGTCTAAGTTGAAGAATAATCAATAGCGAGAAATCCAATGCGAGCTTTCTCCTTAGACCTTTGTACAGGCGGCATAGAGGTACCCCTTTGTGACACTTGGTAAAAACAATGCATTGTGATGATCCGGTAGTCCAAGCTAATTAGGACAAGGTGCGGGCACTATTAGTACACTATGCATTAGGCTTGCAACTTATAAGATATAATTTACATGATGCATATGCTTTATTACTACCGTTGATAAAATTGTTTCATGTTTTCAAAATCAAAGCTCTAGCACAAATATAGCAATCGATGCTTTTCCTCTATGGAGGACCATTCTTTTACTTTCAATATTGAGTCAGTTCACCTATTTCTCTCCACCTCAAGAAGCAAACACTTGTGTGAACTGTGCATTGATTCCTACATACTTGCTTATTGCACTTATTATATTACTCTATGTTGACAATATCCATGAGATATACATGTTACAAGTTGAAAGCAACCGCTGAAACTTAATCTTCTTTTGTGTTGCTTCAATGCCTTTACTTTGAATTATTGCTTTATGAGTTAACTCTTATGCAAGACTTATTGATGCTTGTCTTGAAGTGCTATTCATGAAAAGTCTTTGCTATATGATTCACTTGTTTACTCATGTCATATACATTGTTTTGATCGCTGCATTCACTACATATGCTTTACAAATAGTATGATCAAGATTATGATGGCATGTCACTCCAGAAATTATCTGTGTTATCGTTTTACCTGCTCGGGACGAGCAGAACTAAGCTTGGGGATGCTGATACGTCTCCGACGTATCGATAATTTCTTATGTTCCATGCCACATTATTGATGTTATCTACATGTTTTATGCACACTTTATGTCATATTCGTGCATTTTCTGGAACTAACCTATTAACAAGATGCCGAAGTGCCGATTCTTTGTTTTCTGCTGTTTTTGGTTTCAGAAATCCTAGTAAGGAAATATTCTCGGAATTGGACTAAATCAAAGCCCCGGGGCCTATTTTCTCACGAAGCTTCCCGAAGTCCGAAGGAGAGACGAAGAGGGGCCACGGAGGGGCCACACTATAGGGCGGCGCGGCCCCCCCCTTGGCCGCGCGGCCCTGTGGTGTGGGGCCCCCGTGCCGCCTCTTGACCTGCCCTTCCGCCTACAAATAGCCTCCGTGACGAAACCCCTAGTACCGAGAGCCACGATACGGAAAACCTTCCAGAGACGCCGCCGCCGCCGATCCCATCTCGGGGGATCCAGGAGATCGCCTCCGGCACCCTGCCGGAGAGGGGAATCATCTCCCGGAGGACTCTACGCCGCCATGGTCGCCTCCGGTGTGATGTGTGAGTAGTCTACCCCTGGACTATGGGTCCATAGCAGTAGCTAGATGGTTGTCTTCTCCCCATTGTGCTATCATTGTCGGATCTTGTGAGCTGCCTAACATGATCAAGATCATCTATCTGTAATTCTATATGTTGCGTTTGTTGGGATCCGATGAATAGAGAATATTTGTTATGTTGATTATCAAAGTTATGCTTATGTGTTGTTTATGATCTTGCATGCTCTCCGTTACTAGTAGATGCTCTGGCCAAGTAGATGCTTGTAACTCCAAGAGGGAGTACTTATGCTCGATAGTGGGTTCATGCCTGCATTGACACCTGGGACAGTGACAGAAAGTTCTAAGGTTGTGTTGTGCTGTTGCCACTAGGGATAAAACATTAGTGTTATGTTCAAGGATGTAGTCACTAGTTACATTACGCACCATACTCAATGCAATTGTCTGTTGTTAGCAACTTAATACTGGAGGGGGTTCGGATGATAACCTGAAGGTGGACTTTTTAGGCATAGATGCAGTTGGATGACGGTCTATGTACTTTGTCGTAATGCCCAATTAAATCTCACTATACTCATCATGATATGTATGTGCATTGTCATGCTCTCTTTATTTGTCAATTGCCCAACTGTAATTTGTTCACCCAACATGCTGTTCGTCTTATGGGAGAGACACCTCTAGTGAACTGTGGACCCCGGTCCAATTCTCTTTACTGAAATACAATCTCTTGCCAATACTTGTTCTACTGTTTTCTGCAAACAATCATCTTCCACACAATACGGTTAATCCTTTGTTACAGCAAGCCGGTGAGATTGACAACCTCACTGTTTCGTTGGGGCAAAGTACTTTGGTTGTGTTGTGCAGGTTCCACGTTGGCGCCGGAATCCCTGGTGTTGCGCCGCACTACATCCCGCCGCCATCAACCTTCAACGTGCTTCTTGGCTCCTCCTGGTTCGATAAACCTTGGTTTCTTTCTGAGGGAAAACTTGCTGCTGTGCGCATCATACCTTCCTCTTGGGGTTGCCCAACGAACGTGTGAAATACACGCCATCAGGTTGCAGAGCAAAATTTTAGGGTATTGATTATAACGAATATTCCGGTATGCTGTGTAGACGCAGTTTTTCCTCATGAATGGAACCAATGTGCCATCAGGAGCTTTGGATTCACGCTTCTTCAGGTTGGCAATGATTGGGTAATTGAGTCCGAGGAACAGAGAGTGGTCGCTGAGGCTGTTAACCTGCCTCCAAAGAAAGTCCCCTGCACGTGCAGTAGATAAGGGATCCAGCTCAAAGATGTAGGTGGCAACGGGAGGATACTGCCGTAGCTGAAGCCCATTAGCAGCATAGGGAATGTCAGGAGGTACTTCAGCATTGGCAATCCCAATCTTGTTTACTGTAAGGATGATCATCAATCGCTTGCCATCAGCAGATGGAGCGAGGAACCACGCATACTGCTGATCATCCACCACCGGTGGCGGGATTACAGACGGGAGCATCAGGTTTTCTGCAATATTAGAAATGGAGACGAATAGGGTGTTACTGGCAACCATATTCAAACAGCAGCATTGTTCATCGTTCATGCTCACAGTATAAATACGACTATGTAAGCTAAGGACATTGGTCATTCATGTGTTCAAATCGAGTGTCCAATATATCAGTTATACTGCATCCATCCCACGAAACTAGTCTAAACTTCGCCAAAACTAGACACTAGTTAGTGTATACACAGTTATATACTACCTCTGTCCCACCGAAAGTGTCTGAGATTTGTCCAAATTCAGATGTATCTAGACAGTGAAAGCATATAGATACATTCAAATTTTGACAAATATATATCATCTTAAGTTTAAGTCCTGTGCTGTAGTTAATTCCCTTTGTCTTAAGTGATCTATTAGAGAGCTTCCACCGTGACCACCCGAAGGGTAAGAAATGTTTAATCGTATAAGTGGATTGCCTAGACCTTTCCATCAGTTCGGACTTTTGGTTGCGTTGGCTAGTCCATGAAGCTTGACATGGTGTCAGAGCCAGGGTCTCGAGTTCGAGTCCTGGCTTTCGCAATTTATCCTAAAATTGTTGTTGCCCCCTCGGAGTCCACGTATATGCCTCTTGAGCTATACCTCTGAGTCTTTCCACATGTTGACTTGTCTCCCATCACACGTGAGGGGGGGTGTTGAATTGTGTAAGTGGATTGCCGCCCTTGCGATCAGTTCGGACTTTTGGTTGTGTTGGTAGTGCATGAAGCTTGACAAGAAAAAAATGCTCTTTGTAGCTAACCCCAAGTCTGGTAACATTTGCAAAATAGGTATCAGATGCAGCTATCCATTCAGTAGAAGAATTTGCATTTTAGAGTTGAAGGTTCATAATCTCTTCTCTACTATTGATAGTAAAGGGTACACATGGTATTTGTTTACCTCATTTTCGCGTTCTAAAAAAGGTACGCTATATGGTTGTGCTAAGTTAAACTGATTTAAGTCTGTTCAAGTTTATCGAAAATTATACTACCAACATCTAAAACATCAATATAGGTTCATATATTACAAAAGATATTTAGATTTTCTTTTCTCGAACACATGCCTAGTCGTGCATCATTATATATTAGAGCATACAAGGTTGTAGCAAGGCTACGAAAAACTGAGAAAGCAAAAAGAAAGAACTATACATGGGACTAGAGGCAGCTAACTTTGTTAGGCCTGCAGGTGCTAAATCTTATATATATATGAGGTTGTAGATATTAATCGTAAACTTACTCAAACTTAAATATCATTGAATTAGGAAAAAGATAACCTGAGTTATTTTGAATGAGGGGACGTCACAATCACTAATGAAAGATAATTGTGGGAAACTGAAATCTATTCAAGAAAATGGGAGAAAAAATGTATCAAAAACAAAATTAATTATACCATTCTGCAGATTGTTCACCAATATAAACAAAGAACTGTTTGATCTGCATGTAGGTACATCCAACCAAGGCTTTTTCCCCGATCTCTAGAAAATATAAGCTACGCATGTAATTACAAACGATTTTCTTCTATTTTTCTGTTTCTATGTTAACATTTGAGATACTTGTTAATTACATCCATATTCTGCAGTTGCATAGAGTTACTAATTCAGGAATGCATTCACATACGGAGTATACTATGTTTGCTGATGACTGACTAGTACTAATTCATTGCAAGCAACGGTTCATTCATATTCAGATAAAGGATGTGATCGTTAAGTCATATACTTATGAAAGTCCTTATGCATCTCTCTGATGCAGATGGCGGGGGTCTCTCGTCCTCCTTTTGGAGGCAAAATCAATTAGTTATATATGAAACAATGGGTGTAAAAGGTTATCAAAAAGGGTGCCTTCATAGTGCCACGTTATCTTTTGAGATACTGGTTAATTACACCCATATTCTGCAGTGGCGTAGAGTTACTAATTCAGGAATGCAATCACATACTGAGCATACTATGTTTGTTGGTGACTAATTAGTACTACTAATTCATTGCAAGCAACGGTTCATTCATATTCAGCAAAAGGGCACTACTAGGAAAAGGGCTATAGCTGCACGCAAGTGGTGCCGGCGCACCACCATAGGCATGCGCCGGTGGAACATGTTGCCGGCGCACCAAATAAGCGCCGCGCCGGCGATGGACCTATACTGCCGGCGCACAAAAAAAATTAGTGCGCCGGGGATAAAATTCGAAGAGATCTGGCTGAACAGTAAAAATCTGGGCACCTTACCCCCGGCGCACCTCTATGGTGGTGCGCCGGTGGTAGACAATGTACCACCAGCGCACCACCATAGAGGTGCGCCGGGGGTAAGCTGCCTAGATTTTTCTCTCCACCCCCCTGGGAATCGCCTTTTCAGTTTTCGAAAAAATAATAGAAAATGATAGAAAATTCAAAAAATAAAATCCTTTGAAATGCCCATGTAATATGTGATCTAGTTTTAGTAAAAATTTGAAAATTTGAATTTGGATGTATTATGCAAAATGGCGTCATCTTTCGGTAAAACGGGATTTCTGGTTGCATACGACCTCCGATGAAAAACTTTTTTATATCAAAATCGATCTACGCGAAATTTCCTATTCGAATTCAACCGCCTACGGCCGTTTGGAGAAAAAATGGATTCGTCAATTGGAAAACAGAAACAGGACTTTTTTGAGGTTTAAGATTTGGGTGAAAAAAAAAGAAAAAATACCCCCGGCGCACCACCCTACTTGGTGCGCCGGCGGTAACATCTCCTATATATAATGCAAACCGTCGACCTCCTCCTCACTTTCCTCACTTTCCCTTCTTCCTTCTCTTTTCCTCCTCCTCCACCTCCGACGGACTCCACCAACTGCTGCACCGTCGACCTCCTCCGGCCTCCTCCGCATGGCCTCCTCCGGCCTCCTCCGCATGCCTCCTCCTCCGGCCTCCTCCGCATGGCCTCCTCCGGCCTCCTCCGCATGCCTCCTCCTCCGGCCTCCTCTGCATGGCCTCCTCCACATGGCCTCCTCCGCATGGCCTCCAATAGCCTCAACCTCCTCTCCGGTGTCGTCCACCTCCTCCGGCCTCCTCCACCGGCCTCAACCTCCTCCGGCCTCCTCCGCATGGCCACCACCACCGCCTCCGGCCTTGTCCACCTCCGGCCTCCCACTCCTCCACCTCCTACACCGGTGCAGCAACAAGAACAACAACCTCAGCCTACTAGAATGACGCAAAAACGGCACCACAACCGCAGCTCACGAGATTTAGATCTAGATCTAGATCTAGATTTAAATTTTTTTGTTTTCTGGTATAACTTACCGCCGGCGAACAAGGCAGGTGCGCCGGGGATAAATCGAGTTTCTGCCGGCGAACCAGCAGGAGCGCCGGCAATAAGCGATTATCACCGGCCTGTTCCCACCGGCGGGCTCTAGGTGCGCCGGCAATAGGCTTTTTTGGTGCGCCGGCAATAGGCCTTTTCCTTGTAGTGGGGGGTGTGATCATTAAGTCATATAAGAAAGGTAAAATATAAACAAGGTAGTTCATGAATAACTTCATTGGTTAAGGCAGTGTATCATGCAATGCAACATAAGGACTGAAAAAATACCATTTGCGGTGTCCCAGAAGTACGTGGAGCCGTCAGTTTCGTCCACCGCAAAAACGTGGCCACGGAGTTCAATGGCATCACAGTAATTTGGTTAATCAGGTGCAGGTGTAAGGGCCTCCAGCATTCTCCAGTCGCCACCCCCTTCAAGGTAGAAAATCGTTTTGTCGAACAAGGCGATGAGCTTGTAATCTGCGTACCTCCCACCTTTTGTGGGCACTTGGCAGATTACAATCTTCAACAAATTAATTGCTGGACCCCAGTTAAAAGAGTATGCAGGTCGATATGAAACAATACTATGATGAATCTTCGAATCAGGTAGGGATGGAAGGGGGGTATGTTGCTCGGTGTAGACGTTCACGAGGCACCACTCATGATGATCGGCGGCCGCGATCCAGTCGCCGTTCGCGCCAAGCCATTTTCTGTCGTGCATGAACGGCAGGGCGACAGAACGGCGAGGATGGTCGAGGGGCACCAGGTCGTAAACGGTATCATGCAGACGAGATGCTGTCGCCAGGTCCCAGTGTTCACCGAACCAATAAGCAGGCAGAGGCATCAGCAGGCAGGGTTCATCCCAATGGTGCATCTTACCTTCATCCTTGCTGATCATGTCGTAGAGCTCCCTGGAACATGCAGCAAGTCGGATGGTGTAGGTAACGTCCAGATGCGCAGCGATGAGGTCGATGTTGTCGCCGGTGAGAGCCTCCAAGTGGCCGTCCCCGCCGCCCCGGCAAAGCCTAGAATAATCCATCACGTGAAGATGGATTTAGGTGGATGGCGGATGCAACTGCGCTTGGGGTTTTCGGAGGAGAGGGCGAGCACTATGGAAGGAACGATGCGGCGCGCGGCCGGCCGGGGTGAGGAGAGAAAGGTATACGGAGTAGTACTAGTGATGCGGCGTGGTGGGGATCGAGATCCTGCGCGTGCGCGTGATTCTGGGAGGGTGAAGAAGAAGATTTTTTATTTTTTTTGTAACGGGGTGAAGAAGAAGATGATAGACATGCAAGGGGCAAAAACTAGGTAGTACTCTAGGTTGCTGCGACTGGGCGCCGATTTGACTGTTGGTAGACTAGCACGCCACCCATCTATAAATTTGCGACGACGTTTGGTGCAGTGATGTCTCGTCACATCAGGTTGACCAGAGAGGGCTTTTTTTTTACAGTTTCCATTTTGATATATTTTTCGCCAATAATCGTAGTTCTCTACATGCCAGAGACACGTACCTTAACACGTGGGCAGCATGCAACCGCGCGAGCACCAAAATGGAATGAGAAATGTTTTAGAGCAGAACTTCATTTTCAATGCCTTTCCTAGCTTGGTTTGGAAACCGGACAGAGCTTCAGTGACTTGATGCTTCCAAGATACATTGTGACTGTGTCCCACCATCTACCATCCATTTGAGATCCAACGTTCCAAACTATCTCTTATTTCGAAGCTAAAAAAGAAAAACTATTCAGAAAATTTTGAAAAAAATCCGATAATATGTAGATTCCTTGTTTTAAAATCTATGAATATTTCATCCCATTCGGATGACTAGCTTGTGATTAAATAGATTCTTACGTACTCGAGCACTAGTTTAAACTAAATATATATTTGCTCACAAACCTATGATTCAAATCGAATGAAACTTCACCAAAATATAAATCGAAATATGCATGATTTACTGGAAGTTTTTCAAAATTTTCATGGTCCATGGGGTCCTCCAAAGTGCAAGCTTTTTTTTTTTCTTGGTTGGTACTTCAAAACCGAGTTTGGATGGTGGCAAGACTTGCACAAAGAGGATGTCAAAATTTTGGCCTTTGTGAACTTTGCAATCAACATCAAGTGTCGGACTCTCGAGAAAAATATGAGTTGGCGCCCACCTTTCTTTCAACCGTTGGTTCTCAATCCGAGGGTGGTCCAACTAGCTAACAAAATTGGCTTGGTATTCATGGTCTTGAACCAACGATTTGGCATGGCTTTCAATCGGTATGAGAGGTGATGTATGGAGGTGATTCATACGAGAGGGCAATAAAGAAATGTTTTGTCATCCTCGCAAAGCTAGTCCATTTGGAAAGAAATGAATAATTGGTTTTTCGCAACATTGCATGATACTAATTCATGATACTATGCATTGAAGGTGTTGTATCATAGACTAGTATCAGTCTACGATACTTCCCATTGTGACTAGTCTAAGTGCTTTTGCACCATGAACACTAGCTATGCACAGACCTCAAAAAACACTTCTCCATCATTCTACTATTCACACTTTCTTTTTCTAATAGAACTATGTACCATTGTTTTTAATATAATCTTGTGTTGAGAGTATATATTTCTAAAATAGTCATTTATGTTTCGCATAAGCTCAAAGAGGGGTACTTACTTATGAGAGATATCTTTCAACTAATACGTTGTAGGAGTACTTTAATTATGTGAGCTATAGTGTGAAATGCTTACTAGAACGAGTACAAAAGGTGTTTGATAACATTACAGGCCACACGCCCAGTGTAGCCTGCATTGTAGGAGCATTACATCAATTTAACAACTACGGAGGAGTAGCCTAGGTAGAGATAACAGGCAAAGGAAATAGTTCAACAGATAGTACAACACAACTACGGAAAGGGAGTAGCCTAGGTAGAGATAAACATGCAAATGAAATAGTTCAACAGATACAAATCTTGCATTACAACACGAGTATTACATAAAGTACATCAGCCCTTCTTTCTGGACCTGTGACGCGAAGGCAGGTTCCATTGCCCCGCGTTGGCGAAGCTTGGGACGAGCCACAACGGAACCTGCCGCCATGTCCATCTAATGTTGGTTTGGAAACCAACGATGCACTCTTAATTCAAACTGAAGCGGCAAATTTCTGGAGAAGGAGGATATGCAAGGCCTACTGCATGGTGCGATGTGTAAACAGAGTTGCTTCTCGCCATATTTGGACGGTCATGTTCTGCCCCGTCTTCTACTGGAATGATAATCGGATAGTTCACTCCAAGGAAGAGAGAATATGATCCAAGGGAAATAATCCTCCTCCATGGCCTCGGTGGCATCAACTGACTGGTGTCCATGCTGTACACCTCGCAGCCAAGTAAACCCTTACCATACCAGCGAATAGTGCGACCATGACGACCCTCAGAGGTAGCAGCAGCAGGTAAAATCCGAACCAGTCCAGTATAATCCCGCCCGTCGCAACGCGGTATGGACCAGAAAAAGTCTAGAACCATCAGGAGATCGTGCTAACCACCAGGAGCCAAGATTGTACCGACCTTGTTCATCAAGTTCTGGAGGAATAGGTGTCGTGCTGATCAACAAAGGACCTTGCAAAGGAAAGCACAGCTTGAAGTCAGTTGAGCAAAACTTGATTAGTTCATTACATACATGAATAATGATGTAGCTAAAATACTACCTCCGATCCAAATTAATTGACTCAACTGGATATGTCTAGCTAGATATGCACAAATTAATTGACTCAAGTTTGTCTAGCTAGATGCACTGCTAGACAAAGCTGAGTCAATTTGATTTGGATCGGAGGGAGTACTTTATTTTGACTCAAAGGCATATCGCTGCTGATTTTGATTGAATATAGAGGGGGAAAGGTACAGGCATGACACGAAAACTGCACAACAAAAAGAAAAAGGCTAAAGCTAAATCTGAAACTAGCAGGTAATAGCGAAAACACATCATATGAGATGAGAAAAATTAACCCAAGAAAGTTGATTCCATGTATAAACTTCGCCTGTCTGAGTTACAGCAAATACAATACCCTTGTGGATGATTGCATCGGAGTAGCCGTACGCTAAGAACTGGTTGTCAAGAACTGTCCATCTGCTAGAAGCACAGTGAAGGACTGCAATTGCCGCGTTGAAGATGGCAAGAACAGAGAAACTAGTATAATTTGAAGCAGCTGTTGGAACTCGGCAAATAGCTATCTTCAGCGATTGAAGATGTTGATCATTAGACTCGAACACAAGTTTATCCGGGGTGGATTTAAACTCACTTATTGGTGGTAGAGGAATCCGGCGACCAGTGTACACATTGACAAGCTCCCAATTCCATGGGAAGCCAAGAAGGGCGATCCAATCTCCATTCGCGCCTGCCCACATGCCCGTACCACCATCTGGAATCACGGCATCGGAAGAGATCCTGTCCAGCGGCGTCAGTTGGCACAAGGTACCCTTGCGATCTTTTGCATCATGCTGCTTGTCCTTCTGCGCACCCTGCTGCTTGAACTTGTGGACGCGGGAGAAGGGATTGTGCGCGGGCGGTACCTCAGTTTGGTGAGTATGAAGAACACAGGGCATGCCAAACGGCTGAGATGCAGTGCGTAGCTACACTTTGTGTTGCTGAATCATGATAAAACTTGCATGAACCGACGAGGCTCGCGGCGGTGATGACATCGCATCGGGATGCGATTTCTTCAAGGGGGCCATCAGGAAACACCCAAGAACTGCCACTCTCATTGATCGATCTCGCCATTGGAAGGATGCGGTCAAGTGGGTGTGGGGGTGTGGGAGTGGGACGCTGGCGTTTGGGTATGAGGTATTGGAGGACGGTGCAGCGGCGGTGGTAGAGCGATATGGATAAAAGTCCACAACTCCTACTAGTACCATCAAACAGGTGGCTCGAGATGATCCGAAAAAGGCATGGCGGCGGTGGTGCAGGGGCTGCTGGTGTAGGCGGGGTCGCCCGAGAAGATGGAGATGAAGAAGACGGAGAAGCAGGCAAATAAAACAATTTGAATTGAAATCAATAATACGAGTACTACGGGCGTGCCTTCTCTCTCTGGTCTCTGCTGCACTACTACACCTGTCGTGAAGGCGTGTGACCCGAGAAGAAGCTAATGTACTGTGTACTGTCCTTGCACGCCGTGGAGCTGTATTTTGTCTCATCAAATCAGCTCTGGACAGTTTCAGCAGAGAAAAGATCCTTTGCCATCATCATGATATATTACCACGGGCCCACGGCAAAGGCACATTCATCTTGTACTACCATATACTTTGTCTTGCTCTATATGTTGCACAAACCACCACTTGGACATTTTTTTTTGCCGTTTCCACCATGTGGTGGTCTAATATGTTGCAAATTTCACCACTTGGTTATCTAATCAGCTAGTTAGTCATGTTGATAGCAAAATCGACAAGTGGGTTCAACATGTCAATGCTCCAATTAATGTTTTAGAAAAAATAAATTTTTCAAAATTCATACTTCTTTTATTTAGCTATTTAAAAATGCTTATTCATTTATTTCAACAAATATTGTGCGGTCTTGAATTTTTTTCAAACAAATATTATGGCATCGGGTTCGGGACTCCTGAAAAGGACTGGCCGTGGTACGGGAACCCGAAATGATGCCCACAACATGGTCGAAAGTGGCAAGGAACCCGTCGAGGTGGATGAACTCGAGAAACCTTGGTAGAGGTAGGGATCTTGAGGAGGCCATTAGGGTTAGCCTACCCCCCAATAAGCGTATGAACGAAAAAAATTCACATAAGTAGTAGCTACTATTAAAATTTCACAAATATTACGCGCTTTTGAATATTTCATAAGTATTGTGGCGTCACACTGGCCTTGCCCGAATTTTACCTTTCAGGCTGGATGTCACGAGCATGATCACTCAACCAACCGGGTCCAAACATATATATACAATTGGCCTCCTCGAGCCTACACCGACCAGATTGTCGCTGAAACTGGATCATATAGTTTCTATTGGATTGATGTCCTAAGGAAATATTCCAACAACGGAAGTTGTTTGTTCGTTGTATTATATTCCTTTGGAATCTTGTTGGGCTTGTTTGGTTCGAAGAAAATTCATAGAAATTTTGTGGGATTCAAATCTCAGTGGCTCCTTTGATTCTTGAATACATGATAATTCATACTAATTCACGTGTTTTTTGTGTAGCACTACAACCAAAGAACATGCAATTCAAATTTGTGTGATTTCTCTCATATAGGATTAATTCAACATGCAATCATATTCAATTCCTACATTATTTCTATTTTAACATTTTGTACACATCATGCATGCGACCCAAACAATGCGTACATGGTGGGGGGGTTGTTTCGTTGCAAAAGCAGTTGGTCACACCACAAACAAACATGCAACAATTAATCTAAATTCACGCGGTTTCCCCGCGATGCAACCAAACAATATTCGATGAAACTAAGCATGGCATAAACATATACAATACACACCATACATTTTGGCTGCTTTGATTATTCGCAAGATTTTCAAAGTGCGGGAATATGAAAATTGTATGATTAGAGAGTGATGATCATCTCCAAATATATAGGATTGAGAAACAACGGTATTTGGATCCAATAACATTTGATTGCGTGTGAAAACCAAAAGAAATACTAGTAGTAACATACGGTTACACAATGAAGGATTTTTTGTTTTTGTATAAAAATGTATTGTCAATGAATTCTGAAAATTGCAATCCTATGAATTAAACAATCAGAAATCGTGTCAGACTAATTCCTACGTTTCGAGATTCTAGTACGGAGTATGATTTCTTTGAAGGGGCGCAGAGGGACGTGGGTAGCAATGTCTAGTCCCTGTCTTGTCTGTATACACTGTACTTACGTCAGACTAGTGTTGCTCATGAAGTCTTAATCTGACGTACTCTGAAGCTAGATGCATCACCGTTTCCAGTCTCTGTCCTCGTTTTTTCGATCGGCAAAATAGACAGAAATAACCCAAAGTCGAAAAGATTGGGAAAAACAAACTTTCGACATACTAGCAAGATTGGGTTATTTTTGTCCAAATTCTCGTTTTTTTCTCTTGGCTTCCCTACCCTTGAATCCATGTCACTTACGTGTGTTGCCCATGCATGCGTCATGTCCCACACTTCAGTGAGCACAAGTGACGTGCTGTACGTACGCAAACTCCCAGCGATCTTCTTTGTCAAGAGAAGACGCATCAGAGAAACTAGTATAATTTGAAGCAGCTGTTGGAACTCGGCAAATAGCTATCTTCAGCAGTTGAAGATGTTGATCATTAGACTCGAACACAAGTTTATCCGGGGTGGATTTAAACTCACTTATTGGTGGTAGAGGAATCCGGCGACCAGTGTACACATTGACAAGCTCCCAATTCCAGGGGAAGCCAAGAAGGGCGATCCAATCTCCATTCGCGCCTGCCCACATGCCCGTACCACCATCTGGAATCACGGCATCGGAAGAGATCCTGTCCAGCGGCGTCAGTTGGCACAAGGTACCCTTGCGATCTTTTGCATCATGCTGCTTGTCCTTCTGCGCACCCTGCTGCTTGAACTTGTGGACGCGGGAGAAGGGATTGTGCGCGGGCGGTACCTCAGTTTGGTGAGTATGAAGAACACAGGGCATGCCAAACGGCTGAGATGCAGGCAGAGCTACACTTTGTGTTGCTGAATCATGATAAAACTTGCATGAACCGACGAGGCTCGCGGCGGTGATGACATCGCATCGGGATGCGATTTCTTCAAGGGGGCCATCAGGAAACACCCAAGAACTGCCACTCTCATTGATCGATCTCGCCATTGGAAGGATGCGGTCAAGTGGGTGTGGGGGTGTGGGAGTGGGACGCTGGCGTTTGGGTATGAGGTATTGGAGGACAGTGCGAGCGGCAGCTGGTAGAGCGATATGGATAAAAGTCCACAACTCCTACTAGTACCATCAAACAGGTGGCTCGAGATGATCCGAAAAAGGCATGGCGGCGGTGGTGCAGGGGCTGCTGGTGTAGGCGGGGTCGCCCGAGAAGATGGAGATGAAGAAGACGGAGAAGCAGGCAAATAAAACAATTTGAATTGAAATCAATAATACGAGTACTACGGGCGTGCCTTCTCTCTCTGGTCTCTGCTGCACTACTGCACCTGTCGTGAAGGCGTGTGACCCGAGAAGAAGCTAATGTACTGGATACTGTCCTTGCACGCAGTGGAGCTTTATTTTGTCTCATCAAATCAGCTCGGGACGTTTCAGCAGAGAAAAGATCCTTTGCCATCATCATGATATATTACCACGGGCCCACGGCAGTGCACATTCATCTTGTACTACCATATACTGTACTGCTCTATATGTTGCACAAACCACCACTTGGACATTTTTTTTTGCCGTTTCCACCATGTGGTGGTCTAATATGTTGCAAATTTCACCACTTGGTTATCTAATCAGCTAGTTAGTCATGTTGATAGCAAAATCGACAAGTGGGTTCAACATGTCAATGCTCCAATTAATGTTTTAGAAAAAATAAATTTTTCAAAATTCATACTTCTTTTATTTAGCTATTTAAAAATGCTTATTCATTTATTTCAACAAATATTGTGCGGTCTTGAATTTTTTTCAAACAAATATTATGGCATCGGGTTCGGGACTCCTGAAAAGGACTGGCGTGATGGTACGGGAACCGAAATGATGCCCACAACATGGTCGAAAGTGGCAAGGAACCCGTCGAGGTGGATGAACTCGAGAAACCTTGGTAGAGGTAGGGATCTTGAGGAGGCCATTAGGGTTAGCCTACCCCCCAATAAGCGTATGAACGAAAAAAATTCACATAAGTAGTAGCTACTATTAAAATTTCACAAATATTACGCGCTTTTGAATATTTCATAAGTATTGTGGCGTCACGCTGGCCTTGCCCGAATTTTACCTTTCAGGCTGGATGTCACGAGCATGATCACTCAACCAACCGGGTCCAAACATATATATACAATTGGCCTCCTCGAGCCTACACCGACCAGATTGTCGCTGAAACTGGATCATATAGTTTCTATTGGATTGATGTCCTAAGGAAATATTCCAACAACGGAAGTTGTTTGTTCGTTGTATTATATTCCTTTGGAATCTTGTTGGGCTTGTTTGGTTCGAAGAAAATTCATAGAAATTTTGTGGGATTCAAATCTCAGTGGCTCCTTTGATTCTTGAATACATGATAATTCATACTAATTCACGTGTTTTTTGTGTAGCACTACAACCAAAGAACATGCAATTCAAATTTGTGTGATTTCTCTCATATAGGATTAATTCAACATGCAATCATATTCAATTCCTACATTATTTCTATTTTAACATTTTGTACACATCATGCATGCGACCCAAACAATGCGTACATGGTGGGGGGTTGTTTCGTTGCAAAAGCGATTGGTCACACCACAAACAAACATGCAACAATTAATCGAAATTCACGCGGTTTCCCCGCGATGCAACCAAACAATATTCGATGAAACTAAGCATGGCATAAACATATACAATACACACCATACATTTTGGCTGCTTTGATTATTCGCAAGATTTTCAAAGTGCGGGAATATGAAAATTGTATGATTAGAGAGTGATGATCATCTCCAAATATATAGGATTGAGAAACAACGGTATTTGGATCCAATAACATTTGATTGCGTGTGAAAACCAAAAGAAATACTAGTAGTAACATACGGTTACACAATGAAGGATTTTTTTGTTTTTGTATAAAAATGTATTGTCAATGAATTCTGAAAATTGCAATCCTATGAATTAAACAATCAGAAATCGTGTCAGACTAATTCCTACGTTTCGAGATTCTAGTACGGAGTATGATTTCTTTGAAGGCGCGAGAGGGACGTGGGTAGCAATGTCTAGTCCCTGTCTTGTCTCGTATACACCTTGTACTTACGTCGGACTAGTGTTGCTCATGAAGTCTTAATCGACGTACTACGAAGCTAGATGCATCACCGTTTCCAGTCTCTGTCCTCGTTTTTTCGATCGGCAAAATAGACAGAAATAACCCAAAGTCGAAAAGATTGGGAAAAACAAACTTTCGACATACTAGCAAGATTGGGTTATTTTTGTCCAAATTCTCGTTTTTTTTCTCTTGGCTTCCCTACCCTTGAATCCATGTCACTTACGTGTGTTGCCCATGCATGCGTCATGTCCCACACTTCAGTGAGCACAAGTGACGTCTTTGTGCGTACGCAAACTCCCAGCGATCTTCTTTGTCAAGAGAAGACGCATCAAGATTCAAGACCCGATCGCATTTCTTGCTTTCAGCACTGGGTACTCCATGTAAAAGTTAGGGATTTAGATGTAATTTCATGTTTATTTTGTGTGCTGTTGTAAACTGTTGATTTTTTATGTCCATTTCAATCTTGGTCAAATCCTAGGTTTGACCTAGAATTAAACAAGTTTAAAACATGAAAATGAAAAAGTAAGCCTGGATCCTCCTTAGTCAATCCAAAATGAAGCTTTTGGGAGGTTTTTGAAATTTCCATGTTTGAAACCCAAAACCACTTCTTTTCATGCTAGACTTCATAAGACATAGTTTAGGGATAGGGGTAGATACATGATTTGTCTGGTTTCAGTATGTCTAGAGCTTGTTTATCCACTTGAATGCTTACTATATGACATAAGAAGACTATGTGCTATGGTTTTTCATTTATCTAATTTTTTTGAATTTTATGCCCATTTGAATCTTGGTCAAATCCCAGGTTTGACCAGGTTTTAAACATGTTTAAAACTTGAAAATGAAAAGGTGTAAGCATGGATCCTTTGTAGTCACTCTAAAATGAAGCTTTTGGGAGGTTCTCGAAATTTCCATGCATGCTTGAAAATCAAAACCACTTTTCTTCATGCTTGACTTCATAAGACAGAGTTTAATTAGGGTTAGGGGTAGATACACGATTTTTCTGGTTTGAATATGTCTAGACCTTGTTTATCAACTTGAATGTTTACTATATGACATAATTAAGAAGGCTATGTACGTGCTTTGGTTTTTCATTCTTTAGATTTCTGTCTGAATTTTTATGCCCATTTGAATCTTGGTCAAATCCTAGGTTTGACCAAGATTTAAATAAGTTTAAAACATGAAAATGAAAAGATAAGCATCGATCCTTCTTACTCGCTCTAAAATGAAGCTTTTGGTAGGTTTTTGAAATTTCCATGTTTGAAACCCAAAACCACTTCTCTTCATGCTTGACTTCATAAGATGAAGTTTAGGGTCGATAGGGGGTAGATACATGATTTGTCTGGTTTGAATATGTCTAGACCTTGTTTATGAACTTGAATGCTTACTATATGACATAAGAAGACTATGTGCTTTGGTTTTTTTTATTTTTTTATTTTATGCCCATTTTAATATTGGTCAAATCCTAGGTTTGACCAAGATTTAAACAAGTTTAAAACATGAAAATGAAAAGGTAAGCCTGGATCCTTCTTAGTCACTCTAAAATGAAGCTTTTGGGAGGTTTTTGAAATTTCCATGTTTGAAACCAAAAACCACTTCTCGTCATGCTTGACTTCATAAGACAGAGTTTAGGGTTAGGGGTAGATACATGATTTGTCTTATTTGAATATGTATAGACGTTGTTTGTCAACTTTTGAATGCTTACTATATATATGTGACATAAGAAGACTATGTGCTTTTGTTTCTCATTTTTCTGATTTTTTTAATTTTATGCCCATTTAAATCTTGGTCAAATCCTGGTTTGACAATGATTTAAACAAGTTTAAAATATGAAAATGAAAAGGTAAGCATTGATCCTTCTTAGTCACTCTAAAATGAAGCTTTTGGTAGGTTTTTGAAATTTCCATATTTGAAACCCAAAACCACTTCTCTTCATGCTTGACTACATAAGACAAAGTTAAGGGTTAGGGAGTAGATACATGATTTTTCTTGTTTGAATATGTCTAGACCTTGTTTATCAACTTTAATGCTACTATATGACATAAGAAAACTATGTGCTTTGGTTTTTCATTTTTCTGATATTTTTTGGAATTTTGATGCACATTTGAATCTTGGTCAAATCCTAGGTTTGACCAATATTTAAACAAGTATATATAGAACATGAAAATGAAAAGGGAAGCATGTATCCTTCTTAATTAGTCACCCTAAAATGAAGTTTTTGGGAGGTTTTTGAAATTTCCATGTTTGAAACCTAAAACCACTTATCTTCATGCTTGACTTCGTCATAAGACAGAGTTTAGGGGTTAGGGGTAGATACATGATTTGTCTAGCTAGTTTGAATATGTCTAGACCTTGTTTATCAACTTTAATGCTTACTATATGACATATAAGAAGACTATGTGCGCTTTGGTTTTTCATTTTTCGGTTTTTTTATTTTATGCCCATTTGAATCGTGGTCGATTTAAACAAGTTTAAAACATGGAAATGAAAAGGTAAGCATCGATCCTTCTTAGTCGCTCTAAAATGAAGCTGAATTTTGGGAGGTTTTTGAAATTTCCATGTTTGAAACCCAAAACCACTTCTCTTCATGCTTGACTTCATAAGACGAAGTTTAGGGTCGATAGGGGGTAGATACATGATTTGTCTTGTTTGAATATGTCTAGACCTTGTTTATCAACTTGAATGCTTACTATATGACATAAGAGGACTATGTGCATTGGTATTTCATTTTTTGATTTTTATGCCCATTTGAGAATCTTGGTAAAATCCTAGGTTTGTTGAGCAAGATTTAAACAAGTTTAACATGTGAAAATGATAAGGTAATTAAGTCTAGATCTTTCTCTCTTAGTAACTCTAAAATGAAGCTTTTGGGAGGTTCTTGAATTTACCATGTTTGAAACCCAAAACCACCGTACTTCTGTTCATGCTTGACTTCATAAGACAGAGTTTAGGGTTAGGGGTAGATACATGATTTTTCTGGTTTGAATATGTCTAGACCATGTTTATCAATTTGAATGCTAGCTTACTATATGACATAAGAAGGCTATGTGCTTTGGTTTTTCATTCTTTCGATTTTTTTCTGAAATTTTATGGCCATTTGAATCTTGGTCAAATCCTAGGTTCGACCAAGATTTAAACAAGTTTAAAACATGACAATGAAAAGGTAATTAATCATGGATCCTTCTTAATTAACCAGCCAGTCTAATTAAAATGAAGCTTTTTGGGAGGTTTTTGAAATTTCCATGTTTGAAACCCAAAACCACACTTCTCTGCTTCATGCTTGACTTCATATATAATTAAGACAAAGTTTAGGGTTAGGGGGTACATGATTTGTCTGGTTTGAATATGTCTAGACCTTGTTTATGAACTTGAATGCTTACTATATGACATAAGAAGACTATGTGCTTTGGTTTTTTATTTTATTTATTTTTTATTTTATGCCCATTTGAATATTGGTCAAATCCTAGGTTTGACCAAGATTTAAACAAGTTTAAAACATGAAAATGAAA
This sequence comes from Lolium perenne, assembly GCF_019359855.2. Taxonomy (NCBI): domain Eukaryota; kingdom Viridiplantae; phylum Streptophyta; class Magnoliopsida; order Poales; family Poaceae; genus Lolium; species Lolium perenne. The sequence goes on along the minus strand of NC_067244.2, from coordinate 21,632,137 downwards.
AGGTAAGCCTGGATCCTTCTTAACTAGTCACCCTAAAATGAAGTTTTAATTTTGGTAGGTTTTTGAAATTTCCATGTTTGAAACCAAAAACCACTTCTCTTCATGCTTGACTTCATAAGACAGAGTTTATGGTTTTAGAGGGGTAGATACATGATTTGTCTTATTTGAATATGTCTAGCTAGACCTTGTTTATCAACTTTTGAATGCTTACTATATATATGTATGTGACGTAAGAAAACTATGTGCTTTGGTTTTTCATTTTTCTGATTTTTTTTGGAATTTTGATGCACATTTGAATCTTGGTCAAATCCTAGGTTTGACCAAGATTTAAACAAGTATAGAACATGAAAATGAAAAGGGAAGCCTGTATCCTTCTTAATTAGTCACCCTAAAATGAAGTTTTTGGGAGGTTTTTGAAATTTCCATGTTTGAAACCCAAAACCACTTATCTTCATGCTTGACTTTGTCATAAGACAAAGTTTAGGGGTTAGGGGGTAGATACATGATTTGTCTAGCTAGTTTGAATATGTCCAGACCTTGTTTATCAACTTTAATGCTTACTATATGACATATAAGAAGACTATGTGCGCTTTGGTTTTTCATTTTTCTGTTTTTTTATTTTATGCCCATTTGAATCTTGGTTAAATCCTAGATTGACTTCATAAGATAGAGTTTAGGGTTAGGGGTAGATATACACATGATTTTTCTGGTTTGAATATGTCTAGACCTTGTTTATCAACTTGAGTGTTTACTATATGACATAATTAAGAAGGCTATGTGCTTTGGTTTTTCATTCTTTAGATTTTTTGTCTGAATTTTTATGCCCATTTGAATCTTGGTCAAATCCTCGGTTTGACCAAGATTTAAATAAGTTTAAAACATGGAAATGAAAAGGTAAGCATCGATCCTTCTTAGTCGCTCTAAAATGAAGCTGAATTTTGGGAGGTTTTTGAAATTTCCATGTTTGAAACCCAAAACCACTTCTCTTCATGCTTGACTTCATAAGACGAAATTTAGGGTCAATAGGGGGTAGATACATGATTTGTCTGGTTTCGATATATCTAGACCTTGTTTATCAACTTGAATGCTTACGATATGACATAAGAACACTATGTGCTTTTATTTTTTTATTTTTTTGTGCCCATTTGAATCTTGGTCAAATCCTAGGTTTGACCAAGATTTAAACAAGTATAGAACATGAAAATGAAAAGGGAAGCCTGTATCCTTCTTAGTCACCCTAAAATGAAGTTTTGGGAGGTTTTTGAAATTTCCATGTTTGAAACCCAAAACCACTTCTCTTCATGCTTGACTTCTTAAGACATAGTTTAGGGGTTAGCGGGTAGATACATGATTTGTATGGTTTGAATATGTCTAGACCTTGTTTATCAACTTTAATGCTTACTATATGACATAAGAAGACTATGTGCTTTGGTTTTTCATTTTTCTATTTTTTTTTTTTTGAATTTTCTGCCAATTTTGTTTGACCAAGATTTAGACAAGTTTTACACGTCAAAACGAATAAGTAAGCCTGGATCCTTCTTAGTCACTCCAAAATGTACCAATTGATAGGTGCGTTAACTTTGCTTCATGGAAAAAATAATGTCATGTAAATGAGTTAACTTGGATTTCCTACCCTTGAATCCATTGGAAACTTTGTTCTAATGCACTATAATAATCAACCGAGCTTTTACACCAGCAGGTCTGTCACTTACGTGTGGTGCCCATGCGTGAGGTCCCACACTTCAGTGAGCACAAGTCACGTGCAATAGGTACGCAAACTCCCAGCCATCTTCTTTGTCAAGAGAAGACGCATCAGGATGCGTATTGGAAGTCTGTGGGTCCTTCTGGATCCTTCGGTTGTCCCTCTCACACAAAAAAAACAAGTCTCTCTCATTCTCGGCCTCGCTCGACTCGCTCGCTCACTCGCTCGCACCTCCTGCTCACTGACAAACCCTGCACAAAAGTCAACATCACCCGAAAAAGGGGAGACACCATAATTCTCTCCCTTCTTCTCTCCTTCCGAGTGATCCCTCTTCCTCCGAGTTTCACTCGACGGGCAAACACACATGTGCTGCATAGTAGAAAAATCGACCTACGAATCTATAATTAAATAGGTTAAACTAGGGTTTTGCCCAGTACTACAGATCAAGGTTCAAAAAATCCAACTACGGGGTTCGAACAACCCCATTTCTAATCCAAGATTTTTTTCGACCTCATCCAATGGCCTCAAACTATAGGCCGGGTTAGCATCTAGTGCAGTATGTGTGAGAATGTATGCACTATGTGTGCTATAACTTGTGTGTCTTTCAAATTTGAACCAATTTTGAATAAGTTTGAAATATTTGAAATGGGGCTTTTGGCTTAAACGTTTGAAACCCAAAACGACTTCTCCTCATGCTAGACTTCATAAGACCAAGTTTAGGGTTAGTGGGTAGATACATGATTTGTCTGGTTTGAATATGTCTAAACCTTGTTTATCAACTTGAATGCTTACTATATGACATAAGAAGACCATGTGCTTTTGTTTTTCATTTTTCTATTTTTTTAAGAATTTTATGCACATTTGATTCTGGTCAAATCCTAGGTTCAACCAAGATTTAAACAAGTTTCAAGCATGAAAATGAAAACATAAGCCAAGATCCTTCTTAATTAGTCACTCTAAAATATATGAAGCTTTTGGGACGTACTTGAAATTTCCTTATTTGAAACCCAAAACCAATTCTCTTCATGATTGACTTCATAAGACAGAGTTTAGGGTTAGGGGTAGATATACACATGATTTTTCTGGTTTGAATATGTCTAGACCTTGTTTATCAACTTGAGTGTTTACTATATGACATAATTAAGAAGGCTATGTGCTTTGGTTTTTCATTCTTTAGATTTTTTGTCTGAATTTTTATGCCCATTTGAATCTTGGTCAAATCCTAGGTTTGACCAAGATTTAAATAAGTTTAAAACATGGAAATGAAAAGGTAAGCATCGATCCTTCTTAGTCGCTCTAAAATGAAGCTAAATTTTGGGAGGTTTTTGAAATTTCCATGTTTGAAACCCAAAACCACTTCTCTTCATGCTTGACTTCATAAGACGAAGTTTAGGGTCGATAGGGGGTAGATACATGATTTGTCTTGTTTGAATATGTCTAGACCTTGTTTATCAACTTGAATGCTTACTATATGACATAAGAGGACTATGTGCATTGGTATTTCATTTTTTGATTTTTATGCCCATTTGGAATCTTGGTAAAATCCTAGGTTTGTTGAGCAAGATTTAAACAAGTTTAACATGTGAAAATGATAAGGTAATTAAGTCTGGATCTTTCTCTTAGTAACTCTAAAATGAAGCTTTTGGGAGGTTCTTGAATTTACCATGTTTGAAACCCAAAACCACCGTACTTCTGTTCATGCTTGACTTCATAAGATAGAGTTTACGGTTAGGGGTAGATACATGATTTTTCTGGTTTGAATATGTCTAGACCATGTTTATCAATTTGAATGCTTACTATATATATGACATAAGAAGGCTATGTGCTTTGGTTTTTCATTCTTTCGATTTTTTCTGAAATTTTATGCCCATTTGAATCTTGGTCAAATCCTAGGTTCGACCAAGATTTAAACAAGTTTAAAACATGACAATGAAAAGGTAATTAATCATGGATCCTTCTTAATTAACCAGCCAGTCTAATTAAAATGAAGCTTTTTGGGAGGTTTTTGAAATTTCCATGTTTGAAACCCAAAACCACACTTCTCTGCTTCATGCTTGACTTCATATATAATTAAGACAAAGTTTAGGGTTAGGGGGTACATGATTTGTCTGGTTTGAATATGTCTAGACCTTGTTTATGAACTTGAATGCTTACTATATGACATAAGAAGACTACGTGCTTTGGTTTTTTATTTTATTTATTTTTTATTTTATGCCCATTTGAATATTGGTCAAATCCTAGGTTTGACCAAGATTTAAACAAGTTTAAAACATGAAAATGAAAAGGTAAGCCTGGATCCTTCTTAACTAGTCACTCTAAAATGAAGCTTTAATTTTGGGAGGTTTTTGAAATTTCCATGTTTGAAACCAAAAACCACTTCTCTTCATGCTTGACTTCATAAGACAGAGTTTATGGTTTTAGAGGGGTAGATACATGATTTGTCTTATTTGAATATGTCTAGCTAGACCTTGTTTATCAACTTTTGAATGCTTACTATATATATATGTGACATAAGAAGACTATGTGCTTTTGTTTTTCATTTTTCCGATTTTTTTAATTTTATGCCCATTTAAATCTTGGTCAAATCCTAGGTTTGACAATGATTTAAACAAGTTTCAAATATGAAAATGAAAAGGTAAGCATGGATCCTTCTTAGTCACTCTAAAATGAAGCTTTTGATAGGTTTTTGAAATTTCCATATTTGAAACCCAAAACCACTTCTCTTCATGCTTGACTACATAAGACAAAGTTTAGGGTTAGGGGGTAGATACATGATTTTTCTTGTTTGAATATGTCTAGACCCTTGTTTATCAACTTTAATGCTTACTATATGATATAAGAAAACTATGTGCTTTGGTTTTTCATTTTTCTGATTTTTTGGAATTTTGATGCACATTTGAATCTTGGTCAAATCCTAGGTTTGACCAAGATTTAAACAAGTATAGAACATGAAAATGAAAAGGGAAGCCTGTATCCTTCTTAGTCACCCTAAAATGAAGTTTTTGGGAGGTTTTTGAAATTTCCATGTTTGAAACCCAAAACCACTTAATCTTCATGCTTGACTTCGTCATAAGACAGAGTTTAGGGGTTAGGGGGTAGATACATGATTTGTCTAGTTTGAATATGTCTAGACCTTGTTTACCAACTTTAATGCTTACTATATGACATATAAGAAGACTATGTGCGCTTTGGTTTTTCATTTTTTCATGTTTTTATTTTATGCCCATTTGAATCGTGGTCAAATCCTAGATTTGACGAAGATTTAAACAAGTTTAAAACATGAAAATGGAAAGGTAAGCCTGGATCCTTCTTAGTCGCTCTAAAATGAAGCTTTTGGGATGATTTTGAAATTTCCATGTTTGAAACCCAAAACCAATTCTCTTCATGCATGCTTGACTTCATAAGACAGAGTTTAGGGTTAGGGGGTTAGATACATTATTTGTCTAGTTTGAATATGTCTAGACTTTGTATATCAACTTGAATATATTATTGTACCATGTCTCCACACAGCCCAAAATGCACATATTTTCAAAAGTTTTCATGCATGAGTACTTGTAACTAGTAAAAATAGAAAGTAAAAATAGGAACCCCATGTATGAAGGATACTAAAAAGAACTCTTTCACATTTTTTTGGTATAGATTATGAGTTTGCTTGGCTTCATACACAAGTGAGTACATGTCATGCAAAAATTAACACGAAATTTAGTTATCATGACCCATTTTTGGCAGGCATTGTGCATATCGCCTTGAGAAACATCTTTGCGAGCTAGTGTATTAAACATTTATTCACATATAATGGATTTTGTTTTTACTTTATTAGTGCACACAATGACAGAATCGGCCAAATGTGTATGATTTTTGTGAAGGTGCTAGAAAAACAAGATGCACTATGATGAAGCATGAAAGGAGGCAAGGGGAGGGATAGTGAAGAGGTGGGAGAGACCGAGAGATGAACCGCAAGGTAATTAAAAAATTGGGGCCAAAACGATTCCAACTTCCTAGGCATTGACCAACTTTGCCCCTCTTAACCCAATGTGGCAGTGAACCCGTATAAGCAACAACTTCCTCTTACTCCGCTTCTCCGAAATGGTAAGAGAACTGATACGTCTCCGACGTATCGATAATTTCTTATGTTCCATGCCACATTATTGATGTTATCTACATGTTTTATGCACACTTTATGTCATATTCGTGCATTTTCTGAAACTAACCTATTAACAAGATGCCGAAGTGCCGATTCTTTGTTTTTACTGCTGTTTTTGGTTTCAGAAATCCTAGTAAGGAAATATTCTCGGAATTGGACAAAATCAAAGCCCAGGGGCCTATTTTTCCACGAAGCTTACGTAAGTCCGAAGGAGGAGACGAAGAGGGGCGACGAGGGGCCACACCCTAGGCGGCGCGGCCCCCCTTGGCCGCGCGGCCCTGTGGTGTGGGGCCCCGTGCCGCCTCTTGACCTGCCCTTCCGCCTACAAATAGCCTCCGTGACGAAACCCCCGGTGCACCGAGAGCCACGATACGGAAAACCTTCCGGAGAAGCCGCCGCCGCCGATCCCATCTCGGGGGATCCAGAGATCGCCTCCGGCACCTGCCGGAGGGGAATCATCTCCCGGAGGACTCTACGCCGCCATGGTCGCCTCCGGTGTGATGTGTGAGTAGTCTACCCCTGGACTATGGGTCCATAGCAGTAGCTAGATGGTTGTCTTCTCCCCATTGTGCTATCATTGTCGGATCTTGTGAGCTGCCTAACATGATCAAGATCATCTATCTGTAATTCTATATGTTGCGTTTGTTGGGATCCGATGAATAGAGAATACTTGTTATGTTGATTATCAAAGTTATGCTTATGTGTTGTTTATGATCTTGCATGCTTTCCGTTACTAGTAGATGCTCTGGCCAAGTAGATGCTTGTAACTCCAAGAGGGAGTACTTATGCTCGATAGTGGGTTCATGCCTCGCATTGACACAGGACGATGTGAGAAAGTTCTAAGGTTGTGTTGTGCTGTTGCCACTAGGGATAAAACATTGATGCTATGTCTAAGGATGTAGTTGTTGATTACATTACGCACCATACTTAATGCAATTGTCTGTTGCTTTGCAACTTAATACCGGAGGGGGTTCGGATGATAACTTTGAAGGTGGACTTTTTAGGCATAGATGCAGTTGGATGGCGGTCTATGTACTTTGTCGTAATGCCCAATTAAATCTCACTATACTCATCATGATATGTATGTGCATGGTCATGCTCTCTTTATTTGTCAATTGCCCAACTGTAATTTGTTCACCCAACATGCTGTTTGTCTTATGGGAGAGACACCTCTAGTGAACCGTAGACCCCGGTCCAATTCTCTTTCTTGAAATACAATCTACTGCAATACTTGTTCTACTATTTTCTGCAAACAATCATCTTCCACACAATACGGTTAATCCTTTGTTACAGCAAGCCGGTGAGATTGACAACCTCACTGTTTCGTTGGGGCAAAGTACTTTGGTTGTGTTGTGCAGGTTCCACGTTGGCGCCGGAATCCCTGGTGTTGCGCCGCACTACATCTCGCCGCCATCAACCTTCAACGTGCTTCTTGACTCCTACTGGTCCGATTAAACCTTGGTTTCTTGCTGAGGAAACTTGCCGCTGTGCGCATCACACCTTCCTCTTGGGGTTCCCAACGGACGTGCCAACCACACGCATCAAGCAAATTTAAGGCGCCGTTGCGGGAGATCAAGACACGCTGCAAGGGGAGTCTCCACTTCTCAATCTCTTTACTTTGTTTTTGTCTTGCTTAGTTTTATTTACTACTTTGTTTGCTGCACTAAATCAAAATACAAAAAAATTAGTTGCTAGTTTTACTTTACTTGTTATCTTGTTTGCTATATCAAAAACACAAAAAAATTAGTTTACTTGCATTTACTTTATCTAGTTTGCATTATTTACTGTTGCTAAAATGGCCAACGCTGAAAATACTAAGTTGTGTGACTTCACAACCACAAATAATAATGATTTCTTATGCACACCTATTGCTCCACCTGCTACTACAGCAGAATTCTTTGAAATTAAACCTGCTTTCTTGAATCTTGTTATGCGAGAGCAATTTTAAGTGTTAGTTACGATGATGCTGCTGCCCATCTTAATAATTTTGTTGAATTATGTGAAATGCAAAAATATAAAGATGTAGATGGTGATATTATTAAACTAAAATTGTTCCCTTTCTCATTAAGAGGAAGAGCTAAAGATTGGTTGCTATCTCTGCTTAAGAATAGTATTGATTCATGGACTAAATGCAAGGATGCTTTTATTGGTAGATATTATCCCCCTGCTAAAATTATATCTTTGAGGAGTAGCATAATGAATTTTAAACAATTAGATACTGAACATGTTGCTCAAGCTTGGGAAAGAATGAAATCTCTGGTTAAAAATTGCCCAACCCATGGACTGACTACTTGGATGATCATCCAAACCTTCTATGCAGGAGTAAATTTTTCTTCACTGAATTTATTGGATTCAGCTGCTGGAGGTACCTTTATGTCCATCACTCTTGGTGAAGCAACAAAGCTTCTTGATAATATGATGATCAACTACTCTGAATGGCACACGGAAAGAGCTCCACAAGGTAAGAAGGTAAATTCTGTCGAAGAAACCTCTTCCCTGAGTGATAAGATTGATGCTATTATGTCTATGCTTGTGAATGATAGGACTAATATTGATCCTAATAATGTTCCGTTAGCTTCATTGGTTGCACAAGAAGAACATGTTGATGTAAACTTCATTAAAAATAATAATTTCAACAACAATGCTTACCGGAACAATTCTAGTAACAACTATAGGCCATATCCTTATAATAATCGCAACGGCTATGGTAATTCTTATGGGAATTCTTACAACAATAATAGGAGTTCACCCCCTGGACTTGAAGCCATGCTTAAAGAATTTATTAGTACACAAACTGCTTTTAACAAATCTGTTGAAGAAAAGCTTGGGAAAATTGATATACTTGCTTCTAAAGTTTATAGTCTTGCTGCTGATGTTGATCTTTTGAAATCAAAAGTTCTGCCTAATGAGAATCATCATAATAAAATTGTTACTACAGCAAATGCCATTCAAGTTAGAATTAATGAGAATATAAGATTAATGGCTGAACTGCGTGCTAGGTGGGATAGAGAAGAAAATGAAAAACTAGCTAAAGAGAAGAATATAGCTAAAGTTTGGACTATTACCACCACTAGTAATGCTAATGCTACACATGTTGCTGCACCTCCTACTAATACTAATAAAAGAATTAGTGTTAGCAATGTTTCCACTTCTAATGCAAAGCGCGAAAAACTGCCTGAAACTGCTAAAACTGCTGAAACTGCTTGTGATAAAGCTGCTGAAATTTTTTCCAACATTGGGGATGATGATCTCATTGCTTTAGATTATAATGGTTTGAATTTTGATGATTGCCACATCTCTGAAGTTATAAAGTTCTTGCAAAAACTTGCTAAAAGTCCTAATGCTAGCGCTATAAATTTGGCTTTCACGCATCATATTACAAATGCTCTCATAAAAGCTAGAGAAGAGAAACTAGAGCGTGAAGCCTCTATTCCTAAAAAGCTAGAGGATGGTTGGGAGCCCATCATTAAGATGAAGGTTAAAGATTTTGATTGTAATGCTTTATGTGATCTTGGTGCAAGTATTTCTGTTATGCCTAAGAAAATTTATAATATGCTTGACTTGCCACCGCTGAAAAATTGTTATTTGGATGTTAATCTTGCTGATCATTCTACAAAGAAACCTTTGGGGAAAGTTGATAATGTTCGCATTACCGTTAACAATAACCTTGTCCCCGTTGATTTTGTTGTCTTGGATATTGAATGCAATGCATCTTGTCCCATTATATTGGGAAGACCTTTTCTTCGAACTGTTGGTGCTATTATTGATATGAAGGAAGGTAATATAAAATATCAATTTCCTCTCAAGAAAGGTATGGAACACTTCCCTAGAAATAGAATGAAGGTACCTTTTGATTCTATTATGAGAACAAATTATGATGTTGACACTTCGTCTCTTGATAATACTTGATACACACTTTCTGCGCCTAGCTGAAAGGCGTTAAAGAAAAGCGCTTATGGGAGACAACCCATGTTTTTACCTACAGTACTTTGTTTTTATTTTGTGTCTTGGAAGTTGTTTACTACTGTAGCAACCTCTCCTTATCTTAGTTTTGTGTTTTTTTGTGCCAAGTAAAGCCGTTGATAGAAAAGTAAGTACTAGATTTGGATTACTGCACAGTTCCAGATTTCTTTGCTGTCACGAATCTGGGTCCACCTCCCTGTAGGTAGCTCAGAAAATTAAGCCAATTTACGTGCATGATCCTCAGATATGTACGCAACTTTTATTCAATTTGAGCATTTTCATTTGAGTAAGTCTGTTGCCATTTTAAAATTCGTCAATACGAACTGTTCTGTTTTGACAGATTCTGCCTTTTATTTCGCATTGCCTCTTTTGCTATGTTGGATGAATTTCTTTGATCCACTAATGTCCAGTAGCATTATGCAATGTCCAGAAGTGTTAAGAATGATTGTGTCACCTCTGAATATGTCAATTTATATTGTGCACTAACCCTCTAATGAGTTGTTTCGAGTTTGGTGTGGAGGAAGTTTTCAAGGATCAAGAGAGGAGTATGATGCAACATGATCAAGGAGAGTGAAAGCTCTAAGCTTGGGGATGCCCCGGTGGTTCACCCCTGCATATATTAAGAAGACTCAAGCGTCTAAGCTTGGGGATGCCCAAGGCATCCCCTTCTTCATCGACAACATTATCAGGTTCCTCCCCTGAAACTATATTTTTATTCCATCACATCTTATGTGCTTTTTCTTGGAGCGTCGGTTTGTTTTTGTTTTTTGTTTTGTTTGAATAAAATGGATCCTAGCATTCACTTTATGGGAGAGAGACACGCTCTGCTGTAGCATATGGACAAGTATGTCCTTGGTTTCTACTCATAGTATTCATGGCGAAGTTTCTCCTTCGTTAAATTGTTATATGGTTGGAATTGGAAAATGATATATGTAGTAATTGCTATAAATGTCTTGGGTAATGTGATACTTGGCAATTGTTGTGCCCATGATTAAGCTCTTGCATCATATGCTTTGCACCCATTAATGAAGAAATACATAGAGCAAGCTAAAATTTGGTTTGCATATTTGGTTTCTCTAAGGTCTAGATAATTTCTAGTATTGAGTTTGAACAACAAGGAAGACGGTGTAGAGTCTTATAATGTTTTCAATATGTCTTTTATGTGAGTTTTGCTGCACCGGTTCATCCTTGTGTTTGTTTCAAATAAGCCTTGCTAGCCTAAACCTTGTATCGAGAGGGAATACTTCTCATGCATCCAAAATACTTGAGCCAACCACTATGCCATTTGTGTCCACCATACCTACCTACTACATGGTATTTTCCGCCATTCCAAAGTAAATTGCTTGAGTGCTACCTTTAAAATTCCATCATTCACCTTTGCAATATATAGCTCATGGGACAAATAGCTTAAAAACTATTGTGGTATTGAATATGTAATTATGCACTTTATCTCTTATTAAGTTGCTTGTTGTGCGATAACCATGTTCACTGGGGACGCCATCAACTATTCATTGTTGAATTTCATGTGAGTTGCTATGCATGTCCGTCTTGTCTGAAGTAAGAGAGATCTACCACCTTATGGTTAAGCATGCATATGTTAGAGAAGAACATTGGGCCACTAACTAAAGCCATGATCCATGGTGGAAGTTTCAGTTTTGGACATATATCCTCAATCTCAAATGAGAAAATTATTAATTGTTGTTACATGCTTATGCATAAAAGAGGAGTCCATTATCTGTTGTCTATGTTGTCCCGGTATGGATGTCTAAGTTGAAGAATAATCAATAGCGAGAAATCCAATGCGAGCTTTCTCCTTAGACCTTTGTACAGGCGGCATAGAGGTACCCCTTTGTGACACTTGGTAAAAACAATGCATTGTGATGATCCGGTAGTCCAAGCTAATTAGGACAAGGTGCGGGCACTATTAGTACACTATGCATGAGGCTTGCAACTTATAAGATATAATTTACATGATGCATATGCTTTATTACTACCGTTGACAAAATTGTTTCATGTTTTCAAAATCAAAGCTCTAGCACAAATATAGCAATCGATGCTTTTCCTCTATGGAGGACCATTCTTTTACTTTCAATGTTGACACCTATTTCTCTCCACCTCAAGAAGCAAACACTTGTGTGAACTGTGCATTGATTCCTACATACTTGCTTATTGCACTTATTATATTACTCTATGTTGACAATATCCATGAGATATACATGTTACAAGTTGAAAGCAACCGCTGAAACTTAATCTTCTTTTGTGTTGCTTCAATGCCTTTACTTTGAATTATTGCTTTATGAGTTAACTCTTATGCAAGACTTATTGATGCTTATCTTGAAGTGCTATTCATGAAAAGTCTTTGCTTTATGATTCACTTGTTTACTCATGTCATATACATTGTTTTGATCGCTGCATTCACTACATATGCTTTACAAATAGTATGATCAAGATTATGATGGCATGTCACTCTAGAAATTAACTGTGTTATCGTTTTACCTGCTCGGGACGAGCAGAACTAAGCTTGGGGATGCTGATACGTCTCCGACGTATCGATAATTTCTTATGTTCCATGCCACATTATTGATGTTATCTACATGTTTTATGCACACTTTATGTCATATTCGTGCATTTTCTGAAACTAACCTATTAACAAGATGCCGAAGTGCCGATTCTTTGTTTTCTGCTGTTTTTGGGTTCAGAAATCCTAGTAAGGAAATATTCTCGGAATTGGACGAAATCAAAGCCCAGGGCCTATTTTTCCACGAAGCTTCCGTAAGTCCGAAGGAGAGACGAAGAGGGGCGACGAGGTGGCCACACACAAGGGCGTCGTGGCCCCCCCTGGCCGCGCGGCCCTGTGGTGTGGGGCCCCCGTGCCGCCTCTTGACCTGCACTTCCGCCTACAAATAGCCTCCGTGACGAAACCCCCGATGCGAGAGCCACGATACGGAAAACCTTCCGAGAGACGCCGCCGCCGATCCCATCTCGGGGGATCCAGAGATCGCCTCCGGCACCTGCGCCGGAGAGGGGAATCATCTCCCCGGAGGACTCTACGCCGCCATGGTCGCCTCCGGTGTGATGTGTGAGTAGTCTACCCCTGGACTATGGGTCCATAGCAGTAGCTAGATGGTTGTCTTCTCCCCATTGTGCTATCATTGTCGGATCTTGTGAGCTGCCTAACATGATCAAGATCATCTATCTGTAATTCTATATGTTGCGTTTGTTGGGATCCGATGAATAGAGAATACTTGTTATGTTGATTATCAAAGTTATGCTTATGTGTTGTTTATGATCTTGCATGCTTTCCGTTACTAGTAGATGCTCTGGCCAAGTAGATGCTTGTAACTCCAAGAGGGAGTACTTATGCTCGATAGTGGGTTCATGCCTGCATTGACACACAGGACGATGTGAGAAAGTTCTAAGGTTCTGTTGTGCTGTTGCCACTAGGGATAAAACATTGATGCTATGTCTAAGGATGTAGTTGTTGATTACATTACGCACCATACTTAATGCAATTGTCTGTTGCTTTGCAACTTAATACTGGAGGGGGTTCGGATGATAACCTGAAGGTGGACTTTTTAGGCATAGATGCAGTTGGATGGCGGTCTATGTACTTTGTCGTAATGCCCAATTAAATCTCACTATACTCATCATGATATGTATGTGCATGGTCATGCTCTCTTTATTTGTCAATTGCCCAACTGTAATTTGTTCACCCAACATGCTGTTTGTCTTATGGGAGAGACACCTCTAGTGAACTGTGGACCCCGGTCCAATTCTCTTTACTGAAATACAATCTACTGCAATACTTGTTCTACTGTTTTCTGCAAACAATCATCTTCCACACAATACGGTTAATCCTTTGTTACAGCAAGCCGGTGAGATTGACAACCTCACTGTTTCGTTGGGGCAAAGTACTTTGGTTGTGTTGTGCAGGTTCCACGTTGGCGCCGGAATCCCTGGTGTTGCGCCGCACTACATCTCGCCGCCATCAACCTTCAACGTGCTTCTTGACTCCTACTGGTCCGATTAAACCTTGGTTTCTTACTGAGGGAAACTTGCCGCTGTGCGCATCACACCTTCCTCTTGGGGTTCCCAACGGACGTGCCAACCACACGCATCAAGAACCTCTCCAGCTTAAGTGACCAATCGACATAGCTATGGCCTTCCGACTTGGCTCTGGTCGCCGCGCGCGTAGTCCTACCACCGACGAGGAAGCGGAGAATCAGCGCCGCCTTCGCTTCGTCCATCGCGCACCAAGGCATAACCCGCCCACTCTGCACTGGCCGGTTGTTAAGCCCGCGGCGGCGGCGCTGGCCGTGGAGCCCCTCGCCAGCCGCTTCCCGTGCGGGCCGATAGATGCAGAGGCAGGGATCTCCCACGCAACCCCGCATGCGACGCCCGCTCGGCCCTGGCCGGCTTTTCCGCCCGCGCATGCCGCATGGTTTTCTTTGCCAGCAGGTGAGATCCCCTTCCCGGCCGGTGCGAACGATGCGGAGGCAGGGAGCTCCCGTGGCCAGCCGCCTAATCCGACCGCACTTCAGGCGGTGCCGGCCGTGGAGCCAGGCCGTTCTTTCGAAGCGCATCACGGCGACGCCCTTTGCAGGAGCAACACCGCCAAGGAGCTCGTATATAACGTGATGTTCCCGGCACTCTATAGATGCCGGGATGCTCTGCAAGCTTTCGTGCAGGCTAAGAATGCGGCGGCTGCAAATCCCAGGGACGCAGCATTGCAGCGGCGCGCCGATGAGGCTAAGGAGGCGCACGCTTTCCACCAGGCGTGCCTCGACAGGCTTAACATCCAGCACGGCTTCGTGCAACCGCCAAACGCCGCTCCAGCTAAGATCCAAAAATACTCCGGTGAGCATATCACTCTGGAGTAGAACAATTCAATTTCTAGTACTGTAGGAGTACTTTATTAGTGCACAAACCTGGCGAAATTAAAGGTGTGTTCTTTGTGTGTGATGTAAATCTAAAAATTTGAAGGTTATAGCAAAAACATTTCTTCACAAATATTCGATGTGTTTGCTTGGCCTTATCTATATATCCGGTGAGCATATATGGATGCCAAATCCTTTACAAACTTAGGGCTCCTTTGATTCATAGGAATATGAAGAGTGTAGGAATAGGAAAGGTGTAGGATTGGAATGTCATGCCAAGTTGAATCCTATAGGAATATGGTGTGTCTTTGATTGTAGCAAAGGAATTTTTCCATGAGGTATGAGCTAATGCTTTTTTCCTATAGGATTTGTACTACAAGATTCCTGTAGGAATAATTCCTATAGGTTATGTTCCTATGAATCAAATGACTTGTATAGAAATTTTCCTATAGGATCCAATTCCTACATAATTCCTATATCAATCCTATGAATCAAAGGAGCCCTTATATTTTTTAAGAGATCGATGTGCATGCATCTATCTCGCCATGGTAAATTAATGAAACAAGTTGCATATTTGCCAGAATTCCAAACTTCGTGAGCAGTATAGAGATCGAGACCTTAATTAATTATTATGGGTAGGATGCATGCATGCATGGCCATTTTCTAGGGTTTTAAAGGATACTAGAGCTTTTCTAGGTTAATTTGCAACTATATGTATATTTGTTTTCTAGTTCTGGGCTGATCATTAAACTCAACATTGAGTTGTAGATTATGTGAAATTAGTACATGCCATAAAATATAGTAATTTTTTATGTACCTGTTATCACCAGATTTTGGTCAAATCCGGAGGTGGGCTGTAAGAGAGATGGGCTTGGAAGATTACACGTGGAAGATCTCTGAAGCGGCCTTGCACGGAGAAGTTGGGCTAGTTTGCCCGTGTATCTTTAATTGTAGTAGATTGTATCTTAGATTAAAAGTTAGAGTTTGTCTCGTACACGGTGGGGATATTCCCACGTTAGAAAGTCCGCTGGACTATAAATATGTATCTAGGGTTTATGGAATAAACAACAACTCACGTTCAACCCAAAACAAACCAATCTCGGCGCATCGCCAACTCCTTCGTCTCGAGGGTTTCTATCAGGTAAGCGACATGCTGCCTAGATCGCATCTTGCGATCTAGGCAGCACAAGCCCCACGTTGTTCATGCGTTGCTCGTACTGAAGCGTCTTTGATGGCGAGCAACGTAGTTATCATAGATGTGTTAGGGTTAGCATAGCTCTTCGTATAACATGCTTACGTAGTGCAACCCTTGCATATCTAGCCGTCCTCACACCTATCTCAGGTGTGGGGGCGGCACCCCGCTTGATCATTATTTAGTAGATCTGATCCGTTACGATTGCTCCTTGTTCTGCAAGGATTAGTTTAATATCTGCAATAGTTAGGCCTTACAAAGGGGGGGAGGATCCAGCGGCACGTAGGGTGGCGTTCGCAAGTCCTAAACAGGATGTTCCGAGGATCAACTTCATGTTGGTTTTTAGGCCTTGTTTAGGATCGGCTTACGATCACCGTGCGTGGCCGCGAGGCCCAACCTGGAGTAGGATGATCCGATTATGCGGTGAAAACCCTAAATCGTCGTAGATCTCATTAGCTTTATCTTGATCAAGCAGGATCACCATATATTCGTGCACCCCGTATGAATCATGGGTGGATCGGCTCTTTCAGCCGATTCACAGGATAACCTGAGAGCCGATCGAGGCTCGTATTTAATGTTTACGTGTATGCCATGCAGGAAACTAAGCGAGGCATCCCCATCACCTTCCTGACCAGGTATAGGTCAGGTGGCACGCCCTTGCACTTCGCATCGGACGTGTGACCAGAAGAGCATTGCGGGCCGTCGCTCGGAGGGGTCTCAGCCAGCCGCAGCTCTAGGCTCTTCCCGGCTCTACCGTGTTGACAAGTCGCTGCCCGCCGGTGGGTTTTGGCAGTCAACACATTCTGGCACGCCCGGTGGGACAATCGTCTACATCAACCACATCGCCATCTACATCTGAGATGGCGGACGGCACGCCAGTCACCTACGAGGAGCTGCCTGACGATCTCAAGAAGAGATATGACGAGATCAAGGTCACCCTCGAAGCCGACCTCATCGGCTCTTTTCAGAGAACCCGTTCCCATGGCATCAGATGGAAGGGATTCTCACCACAAGGTGCACTCGATGGGATAGACCTCTCTGCCCCGTCGGAGGAACGCACCAGGGGCCTGCGGCAGGAGATCAACTACTTGGTGGCTCACTCGCTACACCGCCACTCTGAAAACCTGGTCAACGTGTTGGAGCGTGTCGCTCTGCGCGTGATTCAGGAGATCATGAGCCACCAGTACTCGCCGTCAGGACCAGCTCTCGGGACGCATCAAGGAGAGTTGCCACTCCAGTCCCGTCCACCGCTGCCATATGCGTTGGCAGCACCAGCTGAAGTGCCGGCTACACCGGCATTCGTCATCTACAAGATCGGTGGTGACCCTAGTGACTACCAGTTCTTGGCTGAGGCGCCTAAGGAGATCCCTCAAGGATACGCGTGCACGTATGTGCCAGATTGTGGCAACTGGCCACTCTCAAACCAGGCCACAACGTCAGGGACTCCGGCGCAAACAGGAGGGACGTCAACGACAGAGCTTGAGAAGCAGACGTGGCTAACTAAGTACGCCACCCCGACGAAACTCCAGAGCCCAGCTCCTGCAGTTGGCTCAGAGCTGGAAAAGCAAACATGGCTGGCTAAGTACGCCACCCCGGCGAATCTTCAGAGTGCAACTCCTGCAGCCGGCCACGACGGATCAGATCGGTACCATGCGAGAGACCAGTTCGGCATGGTGCCGAAAAGAAGGGCAATCGGCTATTCCAAGCCGTACCCCGACGAGTACGAGATGATCCCGCTGCCACCTAAATATCGGCTCCCTGACTTCTCCAAATTCAGTGGATCAGATGGCTCCAGCTCCATCGAGCACGTCGGCCGATATTTGGCGCAACTAGGACCGGCTTCAGTGTCGGATCAGCTACGCGTGAGGCTCTTTTCACAGTCCCTCACGGGATCGGCTTTTGGATGGTACACCTCTTTGCCAGCAAACTCCATCCGGTCTTGGAAGCAATTGGAAGAGCAGTTCCATATGCAATACCATTCAGAATCTTCCGAGTCCAGCATTGCCGATCTAGCACAACTACGTCAGAAGCGCGGAGAAACGGTGACAGAGTACATCCAGCGCTTCAGGAATCTTAGGAACAGATGTTATTCGGTTCGTATAACTGAAAAGGAAGCAGTCGAGTTGGCAGTAGCTGGCCTTGCAACACAGCTCAAGGACATGGCCTCCCAAGCAGATTATCCCTCGCTGGCGCATATGGTTCAGAAACTGTCAGCATATGAACAGCGCCACCCGGACCTGTACCAAGACAAGTTCAAGCGTGCAGTAACCCTGGTCGATGCGGAGGAAGACGAAGTTCTTGCGGGAGACCAAGAAGTAGCAGTGGCTGAGTGGACTCGGGGAGGAACCCCCGTGTCCTGCAAATGGGTAAAGCCACCAGGGCCGCCCAGGGGATTTGATTTTGATGTGACCAAGACTGAACAAATCTTCGACCTCCTGCTCAAGGAGAAACAGTTGACGATTCCTGAAGGTCTCAAGTTCCCCACGGCGCAAGAGCTAAACGGAAAGCCGTACTGCAAATTCCACAACTCGCTCTCCCATGCCACCAATGACTGCAGGGTGTGGCGTCAGCACATCCAAGCGGCGATAGAGAAGGGGCGTCTAATTTTCAACCAGTACGCCATGAAGGTCGACACCCAACCCTTCCCCGCCGTTAACATGGTGGAAGTCACCTATCCTGAGGGTTGCCAGCCAGGTCCCTCGTTCAGCATCAACATGGTAGGACCTGGGAACCACTCTGGCAAAGATGGAGATGAGGGCAGCCGCTCTCATAGCAAGGACACAGAGGAGGCCACTCCACGCGATCGGCTCCATCATGATGGCAAGCGCTACGTCACAGAGGGAGAAGTGAAGAACTTAAGATATCAACGACCTCTCTCTGATCACCTCCTCAGCAAATATGTGAGTCAGTATGACCAACGCCGACGGTCCAACTATGATGATGAAGGAGATCGTCTGGCTAGAGAAGCCAGAAGACATCGTCGGCAGGATCGCGATGAGGAGGAGCACGAGCGCCGTGTGATGTCTACGTTCCCCCTCCTTTCCTGTAGACAGTGTTGGGCCTCCAAGAGCAGAGGTTTGTAGAACAGCAGCAAGTTTTCCCTTAAGTGGATCACCCAAGGTTTATCGAACTCAGGGAGGAAGAGGTCAAAGATATCCCTCTCATGCAACCCTGCAACCACAAAGCAAGAAGTCTCTTGTGTCCCCAACACACCTAATAGGTGCACTAGTTCGGCGAAGAGATAGTGAAATACAGGTGGTATGAATATATATAAGCAGTAGCAACGGTGCCAGAAAATAGCTTGCTGGCGTGTAGTTGATGGTGGTAGTATTGCAAAGAGAGTAACGCAAAGAAAAACAAACAAGCGAGTAACGCAGCAGTATTTAGGAACAAGGCCTAGGGATTACACTTTCACTAGTGGACACTCTCAACATTGATCACATAACAGAATAGATAAATGCATACTCTACACTTTTGTTGGATGATGAACACATTGCGTAGGATTACACGAACCCTCAATGCCGGAGTTAACAAGCTCCACAATTTGTTCATATTTAGTAACCTTATAGTGTAAGATAGATCAAAAGACTAAACCAAGTACTAACATAGCATGCACACTATCGCCTTCATGCATATGTAGGAGGAATAGATCACATCAATACCATCATAGTAATAATTAACTCCACAATCTACAAGAGATCATGATCATAGCCTACGACAAGAACCACACGGTGCACACACTAATCACCTTTACACACGTGCAGGAGGAATAGAACTACTTTAATAACATCACTAGAGTAGCACATAGATAAATTGTGATACAAAACTCATATGAATCTCAATCATGTAAAGCAGCTCATGAGATTATTGTATTGAGGTACATGGGAGAGAGATGAACCACATAGCTACGTGAAGCCCTCGGCCCTCGGGGTGGATTACTCCCTCCTCATCATGGAGGCAGCGATGGCGGTGAAGATGGCGGTGAAGACGGCGGTGGAGATGGCTCCGGGGGCAATTCCCCGTCCGGCAGGGTGCCGGAACAGAGAGTTCTGTCCCCCGAATTGGAGTTTCGCGACGGTGGCGGCGCCCCTGGAGTCTTTCTGGAGTTTCGTCAATCGGTATCAGGGTTTTCGATCCAGGGGCTTTATATAGGCGAAGAGGCGGCGCAGGAGGGTCGAAGGGGCGACGAAACCATAGGGCGGCGTGGGCCCCCCCCTGGCCGCGCCGCCATGTGGTTTGGTGGGCCTGTGCCCCCTCCCTGGTGGCTCTCGGGTGTTCTGGATGCTTCCGATGAAAATAGGAACCTGGGCGTTGATTTCGTCCGATTCCGAGAATATTTCGTTACTAGGATTTCTGAAACCAAAGACAGCAGAAAACAGGAACTGGCACTTCGGCATCTTGTTAATAGGTTAGTTCCAGAAAATGCACGAATATGACATAAAGTGTGCATAAAACATGTAGATAACATCAATAATGTGGCATGGAACATAAGAAATTATCGATACGTCGGAGACGTATCAGCATCCCCAAGCTTAGTTCTGCTCGTCCCGAGCAGGTAAAACGATAACAAAGATAATTTCTGGAGTGACATGCCATCATAATCTTGATCATACTATTTGTAAAGCATATGTAGTGAATGCAGCGATCAAAACAATGTATATGACATGAGTAAACAATTGAATCATATAGCAAAGACTTTTCATGAATAGTACTTTCGAGACAAGCATCAATAAGTCTTGCATAAGAGTTACTCATAAAGCAATAAATTCATAGTAGAGACATTGAAGCAACACAATGGAAGATTAAGTTTCAGCGGTTGCTTTCAACTTGTAACATGTATATCTCATTGATATTGTCAACATAGAGTAATATAATAAGTGCAATAAGCAAGTATGTAGGAATCAATGCATAGTTCACACAAGTGTTTGCTTCTTGAGGTGGAGAGAAATAGGTGAACTGACTCAACATTGAAAGTAAAAGAATGGTCCTCATAGAGGAAAAGCATCGATTGCTATATTTGTGCTAGAGCTTTGATTTTGAAAACATGAAACAATTTTGTCAACGGTAGTAATAAAGCATATGCATCATGTAAATTATATCTTATAAGTTGCAAGCCTCATGCATAGTGTACCAATAGTGCCCGCACCTTGTCCTAATTAGCTTGGACTACCTGGATTATCACCGCAATACATATGCTTTAACCAAGTATCACAAAGGGGTACCTCTATGCCGCCTGTACAAAGGTCTAAGGAGAAAGCTCGCATTTGGATTTCTCGCTTTTGATTATTCTCAACTTAGACATCCATACCGGGACAACATAGACAACAGATAATGGACTCCTCTTTTAATGCTTTAAGCATTCAACAACAATTAATTCTTTTCTCATTAGAGATTTGAGGATGTTTGTCCAAAACTGAAACTTCCACCATGGAACATGGCTTCGGTTAGCGGCCCAATGTTCTTCTCTCACAATATGCATGCTCAAACCATTCAACTCAGTGTAGATCGCCCTTACTTCAGACAAGACGAACATGCATAGCAACTCACATGAAATTCAACAATGAACAGTTGATGGCGTCCCCAGTAAACATGGTTATCGCACAACAAGCAACTTAATAAGAGATAAAGTGCATAATTACATATTCAATACCACAATAGTTTTTAAGCTATTTGTCCCATGAGCTATATATTGCAAAGGTGAATGATGGAATTTTAAAGGTAGCACTCAAGCAATTTACTTTGGAATGGCGGAAAATACCATGTAGTATAGGTAGGTATGGTGGACACAAATGGCATAGTGGTTGGCTCAAGTATTTTGGATGCATGAGAAGTATTCCCTCTCGATACAAGGTTTAGGCTAGCAAGGCTTATTTGAAACAAACACAAGGATGAACCGGTGCAGCAAAACTCACATAAAAGACATATTGTAAACATTATAAGACTCTACATCGTCTTCCTTGTTGTTCAAACTCAATACTAGAAATTATCTAGACCTTAGAGAAACCAAATATGCAAACCAAATTTTAGCATGCTCTATGTATTTCTTCATTAATGGGTGCAAAGTATATGATGCAAGAGCTTAAACATGAGCACAACAATTGCCAAGTATCACATTACCCAAGACATTATAGCAATTACTACATGTATCATTTTCCAATTCCAACCATATAACAATTTAACGAAGAAGAAAACTTCGCCATGAATATTATGAGCTAAGAACACATGTGTTCATACGAACCAGCGGAGCGTGTCTCTCTCCCACACAAGCATTTATTCAAACAAAAACAAAAACAAAAGCATACAGACGCTCCAAGTAAAGCACATAAGATGTGACCGAATAAAAATATAGTTTCAAGAGAAGGAACCTGATAATTTGTCGATGAAGAAGGGGATGCCTTGGGCATCCCCAAGCTTAGACGCTTGAGTCTTCTTAGAATATGCAGGGATGAACCACCGGGGCATCCCCAAGCTTAGAGCTTTCACTCTCCTTGATCATAGTATATCATCCTCCTCTCTTGACCCTTGAAAACTTCCTCCACACCAAACTCGAAACAACTCATTAGAGGGTTAGTGCACAATAAAAATTAACATATTCAGAGGTGACACAATCATTCTTAACACTTCTGGACATTGCATAATGCTACTGGACATTAGTGGATCAAAGAAATTCATCCAACATAGCAAAAGAGGCAATGCGAAATAAAAGGCAGAATCTGTCAAAACAGAACAGTTCGTATTGACGAATTTTAAAATGGCACCAGACTTGCTCAAATGAAAATGCTCAAATTGAATGAAAGTTGCGTACATATCTGAGGATCATGCACGTAAATTGGCTTAATTTTCTGAGTTACCTACAGGGAGGTGGACCCAGATTCGTGACAGCAAAGAAATCTGGAACTGCGCAGTAATCCAAATCTAGTACTTACTTTTCTATCAACGGCTTTACTTGGCACAACAAAACACAAAACTAAGATAAGGAGAGGTTGCTACAGTAGTAAACAACTTCCAAGACACAAAATAAAAACAAGGTACTGTAGCAAAATAACACATGGGTTATCTCCCAAGAAGTTCTTTTCTTTATAGCCATTAAGATGGGCTCAGCAGTTTTAATGATGCACTCGCAAGAAATAGTATTTGAAGCAAAAGAGAGCATCAAGAGGCAAATTCAAAACAACTTTAAGTCTAACATGCTTCCTATGCATAGGAATCTTGTAAATAAACAAGTTCATGAAGAGCAAAGTAACAAGCATTGGAAGATAAAACAAGTGTAGCTTCAAAAATTTCAGCACATAGAGAGGCATTTTAGTAACATGAAAATTTCTACAACCATATTTTCCTCTCTCATAATAACTTTCAGCAGCAACATGAGCAAACTCAACAATATAACCATCACATAAAGCATTCTTATCATGAGTCTCATGCATAAAATTATTACTCTCCACATAGGCATAATCAATTTTATTAGTTGTAGTGGGAGCAAATTCAACAAAGTAGCTATCATTATTATTCTCATCAAGTGTAGGAGGCATAGTATAGTCACAACAAAATTTACTCTCCATAGTAGGTGGCACTAAAAGACCACTATCATTATAATCATCATAAATAGGAGGCAAAGTATCATCAAAGAAAATTTTCTCCTCAATGCTTGGGGGACTAAAAATATCATGCTCATCAAAGCCAGCTTCTCCAAGCTTAGAATTTTCCATATCATTAGCAACAATGGTGTTCAAAGCGTTCATACTAATATCATTGCTACTAGCATGCAAATAAGATTCCATGGGTTTTTTAATTTTCGCATTAAACCATTCATGTCTTGACTCAGGAAATAGAATAAAAAGCTCACAGATGTTTTCCATTATGCCTTACTAGTGTAAACAAGAAACAAAAAGTTGCAATTGCAGGATCTAAAGGAAATAGCTTCGAGTACTTACAATGGCGGAAAATAGCTTGGTAGCCGAGGTCCGGAGTGTGAGTACCTTTTACCTTTCCTCCCCGGCAACGGCGCCAGAAAAGTGCTTGATGTCTACGTTCCCCCTCCTTTCCTGTAGACAGTGTTGGGCCTCCAAGAGCAGAGGTTTGTAGAACAGCAGCAAGTTTTCCCTTAAGTGGATCACCCAAGGTTTATCGAACTCAGGGAGGAAGAGGTCAAAGATATCCCTCTCATGCAACCCTGCAACCACAAAGCAAGAAGTCTCTTGTGTCCCCAACACACCTAATAGGTGCACTAGTTCGGCGAAGAGATAGTGAAATACAGGTGGTATGAATATATATAAGCAGTAGCAACGGTGCCAGAAAATAGCTTGCTGGCGTGTAGTTGATGGTGGTAGTATTGCAGCAGTAGTAATGCAGTAAAACAGTAAACAAGCAGTAGTAACGCAGCAGTATTTAGGAACAAGGCCTAGGGATTACACTTTCACTAGTGGACACTCTCAACATTGATCACATAACAGAATAGATAAATGCATACTCTACACTTTTGTTGGATGATGAACACATTGCGTAGGATTACACGAACCCTCAATGCCGGAGTTAACAAGCTCCACAATTTGTTCATATTTAGTAACCTTATAGTGTAAGATAGATCAAAAGACTAAACCAAGTACTAACATAGCATGCACACTATCGCCTTCATGCATATGTAGGAGGAATAGATCACATCAATACCATCATAGTAATAATTAACTCCACAATCTACAAGAGATCATGATCATAGCCTACGACAAGAACCACACGGTGCACACACTAATCACCTTTACACACGTGCAGGAGGAATAGAACTACTTTAATAACATCACTAGAGTAGCACATAGATAAATTGTGATACAAAACTCATATGAATCTCAATCATGTAAAGCAGCTCATGAGATTATTGTATTGAGGTACATGGGAGAGAGATGAACCACATAGCTACAGCGAAGCCCTCAGCCTCAGGGGTGGATTACTCCCTCCTCATCATGGAGGCAGCGATGGCGGTGAAGATGGCGGTGAAGACGGCGGTGGAGATGGCTCCGGGGGCAATTCCCCGTCCGGCAGGGTGCTGGAACAGAGAGTTCTGTCCCCCGAATTGGAGTTTCGCGATGGTGGCGGCGCCCCTGGAGTCTTTCTGGAGTTTCGTCAATCGGTATCAGGGTTTTCGATCCAGGGGCTTTATATAGGCGAAGAGGCGGCGCAGGAGGGTCGAAGGGGCAACGAAACCATAGGGCGGCGCGGGCCCCCCCCTGGCCGCGCCGCCATGTGGTTTGGTGGGCCTGTGCCCCCTCCCTGGTGGCTCTCGGGTGTTCTGGATGCTTCCGATGAAAATAGGAACCTGGGCGTTGATTTCGTCCGATTCCGAGAATATTTCGTTACTAGGATTTCTGAAACCAAAGACAGCAGAAAACAGGAACTGGCACTTCGGCATCTTGTTAATAGGTTAGTTCCAGAAAATGCACGAATATGACATAAAGTGTGCATAAAACATGTAGATAACATCAATAATGTGGCATGGAACATAAGAAATTATCGATACGTCGGAGACGTATCACCGTGCCACAGACAGGTCAAGGGAGCAAGATGACAACGCCAGACACTGGGACTGCCCTTTCTTCAGACACTGCTGGGATTCAGGAATGAGCCGATTGCCCACAATCGGCAATTGCCCAGAATGCAACAAGAAGAAGAAGGAGGCAACCAACGTGTCTGTGTTCGAGCGATTAGGGCCTCTCCCGCCACAGAGCAAACGTGCTGAGTCACCTCGTTGGGCAGATCTTGAGGATTCCGAAGATGAGGGACTAGAAGAAGAAGAAGACAGGTACCACCGTCCAAGGTGGTGCCCAGACGGACTCAGCCGTTCACAAAAACGCAGGGTTCAGCGGTTGCGCGGCCTGGAGGAAGCCGAAAGGTTATACCTGCACACGCTAAGGAAGGCACGGCCTGATCTGGCTGCAAATGTCCAGCGAGCCCTGGATGAAGAGGGTCGTCCACGGAGAATGGAGTGGCGTCCCAAGCAAAAGAAAGCCGATGATGAAACATCGGCTGGCACAAACGTGGTACTCGTCTTGCCGACGGAGCTTAGTGCTCCACGATTATACGATGCACTCAAGGTGGACGACAGCAGGCGCATCAAGTCAGAGGTTGGGTTGGTTTTATCCAGCCTGACCGAGTAGCAAGATTAACCCAATGAGCAAACCGGGCGAGGCTGATCCTTGTGATCGGCCCCAAAAAATTTATGGAGGGACATCCCAAAACCTTCATCGAACAAGCAATGTGGAGGCCGATTCCAGCAATCGGCCAAAATTATCCTCTGCACATATTATGCTTGTGTTCAGCAATGATCCACTGGGCAGCGGCCACGTCGGTAGATGAAAGTCAGCATGAATCTTTACGAAGCCGACGTGCAAGTGCAGTGCCCTCACTAACCATAAAAGCCGACATCTGCAGTCATTTGGCAAATATCGGCTCGGGGGGCATATAGTCAGATGAACACGTGCAGATAAACATGTGTAAACATGTGTGCAGAGAAACATTGGGGGCCGATTGAGAAAAATCGGCCAAATAAAAAAAAAATTCGCAAGAAGCGAAGCCGATGCGCAGTCATCGACTTTAGTACAGTTGCACAGGACCAAGACCTACTGGCTATGTGCTCAAGGGTTTACATCAACATCGATGTTCAGTAGAAGAAAGCTGATCAGCGACTTATGCATCCTCGCCGGTATTCTTGCCTTGATGAAGGCTCGGGGGGCAGCTCGCCCTAAAAAATTCTTTAGAGAGCCGATTTTGATGGAATCGGCTGATTCTGCATTACGACTCGGAGGCCGATGGTGACACATGTGGTTGGCTCACGACTGTCCTCGCCTTGATGAAGGCTCGGGGGGCAACGGACTACATGGATATTTGGTTCTTTAGAAACCAATTGGAGTTGCATCGGCTGATCCTGCGTCGTGATCCTCTCTGGAAGCAGTTCTGGTCGCGAAAGAAGATTGCTGAAGCTATGGAGAGGAATCAGGAAAGGAGGCCGTCGGCTTTTACAGATTTTGGACTGTCCTGTCGCTGCAAAGGGATTGGATTCTCAAAATAGCCGATGAGCAGTCATCGGCTAAGGGATTGCGAAAAATTATGGTCAAATACCAAATCGCAGCCTGAAATTGAGAAGTTCTTGGCCTACGAGCTAATCGACATGAGAGTCCGGCTTCATAGGCGTCCAAAAGAAAAGAAATCCGATACATTGCTATCGGTCTTGACATGACAGGCGGAAGGAATGAAATTGGAGCAATCGCAGGATGAATCAAAAGAACAATTTCATTAATTCAGAGGAGCGGCTTTACAAGAAAGAGGCGATGGTTCTCAAAAGAGGGATCTAGTGCCTAGCGCACTGCTACTACTAGTCCTATTCTACTAGTCGTCGCTGTCCTCGTCGTCACCGCCGTCGATGTCGTCGGTGCTGCTCCCAGGGAGCTCCTCGTCGCTGCTACCCCAGCCCGTGGCCGGAGCCTCTTCCTCCTCGTCATCATCATCGTCCTCGCTGTCCGCCCAGGAGCGGAAGCGCTTGGTTGGCGGGTACCCGGCGGAAGAGGAAGATTCATCTTCCTCCTCCTCTTCTCCTTCTTCATCGTCGTCTTCATCCTCGCTATCCGCCCACATGCGGGAGCGCTTCTTCGGCGGGAGCTTGGTGGAGGGGAAGGCCTTGGCTGAGGGAGAAGAGGGTTTTTTGGTGCCGATGGCTGGAACAGAGGAAGGGGATGAAGAAAGCTAATCGGTCGGCACAGTTAAATAATGAGGAGCCTGGTGGAAATTTAATGTCATTATAGTTTCCGAGGAGATGACGCCAGAGCTATCGAATTTTGCAGAGAAGCTGAGAAGACAGGGCATAATGATAACGGATACTGCAACAGCTCTGCTCTGCCACGACATGACCCGACAGGAAAGCATAATGATTTTGGAAATGTTATTTCCAAAACCAGGGGGGCATGTGTTATCACCAGATTTTGGTCAAATCCGAAGGTGGGCCGTAAGAGAGATGGGCTTGGAAGATTACACGTGGAAGATCTCTGAAGCGGCCTTGCACGGAGAAGTTGGGCTAGTTTGCCCGTGTATCTTTAATTGTAGTAGATTGTATCTTAGATTAAAAGTTAGAGTTTGTCTCGTACACGGTGGGGATATTCCCACGTTAGAAAGTCCGCTGGACTATAAATATGTATCTAGGGTTTATGGAATAAACAACAACTCACGTTCAACCCAAAACAAACCAATCTCGGCGCATCGCCAACTCCTTCGTCTCGAGGGTTTCTATCAGGTAAGCGACATGCTGCCTAGATCGCATCTTGCGATCTAGGCAGCACAAGCCCCACGTTGTTCATGCGTTGCTCGTACTGAAGCGTCTTTGATGGCGAGCAACGTAGTTATCATAGATGTGTTAGGGTTAGCATAGCTCTTCGTATAACATGCTTACGTAGTGCAACCCTTGCATATCTAGCCGTCCTCACACCTATCTCAGGTGTGGGGGCGGCACCCCGCTTGATCATTATTTAGTAGATCTGATCCGTTACGATTGCTCCTTGTTCTGCAAGGATTAGTTTAATATCTGCAATAGTTAGGCCTTACAAAGGGGGGGAGGATCCAGCGGCACGTAGGGTGGCGTTCGCAAGTCCTAAACAGGATGTTCCGAGGATCAACTTCATGTTGGTTTTTAGGCCTTGTTTAGGATCGGCTTACGATCACCGTGCGTGGCCGCGAGGCCCAACCTGGAGTAGGATGATCCGATTATGCGGTGAAAACCCTAAATCGTCATAGATCTCATTAGCTTTATCTTGATCAAGCAGGATCACCATATATTCGTGCACCCCGTACGAATCATGGGTGGATCGGCTCTTTGAGCCGATTCACAGGATAACCTGAGAGCCGATCGAGGCTCGTATTTAATGTTTACGTGTATGCCATGCAGGAAACTAAGCGAGGCATCCCCATCACCTTCCTGACCAGGTATAGGTCAGGTGGCACGCCCTTGCACTTCGCATCGGACGTGTGACCAGAAGAGCATTGCGGGCCGTCGCTCGGAGGGGTCTCAGCCAGCCGCAGCTCTAGGCTCTTCCCGGCTCTACCGTGTTGACAAGTCGCTGCCCGCCGGTGGGTTTTGGCAGTCAACAGTACCCTACGAGGCAGTACGTGTGGTGTACCCTTAATTATTAATTGGTAGACATGTACCGTTGGCATGTTTGAAGAAAATTTGAATTTGGAAGAAGTTTTTTAAGTAAAATTAACGCAAGCACAAAATCATGTGTGATGGTGAAATTTCTAGAACAAATTAATACAAACCTAGTAATATGAGTTTGTTTGGCTTTCTGCCCACAAGTGAGTATTGTGCGCATGTACTTTGATGCAAAATCCCGCCATACAAAACTTTTTAGTTATCATATGACCTCAAGTTTGGAAGAGATCGTATTTTAAGCAACTTCACAAACAAGAGATTCTAACAATTATATGCATGCATGAAAGAATGATTTCCCTTTTTTATTACTCTACAAAAATGGCTAGATGTGTGTTATTTGTGAAGGAGGGCTACCAAATTTTAACAGTTGCACATTATTGTCATAATTCCACCTTTTGGAAGCAGTAGGGTAGACATGCTTTCCGCTTGGTAGGATGTGTTAGTGCCATCAATTTTGTAGATATAGGTTCAAGGATTTGTTCATCTTAATCTGCAACTATATATGGATTTTTAAGCTTTTGCCTAGTAATTAAACTCATAATTGAAATAATGTAGGTTATTTAACTACATACATGCCATAAATTCGGACAGGAAATACTTGGACGTGCCTTGCGAGGGTGGTAACAAACAAGAACACAATGACCAAACTTCAAATGCCAATCCACCCACCAAGCTATACGATTGGCATGTACAATCGATCGACTCCTTCTAATCAAATTTGAATACAATAGAAGAAGTTTAAAAAAATTCAAAATGAGATCAACTTGTGCATTGAGTCATCCTTTGTTATTTATTTGCTTGTAAAAATAGAAACATAGGCATATGAATGTATTCGAAACACTTCACTTTTCAACGGGGAAGGGACCCGAAGGTCCCAGAAAAACAAAAAAAGATTACAATAGTAGTACTCCTTTGAGAAGGTAGTAGAAGAAGGATCCTCGAAGAGCCAAATGCTTTTATTATCCACAGCTGTTCGGCTCTTTTCCTTCTCGTGTAAGCTATCGCGCAATGATTATACTAATGGTCGGATGGTAGTACAACCATTTTCGCAAACTTCTGCGCCCTTCGTCATGTCAGCATCGTATCCCAGTGTGCAAGCAGTCTGCTCGAATGAAATACTCCTAAGTACGTACGGTATTCCCTCCAAAGACACACCACACGGTATTCCCTCCAAAGACGCACCGTCGCCCCGATCTGCTCGAATGAAATACTCCAAAATACTTCTGCGCCCTTCGTCATGTCAGCATCGTATCCCAGTGTGCAAGCAGTCTCCTATGAAATGGAGACGACATTTTGTTGAAAAGTGTTGGTGCATGCTATATACCACACTAGTATGAGAGTTTTTACAGCATTATTCCGATTTCCACAGAATGCATTAAATTTGGACGCGATGCCACACTGACAAGAGTGGTTTAAACAAGGCCATTATTTTTATTATGTTATATTACTACAATACTCCAAGGTAGCACTAGTAGCCTTCGGTTGTACTCTGCCGGTCGCGCTGCCTCATTCGACCAGACTTTATTCTTCTTCTCATATATATATACAAAATACTGTCTGCCGAGGTTCGATGACCGCACCGTCGCCCCTCTCCGCGCCGCCGTCTTGGGCCGCGCCACCATTCTCCCCGCCGAGTTCTCCCCCGTCCCCGACGCACCACCGTCAAGCACCACCGGACCGGTCTTCGCAGGTATGTACATCTCCAACCTCCGGCGAGTACAGAGGTTCATCGGTCATTGTGTTCGATATAACCTTAATTTGGGGATTGCAATGTGAGTAACTTACTGGGTTTTCTAGGAAATGAAAACGGCGTCGCTCGATGCCTACACTGCGTCGGCGGATACATGGAAAGCGGAGACGGATGCTCTGCATGCATCGGCGGAGACATGTAAAGCGGATGCGGATGCGGATGCGGATGCGGAGGCAAAGGCGAAGGCGGTGGCTAGGATGGGCCCGGGCGCTGTGGCGCTGGCAAATGCTCGTATCGAAGCTGCATTTTGTTGGAAAGTCTTGGCGCGTGCTTCGAGAGTTTTGGCGGCGCAGCCGGGAGAACCGTCGGAGGCTTCGAAGCTAGCTGCTTTGAACGCGTCGAGAGCTTGGATGGTGACTTCATCTAAGGCGGCGCTTGTTGCATATGATCGTGACTCGTCAACCCCTTTGTAAGTTCTACCTTCCCCAACTGCAATGAGGTTAGATCTGGTGGATTGGGTTTTTTGCCCAAACCAGACGCGATGATGCATTGAGATGTTTTTGTATTTTTGATGATGCATTCTGCTTCTTTTGTAATTTGGGTGATTCATTATGCTTTTTAGGTAGTAATTTTTCTGATGCACTCACCTCTTCAGGAATTTTTCATGGTTTTTTTTTTCTGTCAACCTAGCTAATGCTCTCTGCTGTTTAGCCAGAAGTTGGATGATGCATTGTACTATTTACATATATTTTACTCTGATGATGCATTTTGCTCTTTTAGCCTTTTAGGTAATTTTTCTGATTCCTTGAACAGTTTGGGAAATTTCGATGAAGAATTTTGCTGTCAACTTAGATGATGTATTGTGCTGTTTACATTTTATTACCTATATCAAAGCTAACCCCATCTGATGTTACCACAGCGTTTTGGGTCCTGTAGAGGTCTCTTTTTCCTCCAATCGTGTTGACACGTTAGCAATTATTACTGTATATGCGAGATTGCCTTCCGTTGGTGCGTCCTATTTTTGTGGTGTTTTTTTTTTGCAAATTAAGGGCTTCATTGATTATGCAACAGGATTACAATTGCATTGTCCTGTTTACAATATTTTGATTTTGCTGATGCATTGTGCTGTTCACATTATTTTGATTTTGCTGATGCATTGTCCTGTTTACATTATTTTGATTTTGCTGATGCATTGTGCTATTTACACTATTTTGATTTTGCTGATGCACCGTGCAGTTTAGGAAACTTTGATGATGAATTAGATGATGCATTTTGCTGCTTAGTCAAATTAGATGTTGCATTTTGTTTTAAAAAATAGATGATGCAGTGTGATGTTTACATAATTTTGACGATGCATCGTGCGATTTGCATAATCCTACCAGCTTCAGTCAAGGACACCCACAACAATCAATGATCTGCCTGGAGATGTAGTCTCTCAGATTCTTGTCAGGCTTCCTCCCCATCCAACCTGCTTACTAGCTGCATCAGGCACCAAGAAAGCATGGAGGCAATGTATGGGAAGCAATTATTTCAGAAAGCTAACTGTGTCACACAACGGAGGAAACCCGTTGCTAGGGTTTTTCACCAACAACTCCGAGGACAATCGATTCATCACAGAGCATGATCTTCACCCGGCCATCTTGAAGATGCTGGCAATCCCGTCTCAGGTGAACGGTCCCAAAATCTATGTCATGGGATGCCGCGATGGTATGGTGCTACTCCATTCTAATGTATCCAGTGGGTATATATCAGTCTGGGATCCAATTAGGCAAGTTCTCACAGCGATACCAGAACCACCATTGTGGCGCAATCACACAATTGAAAGCAGCGGCTCAATTCTCCGTTCGAGAAACAACTCTGAACCGTTTACACATTGTGGCAAGTTCTCGGTTGTTTGGATAACAACTAAACGTTACGATGCACAGGCTCATATCTACTAACCAGATTCAAAAGAATGGGAGTTTCTAGCTCGATCAACTCCGATCTTTGTCGAGAGATTGACCGTAGACCGGCAACTCTCATAGGGGGTATTTTGTACTTGGCCAACGAAGTCTAGATATATCATTGAGCTTGACCATGCAAAGAAGGCTCAAATATATTCGGTGCCCTCATGAGACGCATGATATATTCATGCTTAACATTCACATCTTCAAGGGACATAATGGAGATGTTGCCCTTCTTTGTTATAAGAGACTTCACCCTACAAACATGGGCCGATACAAGATCATCAACGAGCGATCACGAGTCATGGACATGTCATATAAATTTTGAATTGGATACTTTTTTTGGCCTTGACACATCATTTCCATACAATTGGAAACATGCAGTAAGGTTACTCTGCGTATTTGAGGACAAAAATGAGCTGGTTGTACGGGCAAAGGAGGGAGTATTCCAATTAGATATGAGCAACTGGCAGTGGAGAAAGTACAATTCTGCTAGACGTTGGTGCACTTTACATCCCTACTCAGTTAGACCGGGTTAGTCATTCATATGTAACCTTTGCATTCATTTACATATGACTTTTGCTGATCAATTTGTTCATTTCCTGACAGTAACCGACCTGATCCAGAGTGCAACATCAAGGACACGAAAAAGAACGCGCTGTCAGGAACCCATCTAATTCAAAGTTCAACATCCATAAGAGAAAAGGAAGTCGCATATGAAGGAGCAAGGCTTGTTTGGGCAAGAAGTGATAGCCCAGCTTTTGTTTGGTCTGATGTCTTTTAGTTTTCGTTCTGGTGGAAATGTCGCTGCACCATTTGTTTGTACTGCAGCTCCATAGTGCTAGCTGCTTGTATGTTGGCGCTGTCCTACGTCTGCTTGTTTTGGGGACATTAATATGCCACGAAACCTTTGTTTTATGTGATCAAACGGTCATCTCTGCATGTATATGTTTGGGTTCTGATGAAACCTTTTTTGTGATCTGTACATATATTTGAGTCAGTCTGTGTTTTGTTTTATGATGGGCGGGAGTATTTGTTTTACTACACCATTGTTTATCCGAATTGTATTACTCACTCTATTCAAAAAGTTAGCGGCTCACCTTTTTCCTTCAAGATACGGATGTATCTACACACTAAAAACATATATAGATGAAACCATCTTCAGACAAAGTTTAGTCACTTATGTATGGACGGGGGTAGTATTATTTATGTTGTGCTCCCAAACAAGCAGACATCGGACAGCGCCTGTTTAAAGTTCCTATGTGTAATCTTATCCCCTTTGGAAGTTAAGCATTAAACTCTACTAGTACAACCGTGGTGGTCTTGTGATGTAGTACTCTTTAGATGCATTTGTGATGTAGTAGTACAGTACTTTTTTTTGAACTGGTATAGTACTATCTAAGAAGAGTACTCCCTCCGATTCACATTCATTTTACACCAAGAAATATGGATCGGAGCGAGGGAGTAAATTAAACATGGCATCTCGTGCATGAAGCTTGACAGATCGATCAGGTTGGCTAGAATGGCAATACAATGCTCCTCATTAGGCAAATGCATGCCATGTACGATAGTATACATCCAGTAAAGAAGTCTATACTGACATAAAAAAGACTACATTGGGGATGAGAGTCAATTGGGGAATCTACAATACATAAAATCTTGCTCGTATCTGATTTTGGCTAAGAGGGTTTTCCTCACATTACACGTGCCACTTTCCTTGTCTGCAAAACAAGTTCCAATAAAGGAAGAGGAAAGAAGAGGACATTGTGGGCGAGATTGAACACCTTTTTATGTGTTAAGCTGAGGCCTTGTTTAGCTGAGGATTTCGACTTAGGCCTAACAGCTCAGCACACCCAGAAATAAATTTCCTTGCGCGCACCACTGTCAGCAAAAATAACAAAATTAGCACGCAAGATTAAGAACAAAGTGAATTTAAGTAACTTGGTTAGCTTTTCAAGCAATATATTCAGAGAAAGAGCACACATGTCCGGCTAGAAATAATCGTAAGAGAACAACAATAAATCTAAGACATCCCACTTCATATGCAGAAGGGACGCGACAGCGCATGGATTCATACCTTGAGTCGACTCTGGCTCGTAGAAGGGCAGTCGCGCCTCGAGGATGCCGGCGACGTCTCCACCTCGATCTCACATGTGACTGCTTCTCGGTGGGCGGTGCGCCACGCCATGTAGAAGATCTATCAAAAGAGGAGAGCCCGATGGCGCTACCGACGCCTCAACCTTGATAGCACCGGCTTGTTGCTCCGCACCGAGATGCGCCACGTGCAAGATTTAGCGGATGCGCCAATTTTAGAGATATGTCATGATCGTTGTAACAAATTTCAACATGATGATGATTTGATCCTGCACTCGGCCTTGAACATAAGTACTAGTACAGTCTCACAATTTTTTTATCATTATACTTTGCGAGATTTAGCGGATGCGCCAAATTCAGAGATAGATCATGATCATGGTAACACAATTTTCAATGTAATGATGATTTGATGTTGCACTAGACCTTGAACATAAGTACTAGTACGGTCTAACAATTTTGTATCATTATACTTTGCAAGTTTTAGCGGATGCGCCCATTTTCAGAGGATCATGGTAACAAATTTTCAACGTGATGATGATTTGATGTTGCACTCGACCTTGAACAGAAGTACTACTACTGTCTTACAATTTCTTTATCATTATACTTTGCAAGATTTAGCAGATGCGCCAAATTCAGAGATAGATCATGATCATGGTAACAAATTTTCAACGCGATGATGATTTGATGTTGCACTCGAACTTGAACAGAAGTACTAGTACAGTCTCACAATTTTTTTATCATTATACTTTGCGAGATTTAGCGGATGCGCCAAATTCAGAGATAGATCGTGATCATGGTAACACACTTTTCAATGTAATGATGATTTGATGTTGCACTCGACCTTGAACATAAGTACTAGTACGGTCTCACAATTTTGTATCATTATACTTTGCAAGTTTTAGCGGATGCGCCCATTTTCAGAGGTAGATCATGATCATGGTAAAAAATTTTCAACGTGATGATGATTTGATGTTGCACTCGAACTTGAACAGAAGTACTAGTATGGTCTCACAATTTTTATTATCATTATACTTTGAAAGATATAGCGGATGCGCCAATTTCAGAGATAGATCATGATCATGGTAACAAATTTTCAACGTGATGGTGATTTGATGTTGCACTCGGCCTAGAATAGAAGTACTAGTACGGTCTCACAATTTTTTTTATCATTATACTTGGCAAGATATAGCGGATACGCTAATTTCAGAGATAGATCATGACCATGGTAGTGACCAATATTCAAGGTGACGATGATTTGATTTTGCACTCGGCCTTGAACAGAGGTACTAGTACGGTCTCAAAATTTTTTATCATTATACTTGGACCTTAGCGAAATTCAAAATCTCATAGCGGCAAAACTTCCCGCCTACAAAATACAAAAAATTCACACGCTTCCAAATTCCCATTCTACCCCTGTGGAGATGACAGCAAAGTCGGTTGGTGGGGGTTCTGCCCGTCATTTTTTGGATCACCACCTCCCTAGCCCGGAAACCCTCCCAAAAAAAATTCATTTCCCTCAGACCACCCACCGGAACTTCCCAAGTCCCTCTCTCCCACCTCCACGACCACCGCACCGGAACATCCCCGCCGGACTTCCACAGCCTACCCGAGCCCTCGCGATCCTCGTCATCCGCTGCACTGCCGGGCCGCTTCATCGACGCCGTCATCAACCGGATCGGATCATCCCCGCCGAACCTCGAAACCATATGCTCATCTAGCAGTCTACCGCAGTCGCTTCAGCTGCGGTATCGTCCACCCCAGTGAGCCGCCGCCGGATCCGTCGTCCACCGCATCGGATCTTGCTCACCGACACCGCTGTGCACGAACCGGATCTGCTTCACCGGCGCCGTGCATGATCTAAACTCTTCTACTGTCGCTTTTCTATTGCTTGCCTGCAAGTTCTTGTTTAATCTTGGGGGAACCTGTTTGTGCTAACGACGCGCCGTTACGTTTTTGCAGATGAGATGAGTAATCATGAAGTGTAATGGCCGTCTCTCCAACCCCAAGTAGCACATGTAGCGTACTTCATCACCGGATCTATCAACCCTAGGAAGATCTGCTGTGACTCCCACAGAGTGCTTCTCCTAATGTAAGTCCCTTGTTTTAGCGCCATGTTAAGGTTCAGATGCTTGTTTGTCCGAAGCTCTTTTAGTTCATTCCTAGCTATGACCGTAACACGTTGCTATTTTCTACTTCATTGCTAACTTTAAGCGATTGAACATTTTGGTTTGCATTCCCTGCTCTGTAGATGTAGCCATCATAACTTCTATCTTGCTCAATCGTTGTTACAAAAATTATAGGTATTATAGTAACATCCTGCTATTATTTAGTTCATGGCCAATTTTAAGTAATTGCACATGTTGGTTCGCATTCCCTGCTCTATAGCTTTTAGCATCGTAACTTCTATATTTGGTTTACATTCCCTGCTCTGTAGATCTAGCCATCATAACTTTATCTTGCTCGGTCGTTGTTACAAAAATTATGGCCTGCTACTATGTTGTTTGTGCCAATTTTTTACTCCATGAACATGTTGGCTTGCATTCCCTGTACTACAGGTGATGCCATTTTTTGTATCTAGTTCATTGTAAGCTAACAAAGTAAGGACTTAGTTTGGCATGCTATCACTCTGCTATCTAGCCTGTAGTACAAATAAACTTGTCATACTACTAGATAATAATTTTGCGTGCCATCTTGTTCTTCAAAAGCTGCATTATTGACTTGTTTCTCTGACTTGGCATGACGCTCACATATGGAAAGCTGAACATATTGGTTTGCATTCCCTCTTATACAAGTTCACAGTGATCCCACTATATTCTGTATCTGGTCCATCCTAAGCTCCAGCATTAACTATCCTCTATGTGTTGCTCATTACAAGTTTATATCCCGAAACATCTTGATTTGCATCCCCTTCACTATAAGTTCAGGAGTATTATTTAGTTCACGGCCAAAATGAAGTAATTGCACTTGGCACATGTTGGTTCACATTCCCTCCTCTTTAGCTTTTGCCATCGTAACTTCTATTTTTGGTTTACATTCCCTGCTCTGTAGATGTAGCCATCATAACTTCATCTTGCTTAGTCGTTGTTATAAAATTTATAGCCTGCTACTATGTTGTTCATGCCAATTTTGTACTCCCTGAACATGTTGGTTTGCATGGGACTCGACAGTAGTAAGTCTATTTGTTTCATTCTAACATGCTCATTATATTGGCTGTTGGTATGCGGCATGCTCTCTTTGTTTTCTTATTGTGCGCTTTACAATGATCTTGTTATAACGACAAAATGATGAGTTCCAAATTCTTCGGCAAACAATATTGTAGTGTCTTTGCCTTTCCATTGTTGCTGTCTTAACTTGTAATGTCTTTGTTTCGGATATAGGTGCTGCATGGACAACTTAAAAGATTGTCGGATCCCTTCATTGTATTGCTAGGTTTAATTACCATTCAATTTCTCTGGGTTCTGTAATATTTTTTCAATGCCTTGCAGCTGATGTAATATTTAGTTAGTTTTTATAGTTCTTTCGCGCATTTTTTCTTTGGTGCTTGTGGTAAGTGAGGCTATCCGACAGAAATCAATGCTGCGTAAATATTCTCAGTATCTAAATCACGAATTCCCATACCTTAAACGGCCCAATTAAGCGAAATCACATATGTGCCGGCCCGCAAAATCCTAAAGCGCCTATTACGCCGGCATATAAACAGCAACTAAACGGGCTGGCCCACTTACTTATTGGGCCAGCCCACTTGATTTACTGTGGACCCCACACTTTTATTGGGCTGGCCCACTTGCTTTAAGGTGGACCCCACCCAATACTGGGCCGGCCCACTAACTAGTTGGGCCAGCCCAATTGCTTTTGTGGTGGTCCCCACATACTAAACGGGCCAGCCCTTTAAGACGAAAGTGGGACCCACCTGTGTTTTTGGCACGGCCCACTAGCGTGTTGGGCCGGCCCACTTGCTATATGGTGGACCCCACATACTAAATGGGCCGGCCCTTTAACAGGAAAGTGGGACCCACCTGTGTTTTTGGCCCGGCCCACTAGCGTGTTGGGCCAGCCCACTTGCTATACGGTGGACCCCACATATTAAATGGGCCGGCCCTTTAACAGGAAAGTGGGACCCACCAGTGTTTTGGCCCGGCCCACTATCTTGTTGGGCCGGCCCACTTGCTATATGGTGGACCCCACATACTAAATGGGCCAGCCCTTTAAGTGGAAAGTGGGACCCACCTGTGTTTTTGGCCCGGCCCACTATCTTGTTGGGCCGGCCCACTTGCTATATGGTGGACCCCACATACTAAATGGGCTGGCCCTTTAACAGGAAAATGGGACCCACCGGTGCTTTTGGCCCGGCCCACTGACTTGTTGGGCCAGCCCATTTGATCAAATGTGGACCCCACGTACTAAATGGGCCGGCTCGATAGCAGGAAAGTGGGACCCACATGCTAATTGGGCCGGCCCAATAACTTCTTGGGCCGGCCCAGTTGCTTTAATGTGGACCCCACTTTGTAAATGGGCCGGCCCGATACCAGGAAAGTGGGTCCCACATGTCTTGTGGGCCGGCCCTTTTGCCTGTTGACCGGTCAAACGAGTGCATTCGGCCCGGCCCACATACTTAGTGGGCCGGCCCATTAAAGTTTTGACCAGTCAACCTTAGAGGTTAGGCCCGGCCCACGTCACTAATTGACCAGCCCAGCCATATAGTTGACCGGTCAAACTAAGTCACTGCCCGGCCCGCAAACTTAATGGGCCGGCCCGCTTAAGACGTGGCGAGCCTCGTGTGGGCCTACCATCTACCACGGGGTTTCAGCGATTAACGCCGTTAATCGCGATTAACGGCGTCTGCCACGTGTCAGTTTGCATGACGTCAGCAGTCAACGGGCTCCCGGAAACACTTGGGCAACGGTCCGATTTTCCGTGGCGGAAGGGCGCCCAAGCGCGACGGACCGAAAAAATCGTCGTAGGACTTTGCCTGACGCAGTTTCCACAACAGAACCCATATCGTCGGGTTAGGCCCATAGGCGACGAAAAATACCTCTTAGCGGACGATTTTGAGACGTTGTCTATCAGAACTTTTCTTGTAGTGATTGTATAATTAGGAGTTTTATTCTCATATTGAATTATGTTGGATTTTGACCTCTACTTGAACTTCTTGAAATGAATCCTTTGGTTTCCCATGTGATGTACTCAAATACACCAATATGCTGTATTATTGAATGGAAATGACATTATATCATCCCATCTGAATCCTAATGCGTTTTCCCAATTCTTACGTTTTCAGATTTGTGCAAACCAAACATGCCCTTCTTAACAGTAATTTCGTTTTCAAGCAGGTCCTCCGCTGATCGTAGAGCCACCATCCATTGTGTTTGAATGGCAGTGTGCACTTGATGATGCTCTTGGCCATGATCACGAGGTCGATTATGGTGTGTGGTGGTTAGCAAGATCTATAGATGGTTCTAGACTTCTTCTGATCCATACACTGGGCATTGCTGATGAAAGGGAATATTCATGTAAAGTGTGCCATACTGCTTCCCATCGTCATGTTCATCATGGTCGCACTGTTGGCAACTATGCTTCTACGTTTGGTTGCCTGGTGTTCACGAAGGACACTAGTAAGTTAAATGAAGGTATTCCATGGAAAAAGATGGATGACCTTGGAGAATATTCTCTTTTCCTTGGAGTGAACTATCCGATTATGCTGCCATTAGGCGGTGCAGATGTTGTCCCAGGATGTCTGACGAGAAGAAATTGTGTCTACACCTTGCCGACTGAAGCATGGCTTCGCAATTCGCAGCTGCCTGAAATATGCCGATTCAGTCTGAATCGTGAAGATTGCGCCGTTGGTTTCCAAACCAACACCTTGGAGAAAACATGCAAAACAAAAAAAGATAGGTACCTGGTAAAGACACCGCTTTGGTTCATCACAAACTTCACCAACGCCCCGGATTGGAACAAGTGTGATGTTTAATTATGAAACAGGTCCTGCAGCCATTGTAGCTACTGATAGTATGTAATTTCATAGCTAATGAACGAGGCACTTGTGGTCTACTAATTACAACTGTTTTGTAAAGAGGTGGTCTATAAGTAATACCCCTCTCTTCATTGATGCATTTGTGGTCTACATGATGGTACTCTTAAATATATGGGTGTGGCTCCTCAACACATAATGTGGAGGTATTATTGTGTTCAAGTTGAAGGCTTGATCAACTATAGGTTCACTTCTCTAGTTACACTACTAGGTACTCTGGTTGGCTATGTTGTGATGAACACATTGTGTTCTGTTGTTTGGTGAAGACAAAAGTAGAACTATGGTATGCTTATGTTTAAGACAAGCGAGGGTTTAGCTTGAGATGTTAAAAGTCAGATTTGAACTATTTTTTGATACGGAAATTTGAAATATATATGGTACTGCATATGATTATGTATAGCAACAAGCGACGAAAGGGCTGATGCTCCTATTCCTTGTCGGCGGGAGGGCTATGTGTGCGGCGACTTGAGCCAAATTAGAAGGCCATAGCTATGTCGATTGGTCCTTGAAGTTGGAGGGGCTAGGATTTCGGATGAGCGGAGTGGGGGAAGTTGTTGCCCATGGAACAAAAGTCCTTAAAATAATAATATTGGTATATACAAGGTATATACTTGTACTATTTTAGTACTATAATAAGTATATCGGGTTCATCAAAAAGAAAATTATCTCGGGTCACAACCACGTGGGGTCAAGGTGAGGGAAAGTTGGTCAATACCTCGGAATCTGTTACCACTATATCCCCGCCCCAAGTTCTAATGAGCAAGTGCGGTTATTTTTTTTACTCCGTAGAAGGGAAATAGTGGTTCCTCTCCCCCGGAAACATATGCCCCGCATCTCCACCTCCTAGTATCGTAGTACTACTGCATCTTCTCCAAAAAAACCCTCTTCTGTCTCTTTCTCCCATTCTCCCCTCTCTCCCTTGCATTAGATTACCGACTCCAATGAAGCAGAAGCGTAAGGTTGAGGAGATTCCTGATTGCTACCACCGGTCCATGGGGTGGGGAAACCTCCACTACCCACTGGTGGAGAACATAGCCGAGCGGGCGGATATCCTCAGCACTGGTCGCCTCGCTCGAGGCATGATCGGCATGCGGCATGCCATCCGCGGAGCGCATAAGGTTCCGTTCGGTGTACCGAGCCTGCTCCACTGCGACCCCGAGACATGGCCAGACGACCGCGACAATACTGTAAGAGTATTTATTTATTTACTCATCTCGTTTCAGCTTGTGTTTTTTCAATCAATTTTTCTTACTGCCAAACATCATGCATATATTTAGACTCAACGTCATCACCTAATTTCGGAGTACTGTAAGGTTTGCTGCCTTCACTATGCACATGTACTCTTCGGAATTGCTTTATTTATCCATTGCATCTGTGCGTCAGTTCTGCACAATCCGCTCTTCATTCTGTCGAATACCTTGCATGCATAGACAATTTTAAAACAAATCCTATTTGCAGGGCATTCATGCGTTGCTGATGCCATTAGACAAGCCGACAGTTCCAGCATTTATCCATACCAAGGAGGAACTGGATGGACATGGACCCATGCACTGGGTGGGTTGTAACGATCGGCCCAGGTGGCATTTGTCCAGCAGGACGGGCACTTGACGATCCGCAACATATACATATCAGATACTATTATACCTCTTCCATCTCTGCAAGATGCAGGAATTTCTTTGGGCCCTACTCGTGAATGGTGGAATGCCAGCCCACCATTCCTCTTCAAATATAAAATAGATAAAAGTTTGGAACTGCTCAAATTACGGATCGTCAAGAGGCCGTACAAAGATGATCTAGCAGGGCCATGGCATTACGAGGTAATCGTTGTATTTGACTACTTGATCGCTATCCTACAAGCGCCTCTAGAAAAGGAGTGGAAGATCCTAGGAAACCCCAAATTCTTTGAAGGAACCAGCTATGTCGATGCCATGGGCATTCCTGGATATGGTACAAGTTCACACCTGCATCGTGTATACGCAGTTACATATCCGTATGGAGATGTTCTGGTTTGGGAACCATATACCTGGGGTGAGTCTTTGTTTTATGTCTTAACTAGTAAATGGCATGCTGCACATGTTGGACCAATTACGATTCACAATACTGATGTAAGTTGCATTTTAAATGTTGTTCAAACTTTCAATACAACTAGTAATTTGGTTATACCATCAAAATAAGTGTGAGCATACAGTTTAGAAATATGAACAAAAAATTGGAACCTTTCTTAATCACTATCAAGTGGGACGTGTGATATCGGTGTGAGACTGCTCTGATTTTTCTTCATAATGGAAACATGACGGTTCTAGAAACACGTGGACACTGGTGTGGTATTTTTTTCACGCGAATACCTCTAATCCCAACCGTTAGATTTTGGACACCAACAGTTGGAATTGCTGCTACATGTCTTGTTCAAAACTGGTGCCTTATAGTAGTAGAAGATAGAAGATAGAAGATAGAAGAGAAGAGATAATTTACAGTGTAGTTCCTACTTGCTGCATTGTGGTTGATCTTTGTGCATTGCAGGGACACATGCAGCCCCGCGTCTCATTGACGCCCCTGTCATTGAAGATGAAGAAGCAGAAGCGGCTGCAATTTTGGCTCAAATCGAGGGAGATGCTGTCATGGAAGATGATGAAGAAAATGTGGCTCAAGGCGATGGAGGTGCCGATGAAGATAATGATGCTGATGTAGAAGAATTAGAAGAAGAAGAATTAGAAGAAGAAGAATTAGAAGAAGACGAATTAGATGATGAAGAATTAGATGATGAAGAATTAGATAATGATGGTGATAATCATAATGATGAAGATGAAGATGTACTCTTGGATTTTCTGACCAGCGCACTTGGTTCCTGGCACCAATGAGAGCAGAGTCCATTACTGGTTAATCTGATCTCGCGTGGATTCAGGTTAAGGGTTATCGGCCCATCCTCGGTCCTCCAATATTACATATGGCTAACAAGCTGAGGTCTTATCCTTTGGTACGGTGCTACGTTTTCTTGAGATCTGCCCATACCTTGGACACTGTAGAAGAGGCAAGGTGGGAAAGATTGAACAATTTGAAGGGGCATTCTTTATTTCTTGGACTCAATCACCCAATTTTCATGCTACCCCCGCCAATCGACGCAGAGGCTGCAGAACCAGATTTCCAATTGTTCAAACCTGACTGTGTCTTTGCTACCCACAATCGCGCCCGTGATACATGGATACCTCCAAGGCCAAATTGGTGTAGAATGCACGTCAATGGAGGTCCTGCCATAGGCTCAAGACTGCAGTACAAAAAAGATAAGATTGAACATAGACCTGAAGCACCCATGTGGTTCGTCCCAACACTTCCACCTGTTTTTCCTTGAGAAATAAGAGACGGATGGTGACCTTATTTTATAGAGAAAACATAGTGTTCGTGAGCTTAACCTCATGAACATTCGCTGTTCGGTTTTTGGTGAAATCAAAATTTTGCAGAGATGAAGATCTTTGTTTGAATC
Organism: Lolium perenne; assembly: GCF_019359855.2. Taxonomy (NCBI): domain Eukaryota; kingdom Viridiplantae; phylum Streptophyta; class Magnoliopsida; order Poales; family Poaceae; genus Lolium; species Lolium perenne. The sequence goes on along the minus strand of NC_067244.2, from coordinate 21,587,843 downwards.
CCGTGCTGAACATATTTTTCACAAATTAGCTACCCGTATTGTGATGAATACATTCTGGTCTGTTGTTTGGTGGAGTAGCAGACATGAAGATTTTTTTCCTGAATACCACAATGGACATCTTTTTTTCTTCAAAAATTAGCTAAGCTCGCGCTATTAGGCGCAAATGCCTAAGAGATTTGGTGCTCTTGGGCACCAGTGCTCCTGCTATTTTATAAAAAATAAAAAACATATTTATGTGTTTAAAAAAAATTAGAAAAAAAATCATGGTGTAGCTAATGAATTGTCCCATAAGCGTGCAAATTTCAGTTTCAAATACAAAAAATTCCGGGCTACACAAAAATAACAAACGTATGGATCTGGGTATGCATATTTCAGATCTCCAAATTTCAACAGATTTTGTCTTTTTTGTGTAGTCTACAATATAAAGAATTTCATATTAAAATTTTATACGCTTGTAGGTTACTTTATTTATTATGTCTGCATTTATTTCCAGATTTTTTTGAAACAAATATGTATGATTTTTGATTTTTTTTAAACAGCAGGAGCACTGGTGCCCATGAGCCAAAGACACTTTTCGCAAATGCCTTCAGTAAAGGAACGGATGGTGACCTTATTTTATAGAGAAACCATAGTGTTCATGAAGTTAACATCATGAACACACGCTGTTCGGTTTTTGGTGAAATCAAAATTTAGCAGAGATGAAGATCTTTGTTTGAATCCCGTGATGAACACATTTTTCCTAAATTAGCTACCCGTATTGTGATGAATACATGCTGGTCTGTTTTTTGGTGGAGTAGCAGACATGAAGATCATTGTTTTGAATACCACGCCGGACATCTTTTTTTCTTCAAAAATTAGCTAAGCTCGCGCTATTAGGCGCAAATGACTTCGATGAACGATCGTGGTTCCAGTGACTGCTCCATGTACCACATATTTTTTTTGGTAAGGGTACCCCTATGTACCACCTTACCAATAAAAAGTTCTCAAAAAAAACCTTACCAATAGAAAAAGGGCACGTCTAGCGAGCACGCGCGTGCTCGTTGGTTAATCTTGGCACACCCTTAAATAAGGAAAATTCATGCCCCATCCTCCAAAAGATATAAAAGAAAAGATTATGTACACGGTGGTAAGTGTACCAGAAGGAAAGGCGTGAAATAATTTAGATTAATTTTCCTTTATAAATGTTCAAAATCATATAATTTTGCACAAGATGTCGAAATTAAGATCCGCTTTCACTTTTGAATTTCTTGCGGTGAGCTCTTCAAAACTAGATCTCATTTCTATGTATTTTGATAAAGTTTTTTCTAAAGCAACTTCTACGTGCGACAAAGCAATTATAATGCAAGACGATGCAACTTTAGTGCAGGGCGAAGCAACTTTGCTGCACAGCGTAAATCTATATTCACAATGAAAGTTGCATCGCTGGATGCCAAATTTGCTAATCCATACATCAAAATTTATTCGGTGGACACCAAAGTTGCTTTGATGGACGCCAAAATTAGACCATCACAAACCAAATTTGCTCTCTCGAGTACCAAAGTTGCTCTGCAGGTGTTGACTGCCAAAACCCACCGGCGGGCAGCGACTGTCAACACGGTAGAGCCGGGAAGAGCCTAGAGCTACGGCTGGCTGAGACCCCTCCGAGCGACGGCCCGCAAAGCTCTTCTGGTCACACGTCCGATGCGAAGTGCAAGGGCGTGCCACCTGACCTATACCTGGTCAGGAAGGTGATGGAGATGCCTCGCTTAGTTTCCTGCATGGCATACACGTAAACATTAAATACGAGCCTCGATCGGCTCTCAGGTTATCCTGTGAATCGGCTCAAAGAGCCGATCCACCCATGATTCGTACGGGGTGCACGAATATATGGTGGTCCTGCTTGATCAACATAAAGCTAATGAGATCTACGACGATTTAGGGTTTTCACCGCATAATCGGATCATCCTACTCTAGGTTGGGCCTCGCGGCCACGCACGGTGATCGTAAGCCGATCCTAAACAAGGCCTAAAAACCAACATGAAGTTGATCCTCGGAACATCCTGTTTAGGACTTGCGAACGACACCCTACGTGCCGCTGGATCCTCCCCCCCTTTGTAAGGCATAACTATTGCAGATATTAAACTAATCCTTGCAGAACAAGGAGCAATCGTAACGGATCAGATCTACTAAATAATGATCAAGCGGGGTGCCGCCCCCACACCTGAGATAGGTGTGAGGGCGGCTAGATATGCAAGGGTTGCACTACGCTAGCATGTTTAAACGAAGAACAATGCTAACCCTAACACATCTATGATAACTACGTTGCTCGCCATCAAAAAGGCTTCAGTACGAGCAACGCGTGAACAACGTGGAGCTTGTGCTGCCTAGACCGCAAGATGCGATCTAGGCAGCATGTCGCTTACCGGATAGAAACCCTCGAGACGAAGGAGTTGGCGATGCGCCGAGATTGGTTTGTTTGGGTTGAACGTGAGTTGTTGTTTATTCCATAAACCCTAGGTACATATTTATAGTCCAGGGGACTTTCTAACGTGGGAATAATCCCCACCGTGCACGATACAAACTCTCACTTTTAATCTAAGATACAATCTACCATAATTAAAGATACACGGGCAATCCAGCCCAAATTCCTCGTGCAAGGCCGCTTCAGAGATCCTCCATGTGTAATCTTCCAAGCCCATCTCTCTTACGGCCCACCTCCTGATTTGGCCAAAATCTGGTGATAACACATGCCCCCCTGGTTTTGGCAATGATTATTCCAAAACCACTCTGTTTTTCCTCTGAAGGGTCATGTCGTGGCAGAGCAGAGCTGTTGCAGTATCCGTTATCATTATGCCCTGTCTTCTCAGCTTCTCTGCAAAATTCGACAGCTCTGGCGTCATCTCCTTGAAAACTGTAATGGCAGTAATTCTCACCAGGCTTCTCATTATTTAACCGTGCCGACCGATTAGCTCTCTTTATCCCCTTCCTCTGTTCCAGCCATCGGCACCCAAAAAACCCTCTTCCCCTATAGCAATGTCTTCCTCTTCCTCTTCCTTCTCAAGCCTCTTCCCCCAATCCTCGCCGAAGAAGAAGAACGAGGACAACCTTCACTCCGAGGTGAACCCCCTCTCCTCCGACAATGAGAAGAAAGAAGGAGAAGTAGCGAAGGCCAAGGCCTCCCCCTCCGCCAAGCTCCCGCCGAAGAAATGCTCCCGCATGTGGGCGGATAGCGAGGACGAAGATGACGACGAAGAAGGAGAAGAGGAGGAGGAAGATGAATCTTCCTCTTCCGCTGGGTACCCGCCAACCAAGCGCTTCCGCTCCTGGGCGGACAGCGAGGATGATGATGATGACGAGGAGGAAGAGGCTCCGGCCAAGGGCTGGGGCAGCAGCGACGAGGAGCTCCCTGGGAGCAGCGCCGACGACATCGACGGCGGTGATGACGAGGACAGCGACGATTAGTAGAATAGGACTAGTAGTAGCAGTGCACTAGGCACCAGATCCCTCTTTTGAGAGCCATCGGCTCTTTCTTGTAAAGCCGCTCCTTTGAATTAATGAAATTGTTCTTTCGATTCATCCTTCAATTACTCCAATTTCATTCCTTCCGCCTGTCATGCCAAGACCGATAGCAACGTATCGGATTTCTTTTCTTTTGGACGCCCATGAAGCCGGACTCTCATGTCGATTTGCTCGTAGGCCAAGAACTTCTCAATTTCAGGCTGCGATTTGGTATCTGACCACAATTTTTCGCAATCCCTTAGCCGATGACTACTCATCGGCTATTTTGAGAATCTAGTCCCTTTCCTTCTCTTGCAGCGACAGGACGGTCCAAAACTTGTAAAAAACCGACGGCCTCCTTTCCCGATTCACAATGCAGGGCCAGTCGATGCGACTCCAATCGGCTTTCAAAAACAGAGCATTCACCAGGCCAGCTGCCCCCCGAGTCTCAGTCGAGGTGAGAACGGTAATGGATCAGCCGAATGTGCCGCCTATGCAGAGTTAGCCGATTTCAACAAAATCGGCTCCCCAAAGCAGAGAACCTTCAGGGTGAGCTGCCCCCCGAGCTTCTCCAGTCCACTTTTCGCGCCTTGCAAGTCAGATCGGCTCCTTTCCTTTGGTGGATCTGATGCAACCCATCCTTAACCTGATCTGTACATCCATGCCGCGCTTGGTATTGGTCAGGGTCATGATCCCTGAAACCTGCCCCAACTGATACTGCGAACTCGAATACTCGCAGAAAGAATCCAGAGGTCCTTGAAGAAAAGATCTGAGTCATCAAACCACTCCATTGAGGAGCTCTTCCATTAGGATCTCTCTTCGTGGCTCACCTCCTGCTCCATTGACCCTCTGCTCATAACAATTGTACCTCTTGAGTCGATGGCCACGTATCGGCTTCGTTCCTTAGTTCTGAAGTCGATGCCCTTGCATCGGCTGTAAATTTTTTTTTTTATTTGGCCGATTTTTCTTAATCGGCCCCCAATGTTTCACTGCACGCATGTTTACACATGTTTTATCTGCACATGTTCATCTGACTATATGCCCCCCGAGCCGATATCTGCCAGATGACTACAGATATCGGCTTGTATGGTTAGCCAGGGCACTGCACCTGCACGTCGGCTCCGCAAAGATTCGTGCTGACTTTCATCTGCCGACGTGGCCACTGCTCAGTAGATCGATGCTGAACACAAGCAGAACATGTGGTGAGGATAATTTTGGCCGATTGCTGGAATCGGCCTCCACATTGCTTGTTCGATGAAGGTTTTGTAATGTCCCTCCATAATTTATGGGGCCGATCACAAGGATCAGCCTCGCCCGATTTGCTCATTGGTTTAACCTTGCTACTCGGTCAGGCTGGATAAAACCAACCCAACCTCTGACTTGATGCGCCTGGTGTCGTCCACCTTGAGTGCATCGTAGAATCGTGGAGCACTAAGCTCTGTCGGAAGGACGAGCACCATGTTCGTGCCAGCCGATGTTTCATCATCGGCTTTCCTTTGTTTGGGGCGCCACTCCATTTTCCGTGGACAACCTTCTTCATCCAGGGTTCGCTGAACTTTCGCAGCCAAATCAGGTCGTGCCTTCCTTAGCGTATGCAAGTACAACCTTTCGGCTTCCTCCAGGCCGCGCAACCGCTGAACCCTGCGCTTTTGGGAACGGCTGAGTCCGTCAGGGCACCACCTTGGCCGGTGGCACCTGTCTTCTTCTTCTTCTTGTCCCTCGTCTTCTGAATCCTCGAGATCTGCCCAACGAGGTGACTCAGCGCGTTTGCTTTGTGGCGGGAGAGGCCCTAAGCGCTCGAACACAGACACGTTGGCTGCCTCCTTCTTCTTCTGGTTGCATTCTGGGCAGTTGTCGATTGTGGGCAATCGGCTCATTCCTGAATCCCAGCAGTGTCTGAAGAAGGGGCAGTCCCAGTGTCTGGCGTTGTCATCTTGCTCCCTTGATCTTTCCGCGGCACGGCGCCCGTGCTCCTCCTCATCGCGATCATGCCGATGATGTCTTCTGGCTTCTCTAGCCAGACGATCTCCTTCATCATCATAGCTGGACCGTCGGCGTTGGTCATACTAACTCACATACTTGTTGAGGAGGTGATCAGAGAGAGGTCGCTGATATCTTATGCTCTTTACCTCTCCCTCTGTGACGTAGCGCTTGCCATCATGATGGAGCCGATCGCGTGGAGCGGCCTCCTCTGTGTCCTTGCTATGAGAGCAGCTGCCCTCATCTCCATCTTTGCCAGAGTGGTTCCCAGGTCCTACCATGTTAATGCTGAACGAGGATCCTGGCTGGCAACCTTCAGGGTAGGTGAACTCTACCATGTTAACGGCGGGGAAGGGCTGGGTATCGACCTTCATGGCGTACTGGTTGAAAATTAGACGCCCGTTCTCTATCGCCGCTTGGATGTGCTGACGCCACACCCTGCAGTCGTTGGTGGCATGGGAGAGCGAGTTGTGCCATTTGCAGTATGGCTTTCCGTTCAGCTCTTGCGCCGTGGGGAATTTGAGACCTTCAGGAATCGTCAACTGCTTTTCCTTGAGTAGGAGGTCGAAGATTTGCTCAGTCTTGGTCACGTCAAAATCAAATCCCCTGGGCGGGCCTGGTGGCTTTACCCATTTGCAGGACACGGGGGTTCCTCCCCGAGTCCATTCAGCCACTGCTACCTCTTGGTCTCCCGCAGGAACTTCGTCTTCCTCTGCATCGACCAGGACTACTGCACGCTTGAACTTGTCTTGGTACAGGTCCGGGTGGCGCTGTTCATATCTTGTGATTTCGAACCATGTGCGCCAGCGAGGGATAATCTGCTTGGGAGGCCATGTCCTTGAGCTGTGTTGCAAGGCCTGCTACTGCCAACTCGACTGCTTCCTTTTCAGTTATACGAACCGAATAACATCGGTTCCTAAGATTCCTGAAGCGCTGGATATATTCTGTCACAGTTTCTCCGCGCTTCTGACGTAGTTGTGCTAGATCGGCAATGCTAGACTCGGAAGCTTCTGAATGGTATTGCATATGGAACTGTTCTTCCAATTGCTTCCAAGTCCGGATGGAGTCTGCTGGCAAAGAGGTGTACCATCCGAAAGCCGATCCCGTGAGGGACTATGAGAAGAGCCTCACGCGTAGCTGATCCGACACTGAAGCCGGTCCTAGTTGTGCCAAATATCGGCCGATGTGCTCGATGGAGCTGGAGCCATCTGATCCACTGAATTTGGAGAAGTCAGGGAGCCGATATTTAGGTGGCAGCGGGATCATCTCGTACTCGTCGGGGTACGGCTTGGAATAGCCGATTGCCCTCCTTTTCGGCACCATGCCGAACTGGTCTCTCAGTATGGTACTGATCTGATCCGCCGTGTCTTGGCTGCAGGAGTTGAACTCTGAAGATTCGCCGGGGTAGCGTACTTAGCCAGCCATGTTTGCTTTTCCAGCTCTGAGCCAACTGCAGGAGCTGAGCTCTGGAGGTTCGTCGGGGTGGCGTACTTAGTTAGCCACGTCTGCTTCTCAAGCTCTGTCGCTGACGTTCCTCCTGTTTTCGCCGGAGTCCCTGATGTTGTGGCCTGGTTTGTGAGTGCCCAGTTGCCACAATCTGGCACATACGTGCACGCGTATCCATGAGGGATCTCCTTAGGCGCCTCGGTCAAGAACTGGTAGTCACTAGGGTCACCACCGATCTTGTAGACGACGAATGCCGGTGTAGCCGGCACTTCAGGTGCTGCCAACGCATATGGCAGCGGTGGACAGGACTGGAGTGGCAACTCTCCTTGATGCGTCCCGAGAGCTGGTCCTGACGGCGAGTACTGGTGCCTCATGATCTCCTGGATCACGCGAAGAGCGACACGCTCCAACGTGTTGACCAGGTTCTCAGAGTGGCGGTGTAGCGAGTGAGCCACCAAGTAGTTGATCTCCTGCCGCAGGCCCCTGGTGCGTTCCTCCGACGGGGCAGAGAGGTCTATCCCATCGAGTGCACCTTCTGGTGAGAATCCCTTCCATCTGATGCCATGGGAACGGGTTCTCTGAAAAGAGCCGATGAGGTCGGCTTCGAGGGTGGCCTTGATCTCGTCATATCTCTTCTTGAGCTCGTCAGGCAGCTCCTCGTAGGTGACTGGCGTGCCGTCCGCCATCTCAGATGTAGATGGCGATGTGGTTGATGTAGACGATTGTCCCACCGGGCGTGCCAGAATGTGCTGACTGCCAAAACCCACCGGCGGGCAGCGACTGTCAACACGGTAGAGCCGGGAAGAGCCTAGAGCTGCGGCTGGCTGAGACCCCTCCGAGCGACGGCCCGCAAAGCTCTTCTGGTCACACGTCCGATGCGAAGTGCAAGGGCGTGCCACCTGACCTATACCTGGTCAGGAAGGTGATGGAGATGCCTCGCTTAGTTTCCTGCATGGCATACACGTAAACATTAAATACGAGCCTCGATCGGCTCTCAGGTTATCCTGTGAATCGGCTCAAAGAGCCGATCCACCCATGATTCGTACGGGGTGCACGAATATATGGTGGTCCTGCTTGATCAAGATAAAGCTAATGAGATCTACGACGATTTAGGGTTTTCACCGCATAATCGGATCATCCTACTCCAGGTTGGGCCTCGCGGTCACGCACGGTGATCGTAAGCCGATCCTAAACAAGGCCTAAAAACCAACATGAAGTTGATCCTCGGAACATCCTGTTTAGGACTTGCGAACGACACCCTACGTGCCGCTGGATCCTCCCCCCCTTTGTAAGGCCTAACTATTGCAGATATTAAACTAATCCTTGCAGAACAAGGAGCAATCGTAACGGATCAGATCTACTAAATAATGATCAAGCGGGGTGCCGCCCCCACACCTGAGATAGGTGTGAGGGCGGCTAGATATGCAAGGGTTGCACTACGCTAGCATGTTTAAACGAAGAACAATGCTAACCCTAACACATCTATGATAACTACGTTGCTCGCCATCAAAAAGGCTTCAGTACAAGCAACGCATGAACAACGTGGAGCTTGTGCTGCCTAGACCGCAAGATGCGATCTAGGCAGCATGTCGCTTACCGGATAGAAACCCTCGAGACGAAGGAGTTGGCGATGCGCCGAGATTGGTTTGTTTGGGTTGAACGTGAGTTGTTGTTTATTCCATAAACCCTAGGTACATATTTATAGTCCAGGGGACTTTCTAACGTGGGAATAATCCCCACCGTGCACGATACAAACTCTCACTTTTAATCTAAGATACAATCTACCATAATTAAAGATACACGGGCAATCCAGCCCAAATTCCTCGTGCAAGGCCGCTTCAGAGATCCTCCATGTGTAATCTTCCAAGCCCATCTCTCTTACGGCCCACCTCCTGATTTGGCCAAAATCTGGTGATAACAGCAGGACACTAAATTTGCTCGGTCGGACGCCAAAGTTGCTCTGCAAGGTTAAAAAACTACGTCGCCGGGCGCCAAAGTTGCTATGCAGGGCACTTAAGTTCCTTCGTCACACATTGAAAATGCTCCGATTGACACCAAAATTGTTGTCGGGCATCAAAGTTGTGACTTCGTGTACCCAAAAGTGCATATGTTAGTTGCATATCAAAGTTGCTTTGTCACATACCAAAGTTATTTTGCTGCATAACAAAATTGCTTTGTCGCGCATCAAAGTTGCTTGTTTAAAAAATTCGTCGAAACATATGAAAATGTGGTCTAGTTTCGAAGCTCTCGTCGTGGGGATTGTAGAAGTGAAAACGGATTGTAATTCCGCCGCACAGTTTAAAAGTTACATTTTTTTCAGAAAACGGCACCTGATATCAGATAGCTTACGCATCAGTTGTGCCCGGGACGTACGTCTGGCACGTGCCCGCCGGTTAGATTTCAGGATAGAAAAAAAGTACTCGTAATGTACGGCAATCTACATGGTAATTTACGTGGGCCTACTAGCTCAGGAGATAACGGCCCAATACCTGCGTCCTCATCATTGAAATGCGGCCAGAGATCGAAACAAAAAAAATCCAAGAAAGGAAACATTTATTCTACATAGAGGATGACATGTGGGACCTATTTTGCAGCAGTGTCCTCAACGTTGACAAGGCGGCAGGGGATCGAAAGAAACGGCAAAGTAGCCCGAAATCAGGGGTCAAATATAAATTCGAGAAAGGAAACGTTTATTCAACAGTCAGGCTGACATGTGAGACCTATCTTGCAGCCGCGGCCACAACATTTATCATTCAGAGAGGATGACATGTGGGACCCATGAACCAGCATCGTTCTCGATGTTTCTTAAAGGGGGCAGGAGATCGAAAGAAAAAGGCAAGTAGCTCGAAATCAGGTGTCTAAAAAAAAATCCAAGAAAGGAAAGGTTTATCGCACATAGATGCTGACATATTGGACCCAATTTGCAGCAGCGTCATCAACGTTTCAAAGGCGGTGGAGCTCGAAAGAAAAAGGCAAATAGCCAGAAATTAGGGGTCAAAAATAAATCCAAAGAAAAGAAACTTTTATCGTACAAAGAGGCTGACATGTGGGACCCATGAGCCAGCAGCGTCCTCAACGTTTCTAAGGCGGCAGGCGATCGAAAAAAGGCAAATAGCCAGAAATTAGGGGTCAAAAATAAAGTAGCCAGAAATTAGGGGGAAAAACTCCAAGAAAAGAAAGTTTATTGTACATAGAGGATGACATGCGGGTCCCAAGGCGGCAGCTTACTCAACGTTTCCAAGGCGGCAGGGGAACAAAAGAAAAAGGAAATAGCCAAAAATCAGAGGGTGAAAAAAAATCTAAGAAAAGAAACTTTTATAGTTCATAGAGGATGACATGCGGGTCCCACGAGGCAGCAGCGTCCTCAACGTTTCCAAGGCGGCACAGGACCAAAAGAAAAAGAATGTATCCCTGCTGGGGCTGCATGGCCATATGGGCTTTCTAACCTGCTGGACGCCTTTTGACTCGTACAATTTCAGCCCACTCCAAAAACAGGAAAGTCCTATGCTTCGCAAAAACAAAACAAAAACAAGGAGATTCAACATATTAGTTTGTTTACGTAAAATAAAGATATAATTTATCCGTTTGCAATAGCTCGGAGCGAAATACACTTTTTATTGTCTGCAAAATAAACAAGATATCACATGTTTCTTGTACGGGGAGGCTAACATCGGGACCCATGAGCCAGCAGCATCGTCAAAGTTTTAAAGGCGGCAGGGGATCGAAAGAAAAAATAAATCAAAAATCAGTTGGTAAAAAAATCGAAGAAAAGAAACATTTATCGTTCTGAGGGGATTGACATGCGGGACCCATGTGGCAGCAGCATCCTCAACGTTTCCAAGGTGGCACGGGATCCAAAAAAGGCAAAATAGCCAGAAATTAGGGGTCAAAATAACTCCAAGAAAAGAAATGTTTATCGTTCATAGAGGCTGACATGCGGGACCCATGAACCGGCAGCGTCCCCAACGTGTTAAAGGCGGCAGGAGATCGAAAGACAAAGGCCAAAAATCAGTTGGTAAAAAAATCCAAGAAAAGAAACATTTACCGTTCTGAGAGGCTGACATGCGGGACCCATGAGGCAGCAGCATCCTCAACGATTCCAATGCGGCAGGGGATCAAAAGGGGTCAAAAATAAATCCATCATAGGAAACTTTTATTGTTCATAGAGGATGTGGGACCGACCAGCCAGTAGCGTCCTCATCGTTTCAAAGGGGGCAGGGGATCAAAAGAAAACGGCAAATAGCCAGAAATTAGGGGTAAAAAATAAATCCAATTTAGGACACTTTTATTGTTCATGCGGGACCCATGAGCCAGTAGCTTCCTCAACGTTTCTAAGGCGGCATGAGATCGAAATGAAAAGGAAAGTGACCAAATATCAGGAGCCAAAAATAATCTAAGGAAAGAAACTTTATTGTGCATAGAGAATGACATGCGGGTCCCATTTTGCAGCACCGGTCTGAAGGTTTCAAAGTCGGCATTAGATCGAAAGAAAAAGACAAGTGCCAAATATCAGGAGCCAAAAATAATCCAAGAAAAGAAACTTCTATTGTACATAGAGGATGACATGCGGGTCCCATTTTGCAGCCGCGGTCTCAATGTTTCCAAGGCGGCACATGACCAAAAGAAAAAGGAAGTAGCCAGAAATAAGGGTGTCAAAAAATCCAAGAAAAGGATTATTTCAATTGGGCTGCTTCTGGCCATCTGGGCCTTCAAACTATCCCGCTGGATGCCTTTTGATTCATACAATTTCAGCCCATTCCAAAACAGGAAAGTCCTATGCCTCGCAAAAACAAAAAAAACAAGGAGATTCAACATATAAGTTTGTTTATGTAAAAATAAAGATTTAATTTATCCCTTTGCAATAGCTCAGAGCAAAATACACTGTTTATTGTCTGCAAAATAATCAAGATATCACATGTTTCTTATACGGGGAGGCTGACATCGGGGACCCATGCGCCAGCAGCGTCGTCAACGTTTTAAAGGCGGCAGGGATAGAAAGAAAAAATAAACCAAAAATCTGTTGGTACAAAATCCAAGAAAAGAAACATTTTCGTTCTGAGAGGATAACATGCGGGACCCATGAGGCAACAGCATCCTCAGCGTTTAATGTTAGAGGCTGACATGTGGGACCTGTGAGCCAGCAGCGTCCTCAACGTTTTAAAGGCGGCAGGAGATCGAAAGAAAAAATAAGCCAAAAATCATTTGCTATTCAAAATCCAAGAAAATAAACATTTACCGTTCTGAGAGGATGACATGCGGGACCCATGAGGCAGCAGCATCCTCAACGATTCCAAGGTCATGCAGGATCAAAAGAAAAAAAGGAAATATCCAGAAATTAATTAGGGGTTCAAAATAAATCCATCAAAGGAAAGTTTTATTGTTCATAGAGGATGGCATGTGGGACCGACCTGCCAACAGCGTTCTCATCGTTTCAAAGGGGGCATGAGATCAAAAGAAAAAGGCAAGTAACCAGAAATTAGGAGTAAAAAATAACTCCAAGAAAGGAAACTTTTATTGTTCGTAGAGGATGACATGCGGGACCCATGAGCCAGCAACTTACTTAAAGTTTCAAAGGCGGCATGAGATCGAAAGAAAAAGGCAAGTGACAAAATATCAGGAGCCAAAGATAATCCAAGAAAAGAAACTTTATTTACATAGAGGATGACATGCGGGTCCCATTTTGCAGCAGCGGTCCCAATGTTTCAAATGCGGCTTGAGATCAAAAGAAAAAGAAAGTAGCCAGAAATTAGGGGGTCAAAAAAATCCAAGAAAATAAAGTTGATGGACATAGAGGATGACATGCGGGTCCCATGAGCTAGCAGCTTACTCAACGTTTCCAAGGCGGCAGGGGATCAAAACAAAAAGGAAATAGCCAAAAATCAGAGGGTGAAAAAAAACAAAGAAAATGAACTTTTATAGTACATAGAGGATGACATGCGGGTCCCATGAGCCAGCAGGTTCCTCAACGTTTCAAACATGGCATGAGATCGAAAGAAAAAGGCAAGTGACCAAATATGAGGAGCCAAAAATAATTCAAGAAAAGAAAGTTTTATAGTACATAGAGGATGACATGCGGGTCCCATGATCCTGCAGGTTCCTCAACGTTTCAAACGTGGCATGAGATCGAAAGAAAAAGGCAAGTGACCAAATATCAGGAGCCAAAAATAATTCAAGAAAAGAAACTTGATTGTACATAGAGGATAACATGCGGGTCCCATTTAGCAGCAGCGGTATCACCATTTGAGAGGCTGCACGGGATCGAAAGAAAAAGGCAAGTGACCAAATATCAGGAGCCAAAAAAAATCCAAGAAAAGAAATTTTATTGTACGTAGAGGATGACATGCGGGTCCCATTTTGCAGCAGCGGTCTCAACGTTTCCAAGGCGGCACAGAACCAAAAGAAAAATGAAATAGCCAGAAATCAGGGGGTGAAAAAAATCCAAGAAGAAAGATTTCAATTGGGCTGCATCTGGACATCTGGGCCTTCGAACTATCCTGCTTGGCCTTTTGACTCGTACAATTTCAGCCCACTCCAAAACAGGAAAGTTCCGAATTTTCTAAAAAAACAGGAAAGTCCTATGCTTCGCAAAGACAAAAAAACAAGGAGATTCAACATACAAGTTTGTTTATGTAAAAATAAAGATTTAATTTTCCGTTTGAAATAGCTCAGAGCGCAATACACTGTTTATTGTCTGCAAAATAATCAAGATATCATATGTTTCTTGTACGGGGAGGCTGACATCGGGGACCCATGAGCCAGCAGCGTCGTCAACGTTTTAAAGGCGGCAGGGGATGGAAAGAAAAAATAAACCAAAAATATGTTGGTACAAAATCCAAGAAAAGAAACATTTTCGTTCTAAGAGGATGACATGCGGGACCCATGAGGCAGCAGCATCCTCAGCGTTTATTGTTCATAGAGGCTGACATGTGGGACCCGTGAGCCAGCAGCGTCCTCAACGTTTTAAAGGCGGCAGGAGATCGAAAGAAAAATTAGCCAAAAATCATTTGGTAAACAAAATCCAAGAAAAAAAACATTTACCGTTCTGAGAGAGGATGACATGCGGGACCCATGAGGCAGCAGCATCCTCAACGATTCCAAGGCGGCAGGGGATCAAAGGAAAAAAAAGGAAATATCCCGAAATTAATTAGGGGTTCAAAATAAATCCATCAAAGGAAAATTTTATTGTTCACAGAGGATGACATGTGGGACCGACCTGCCAACATCGTCCTCATCGTTTCAAAGGAGGCAGGAGATCTAAAGAAAAAGGCAAATAGCCAGAAATTAGGGGTCAAAAATAACTCCAAGAAAGGAAACTTTTATTGTTCGTAGAGGATGACATGCGGGACCCATGAGCCAGCAGCTTATTCAACATTTCAAAGGCGGCATGAGATCGAAAGAAAAAGGCAAGTGACAAAATATCAGGAGCCAAAGATAATCCAAGAAAAAAAAACTTTATTGTACATAGAGGATGACATGCGGGTCCCAATTAGCAGCAGCGGTCTCAACGTTTCAAATGCGGCTTGAGATCAAAAGAAAAAGAAAGTTGATTGTACATAGAGGATGACATGCAGGTCCCATGAGTCAGCAGCTTACTCAACGTTTCCAAGGCGGCAGGGGATCAAAAGGAAAAGGAAATAGCCAAAAATCAGAGGGTGAAAAAAAACCCAAGAAAATAAACTTTTATAGCACATAGAGGATGACATGCGGGTCCCATGAGCCAGCAGGGTCCTCAACGTGGCATGAGATCGAAATAAAAAGGCAAGTGACCAAATACCAGGAGCCAAAAATAATTCAAGAAAAGAAACTTGATTGTACATAGAGGATGACATGCGGGTCCCAATTAGCAGCAGCGGTATCACCGTTTGAGAAGCGGCAGGGGATCGAAAGAAAAAGGCAAGTGACCAAATATGAGGTGCCAAAAAGAATCCAAGAAAAGAAAGTTTTATAGTACATAGAGGATGACATGCGGGTCCCATGAGCCTGCAGGGTCCTCAACGTGGCATGAGATCGAAAGAAAAATGCAAGTGACCAAATATCAGGAGCCAAAAATAATTCAAGAAAAGAAACTTGATTGTACATAGAGGATGACATGCGGGCCCCATTTAGCAGCAGCGGTATCACCGTTTGAGAGGCTGCACGGGATCGAAAGAAAAAGGCAAGTGACCAAATATGAGGTTCCAAAAAAAATCCAAGAAAAGAAAGTTTTATAGTACATAGAGGATGACATGCGGGTCCCATTTAGCAGCAGCGGTCTCACCGTTTGAGAGGCGGCAGGGGATCGAAAGAAAAAGGTAAGTGACCAAATATGAGGTGCCAAAAAAAATCCAAGAAAAGAAAGTTTTATAGTACATAGAGGATGACATGCGGGTCCCATTTAGCAGCAGCGGTATCACCGTTTGAGAGGCGGCAGGGGATCGAAAGAAAAAGGCAAGTGACCAAATTTGAGGTGCCAAAAAAAATCCAAGAAAAGAAAGTTGATTGCTCATAGAGGATGACATGCGGGTCCCAATTAGCAGCAGCGGTCTCAACGTTTCCAAGGCGGCAAGGGATCAAAAGAAAAAGGAAGTAGCCAGAAATCAGGGTGTCAAAAAAATCCAAGAATAGAAAGAATTTTGGTTCATAGAGGATGACATGCGGGACCCATGATCCTGCATCGTAAACGGCTCGATCGTAGAGCGTTGAACGAGATGGCGCGATCGAGAAAAAAAATAATGCCAGAGAGGCTGCCATCTGGGCCGTACATCCCTCGGCGGTGCGGATTTGCGTTGACTCGGCTGGCGAACCTGAGAATTCGAGATGCACCACGTCCCGGGCCACCATACGCAACGTTTTGGCCGGTTTCGTCGGGTTAGGTGGCCTCAAAAACGAGAAAAAAACGTTTTGACATGCACAACGGACAGACCCAAAATCGTCGGCCATGGTACACCAGCAACCATGGCGCGACTTCAACTTCGTCGGCCATGGCAACTTTTCTTGTAGTGTTGGAGTTCATGACCTGGAGGTCAAGAATTCACCTCTGCTGGGTAAATGGCTTTTTAAGCTTCTTACAGAGGATGGGATTTGGCAAACTATTCTTAGGAGAAAATATATCGGTTCGAAGTCGTTATCCCAAGTGGTTTGGAAACCTGGGGATTCACACTTCTGGGCTGGTCTCATGGCGACAAAAAATACCTTTTTTCGTCATGGTACTTTCTCGATAAAGAATGGAGCACATATACGGTTCTGGGAAGATGTTTGGTTAGACAATGCCCCCTTATGTGAACAGTATCCTGAGTTGTATAGTATTGTTCGTCGCCAAGGTGATACCATTGCCACAGTAATGGCTGCCTCGCCTCCGAATGTGACGTTCAGACGAGTTTTGCTAGGACAAAGGCTATTGGCATGGAATGCACTAATTCAAAGGCTGGGGGATATTAACTTATCACCTGAGCCGGATGAATTTAGGTGGAATTTACATGCAAATGGTTCTTTCTCAGTCAAATCTTTATACAGCGCCATTCTTCATTCTGATTTACCAGTTGATAATAATAAGAAAATTTGGAAGATGAAGATACCATTAAAAATTAAAAAATTTGGATGGTATCTTCGTCGAGGAGTAATTCTCACCAAATACAATCTTGTTAAGCGTAATTGGCACGGAAGTATTCGATGTGTTTTTTGTCATCAGGATGAAACCATAAAACACCTTTTCTTGCAGTGCCAATTTGCGAGATCTATTTGGTCTGTCATCCAAGTAGCATCTACCCTGTATCCTCCGACTAGTGTGGCCAATGTCTTTGGCAATTGGCTTCATGGTATAGATTCAAGGTTCAAGTTGCTTCTTAGGGTGGGGGCGCTAGCAGTTATCTGGGCGCTTTGGCTGAGTAGAAATGACAAGATTTTTAACGATAAAAATTGCTCTTTGTTGCAGGTCATCTACAGATGTACAGGTATTCTCCGTTTGTGGTTAGCTCTTCAGCGCATGGAGAACCGAGACCTATTTACGGAGGTCTGTACACGGTTGAAGGCTACGGCGAGGGATACTTTTTCCCTACATGGGTGGCAGCATAGTCTACGGATTGAAGCCCCACCCACACCTTAGGCGTTATATGATTCATCGTTGCGATATGTATTCCGCCTAGCTTTTTTCGTTTGATATCTTTTGAACTTAAGACTCATAAACGGCTGTGTGCATCCTGGTTATGCAGAGGCTGGATGTAATCGCTTCTCAAAAAGTAATAAAGCATCTTTTATCGAAAAAAAACTGATCGTCCGCAGGTGTCCCATTCTGATGTACGCCACTAAGAAATACAGTTGTACTATAAATAATCGGTCAAATGGGGGGAGGTGACACTCAGACTTCAGATAAACATGGAAAACTGTAAGCATCATTGTTTGTGTTTGACTGATCAGTGATCATCATTCTTATGTTTGAAATGTTCTGTGTAATGCAACCTTGATTCACCGCAACTCGTATTAGTTATCACATCGTTTCAGTTTGATCAACAGATGAGTTATATCAGGATCGAAGGTATCATCCACAAGCCATGTCGAACTTTGAGACTGGAATATTTCAAATTTGCTGGTAGCAGGTATCAAACCGTGGAGATGCTCCAGATGAAAATTGAAGATCTAGAACTGCGGTGACCACGATGGATCGAACGCCAAAATAGTTACATAGCGAGGGTCCTCTGTATTCGGATGAGTATCGAGAATTATCCTCCATTGTCGAGTTGCTGGTTTACACACAATGAAGCAGCAAATGCCTGGAGTAGTATAGTTGCTGATGTACTTACAAAGGACTAGACTATTGCAGCAGTCGAGAAATTCCAAATGCTCATAGTGTGCCATGTCAGCGAGAATTCCATCTATTTGTACAAGTTTGTCCAAGTTGTTGGAACATGCTAACAAGTATGATAGCAGAGTTGCTGTGGCCTTGGCACAAAGGGCCAGTGATTACTTTGTTTGGCAGCTTCTTCCGGTACTCTGGATCAGAGGACAAAGCAGACCATGCCTTATAAGCACATTTGCATCGGCAAAAGGGCTTGTATTCTAGTCGGGAGAGGATATCGACAACTACATCATCAGTTAACTTGGCTGCCCTAACGTCCTTATGAAGATCCGTGTCTTTATGTTGGCTTATTGTCACTGAAAAGAAAGTCCGACACTTGTTAGAAAAATAAATTGATCGCTTAAAGGAAAAAAAAAACCGTTCCCTTTGAAAAACACTACGTGAACTGGGCCAAATTGGCTGAAACCAGATCAGCTTTCAGCCCAAACTCACACAGGCAGCCCAACTTAGGCAGCACAGCGAGGAGGCCAGCGCGAAGACCACCTGCACCGGCGGCGTACCTCCCGACTGCGCGGTTCCCTGGCAGCGGCTCCTCCGGCCTCTCCTCCGTGGTGCGTCCTCCCTCCACCATCTCTTCTCTCGTTCCCTCTTGTTCTCTTCCTGTTCCATGGTGTAATGTTAGTCTTGGGGATTCATTCTAGAGTTACTAAGACGATTGAGCAGGGATTTAGCGGGGATGGATGCTGTTGAAGTTTCACACGGGCAATCTCCCTTCTCCCCTAATCCTCTTATATTCTTCTGATTGTATGGATTTTTCTTGCCTCTGTGTGTGTGTTTGTTAATAAGGGGTTTCCCCCGATTTCCATTAAAGAAACCATAGCAGTCTGTTACATAAAGTTACCAAAAGAGAAAAGCAAAAACAAAAGCAAAACAAAACTGCAAGACAAGCAGTAGCCGATCAAAAAGTATAACACCACATCCAGAGCAGATATATAAGAACAGCTAATTTGATTTAGAACACAACAGACGAGAACGAGAGCCCCCAGACCACATCAACAAACTTATGTATTCCCCTTCAATCCTTTGTGTATGGGCAGAACTCTTATGTTTTCCTTTAATCCTCTTATATTCTCCCCTAATCCGTTTGTTTTTCATCTCCAATTCACGTGAGTTGACGGTGATGGTAGAGAACTCAATAATATCTTTCTAAAGCACAATCTTTCAATGGTATTTTTCTTAAGTCTGGTACAGAACCAATTTCCCCCGAAGATTATTGTTCGTGTCGCGCGCCAGCGAAGCACTAGAAGGGCAGGCGTCGATACTGGATGTGGGCGGAGGAGAGTGGTTGTGGGCTATTGGGCTTCGGTCCTGCCGTGTCCTCTCACCTGCATAACAAAATCATTCCAAAATTTTCGAAATAAAAACTATTCTACCTTTATCTTTTTATATTTCACGACATTTTTTTGTAAGTTTCAAATTCAATAGGCTTTTAATTCAACAAGCTAGGATATTCTAAAAGTATTTCTGACCCAGAACTTGCTAATTGCTATTCTCAAAGTTCTCGAGCTGGCGCATAAATAGGCATCAATATCTTCTAATCATGTATCTGTTCAAAAAAAAAAAATCTTCTAATCATGTCAGGCTGTGTCTCTGTGAATCATAGGCTCAACTCCCGAGCACCTGAAGGTTCTGTATTCAGCCCTATTCTGAGCGACATTATGTATGACGTTGCATTCTTGCCTGCTAGAGCTAGTGAGATTGCACATATATTACAAATCATTTTCTTACCCTCTTCCTCTGGAGCATATGTGTGAGAATATTTGTAACAATACTGATATTCATTTTATTAAATAAAGTGCCGAGCACGCTCTTGAAAACAAATACTAACAGCTTGTCCAGTCATCTTTTTTTTTTGAAGATTTCAAGTTCAGTCATCGGTGATGACTGCCATATTTTCCCACACAAGTGCTATTTTGATGTTGGGTATCTAGTCTTCAGGGATGTCCAATATGGTAAGCATCATTGATTCAGTACAGCCTGTATGAATTATCATGTCTCTTTAGTCTGACTATTAATATGTAATTTTGAATTACGTTAGAGTTTGATTAATGCCATGTGCGTCTTGAAGTTCCCTTTTCCCTTTCGTGATCTTTGGCCCAGGCAAGTAAAGCCACATAATAAAATAAAAATGTCTCCAATCCACTTACAACATTCTCAAGACTCTCTCAAAAAATAAAAAGACTCTAGCCCATAGCTCTCAAGATCAGAAAATGATTGAATTCTCCCACATTGCTTCAGTAGACGCCGACCATTCTCTCCACTGCTTTCTTGTCTGCAAAATCCTTTTCTCTATTGACTCCTGGATCAATACCAAGTCTCAAAAAGTTGTCAGGAACCCATGATGCCCTAATTTGTTCTAATGCGAAAAGGTTTCATGAATCATGACTGAATTGCTTCTTGCCGCATGCTGACAGGGATTGGCACAACTCAATGAGGTCGACCCGGATGATCTGTAATGAAAAGTAGAACAAAAGGCATTCCAGTTCATCATGCATATGCTTAAACAATTAAACGGATGAAGCCTGGTGACCGGGTGTATACGTGAGCACGCATCCATTGGTTGACACGTGTCACATCTAGCAATCCACTGTTACAATCATTGTTGGGTTAGCAAACCACATCAGCACTAACAACACTTCCAAATCACGTAGGACCCACCTTTTTGAATTCAAATAGTGGACCAGATGCACTTTCAATTCACATAGGACCCACGCCAAGTACGCTTAGCGATGGATAAGACAACATCAAGGCAACAGATCCAATTGACGAGAACCGGATCTCAATGCAGATCGTGTGGCATCTAGAGGGTGCTCACGTGTACACCTAGTCACCAAATCCCCTCTCTTAAATTAAATCAAGGTAAGTGGAGGCTCTTCATATTTTATCCCAGGAGACCCATGATAAATCAACAAGGCCAAGGATTCTCAAATACATCCCTCATATCCATCTATTGCTAAGAAACCACATCTTATTCAACTTGAGAATTGCTCAGATTGTATTTTCGAAAAGGGCAGCTCACAATTAAATGCCGTTGAAGTGCACGGCCAGCATATGCATCTCTTCAGCAAGGAAAGTTCATCTCTTCAGCAAGGAAAGTTCAAGAACATCACATCTGTTCCCAGCCAAATCAGAAAGAACAAATTATGTGTGATCCTACGAATTGCAACATAAAGTACCCAAAAAGTTGAAACCTTTGCCCTTGTCAGATCATATAATACAATATATCCTCAAATCACTCTGGTGCATAATCAAAAGGAATCACTAAAACTGACAACATACACTTAAGAATAAGAAATCTGTACTCAAGAATATTCTAGCTAATTTTAGAGCTTTTGACTAGATATTTTCATGGAATAAACTGCTTGATATTGTCGACGCCCTGAGATTTAGGAATGAGGGAGATAACTCCATAATTAAGGCGCGCTTACATCGATCCTCCCTAGGACAAAGTCATTGAGCATCTGAAGGATAGGAGCCTTAAGCGTTCCCCAGAACCTCTTAAAGAAGAGCACAGGAAGGCCGTCAGGGCCTGGGGCCGAGTCAGGTTTCATGCCAGCCAGGACCTCATCCAGCTCCTCCCCAGTGAAGGTAAGCTCGAGAGCCCTGTTCTCTTCCTCGCCTATCCTTTGGTCCACCGGCCAGAGGTTAGGTGCAAGGGAGAAGGCCCTCTCCTCCCCCACCGTGCCCATCAGACCATGGTAGAAATGGTAGACATGACCCATCATATCTTCTTGGGTGGTAAGTTCCCCCTCCCCCGAGATGAGTCTGGGGATCATACACTTCCTTCGCCTCCCGTTGGCAAAGGCGTGGAAGTAGGCAGTGCAGGATTCCCCCTTGAGGCTCCACTGAAGTCTACTCCGCTGATGCCAGTACTCCTCTTCCATCCCATCCAGGTTGACTACTTGGTCTTCGAGAAAATAATGAAGGGCCCAACCATCGCCGTCAAGCCCTGTCGAGTCCGCTGTCCTATCCAACTCCTGGATCTAGGAAATGAGGTCATCCCTCGCCTGACGGCGCAGCTTGCCAAGGTTCGCACCCCACCCCCGGAGATGTTGTCTAAGGCATCTGGCAATACATTGCCAGAGATCCACGCTGCAGCGATGCGGCCCCAGCGCATGGATACAATGGTCGATTTTCCCCTTGACCATCTGATCAAACCCAACTACCCTAAGCCAACTCAGGAAAGCAACTTATATCAAAGATCTATTTAATGTGGCAAGGTGTGCCACAACATCTGTCATTGATGGTCTGGGATCCACATCAATATTAAGACATTCCACAGCAATCCCTGCCAGGGCCTCAAGGAGCTCCAAATCTTCTGTTGCTGCAATTTCCTGATCAAACAACTCCGTTGCTTTCTTCCCTTCTTTGCGACATTCAAGAAAACTCGCCACTAAACTGTTATTGTCTCTGTGAGTGGCCTTCTTTCTGCTAATGACTTCTAAGATGACAACCCCAAAACTGTAGACATCACTTTTTTCGGTCGATCGGCCTGTTTGTAGGTAGAATGGATCCATATAAGTCATGTCACCAATGACGTTTGCGGTGTGATCCTTATCTATTGCAATCAACCTCGATATGCCAAAGTCTGAGAGCTTTGGCACAAAATTTCCATTCAAGAGTATATTTGCTCGTTTAACATCACCGTGTAGGATTTTGGTGTGGGGTTGCGAATGCATATAAGCTAGACCATGTGCTGCTTCTTTAATAATACTTAGACGCACATCTCAGCTGAGAGGCACCTTGTTGTCACCCTTGTGAAGAATGTCATCCAGGCTTCCTTTGGGGATGAACTCATACACTAGCATTGGGGTATCCACTTCTAAGCAACAACCTATGAGCTTAACGATGTTCTTGTGGATGACTTGAGACTGGATGATGACTTCATTTGCAAACTGCGTGCTCTCCATCACATTGATGCGAATTGGTTTCTTTACTGCGACAAGTTCATTATCAACAAGCCCCTTGTAGACTTCACCGAAGCCACCTTTTCCGATTATATTACCACTCTTCAATATTTTCTTGAGCTCCTCCTTTTTGAAAAGCTTTATAACTTTTGCCTTCTCCAAGGTATGACCACCATTTTTCTCATAAAACTCTTTGGTCTTCCGCCTCTCTTTTCAATAATAATGATGAATGCCATTATTGCGATGGCAAGAATACCACCTATTATACCTACATGGATAAATAAACAAACTTCATTCACTAAAATTTGCGATTATTGATCTCTCAGTTAAAGAGAGCAAGTTAATCTAAAGCGTTACAAACCTTAACAAAAAGGACACTCCCTCCATTAAAGAAAAAAAGACGTATAAATTTAGTCAAAATTCAATGTTCCCTATGTTTGACCAAGCTTATAGACAAAACAATGAACATCTAGAATGCACAATTCATACCAATAGAGTGTCCACTCAAATTAGTTTCATGGTGTAATTATTAAATATCGTAGATGTTGATATTTTTTCTTCGTATTTATAGTCAAACTTCACAATATTTCATTTTTGACTGAATTTATAAGCCTTATATTTTGGTTCAGAGGTAGTATTAAGTTACCGAAATTGAATGTACAACACATTTGCGATTCTACATGATATAAGATATTGTCATCCGGTGATTGAAACTTTGTTTAATTAAGGTCAATCTTCCTAACTCCTCTCTCCTTGTACACATAACCCACCAAACACTCAGGTAGACTTAGGAGAGCTTGAAATACCCACTGCATCATTTCTGTATACAATGTCACTTCATATTTCGAGTCTAACTTGGCTAATAATTTGACAACCAAAGCATACCATTGCATTCATGTGTTTCTTAAGATGTTCCAGATTACCTCACATGATTAGGATAAGGTTTAAATCTCAACCATTTATCAATGGACGTTAGTTGGGCTTTAATTTGAAAAAGGTTAAGAAGGTATTAATGGTAAGATCCTACCCTAAAAAATATGAACAGTTCCACGACAACAGTATTTCGCACACAGTTTAGTATATTTTTTCTCTCAAGCAATTAATTTTAACATTGAGTTACAATCTAGGAGTATTGAATTATCAATGTCATTAAACATATTCCTTTAATTTATTCTATACAATTTTTTCATAAACTCTTGCTAATTACGTGAAATAGATCGAGTGCAAAGACATCATTAGCACCGAGGAGGTCAAAGCGGCATCTTTGTTTCTTACAAGGTAATACATCACCCTACCTGTTAGATCAATGAATTGATAATCTAGAAATATTTTGAGAGCATCTTAAAATTTCTCTGCATTCATATCCGAAAGAAGTCTCCAACAGTATGCTTTTGGTGACATATAACTCATATTTTGCTAGTTGAATTATCCATCAAAGTTTGCCTCGAAATACGAAGCAGTTGTCTTGTATCCAAAGACAGAGACAGTATACAAAATGCAGAGAGGAACTACATTCAGTTATACATTATTTTTTGTGGTGTGCAATTTTATGCTATGGAGAAATAATAATATTTAGGAAAGAGATAAAGTAGTTAGCAAAAACATTGAGAAGTTGTCTGAGGTTACCTATGCAAATCTGTGCAACTAGTGGAAACTTTCGAGTACATGGTATGATTCTCGCGTCATCGCTCCTGTAACCTGAAGGACAGGTGCATAGATACGATCCTTCGGTGTTCTCGCATTCACCTTTGCAGGGATACTTGGTTGAATCTGCACATTCATTTATATCTGTGTCGCACAAATTCACAATACTATCATTAGGACATTGAAGAAAATCATATTTCTAAGCACGACGTAATTCGTGTTAGAAAACCTTCAGTCAGATTTCTCTACGTTTGACTGCTCATGAACACACAAACTAGCAGTAAAAAATAGTTCCACATCGATTGAAAAATCATGAGAAGTCGAAACAGGTTAAAAGGGAGTAGCAATACTTACTCGTGCATCCGTTGACAACGTAGGCGTTGCCCTCGTAGCCATCGGAGCAGCTACAGTTGTAGCCAGGCCCATTGGTGCTGTCAACGCACTTACTGTGGTTGCTGATGCAGGCGTACTTGGGGGTGGTGGTCTTGGCCGCTTGGGTGCAGGATAGTATGTCGCTGGAGATGGAGTTGTTACCGCGGATGGCCCAGTCTAGCCACACCAGCGATGTCCGGTTTGGGTCCCTGAGGAGGTCGGAGCGCTTGAAGGTGTACCTGGTCCTGTCGACGAGGAAGCCGTAGTCGCATGGGCTGTAGTCCATCATACCGGAGTGGTCGTACGTCGTGAACTTGAAGAAGTTGTCGGTGAGCCCCGGCGGGATATCGACATGGCAGCACCCGACGCCGGCGCACGTACAGGCCGTCCTGGGCGCTCGCCGAGTTTTTGCAGTAGGACATGCACCCTGTGTAGTAGGTGTAGGGGTAGTTGGTGCCATCCGTCTTGGTGCTCGCCGCCTGTGCAAAGGTGTTACAGCCGACGACGACGACCATATTGTGGGTGTTGGAGATGCGGTACACGCCTTCCTTGTCTATTAATGTTTCGCCATAGCTAGAGTTCTCATAGTTGCTTGGATCAGAGGCGTTGTAGCACTTGAACCCGCGGGGAGCCTCACTAGGGATTCTGCAGGATCCACTGAAAGGCGCACCACCTCGAAGGACGTGCCGGCGAGCACAGGGCCGTTTTTGATGCAGTCGATCTCGAAGCCCTTGCGGGAGCAGCCGCTGCCGATGCCGAAAGGGTAAGGGATGTCCATGCCGCCGCAGCTCGCCTGGCAGTTAGGAGCCACGGTGAGGCTCTCGGCCGTCTTGGTGCTAGCTGCTGCTACTGCCAGTAGCAGAGCGGGAAGCAAGAATAATGGGCTCGACATTGCTTGGATGACCAGCTGATGCCTGATGAACGTTGAAGGTGATCACTGTCTTATAGCTGAACGATCGATTTGGTCAGCAATCTTTCAGCCAATGACATGCGATTTCTAGTCCGTCGTCATTTATATTTGTTGTTGCGCTATCTCTAGAGAGACGCAATTATATGCGCAAGAAGATGACTAAGGCCTTACCAATGCACATTATAATAGGCAAAGTGCTGACGAGGAGTGTAAAGTTGCATTCTACCTAACATATAACCCTCACACCCAATCATAGTAAGTTGTACAGCTCCTGAAATCACGTATTCACTGTTAGCACTAATCTTGAAGTTTGATAGCTAGAGGCTGTTTGCATGTGTACGTGCGCGTGTGGGTGCGGCCAGGTCGTGTGCTGTTTACAGATATTCTAGGAGAAGAACAAGTCTGCTAGCTGTTGGTGGCTTAGTGCATGGATAAGCATAGATTTAGTTAGTGGCTCCTGGTCGTGTGCGTACTGCGTAGCAGCCGGCCGGGTTGTTGCCTAGCGTCAGCAGCTATTTATATCTTGTATGCATCGAGTGTAGATGTGTGGGACAAATAGAGAAGATGTAGTCTCCGATAAGTTTAGTGGCCGGCAGGCAGGTCACCGTGGAGGACCGCCGGGGCTGCCGAGGTGTGTGTTGGAGTGTGTCTCTCTATTTGTAATAGCCAGCTGAATAAAAGAGAGTTGGGCGTTCGTGCGCCCGCGGCGGTGCTCCTTGCGCCGGCCGGCAAAATTCTGTGTTGTCCACTGTTCTTCTTTCTTTCTTCCTCCGTCCGTGCGAGAGAGAGGGCAGCGGCGTTTGTCGCCGGAGGGCTGGTTCGGCGTGTGTCACCGAGGCCAGCCCCAACATTCACAACAAGTGTCGTATACATATTACACCAGTCACTAGGCCACCTTACTCCCTGACTAGCCTGAAAAGAACCGAAGTCTAATCATGGAAGCTGTAGGATTAGATGCCATGATGATCCCCACATATTGGTTGATGCAACATGCATGGCCAGATACTACATTCCATAAGTATAGAACATAAAAAGGAAAAAAAGGAACTGCCCATTTTTTCTCAAGAAACCATTGTAACAAATATAACAGTTAGATTGAAAAAAAAATTCTTGTAAGTCCTTGATAGCAAGTCATATTATTAATAAATAGGAACTCATATATATCCATTTTAGCTGCCATCACCACGTCGAAGGAAACAAAGATAATAATGCATGACACGAGCCCGCCGTTTGATTGGTGGGCTGCTGACAACACTAGAGTCTAATCACAAGCATTATGTGTGGTCCATTCACTGGTTGGCATTGTGTGTGTACGTATAAAGAAAGAAAAAAATGAACTGGCCTAGTAGTGGTTGGTGAATGTTACCATGTTAGAAGTATATAATACCCTATGGGGTATGTATGAATTAGATTAGGACTAATCATATTGTAGTCTAAATCTATCTTATTTCCTTGTAGATCTATATATATCCTAAAAGGGTCATGGCAACAAAAGCACACAGAAATTATCACATTGAGGTTCCTAGGAGAAAGAGCAGATCGAAACAAGAGCACACATAAATTTAATTACTTAATCAATACATTTGTTCGAATAAAAAATATAATCACTCACTATAATATTACAAAATTTCTGGCACTAAAGATGGCCTCCAAGCTTATGACAATAGCAAATACAACAAAGGTCTAGATATATGATAGTTGTCTATCTTATTGGACATGGCACACATGTTTGAACTCAACTCAGGAAAGAAACTTACAACATACGCGACATATTTAACGTGGCAAGGTGTGCCACAACATCTGTCATTGATGGTCTTTGATCCACATCAATGTTAAGACAATCCACAGCAATTCCAGCCAGGGCTTCAAGAAGCTCCAAATCTTCGGCTGCTGCAATTTCTTGATCAAACAGCTCAGTTGCTTTCTTCCCTTCTTTGTGACACTCAAGAAAACTTGCCACTAAGCTGTTATTGTCTCTGTGAGTTGCCTTCTTCCTGCTAATGACTTCTAAGATGACAACCCCAAAACTGTATACATCACTTTTTTCTGTCAGTCGGCCTGTCTGTAGGTACACTGGATCCATATAGGTCATGTCACCAATGACGTTTGCAGTGTGTTCCTTGTCCATTGCAATCAACCTCGATATGCCAAAGTCTGAGAGTTTTGGCACAAAATTTCCATTTAAGAGTATATTTGCCGGTTTAACATCACCATGCAGGATTTTGGTGTGGGCTTGTGAATGCATATAAGCTAGACCATGTGCTGATTCTTTAATAATACTTAGGCGCACATCTAAGCTGAGAGGCACCTTGTTTTCACCCTTGTGAAGAATGTCATCCAGACTTCCTTTGGGGATGAACTCATACACTAGCATGGGGGTATCCACTTCTAAGCAACAGCCTATAAGCTTAACGATGTTCTTGTGGATGACTTGAGACTGGATGATGACTTCATTGGCAAATTGTGTGCTCTCCAGCACATTGCTACGAATTGGTTTCTTTACTGCGACAAGTTCATTATCAACAAGCCCCTTGTAAACTTCACCAAAGCCACCTTTTCCGATAATATTACCACTCTTCAAAATTTTCTTGAGATCCTCCTTTTTGAAAAGCTTTATAACTTTTGCTTTCTCTAATGTAAGACCACCATTTTTCTCATAGAACTCTTTGGTCTTCCGCCTCTCTTTTCGAATAATAACGACGAATGCCATAAATACAATGACAAGAATACCACCTATTGTACCTGCATGGACAAAGAAATAAATTTCATTAACTAAAAATTGTGGTTACTAATATCTCAGTTAAAGATAATAAGTTAATTTTAAGTGCTACAAACCTTAACAAAAAGATTACTAACTTTAGCTAATAATTTAGAAAACAAATATAAATTTTATGTCAACTAAAGCATACCATTGCATTCGTGTGTTTGTTAAGATTTTTTCTATTACATTTAGGAAACAGATAGTTAGAAAAATCGACACATTGGGAAGTACAAGTTGTCTGAGGTTACCTATGCAAATCTTCGTAACTCCTCTCTCTCCTTCTACCCATGACTCACCAACATAGGTAGACTCTATGAGGGCTTGACTCCCCTCTTTTTTGTAGAAAAGGTTACTTCATATTTCGAGTATAACTTAGCTAATAATTTGATGAATAAATATAAATTTTATATCTACCAAAGCATACGTTTGCATTCGTGTGTTTCTTGAGGTATTCCAGATTACCTCACATTAGATAAGATAAGATTTAAATCTCAACCAATGATTGACGGAGATTAGTTGGGCTTTAAGTTTAAAAAGGTTAAGAAGGTGACAGATCCTTGGACCTTGTATGCAAACGCTGAGTGCGTATACAAAATACAAAATACAGAGGGGCTAGATATATACATTAATTATTTGTGGTGTGTAATCTTATGCGATGGAGAAAGAATAATATTTAGGAAACAGATAGTCCGCAAAATAGACACATTGAGAAGTAAGTTGTCTGAGTTTACCTATGCAAATTTGTGCAACCAGTGGAAACTTCCGAGTACATGGTATGATTCTCGGGTCATCGCTCCTGTAACCCGAAGGGCAGGTGCATAGGTAAGATCCTTCGATGTTCTGGCATTCACCTTTGCAGGGATACTTGGTTGAATTTGCACATTCATTTATGTCTGTGTCGCGCAAATTCACAAAATTATCATCAGGACGTGGAAGAAAATCATAGATGTAAGCACGACGTAATTCGCATTAGAAAACCTTCAGTGGACTTCTCTACGTTTGACTGCTGACGAACACACAAACTCTTCATATATATGGACACTTTTGAACACACAAACTCTTCATAGTATATATGAACACACAAACTCTTCATATGTATACAACTGAAAAATCATGAGAAGTCGAGAGAGGTTAAAATGGAGTAGCAATACTTACTTGTGCATCCGCCGGGAACGTAGGCGTTGCCCTCGTAGCCATCGGAGCAGCTGCAGTTGTAGCCAGGCCCATTGATGGTGTCAACGCACTTACTGTGTTCGCTCACGCAGGCGTACTTGGGGGTGGTGGTCTTGGCCGCTTCAGTGCACGATAGTATGTCGCCGGAGCCGGAGACGGTGACGTTGTCGCGGATGGCCCAGTCTAGCCACACCAGCGAGGTCCGGTTTGGGTCCCTGAGGAGGTCGGAGCGCTTGAAGGTGTAGCTGGTCCTGTCGACGAGGAAGCCATAGTCGCATGGGCTGTAGTCCATCATACCGGAGTGGTCGTAGGTCGTGAACTTGAAGTAGTTGTCGGTGAGTCCTGGCGGGATGTCGACATGGCAGCACCCGACGCCGGCGCACTGGCCGTCCTGGGCGCTCGCCGAGTTGTTGCAGTAGGACATGCACCCCGTGTAGTAGGCATAGGGGTAGTCGGTGCCGTCGGTCTGGGTGCTCGCCGCCTGTGCAAAGGTGTTGCAGCCGAGGACGACGACCATGTTGTGGGTGTTGGAGATGCGGTACACGCCTTCCTTGTTTATTAATGTCTCACCATAGCTAGAGTCCTCATAGTTGCTTGGATCGGAGGCGTTGTAGCACTTGAACCCGACGGGGAGCCTCACCAGCAATTCTGCAGGATCCACTGAAAGGCGCACCACCTCGAAGGACGTGTCGGCGAGCACAGGGCCATTGTTGATGCAGTCGATCTCGAAGCCCTTGCGGGAGCAGCCGCTGCCGATGCCGAAAGGGTAGGGGATGTCTACGCCGCCGCAGCTCGCCTGGCAGCCAGGAGCAACGGTGAGGCTCTTGACCGTCTTGGTGGTGGCTGCCGCTGCCACCAATAGCAGAACATGAAGCAAGAATTGGGTCGACATTGATTGGACAGGCTAGTGCCTTATGAACGCTCGAAGTGATCACCTACCTGTCTTATATAGTGGAACGATCGATTTCCAAAGGTCGTTAGATCGAGCTATTCATTGATCATGTAAAGCAAGACCTTAGTGGGTCATATTAACTAATATGCGTACATTGTCTCCAGCTGTGACATCTCCATCCCGAGGAACACCAAGGGAACAACCAAATACAAAGTTAAACAAAACCTCCAGCCCACGAGGCGACCATGATAGGTGAGCAAGATTACATCGGTTCATCACTTGTCTGAATTTCAATTTCCAACAATTTTGCTTTCTCTAATGCTCTACCGAACAAAGATTCTAGCAATTCTTGGCCGAGCCCATGTGGTCGAACACTTGAATCCTATGTCTTTGGTTCTTGACCCACTAACCGATTCTTTCATCATTGAGTACCATGTATGCTCTGGCTGAAGAAGCAATACACCGGCCAAGCCGGATCGAGTTAAAACCAATCTGTTCACAAGTCTCATCAACCTACACCAGGTTTGCAGGTATTCCTTTCGATTGAATATGTAAACCGTCATGGTAGCTATCTTTCAACTCATAAATGACTGTGTTAAAATAGTGTTGGTTGATCGCAGCAGGTGGAATAAAAACATAGTCCACGCAAACCCCACGACTTCGGAAGCCAACTGCCCTATGATGAAGCAAGCCAATAGCAGTTGGAAACTTGCAACAAGTGGATCCGTTAAATTAGGAGTAGAACAATTTCTCTAGTAGATACGTAAAAAAATGGTCCGGCCCGCAAAATAATTGTCGTTTTGTGGTACCGGGCCAAAAAACGCCTAGAGCGGATCCCGCAAACGCCTGGAACGGATCCCACAAAGGTGGTTGGCCTACTCGCGGAGCCATTCCGCCTTCTTGTCGGCGTCGCGGCGGCTCTGCTCCTCCACCAGCTTCGTGACGGTGCCCAGGACGGAGTTGGTGACAAAGTTGCCGGCCATCAGCGTAGGTGCGGCGAGCTCGAGCTTGGCGGCGAGGCTAAGAATGTCGTCGTCCTCCGCGTAGTCGCTCGGGTCGAACCGCGACACCGGGGCCGAGGCGCTCGAGCTTGACGCCTCGTAGTAGGTGAGGCGGCGCGGCGGCGGAACGCCAGAACTCGACGCCTAGCTCGCTCTTGGTGGAGCGGCGGCGGATCGCGGGACCTCAACGCCTGCAGACCGCGGTAGAACCGCGATTATCGCCCCTTGAATGCGCACGGCGGCTTCAGGCCTTGGTGGAGGTTGCGGTAGGAGCCGCGTATGTTGGCGGAGTTGGAGGCCTGGTGGTCCCGCTCGAGCTCCTCGGCAGAGAATAGCTTGCGCGTGCTAGAGGAAGGGGATTCGGCGCTGCGCACCCTTCGTCCGCCGCGGCCTCCTCAACCTCCGCCGGACATCATGGCTCGAACGCGCGCGGGAGGAAGGGGATTGCTCGCCAGAGAGTGGAGTGCTCCCGGTAGATTTCTCGTCGGCGGGAGCAGAAGCGGCGGCAAGGCGGATGGGGTTTGACCTGCATCCACGTCCCCGAACGAGATATATAGCGGCCGAGAGCGGTTTTGGGTTGCGTCCTAAAAAACATATCTAGGCTAGACCACCAATGCCGTGTCTGGCCAGCCTGTCCAAAAAAACAGCTTAAACCTACATATCGGCCTAAATTGCCATATGTTCGCCAACCCAACATCAATCTTGTACTTAGCTCCTTCGATACATGCATGATACTATTTGAAATATGAGGCCACCGGTCTGCATGTTGGACTTTGCTGCATGCAAGGTAATAATTGAAACAGGCCACCATGCATGCTAGACTCATCAGACTCGGCTAGCTGGCCGAGAGCACCGAGGTCGGAGAAGCAAGCATCTGTATCCTTGCCTTTTCTTGTCTGTAAACCCAATAGCGGCGGCGGGGACATGCGTGCGGGAGGATATGCATGTTTTCCAGCACAGGTTTGAGGTTAGAGTAGTTTAGATAGACATGAGATTTCTTTGTGAAGAGGTACGGTGAAAACTTAATCTATGACATTGGTGGATAATTTTATTGATTTCAATGTCAATAGATTGTTATAGAGATCCAACAATTGTGATCGTTGTGTTTGTGTCGAATATTGTGTACGAGTTGGGTTACGTTTGGACTCTGAGTTGTAATAGGTGTGGATATGATACCACTAGTAGAAAAAGGGGAAGGTGAAGAAGAGGCACGTGATCAGAAGAACCGCGACTAAAGGTCCTCCACCCCGACGGACGGCTGGCGTAAGCAACCACGACTAAAGGGGGGCTTTAGTTCCGCATATTTAATCCCGGTTGCGAAATCGGGATTAATGGCAGTTGCCAACCGGGATTATAGGCTATTTTTCTACCAGTGTACGTGTACTGTTCGAGTCGGGTACTACTAGCCTAGGCCTCCCATATAATGTGAGGGGTACCACATGTTGTAACTTATGACGAATTGATATTAGCAGGTGCCCAAGGGGAGCCAGCGGCTTGTGCCGGCAACCAAGATGGCCGGTGCAGCGGTATCAATGGGGAGGAGCTTCCGTAGTCATGCCCCGCAGATGTAGGCGAGTTTGCCGAACTGCTTACCAAATTTCGATGTGTCGTCTTAGTGCTGTGATTGCTTGGTTCCTTGGTAGATCGATTGTGAGCCTACGACAGTAACAAGTGGTATCAGAGCAGCCTGGAGGGCGTCATGAATATCATACCAAAAGGTGTCAAGTAATGCCCTACAGTGTTCGAGCTAATATGCCGCGAGGTCGAGCATGATTGTTGTTGATATGTTCGACTGGGTCGAACTGGACAGTCTGACACAGTGTGATAGATACGGAAGATGGTGAGGATCGGCGACAACGACGTAGGAGCGTGATGGCTGATGGTGTATGAATTCTGTGGCGTGGAAACATGTGGCGCATGCCTAAGGGGTGCGTGTTTCAACATGGCAATGGTGCGGGGTTGATTCAAGATGGTGCGCAGGAGAGCTTGAAGTCAACGGGGCGAGTCTAAGCTTCCACTCGGCTGATGGAGGGGCTACAGTGTAAGGTACCAGAGTACCATAGAATCGAAGCCTAATCAGTGCAAACGCGAGATGCATGTTGTTCGGACTGGAGCTCAGGATTCAAGAGATGCGTGGAACTTCGCATCGGTCAGGTAAGACTGCAGTGGGGCTTGCGGTGGTGTGGGTTCGCGACCAAGTTGATCTTGGCCAAGATTGCAGACGCTCGTCGAGGAGATATATAGCGGCGAGGCGAGCGGTAAGCACGGGACACAGAGACGAACCATGGCATAAGCGCTCATTTTCGACAGTTCGTTTGACAAGTGTGCAAGGCTGCTAAAGCAGTGTTGGCGAGTACCAGGTTCGGAGTTGGCGACCGGGTCTATCGGGACTGACATCAAGTGATGGATAGGAGTTGACCATAGAGAATCTGCGAAAGTGCTGATGAGAGAACTATGAATTTGACTCAAGGTGACTCAAGGACGACGGTGAAATTTCTTCAAGTTATATAAATTCCACGCAGATTAGTGGTTCGTGTGTGATAGTGTTGAACAGAAAGAGGAGATTACGGTTGCAGGTGGAATGACGTGGAGTCAGGGAGTAGCAGCGAAGCTCATAGAAGACAATTCGAGTCTAGAGTACATGGAAGTTTGACACTTAGACGAACCCAAGATGGCGGAGAATATTCGCCAAGGTGGAGTTTGTTGTTTTTGTGTCCAATATTGTGTATGAGTTAGGTTACGTTTGGACTCTGAGTTGTAATAGGTGTGGAGATGATACGTGCAGTATTCGAGTCGGACATTAGTAACCTAGGCCTTCCATATAATGTGAGAAGCACCACAAGTTGTATCCTATGACGACTTGATAGCAGCATGAGCGCAAAGGGAGCCAACGGCTTGTGTCGGCGACCAAGGCGGCCGTTGCAGCTGTATCAATGGGGAGGAGTGCATGTAGTCATGTCCCGCAGATGTAGACGAGTTTGCCGAACTGTGTTACCAAATCTCGGTGTCGTCTTAATGATGACATGATTGCTTGGTTTCTCGGTATATCGATTGTGAGCCTACCACAGTAACATTGATTTTTAGATTGGTTTAATTATTTTAATTGATGGTCTAATGTTTCTTTTTTAGGATTTTCTAGCTAATTCTCTAATTTCTACTGAGCTCGTCATAGATGGAATTTATATTTAGATGGGATGGTTTTTAGCTCTATTCTAGAAAACAATGCCTTTTTTCTGCCGTAAAATTATAATCTCTTAGCATAGCAAATCCTCTCAAATACCGAGTAGCTGCACATTATTGTAGAGTTATTGTCTCAACTATGAACTGGGAACTTCATGATGTGAATCGATCTTAGAAATAACTATTTCATGGTCAACTATATGATGTATATACTAGTACTGTTCCAGCAGTACATAGACGTGTTATGTTTAAATTACTTTGTAAGACCTAGACCCAGGATGCGACGACTTAAGAGCGAACACTCTCCTTGGTGGAACCTCAACTGCTATATAGTTTTAGACTGAAACGATGCATGTACACACAGCTACATTAAGTATGCACTGACGTTGAAGCAGTTGGCTTAAGCTATGTCAACTCTCTAAGAGTGTTTTGTGACATATAATATAAATTATATGTGACTCCAATTTTTGTGTGATATATAATTTAAATTTTATTAATTAAGTTTATGATTATTTCTAAAAAAATTATGTGTAAGCCTAATAAACTGGTGCAGTGGAAGTGTGTGCTAAAATTAAGGGAAACTAAACTAATCCTACAGAAGACAGAAGAGGCTTCCAGAGTCGTCTCGCAAGAAACAAAATAAACTGACCAAGTTGCCAAACTGGTGCACTCCAAGCCGTCGACCAACCAAAGCAATTCTCTGCTTCATTTCGGTGCCTAGTTAATGTTGCAGCGGCTACATGCATGAACAGTGTAAGAGTTTAGGAACCACACATTGTGGTGTCTTGTATTGATCTATATATAGGGGGAATACAAGACAGAGTCCTTGTCACATACGACACGGACACATACAAGCTTGATTACACATATGCAACCGTATCTCTATACAAATACATATACGGTTTATATTCTAACACCCTCCCTCAGTCGAAAATGGGCGTCCTACGAACGTTGAGACTGTCCCGAAAATCCAAAAAGAGAGGAGATGGTAATCCTTTAGTGAAGATGTCCGCAAACTGTGAAGAACTCGGCACATGAAGTACCCTAACATCGCCTGTAGTGACTCGATCTCGCACGAAATGAAGATCAATCTCCACATGCTTGGTGCGCTGATGGTGCACTGGATTCTGTGTCATGTAGACTGAACTAACATTATCACAGAACACAATAGTTGCACCCGAGACTGGTCGATGAAGCTCCTGAAGAAGCTGGCGAAGCCAACAAGTCTCTGCCACCACATTTGCAACCGCCCGGTATTCAGCCTCAGCACTAGAACGAGACACTGTGTGTTGTCGCTTGGCAGACCATGACACGAGATTTGAGCCAAGGAACACGCAGTATCCAGAGGTAGATCGTCGAGTGTCAGGACATCCCGCCCAATCAGCATCTGAATAGGCCGTCAGTTTACTGGAACTCCGGCGAAACAAGGTCAGTCCATAGTCTGTGGTGCCGCGGATGTAGCGAAGAACATGCTTGACAAGAAGCAGGTGATTTGCTCGAGGATCATGCATGTGTAAACAGATTTGCTGCACCGCGTAGGAGATGTCTGGCCGGGTGAACGTCAAGTATTGGAGACCTCCTGCAAGACTCCGATACTCTGTAGGATCTGCCACTGGTTCACTTGATTTGGCTGATAACTTGGAGGCGGTATCAACTGGTGTGGTGATGGACTTGCAATGCAACATGCCAGCACGCTCAAGAAGCTCCAACGCATACTTCTCTTGGGAGAGAAACAGACAATCCTTGCTGCGCTTGACGGAGACGCCGAGAAAGTAATGAAGATCTCCCATATCTGTCATACGAAACTCTGACTGAAGCGAGGCAATTAAGCTAGCCAGCAGAGCTGAGGAGGAGGCCGTCAATACTATGTCGTCCACATAGAGCAAAAGATATGCTGTGTCTGGTCCACGCCGATAGATGAACAGGCTACTGTCGGACTTGGAGCCAATGAACCCAAGAGATGTGATGTAGGTGGCAAACCGCTGAAACCATGCCCGAGGTGCTTGCTTTAATCCGTATAAGGACTTGTTGAGACGACACACTTTGTCAGGGAAGTTGGGATCAACAAACCCTGACGGCTGGCGAGCATAGACTGTTTCCACTAGAGTGCCATTGAGAAAAGCATTCTTGACATCGAGCTGATGTATGGGCCAGTTGCTAGACAGGGCAATAGACAACACTGTACGGATAGTGGCTGGTTTCACAACCGGGCTGAAGGTTTCATCGAAGTCAATCCCTTCACGTTGGGTGAATCCTCGCAGAACCCAACGAGCTTTGTATCGATCCAAAGAACCATCAGACTTAAGCTTGTGACGATAGATCCACTTGCCTGTGACAATGTTTGCATTGCGAGGAGGATCAACAAGCTCCCAAGTATTATTCGAGAGCAGAGCACCGTACTCATCAGTCATAGCTGAGCACCAGTTAGGATCCTTGAGTGCAGCACGATATGTCTTCGGAATGGGAGATAAACCTTCGACGTGAAGATCAAAAATCTTCTTGGGCTGCACAACCCCTGATTTGGCGCGAGTGACCATGGTATGAGAGGGCGGTGGCGGTGGTGCACGCGGTCGTCGAACCGGTGCAGGAGCAGCAAGCTCGGGCGGCGAGATTGCAGCGGAGGGTGCTGCCGTGGCAGAAAAGCCAGGCGCGGCAGGCTGCCTGGCAGCGGACGGCCGATCCGCCGCAGGTGATGACGCAGCAGGCTCGTCTGCCGTGGCAGAGAAGCGAGGCGCGACAGGCTGCCCGGAAGCAGACGGCCGATCTGCCGCAAGGGGCGCGGCAGGAGGCTCAGCTGGAGCGAC
This sequence comes from Lolium perenne, assembly GCF_019359855.2. Lineage (NCBI taxonomy): Eukaryota > Viridiplantae > Streptophyta > Magnoliopsida > Poales > Poaceae > Lolium > Lolium perenne. Next base: position 21,550,465 of record NC_067244.2, on the reverse strand, counting down.
CGTGGCAGGCACGGTATATGGTGTCGGCACCATCGTTTGCTCAGGGACCTGCAAAAACTCATAGGTATGCGAGGAAGAAGAGGAAGGAGTAGACGACGGAGAGGACACAGTTTTAGCGAAGGGAAAGCTCGTCTCGTCGAAAACAACGTGACGAGATATGATGATCTTCTGGGTAGACCTGTCGAGGCAGCGATAGCCTAGATGATGCGACGGATATCCGAGAAACACACAAGGCATGGAGCGAGGAACAAGTTTATGCGGTGCAACAGCCGAGGTGTTGGGGTAACACAGACATCCGAAAACCCTAAGACTAGCATAGGAGGGGTCCTTACCAAGAAGGGCGCGGAAAGGAATGCGCCCCGCAATGGCTTTGGATGGAAGCCGATTATGGAGAAGAACGGCTGTATGAAGGGCTTCGACCCAGAAGCGAGGTGGCATGCTAGCTTGTATGAGGAGAGTGCGCGTAATGTCGTTAAGTGTGCGAATAATCATTTCTGCTTTACCGTTTTGTTGAGACGTATATGGACATGAAAAGCGGAGTGCTATTCCATGATTTTTGGCAAACGTGTGAAGTAGAGAATTATCGAACTCACGACCATTGTCGCATTGTATAGCTTGCAGGCATGCTTGAAACTGGGTGTGAGCCAAGGAACGCAGGGACGCTAAGTGTGAGAAAACTTCAGACTTTGCTCGAAGAGGATAGACCCAAGCATACTGAGTGAAATCATCAAGACAAACAAGGTAGTACTTAAACCCAGAAATACTCTCAACAGGAGACGTCCACAAATCACAGTGTATTATTTGAAAAGGGGTGACAGTTACACGATTGGTGGATGATGGCGTGTAACTCACACGTTCGTTGGGAACTCCAAGAGGAAGGTATGATGCGCACAGCAGCAAGTTTTCCCTCAGAAAAAAACCAAGGTTTATCGAACCAGGAGGAGCCAAGAAGCACGTTGAAGGTTGATGGCGGCGGGATGTAGTGCGGCGCAACACCAGGGATTCCGGCGCCAACGTGGAACCTGCACAACACAACCAAAGTACTTTGCCCCAACGAAACAGTGAGGTTGTCAATCTCACCGGCTTGCTGTAACAAAGGATTAACCGTATTGTGTGGAAGATGATTGTTTGCAGAAAAGAGTAGAACAAGTATTGCAGTAGATTGTATTTCAGTAAAGAGAATTGGACCGGGGTCCACAGTTCACTAGAGGTGTCTCTCCCATAAGACAAACAGCATGTTGGGTGAACAAATTACAGTTGGGCAATTGACAAATAAAGAGAGCATGACCATGCACATACATATCATGATGATTATAGTGAGATTTAATTGGGCATTACGACAAAGTACATAGACCGCCATCCAACTGCATCTATGCCTAAAAAGTCCACCTTCAGGTTATCATCCGAACCCCCTCCAGTATTAAGTTGCAAAGCAACAGACAATTGCATTAAGTATGGTGCGTAATGTAATCAACAACTACATCCTTAGACATAGCATCAATGTTTTATCCCTAGTGGCAACAGCACAACACAACCTTAGAACTTTCTCACATCGTCCAGGTGTCAATGCAGGCATGAACCCACTATCGAGCATAAGTACTCCCTCTTGGAGTTACAAGCATCTACTTGGCCAGAGCATCTACTAGTAACGGAAAGCATGCAAGATCATAAATAACACATAGGTATAACTTTGATAATCAACATAACAAGTATTCTCTATTCATCGGATCCCAACAAACGCAACATATAGAATTACAGATAGATGATCTTGATCATGTTAGGCAGCTCACAAGATCCGACAATGATAGCACAATGGGGAGAAGACAACCATCTAGCTACTGCTATGGACCCATAGTCCAGGGGTAGACTACTCACACATCACACCGGAGGCGACCATGGCGGCGTAGAGTCCTCCGGGAGATGATTCCCCTCTCCGGCAGGGTGCCGGAGGCGATCTCCTGGATCCCCCGAGATGGGATCGGCGTTGGCGGCGTCTCTGGAAGGTTTTCCGTATCGTGGCTCTCGGTACTGGGGGTTTCGTCACGGAGGCTATTTGTAGGCGGAAGGGCAGGTCAAGAGGCGGCACGAGGGCCCCACACCACAGGGCCGCGCGGCCAAGGGGGGGCCGCGCCGCCCTAGGGTGTGGCCCCCTCGTGGCCCCTCTTCGTCTCTCCTTCGGACTTCTGGAAGCTTCGTGGAAAAATAGGCCCCTGGGCTTTGATTTCGTCCAATTCCGAGAATATTTCCTTACTAGGATTTCTGAAACCAAAAACAGCAGAACAAAGCAATCGGCACTTCGGCATCTTGTTAATAGGTTAGTTCCAGAAAATGCACGAATATGACATAAAGTGTGCATAAAACATGTAGATAACATCAATAATGTGGCATGGAACATAAGAAATTATCGATACGTCGGAGACGTATCAGCATCCCCAAGCTTAGTTCTGCTCGTCCCGAGCAGGTAAAACGATAACACAGATAATTTCTGGAGTGACATGCCATCATAATCTTGATCATACTATTTGTAAAGCATATGTAGTGAATGCAGCGATCAAAACAATGTATATGACATGAGTAAACAAGTGAATCATAAAGCAAAGACTTTTCATGAATAGCACTTCAAGACAAGCATCAATAAGTCTTGCATAAGAGTTAACTCATAAAGCAATAATTCAAAGTACAGGTATTGAAGCAACACAAAAGAAGATTAAGTTTCAGCGGTTGCTTTCAACTTGTAACATGTATATCTCATGGATATTGTCAACATAGAGTAATATAATAAGTGCAATAAGCAAGTATGTAGGAATCAATGCACAGTTCACACAAGTGTTTGCTTCTTGAGGTGGAGAGAAATAGGTGAACCGACTCAACATTGAAAGTAAAAGAATGGTCCTCCATAGAGGAAAAGCATCGATTGCTATATTTGTGCTAGAGCTTTGATTTTGAAAACATGAAACAATTTTGTCAACGGTAGTAATAAAGCATATGCATCATGTAAATTATATCTTATAAGTTGCAAGCCTCATGCATAGTGTACCAATAGTGCCCGCACCTTGTCCTAATTAGCTTGGACTACCTGGATTATCACCGCAATACATATGCTTTCACCAAGTATCACAAAGGGGTACCTCTATGCCGCTTTGTACAAAGGTCTAAGGAGAAAGCTCGCATTTGGATTTCTCGCTTTTGATTATTCTCAACTTAGACATCCATACCGGGACAACATAGACAACAGATAATGGACTCCTCTTTTAATGCTTAAGCATTCAACAACAATTAATTCTTTTCTCATTAGAGATTTGAGGATGTTTGTCCAAAACTGAAACTTCCACCATGGATCATGGCTTTAGTTAGCGGCCCAATGTTCTTCTCTAACAATATGCATGCTCAAACCATTCAACTCAGTGTAGATCGCCCTTACTTCAGACAAGACGAACATGCATAGCAACTCACATGAAATTCAACAATGAAAAGTTGATGGCGTCCCCAGTAAACATGGTTATCGCACAACAAGCAACTTAGTAAGAGATAAAGTGCATAATTACATATTCAATACCACAATAGTTTTTAAGCTATTTGTCCCATGAGCTATATATTGCAAAGGTGAATGATGGAATTTTAAAGGTAGCACTCAAGCAATATACTTTGGAATGGCGGAAAATACCATGTAGTAGGTAGGTATGGTGGACACAAATGGCATAGTGGTTGGCTCAAGTATTTTGGATGCATGAGAAGTATTCCCTCTCGATACAAGGTTTAGGCTAGCAAGGCTTATTTGAAACAAACACAAGGATGAACCGGTGCAGCAAAACTCACATAAAAGACATATTGAAAACATTATAAGACTCTACACCGTCTTCCTTGTTGTTCAAACTCAATACTAGAAATTATCTAGACCTTAGAGAAACCAAATATGCAAACCAAATTTTAGCATGCTCTATGTATTTCTTCATTAATGGGTGCAAAGCATATGATGCACGAGCTTAATCATGAGCACAACAATTGCCAAGTATCACATTACCCAAGACATTAATAGCAATTACTACATGTATCATTTTCCAATTCCAACCATATAACAATTTAACGAAGGAGAAACTTCGCCATGAATACTATGAGTAGAAACCAAGGACATACTTGTCCATATGCTACAGCGGAGCGTGTCTCTCTCCCATAAAGTGAATGTTAGGATCCATTTTATTCAAACAAAACAAAAAACAAAAACAAACCGACGCTCCAAGAAAAAGCACATAAGATGTGATGGAATAAAAATATAGTTTCAGGGGAGGAACCTGATAATGTTGTCGATGAATAAGGGGATGCCTTGGGCATCCCCAAGCTTAGACGCTTGAGTCTTCTTAATATATGCAGGGGTGAACCACCGGGGCATCCCCAAGCTTAGAGCTTTCACTCTGCTTGATCATGTTGCATCATACTCCTCTCTTGATCCTTGAAAACTTCCTCCACACCAAACTTGAAACAACTCATTAGAGGGTTAGTGCACAATATAAATTAACATATTCAGAGGTGACACAATCATTCTTAACACTTCTGGACATTGCATAATGCTACTGGACATTAGTGGATCAAAGAAATTCATCCAACATAGCAAAAGAGGCAATGCGAAATAAAAGGCAGAATCTGTCAAAACAGAACAGTTCGTATTGACGAATTTTAAAATGGCACCAGACTTGCTCAGATGAAAATGCTCAAATTGAATGAAAGTTGCGTACATATCTGAGGATCATGCACGTAAATTGGCTTAATTTTCTGAGCTACCTACAGGGAGGTGGACCCAGATTCGTGACAGCAAAGAAATCTGGAACTGCGCAGTAATCCAAATCTAGTACTTACTTTTCTATCAACGGCTTAACTTGGCACAACAAAACACAAAACTAAGATAAGGAGAGGTTGCTACAGTAGTAAACAACTTCCAAGACACAAAATAAAAACAAAGTACTGTAGTAAAATAACACATGGGTTATCTCCCAAGAAGTTCTTTCTTTATAGCCATTAAGATGGGCTCAACAGTTTTGATGATGCACTCGCAAGAAATAGTATTTGAAGCAAAAGAGAGCTTCAAGAGGCAAATTCAAAACACATTTAAGTCTAACATGCTTCCTATGAAGAGGAATCTTGTAAATAAACAAGTTCAAGAAGCATAATGCAACAAGCATAGAAAGATAAAACAAGTGTAGCTTCAAAAATTTCAGCACATAGAGAGGTGTTTTAGTAACATGAAAATTTCTACAACCATATTTTCCTCTCTCATAATAACTTTCAGGAGCATCATGAGCAAACTCAACAATATAACTATCACATAAAGCATTCTTATCATGAGTCTCATGCATAAAATTATTATTCTCCACATAAGCATAATCAATTTTATTAGTTGTAGTGGGAGCAAATTCAACAAAGTGGCTATCATCATATATAGGAGGCATATTGCAATCATAAAAGAAAATTTTCTCCTCAATGCTTGGGGGACTAAAAAGATCATGCTCATCAAAGCCAGCTTCCCCAAGCTTAGAATTTTCCATAGCATTAGCAACAATGGTGTTCAAAGCATTCATAGTAATAACATTCCCATTAGCATGCATATAAAGTTCCATGGGTTTTTTAATTCTCTCTTCAAACACATCATGTCCTAATTCAAGATAAAGTTCATAAAGATCTCTCATATTTTTGTTGTTTTCCATTATGCTTAACTAGTGAAATAAAAACATGCATGATATTAAGTAAAGTAAAACAAGTAACTAATTTTTTGTGTTTTTGATATAGCAAACAAGATAACAAATAAAGTAAAACTAGCAACTAATTTTTTTGTATTTTGATTTAGTGCAGCAAACAAAGTAGTAAATAAAACTAAGCAAGACAAAAACAAAGTAAAGAGATTGAGAAGTGGAGACTCCCCTTGCAGCGTGTCTTGATCTCCCCGGCAACGGCGCCAGAAAATATGCTTGATGGCGTGTAACTCACACGTTCGTTGGGAACCCCAAGAGGAAGGTATGATGCGCACAGCAGCAAGTTTTCCCTCAGAAAGAAACCAAGGTTTATCGAACCAGGAGGAGCCAAGAAGCACGTTGAAGGTTGATGGCGGCGGGATGTAGTGCGGCGCAACACCAGGGATTCCGGCGCCAACGTGGAACCTGCACAACACAACCAAAGTACTTTGCCCCAACGAAACAGTGAGGTTGTCAATCTCACCGGCTTGCTGTAACAAAGGATTAACCGTATTGTGTGGAAGATGATTGTTTGCAGAAAACAGTAGAACAAGTATTGCAGTAGATTGTATTTCAGTAAAGAGAATTGGACCGGGGTCCACAGTTCACTAGAGGTGTCTCTCCCATAAGACAAACAGCATGTTGGGTGAACAAATTACAGTTGGGCAATTGACAAATAAAGAGAGCATGACCATGCACATACATATCATGATGATTATAGTGAGATTTAATTGGGCATTACGACAAAGTACATAGACCGCCATCCAACTGCATCTATGCCTAAAAAGTCCACCTTCAGGTTACCATCCGAACCCCCTCCAGTATTAAGTTGCAAAGCAACAGACAATTGCATTAAGTATGGTGCGTAATGTAATCAACAACTACATCCTTAGACATAGCATCAATGTTTTATCCCTAGTGGCAACAGCACAACACAACCTTAGAACTTTCTGTCACTGTCCCAGGTGTCAATGCAGGCATGAACCCACTATCGAGCATAAGTACTCCCTCTTGGAGTTACAAGCATCTACTTGGCCAGAGCATCTACTAGTAACGGAAAGCATGCAAGATCATAAATAACACATAGGTATAACTTTGATAATCAACATAACAAGTATTCTCTATTCATCGGATCCCAACAAACGCAACATATAGAATTACAGATAGATGATCTTGATCATGTTAGGCAGCTCACAAAATCCGACAATGATAGCACAATGGGGAGAAGACAACCATCTAGCTACTGCTATGGACCCATAGTCCAGGGGTAGACTACTCACACATCACACCGGAGGCGACCATGGCGGCGTAGAGTCCTCCGGGAGATGATTCCCCTCTCCGGCAGGGTGCCGGAGGCGATCTCCTGGATCCCCCGAGATGGGATCGGCGTTGGCGGCGTCTCTGGAAGGTTTTCCGTATCGTGGCTCTCGGTACTGGGGGTTTCGTCACGGAGGCTATTTGTAGGCGGAAGGGCAGGTCAAGAGGCGGCACGAGGGCCCCACACCACAGGGCCGCGCGGCCAAGGGGGGGGGGGGCCGCGCCGCCCTAGGGTGTGGCCCCCTTGTGGCCCCTCTTCGTCTCTCCTTCGGACTTCTGGAAGCTTCGTGGAAAAATAGGCCCCTGGGCTTTGATTTCGTCCAATTCCGAGAATATTTCCTTACTAGGATTTCTGAAACCAAAAACAGCAGAAAACAGCAACTGGCACTTCGGCATCTTGTTAATAGGTTAGTTCTAGAAAATGCACGAATATGACATAAAGTGTGCATAAAACATGTAGATAACATCAATAATGTGGCATGGAACATAAGAAATTATCGATACGTCGGAGACGTATCAGTGGAGGAAAAAGGAAGACGAACATGACGACCTAACTGACAGGCATTGCACAAGCTAGTCTTATCTTTATTCTTTTCCCTAGGTATAACTGAAGAGCGAACTAAGGAGTCCATGACAGGCCGGCCTGGATGTCCGAGTCGACGGTGCCACAGTGTAGAATCGGCAACCAGGAAGGCAATGGGTGGACTGGTGGAAGAAGCTTGCACCGGGTAGAGAGCTCCGAAGCTATTGCATCTGAGAATGTCGGTCCTGGTACGCAGATCCTTCACAGAGAAACCAATAGGGTCAAATTCAACGGAGACATGATTATCAGTAGTGAATTGACGCACGGACAGAAGGTTTTTGACAATGTGAGGGGCTACTAAGACATTGCGAAGGTAAAGTGGACGGGTGGAGGAGGAAAGGGGACGTGCGTGGCCGGTAGCAGTGATCGGAAGAGAGGAACCATTACCGACAATAACCGCACGAGAAGAAGGTGAAGGGGGAGACACGGAAGTGAGCATACCGCGGTCGGACGCGAAGTGGGAGGATGCGCCAGTGTCCATCACCCATTCACGAGGGGGAGCTTGCAGTCCCATGGTTTGGAACTGATTGAGCAGAGCCTGCTGGTCCCAGGAGGCCGTCGAGTGTGCCGGAGGTGGAGGCGCAACGATGGGAGCGGTGTTGCCGTAGCCGTGGGGCAATGGTGGAGTGCCATAGCCGTAGGAGGGAACCGCACCATATGGGCTGTGCGCGTAGTAGGCATGAGAGGGCGGCGCGGGGCGGGGCACGTAGTGCTGCCGACCGAGCAAGCCAGCCTGGCCGTAGGGCCACACCTGAAAGGCGCCGTTCCAGGGGAGCTGCATTGGCGTCCAAGATGGGGCGGCTGGGGCCGGGGCCGTGACGGGCGCGACCTCTTTTTCCTGCTTCTCCTTGTCCTGTTTCTTCTTCTTCTTCTTTCCCTTGCCGTCACCCTTGCCAGGGTTAGGGTTTGGGTTGGGCGTGGCGGAGTAGAGAGCCGTGTCACCAGAGCGGGATCGACGGTTCTTCTTCTTCATGTCCTGAAGCTCAAGAAGAGATCGGCATTTGTCGAAGTTCATCCCGGGCATGAGGGAGATGAGATCGGCAGCCGGGTCGTATTGCTCGGGGAGGCCGTTGAGACACTGGATGACGAGCTTGGCGTCGTCGACCGGAGCGCCTAGATCAGTAAGGCCATCAGAAAGGCTCTTAACCTTGGTCAAGTAGTCCTTCATCGTCAGCTCGCCCATGTCAAGCCCGTCGAGCTCGGTGGAGAGATGAAGCTGGCGGTTGATCTTGTGGTCGGTGAAGAGGCCGTTGATGCTGGTCCAGAGCTCGACGGCTATAGGATCATCGCCCGGCTTCATGACGGCGTCGAGGAGGCCAAGGGAGACGGACCCGTAGAGCCACGAGACGACCGTGGCGTCAAGCAGAGTCCACTCCGGCGTCGGATCGGACGGAGCAGCCGTGTCGATGTGATCCAGCAGGGCGTACTTGCGAAGGGCGGCGCGGAAGAACGTGCGCCATTGGCGGTGAACGCCGGTGTCGAGGGCGAGCTCGACGGGAACATGCCCCTTGATGGAGGAGAGGCCGACGGCTTGAGCGTGCAAGGAGGAGATGGAGAAGAAACCCGCGCTGGAGTGCGCGGGGTTGGCGATGGCAAGCTTGCTAGAGGCCTCGCGTTCCTGCTTCTCTTTGAGCTCCCGCGCAGCGCGCTCGCTGTCGTCGCCCATGGCTGCCAAGAAGGGATCTAGGTTTTAGGAGGTGGGTGGCTCGCAGAGGTGGCGGCGGAAGAGGAGGGCGACGCGGTCCGGGTTAGGGTTTTGCGTCTGATACCATGTAAGAGTTTAGGAACCACACATTGTGGTGTCTTGTATTGATCTATATATAGGGGGAATACAAGACAGAGTCCTTGTCACATACGACACGGACACATACAAGATTACACATATACAACCGTATCTCTATACAAATACATATACGGTTTATATTCTAACAAACAGTCTTCCCAAGCCATCATCTATCAATTAGACTGAAATGATGGCCAGACAACTGAATCAACTAGTGTTAATCATGCATGTAGATTGATCATCCAGAGTTCGAGACAGAAGAGAATGGTGATCACTGATCAGTCGGCACCACAATGGTGTTTGCAGTTTTCAGTGGGTAGATTATGCAACCCTGCACAGAGAACTCTAATATAAGTAAGAGACAAAAGGTATGCTTCTACTATGTTTTTTCGGGCCTGTTTCCAACATTGCTTATCCGAAGTCTCGGAGTGACATATTCCCATTACGAAATGGAAACACACCTGCTGTTCGTGAGAGTCTCTTTCAAGTATAATAAATCAAGTATTGGATCTTTACTCTACATAATGCAGCAATATCAGTTTGTAAACAGAAACTCTGTCACGATCTATAAAGTATAGGACTATCCATTTTAAGTTGCAACTAAACAATACTGACCCAGCGGTGTCCTCCGTCGCACCGTCTTTGAAAATGCTAGCTGCCTCCGTTACCCGGGCTGGGTATTCCATAGTAAATCCGACGAGGGTTTGGACTTTTGTGTTGCTGGCAAAGTATTTTGCGTACGTCTGGATATACTTATTTTTCTTTGGTCAATGCTTGCCGAGCATAATCGATTGGCTCACGATGTAGACGAGAAGCAACCCCTGCCTTGGACAGGCTAGCTCCGTTTCGTGATGCCAAGGCCTTGCGTGTGAAGACGTGATGATTACCTTTTTTTCGAGACTGCGTACCTTAATTCTATAGAAAGCGGAAACTTTATTACAAAGAATGGCCTCGGATGTGTACAGGGAGGCCAACGCTCCAAAGAACTCCAAAGAAACCAAAGCCTACTCTGGGTACTCTCTCTCTCTCTCTAGAAAGAGGGGCGCCCTCTGCTACTCGACACATCTTCCTAACAAGGCTGAAATCATCCACCACACGTCCACACGGCCGGGCTGCCAGGTTGCTGCGTGGACAGTACAGACAAGACCATCGAACCATTTTCTGTCCATAGCTCTGAATGTGCTTCGTTACGTAGGGTACTACGAAGGTGACACCTAGCCTCTCTGGCCGCGCGCACTGGAACCAGACCTTCCTCGTAAAAACACATTGCACCGGTAGTTTTTTTTTTTAGATATGGGAGCATAGCCCGACCTCTGCATCAATCGATGCACACATCCATTTATTAAATAAAACGTCGATGTCAAGTACTTATTACATAAAGATATCAAAACAAAACATCTGTAGATGAAAAGTGTGCAAAAACTATCCATCTAGAATTCTGCTAGTGTGCCGTCATCCAGTAGCCCGGAAATAGCAATCCTGAGTGACCTCCAGGAGCCGGTTGCATCCAGAAACCATGGTATCCCGCTGGTCCGCCGGGAGCAAATATGCCCATAGTTGTATCCAATGCGCCGCACGAAGAATAACCTGCAAAAAATTTGTACCCTTTTGTTTATTAAAGATGATATCATTCCGGCTAGTCCAAATCGACCAACAAATTGCCGAAACACCAATTCGAATATATGTTTTATCCTTCTTATTCACTCCATTTAACCAATTACCAAACATATTAGTTATATTGGAAGGAGGTGGAATATTATATGTCAAAAATATCATTCTCCAAACAATCTTCGCAAAAGGACAATGAAAAAATAGATGATCAACAATTTCATCATTATTACAAAAACAACATTTTTGACATCCAGTCCATTTCCTCTTTGCCAAATTATCCTTAGTAAGCAATACTCTATTACTTAAGAACCACATGAAAATCTTAATTTTTAGAGGAACCTTAATCTTCCATAAGTATTTCCGTAAAAATCTGGTATGGCCATTCATAAGATCAAGGTACATAGATTTAACAGAAAATATACCAGATTCATTTAGGTTCCAAACAAACGTATCCGATTCATTAGAAAGATGAATAGACATAAGCCTCTGACATAAGTGTAACCACAAATTGTATTTATAATCATTAAAAATTCGTCTAAAACCAATATTCAGCGGTGTATTTGCTAATACCGTAGAAACCAACTCATTTTTCCGTTGGACAATATTATATAAAGACGGATATTGTAAAGCTAGAGGACAATTACCCAGCCAAGTATCCTCCCAAAATCTCACTGATAGACCATTACCGACTTTGAACCTCCCCCTCTTAAAGAACTCCGGTTTAACCCGCATAAGCCCCTTCCAAAAAGGTGAATCTGTGGGTTTAGCCTCTACCTGAGCCAATGTTTTGTTTTTGATATATTTATTGTGAAGTAGTTGTTGGCACATCCCTTCCTCCTGCAGCAATTTGAAAAGCCATTTGCTTAAAAGACATAAGTTTTTCAATTCAAGCACCTCAATTCCCAAACCTCCCTGATCCTTAGGCCTGCAAACTATATACCATCGAGATAATCTATACTTCTTCTTATCATTCTCCTCTTGCCAAAAAAACCGAGAACGATAATAATCAAGTCTCTTGTGTACCCCTTTAGGAATTTCTAGTAAAGATAACATAAACATAGGTAGGCTCGTAAGAACAGAATTTACAAGCACTAAGCGATCCCCATAGGACAACATTTTTTCCTTTCCAGCATCCTAATTTTGAGGCAAAACGGTTCTCCATCGGATTCCATTCAGAATTACGAAGGCGTCTGTAGTGTATAGGAACCCCTAAGTAACGTAGAGGTAAAGTCCCAGATGTACACCCAAATATAGTTTTATATTGATGCTCAAAGTCTGTAGCTTTACCGAAACAAAACAGCTCGCTCTTATAAAAATTAATTTTAAGACCAGATAATTGCTCAAAAATACAAAGAATGAGTTTCATATTAACAGCCTTAACTAAGTCGTGTTCCATAAACAAAATGGTATCATCAGCGTACTGCAAAACTGAAACCCCTCCCTCGACAAGATGTTGAATGAGGCTTCCAACTTGACCCTCCTCCTTAGCCCTAGCTATCAAAATAGCCAACATATCGGCAACAATATTAAAAAGGATAGGTGATAACGGATCCCCCTGCCTCAATCCTTTTCGTGTTTGGAAGTTATGGCCCACATCATCATTCACCTTAATCCCCACACTACCCCTCTCTACGAAACTTCTAATACGCTCACACCAAACGTTATTAAACCCCTTCATCCGAAGTACCTGCTGGAGGAAACGCCATTTTACCTTATCATATGCCTTCTCAAAATCAATTTTGAAAAGGACTCCATCCAGCTTTTTACTATGTAATTCATGAATCGTTTCATGTAACACCACTACTCCTTCTAAAATATGTCTACCCGGCATGAAAGCGGTTTGGGATGGTCTCACTACCGTGTGTGCAACATCTGACACCCGGTTAGTAGCTACTTTAGTGAAGATTTTGAAGCTAACATTTAACAGACAAATAGGTCTATACTGTTGAATTTGGACGGCGTTTTGTTTCTTGGGAAGCAACGTAATAATCCCAAAGTTTAATTTAAAAAGGGGGAAGCCACCATTTTGGAAGTGTCCAAACATGGCCATCAAATCCCCTTTAATTACATTCCAAAATCTTTGATAAAACTCCGCTGGAAAGCCATCAGGTCCTGGTGATTTATTGTGTTCCATCTGGTTGATGACACTAAAAACTTCATCCTCTGTAAAAATTTGTGATAGAAGCTCACTTTCCTGAACAGACAACTGTGGGATATCATCATTGCGATCCTCCATCAAGGTGAAAGAATTCTCATCAGGTGCTCCGAAGAGCTTCTTATAATATTCAGTGATAAAAACTTTTAAATTGTCATCGCCCACAATGGTCCCTTCTTCCTGTTCAAGTTGGAAAATTTTCTTCTTTCTATGTTTTCCATTAGCAATTAGATGAAAATACTTCGTATTATTACCCCCCTCCTGTATATGTTTTATTTTAGCTCTTTGTGCCCATTTCGTCTCTTCATCTCTCCTAAGCTTATTTAATTGTTCATTTGCCTTCCTCAATTCAGCCCTTTCCACATCATTTAGAGGACAAGACTCAGCCTGAATATCAAGGAAATCTATTATATTAAGCAACCTTTCCTTCTCCTTCTTATACTTCCCACTTAAATTCTTTGCCCAGCCACGTAAAAATCTCCGTAAATGTCTTATTTTATTCTGCCAAGTTACAATTGGTGTTTTTCCAGCGGAGACTGCCGCCCATTCCCTTTTAACCATATCATAAAAACCCTCTTGTTCGAACCAAGAAAGCTCAAAAGAAAATCTCGCTTTATTCCCAATATGAGCATGATTGCCCGAATCAATTAGAAGAGGGGTATGATCTGATCCGGCCCGAGTAAGAGCCCTAACCGAAACCAAAGGAAATTTTTGTTCCCACTCCACACTCGTGAGAACCCGATCAAGTTTTTCGAAAGTAGGATTAGCCCTTCTACTAGCCCATGTGAATTGCCTACCCGAGAGCACAATCTCCCTTAGGTTCAAATTTTCAATAATGGCATTAAACATAAAAGGCCACCTAGGGTTAAAACTATCATTTCTCTTCTCCTCTGGTCTACGAAGGATATTAAAATCGCCAACTAACAAAATTGGTTGAGTCTCATTATCGCACAATCTCACTAGTTCCGATAAAAATTCTGGTTTTCTTGCATCTTGAGCAGCTCCATATACAGAGACAAGAATCCATTCAAAACCATCATGTTTAGAACGGAGATATAACTTCGCACAGAAGTCACCAGTTTCCACATTCTTAACCATAAGAGTTGTAGTATTAATACCAATCAAAATTCCCCCCGACCTTCCACAAGGTGGAAGACAAAACCAACCAAAGTCAGCTGTACCGGCAAGGCTACTCAAAAAATTTCTTGAAAAATTTGAACGTCCCGTCTCTAACAAAGCAATAAAATCTAGATGATGTTCTCAGATCGCCTCCTTCACAAACAGGTGCTTCCCAGGATCCTTAAAACCCTCACTATTCCATGACATACCTCGTAATCCCGACATTTTAAGAATAAACTTTTTTAAATCTTACTCTATTACTTCTCCGCAAATTAGTCTTATCATGAGACTTTTTTTTCCTCTGTCTTTTATACACATTATTCGGTACAGGTACTTCTATTATAGGTTCGTCGCTCCTATCCTCCTCATCAACTAAGTCCTCACACAAATTTGCTGTATATTTTCCAGTGCAGAAGCATTTTCTGAATTTGTATGTAACATAGTAATTTACCTACTGAATTCATTATCAAGAATTAGTTTGGCGGACTTGATTGCTTCATTTTTTGAGTTACCCAAAGACACACCCAAAGAACTAGCCCTACTGATTATCTGTTCGGGAGAAAAGGATAATAAAGATGCATTTGTATTTTTGGACGAACCTGTTGCGCTTGGATCATACCGACGCTGAGCAGCATACATAGCCCGCTCCATTTGCGTATGATCCGCTGTCGCTTGAGCCCCAATTCTCACACTTGAACGCACGTGCGACGCCCTTGGCTCCGGAATTCCTCCGAACGCAATAATATCATCCCGTGAGTAAGTTTTAACTCCCTCTGTGACGACATTCGCATAAGAAGGTAAGATAGTATTATCAATAGCTGGAATAACTGAGGAGGCTGGATAGGAAGTCGGATTCATAACACTTCCAGCAAGCGACGTACCTCGGGAAGCTGCCTGCCCATGCATATTGGGCTGGTGAACTCCCCCCTGTGTCCCGCCTTGCTCTGGCCACATAGGGCCTGACGGTGTCGTCCGCCCGACAGTGGGCGCCAAGACCGCCGGCGCAACAAGCCCAGACGCTGCGACCCCAGCTGGCGCGGCCGACCTAGGCACCCCAGGCGCTACAATACGGCCCGCCATCGGCGCAGAATGTTGCACGACAGGCGCAACATGTCCTGTATGCCGCCCAGTTTGCGCACCCGGCGCAGAATTCCGGCCCGCCATCGTCACAGCAGCGTGCGCGGTGGATGCTGCATGCGCTGCATGGCTTAGTCGTTGTGACTGTAACATGAACTCTGCCTGGCTGTTATCAGAGTGCCTAGCAGATTCAGTACAACCTTTTGCTCCACCAAAATGAGCACTAGACAGAGGTGAAGAAACTGAATCAAAAACGGGCTCAAGAATATTTGGACTGAGAAAAGGAGATGCAAAATTAACACTAGAATACCTCACTGTATTCTCATTATGTTTATCTTCCATGCTCATAGGAGATAGTATACCATCCGAATTTTTCCCAAGGTTTTGTGCTGCACCCGTAGGAGACTTTGCAAGCTCTTTGCCAAACTTTTGTGCAGACTTCTGACTCTTGTCACCCCCATTGTTTTCACTGTTAGATATATTCATAGACCTTGTAATATCTCCATGAGAAGCGTTTCCGCTCTGGCCATTGCCACCAGCACCTTCATCATCTTCCTTAGAATTATCTGTCATAACAACATCAGCCGGAGGTGGACGCTGCAATCCCTCTACCTCAAACCGAAGACGAAAAAAATCGTTCTTAACCTTTAAATCCCAAGTGTTAGGTATCAACGTGGGGTCAAGACAAGTAACCAGAATACGAAGAACATTATTGGCTCTAGTGAAAACAATGTCCAAGTCCTTTGTTTTACCAAAGACATCCCCAATAGCCCACATAGCCAAAAAATCATCAAGAGCCAGAGGAGGTAACTCATATACCCGTACCCAAACATCCTCCGGAGTCCATGCTGGTTGAATATCTATTTTCCAAAAATCAAAGTGCATATGTATCTGAGTACCTTGAACCTGGAATCGACCGAACCGCTGCACCCTCACAAGATCATGTTTGCTTGGGAAATTTACTTTGAAACTGTTTTGCTCAACCATCTGTACATCCCACTGATACTGATCATCTGTGTCCACTATCCATCTCAACTGTGTAACAATTTCGTCAATTGAGAGAGACCCTCCAGTAATCTTCACACGTCCAAGCCTCGTGTTTTCCACACAAGGTCTCACCGAATCTGACAGGGGCAGTTCCCAGAATGAAAGATCTGGATGTCCCAGACCATACATAGCAATCCTCGGCCTTGGTGCTTTCAGAAGAGGACAATCAGCAGTAGCATGTCCGGACTTCTGGCAACAGTCACACAACACAACAGAGCAATCATTCACACAATGGCCCGGCTTCTTACAGCGATAGGAAGTTGGACCACCCTTCTTCTTCGTTTGGACAGAACCGCCAGCATCTGATCCACCATCCGAAGCCATCCCTCTTCCCTGTTCATCAATGTCTGCATCCACAATGGATACATCCACTGAACGCTGCTCCATGTCTTGATCCTGTTGCAAATGGCCAAGGTTTGGAGAAATAGCAGCATTTTGGTTAACCTTTGGCACATAAGTCTATCTAGCCACATTATTGGAATTAGTAGCATGAACAGTTGGTTGTGCAGGAACTCTAGATGAAATCACAGGCTCTCTCTGGCTAGGTCGATCAACAAATTGACGCGCTAAAACCTCAGCTGTCTGCTTAACCAATTGCTGCTCTCTAGCCGATAAACCTCCGTTATTATATGCATTACGATTTGAGTCATACCTTCCTCCATAACCAGAATTGGTGAACCTCCGGTTGTTGTAGCTCCCATAGTTTCCTCCAAAATTTCGACGGCCATCGCCGGCGCCATTGTTTGGACGGAAATTTGGGTTACGATTACCAGCCCCGTAGTTGTTCGGGCGAACATCACCAGCCCGAAACACACCGTCACCATAAACAGTACTGCTGGCCTGCCTATCACCAGCTTCCGTCGACTCCGCTGTGCCGCTCGGACCCCCGTGCTCATACTGCATGCGTTCACCATTGGGACCTCCATCCCAACGGCCTCCACCACGCCCTCCCGACGATGGCGCTGTACCGCTCGGGCCCCCTTGTTCAAGTCGGCCACCATTGGGGCCACCGTCCCACCGGCCTCCACCACGCCCTCCCGCTGGCGGTGCACGCCCGCGGTAATTCCCTGAACCATCTCGGCTGGCCATGGCGGCGGCGAGGATGCCAGAAGACGAAGCCTCCCGTACGCTCGGTTGGGACACGGAATTAGCGACACCGAACCCTAGAGTCCGTATCTAGCCACGATCAAAGTGTAGCCAATGACAGACAGAAGGTCGTCTCGTCGATCGCCCCAGGCCCATATGGCCCTGCAATTGGGCAAATCGGCGGACTGCATATTCATGGTCCGGTAGGCCCACAAAGTTCATATGAGTTTGAAATTGGATCGGATTCGTAGCAGAATTTGGGGTAGTCATCAGCGCAGATCGAAGAGGACTCCGTCGAGTCATCTGTGCTCGTCTCTTACGCCGATAAACCGAGATCCATTCAGCTGCGTCAAATTTTTCCAAAGCAAATGTTGTGGGCGACAGCACCGGAAGGGCCTGCTTCTTCATCTCACACCTGCTCACAGAAGACATCACACCATTATCAAGCAAAGATGGATTCTCACCTGATCGGAGAGTTTGGGCCGCCTCTCTCTGTCTTCTTCTTTTCTCTTCTCGTCGCCTGATCGCTGAAGTCGCCGCCTCAGCTAGACCGCACGCCTCCTCCACCGGCGTCCGACATAGATAGGCAAGGGGGCCTATCGCCGGCGAAACCAGTTCCTCTCCGTCGTCTTCATCGGTGTCGTCGACGTCCGATCCTTGGGCGAGCGCCCAGAATCGCCCCGGCGTCGCCCGTAACGGGCGTCCGTGAAACCCGGTCATGTTCTGTACAATGCTATGAGGTTCCGGTAGGTGCTTGGCTGCGTCTTACTACTCTTGAAGGCAAACGAATGTGCCTGAAGTTCATGCCTCGCACGTCGGTTAGACGTCCAGATTCTGTGCTGCGACACCAGCCACATGGAGATCTTTTTCTCCAGCGTCGCCTTGCGCTCCTCCAGATAGCCTCGCCCAGCTGATCTCTGATACCTCCTTGAAACAACATACTTTACGTGGATTTGGCCGTGTACGTAATGACCGGAGCTAGACCATGGCCAGGCCAGCTGAAACTGTCTTGCGCGTTTTCATCCCGAGGCACCGCCAACCAAAGCGCGATCACCTTCGTGACCCCTCCTGTCGCAAGCGTGCCGGGTAAGTCAGAAATCAATTTCTTATCCGTTGAGGCTTGGGCGACGGTTCTTGAATTGATCAATTGACGACCCATTTTGCTGAACGTTAGAAACAGCCCCAGAGCGAAATCCTCTGCCGACCGTCCGCCGATCCATTCGTCACGCCAAAATAAGGACACTGCGGCCATCTTCAACTCTGATTAATTCTTATTATTACCAGACTGCAAAAAACTGGGCGAGCCTGGGGACACAAGCCCACTGGGCATTAAAAAAAGGAAAATGATACACAGCGACGCCGCACGGTTTTGCTCGCGGTGCGACGGTGCATTGCGATTTGGAAAACGTCATCGCGCCCCTTAGAAGCCGCGACACGTCCTCTGCTTCCCACTTGCACCTTATCTCTTTATTATGATCTTTGAACCACCCATTCTCTCTCGGTGAGCCCAACACAAGCAAAGCGCGTTTAGAGTCTCGCCGGAGCGGGGCGAAAGGAGGAGGCCGTCGCCACGCGAGCACGGAATGGGGAGGCGCACGGCGACGAGGACATGGAGCCACAGGCGTTGCTCCCCAATTTGCACGCCAATCCGATGCCTGCTCCATCCCTGCCCGGACGGGACCCCGACGCCACCTCCATCTTTTCCCCCGTCCGTAGTCCTGGCCGTGCCTGATTCGGTGGAGGCGGCTTGATCTTGCCTGACTAATTCGCGCACCTCGAGCTTGCCGGCCTAATCCGGGCGTGCGCCTCAAGCTCGCCGGCCTCATCCGCACACGAGCTTCAAGTTCGCCAATGGACGCGCCTCGACCTCGTCGGCCGTATCCGCGCGCGCCTCAAGCTGGCCGGCCTTATGCGCACACGTGCCTCGAGTTTTCCGGTGGACGCGCCTCGAGCTCGCCGGCCACATCCGCGTCAGTGCCTCGAGTTCGCCGGTGGAGGCGCCTCGAGCCCATCGGGCGCCGGCCTATTCCTCCGCTCTCCCATGGCGATGCAGAGGAAATCGCGCAGGAGTAATTAGTGTGCCAATTAGGCATAATTAATTTGGTAGTTAGGCATAATTATTTCGGCAATTAGGCTCAAATTGAGCCGCTCAATGTTTGGCAGCTTTGTAATTTAATATGACAAATGTTATTAATACGGAGTAATTGAATCGGGCAACTAGGCCTAATTAATCAGGCAATCAGTACCTGATTAATCGGGCAATTATAGTAATATAAGTGACCTCGTCAAATATGCTTAATCGATTTTCCATTTTAGTAGTAATATGGAAATTAGTAACGACTAACCAGGCAACTAAGGGTACTTAACCTGGCTATCAGTAATTACCGGTCAATTAGTCACAATCCGATCAGTTGGAAAATCATGTTTGACCATCGCTCGCATGTGGCTGAATTTTTTTTGCAGCTTGTTTTGATCTGATAAGGGCACATGTGTGCATGTAGACACACGGATGCGATTGCATGTACTGATATATATTGGGCCGCACGCCAGTTAATTGGACTCTGAATGAGCCGTCGCACGCCGGATGCTTCTGTGCGGCGCCGCTGCCTAGCTTTGTCCTTAAAAAAAAAGTGCACATAAAAAGAAGGGAAAATCTAATAAACCGCGCCGCACAAGAAGCACATTCATGCGGCGCGACACGATACATGGAAAAAGTGCATCGTGCCCTTATAGAGATGCTCCACTCGTGTAGTCGTGTTGACCTTATCTTCTGGCAGCCTTCTCTCTTTTTTCGATAAAGATGGTATATTAATATCCCGAAGATATCAATTACACCCAGCCTCTATAACATTATGCCCTAATGACATAAAGAATGCACACAGCTAAAAAAAGGAAAAAATAACTACAGAAATGAAAGTCCTGCTACATATATCCATAATCTGAAACAGCAACACTGAGACCACCAAGACAACACCAGATCAGCTTCTCCATAAGCGACGTCTCCAAGAAGGAAACAATACACAAAAACTGTCGTCGTCCGATCATAGATCTTAGGTTTTCACTCTGAGGAAAGTACTCACTCTCAAAACAAGAACATCGCCAGACACAACCAATTAAGGCCAGACATTGGATTTTCACCCTGAAAGATAAGACTGTAAACTTCTCCTGTGCAGTCGCCCCCACATACCAATCGTTGTTTCAAGTCACGAATCACCAAGCCAATTTCAGCTCACACCAAGATCCGACCACCATTGCTATTCCACCAATCTCGGCTTGATGACCTTCTCCGCTAGCACCATGGAAAGAAAACAACTTCATGATATTAACAGCCAGCAGAGCTTCGAGGCGCTCACTCTGAAATCAAATAGCCACATAAAAAACATGGTTGCGCACGATCGAAACCACCCAATCCAGCAATCTTCAGGCATTATTCGCACAATGAATTCCGCCGGCAGGGTCTTCCGAAACACGACAATCCACCCAGACTACAGGGAACAAGCGTCCGATAGATCTTCAACTTAGTATGATAAGAATCCGAGGACCGTCGCCTTTATTCAGATCGGACCCCAACGATGCTGACCATCTGGGACGGCCAAGGCAAAGGCAGAGATACTAGGCGAAGAAGCCCTCGCCAGCAGGGCCCCACAGCCAGCAGCCGACCCTCCACCGTCGGCAACCAACACCGTGGAGAGGATAAGGGTTGAACCGATCTAGTTTTAGTACCCAACCGGCCCAACCCCCTGGACCTTCGTCGGCGGCACATCGCGCCACCGGTGGCCATCACGACCACCACCCCGACCCGGGACTCCGCCCGGATCGCGTCGCCACGGACGCGCCGCCCACCGCCGCCCAGCAGCTAGAGCAGCCGACCATGGCTACCGCACCGTTCCCAGACCACCGTTTGGTGGCTGGGCCCACCACCACCGCGGCTGAGGACGGCGGCAGTGGCGGCGAGGAGGGCCGGCGCGGCCGGTTCGGAGTGGCGGCACGGGGGGTCGCCCCTAGAACCTCCCTGGGGAGCGGCCCGAGGGTTTGTTGTGCCTATGCTGATTACGATCGACTATGGTACTAGACTTTGATTGATGGATGCAGTCTTCTCTCTTAGAGCATGTCTAACAGACCCCTTAAAAGGCCCAACCCCGTAAAATAACCGCCGATATACGGGGTAGGCCTCTACCCGGCCGTCTAGCAGACCCCGTAAAACAGGCCCCCGTGTCGATTTTTTACAGTTTCGGCTACGGGGTGGCTTTTGGCCCCTTACTTGTACGGGGCGGGAGGCCGAATACAGGGCCAAACCCTCACTCGTGGCACGCTGAATTTTCAGAAATCGCAACTGCTTCCGCGCGATGGCTGTTGGCGCTCGTCGGTGCCTCCGGCGTGGCGGCGGCTCAGTTCGCCGGTGAATTCGCGCCGTGGGTGCCAGCGGCGGGTTGGTCGGCTTGAGGACGACCTGCAGGTGGGCGCGCGGGTGGGGTTGGGGAGGCGGACGAGGTGCAGCTCCACGGCAGCCATGGCGGGCGTCCGGAGCGGGAGCGGGCACGGCCGGCGTGGGGACGGCCGGAGCGGGCGCGGCCAAGGCTGGCGGTGGCCGTAGAGGGAACGGGCGCGGCTGACCGTGGCGGGCGGTGGCCGAAGCTCACGCGGGGCCGTGGCGGGCGGGGGAGGGCGGCCTTGGCGGGCGGGGCGGGCGGCCTTCGCGGGCGGGGGCGGGCGGCCGTGGGCTGATTTTTTCCTCCTCTACTACATCTCGTTTGCTGATTTTTTCCTACCGAGATTCTCGGAGTGTTTGCGTATATGAACCCTGTGAGCATCCCTTAGTTGCATATGTCTAAAAAATAATGGGAACAAGGATTCATCTCAACTTTACTAGGGAATCTTGTCGTGGCTTTTGACAATACGGCATACTTGAGGATGCAAATTCGATTTTACAGGAATTTGGTAGCAGAGAGGATGTAATCTCGGTTGATGAGTGAATTAGTACTATAGTTGACTTTTGTAGCAATTGCCATATTAATTAGAGCTAGTTGGTAGAATAATTAGACGCAATTGATAGATTAAATAGGTTGCATGTGCCAATTCCACTGGTAGAAAAGAGGTCTTCTATCTCAACCCATTAGTTTTCAAATACTTTGGTCCGAGACTAATGGGTTTTTAGTCCCGGTTCTGCTGGGGAACCGAGATTAATGCTCCGGTCGGGACTAAAGATCTACCCTTTAGTTCCGGTTGGTGTCCCCAACCGAAATTAAAGGTTTTTCCCGGTTTTTTTTTACTCCCAACGCACCTTCACCCCTCCCTCCCCCCCCCCCCCCCTCGTCGATCGCCTTTTTTTTGCTTTGTAAAATACAAAAGAAGATGATAGAAATTAAAAAAATAAAATATCGTCGGAAAAACGTATAATATATCAAAATCATCGTGGAAAAAAGTTACATCCGAATTCACCATCCTGCATAAAGATTACTATTACTTTTACCCAATTTTTAGATTTTCAAATTTTTAGGTTTTAGGTTTGTCAAAAAAAATATTTAAAAATTTAAAAATAATACAAATTAAAAAGTTAATTTTTATTCAAGATTACTATTACATCATTACTTTTGTTTATTAAAAGAATTATTTTAAATTCAAACAATATAAGAATGTGACATCGACCAATATGTTAATAGGATTGATATGATACTAGTATCACATACATGCGCGCGAAGCACTTGGATGTGGGACAGGATGGAACTCGGAAGTTAAGCGTTCTAGTGCTAGAGTAGTGGGAGGATCGGTAACCGCGCGGGAAGTTTGACCACGAGTAAGTAATTTGACTAGAGATAATTGTAGTTAGAGACTAAACTATGCAAATAATTGAAATAATAGAAATTCTGAAAAAATAGAAAAAATGGAGTGAAAAAATTAGAAAAAATATTTTTTTTTCACCTGGAAGCATTTTTGCCTCGATGCACGCAGCCCACGTGGATGGACCTTTAGTCCCGGTTCGTAAGCAACCGAGACTAAAGTGGTGGGCTTTAGTCTCACATATTTAGTCCTAGTTGCACAACCGGAACTAAATCCCCTTATGAACCGGGACTAAACGCATTTTTCTACTAGTGTTTCGTACTAGTAATTGCCAAATTAGTTTAGTACCGAGGAGTTGTAATTAACATATTAGTTAGCTGTAACTGCCAGATTTAGTTTAGAGCCTTGCTACCCTATTACTAATTTTAAGAGTAGTTTTTTTTTTGATAGGTATACGTATCTATTAAGTCATAGACAAACCAGAGTACAGAACACATACACCTAGAAGGACACGTGAACCCGTGCACATTGCAGAAAAGCCTCTCTGAAAAGAAGAAACTACAAAGAATTCCTTGGGGAATCCTGCTCCACTAGATCCGACCCGCCGCCCAACTCCGGCACCGGCACCGGCAAAGCGAGCACCAAGAGAGGGAGAGACGGAAACCAACGAAGCCGAGGTAGAAGCAGATCCATCGCCGACGGACGGCTTTATGAACCTCGAGAAAACGAGCACCAGAGGTGCCCACATGTCGCTGAGTTCATCTTCCACCTCCAGATCCGCCGCACCACGTCGAGGACGTCGAAGATCAGCCCCCGATCTGCCTTCCACAAGCCTCAAACCAAGCACGGGCCACGGTATCCACCGGACAACCGCCAGCCAGAACATGCCGACGGTCGCAGCTCCTGCACACGAACCCCCATCTTCCCACCAGCGCTGGAGAAGACGCTGGCGTGACACGGATGAAGAGGAGGACTAAAAGTCTATAACGAGATCCCCGCTGTCGCCCCAGCGATCTCGCCTAGACAAAACAGCTCCAACAGATCCGCCCCAGACCGTCAGCAAGCTGACAATCAGCAGCAGAATGCGAGCACTTTTATTCACCACCGCCACCATCTCCTCTGAGGACGAAAAGGGGGTAGCAGTAAACCTAACAACACATCTAACCCTAGCTACTGTACACAAGTCCACCCGGCCAGATCAATGTCTCCTCCACTCCCAGCGACGGCAGAGCCGTTCGGAGAGGAAGGAGACGCGGATCTGGTCGAATTTTAAGAGTAGTTAGGTCCTAATCGCCAGATTGATTCTGGGTATTGTGCCAACTTAAACGAGACTAGTTGCCAGATTAACTAGTGTCGAGTCTTGTGTTTTCTTCCGGTGTTTTCATTTTGGTTAAAACCTGGTAGCCAAATCAAAGTAATCTGGCAATCAAATCTAGTTAATCTGGTAAACCTGGTAAGCTAGAAGGTGTTTGTGTATTAGGTGTTACACTGCGGTGTTTGGGGGAATTGCTGGATTCCTCACCATGAGACAAGCTCTGTAAGTTTTTTTTATCACGTTGATGGTGCCGCATGGTAGGAATCTTTTGCATGTCAGCCACACTGCCATAGTCACGTGGCCAGAAGGGCGCCCTTCAAGCGAACGAAAATATGGGCACACACTCAAACCTTACGCGGTGGGGCTAGAGGAATCCGCCGCACGAATCCCTATCCACCGCACGAGAAGGGATTCGTGCGGCACTGCCCGCTCGTAGTTCTGTCGAAGAAAGAAAACCTACCTTTTATCATGGGTAAGCCCTGCCAGGGTCTAGCTGAAGCTGAATCACATCGTATTGGCCACTCCCAAGTCCCAACGCACCCTCAATGCTAAAAAGTTCTTGATTCCCAAACCTCCAAACTCCTCGGGCTGGCACACCAGATTTCAGGCTACCAATCTCACAACCCTCAAGTGAACGGGGGAGGGTTAGAAACAGGAGAGCTCTCGCGTCATGGCCACTTCAGGTGCCGACGCTGTTCTCTCACCATAGGCCACCCCCATCGCGTCCGAGCTGGCCTTCCTCTCCTCGCCAGCTTCTCGTGGGAAGAAGATCGCAGGAAGCCTGTGCTAGGGTTGGAGGACTGGAGGAGCAAGACTCGCAAGGCAGGGGCTGGTGTAGCGCTGGTTGGCTTCTTCGACGCTGCCAGGTCTGCGCCTTCCTTCCTCACCGGGCGAAGATGTCCCCGTTTCCGTTACCATGAGAGACCCTGGGTGAGCTCAAGGATCCTCCGTTTGGCCGTCTGGCATGTTGCCGCAGCCTCCGGTAGCCCCATCCACCGGGCCAACCACTCTACCTCCAGAGCCGGCCGCCGTGCTTGCTGCTTCCGTCCTCGCTTGCCGCAGGTCAGACCCAGCCGTTGGTAGGCAGATGCGTCGTGCTCGTGGCTTCTGCAAGACTGCGTTGGCATGTCCCTGCTTCTTGCCCTCTATGCGGAGAGCTGCACGACCCTGCTGTGATGTTTGAGGGACTTGGGTCCCTGTCGCTGCTGTTGTTTGAGGAGATTCCCGAAGCTCCATCACCATCGTTGACCGTTGATGTCTCCTGTGATGCCCAATGCACCGATGATGTGAGCTGGGGGAGAAGGTGCCAGGGAAGAAGGAGTGTACCGACAATGTGCACATTGAGGCGACACGGCCTGACAAGGTGGAGACTCGTCTGCTTGGTCCTTCTTCACCGGCGGCAAGCGGCGGCCTCTCGGGTGTTTCTACTGATGCCTCTATTGTTGCGGAGGAGGGCTCAGAGCATGTGCGCCAGGAGCACCACTCCTGCCAGGGTGTTACCGCAAGCGGTTGACGGAAGGCCTCGAGTGTAGCCTTGCCTTCAAGCATTGGGCTAGAGGAAGGTTGTAATATCCTAGGTTTAGAGGCTACAAAATGAGAGAACACCAAAGTGTGCATTGCATTCATGCATAGAAAATCCGGGGAATTTTCGCGCTTTCAAATAAGACTTACCACAGTAACTGAAGTTTCACTTAACTTGCTGGAACTGAAGTAGATCATCAAGTCAAGCGCTATAAACTTCACTGTGACCTTTGTTAAACCTTGTTTTGGGTAGAAATGACTTGATCTATGGACTAGACCAAATGGAATTAGTTTTACAACAAACAAAACCCTAAGTAAGGATCAACTACAATATCTTATCAAGGTTCTCAACATGACATTCTTTACTACAACACATGAATCATTTTCAATCATAAATCAAAGAACACAATTAATTAAGAAACTATTCTTTACTTATCTTATCCATGTCTTTTACTAAATAAATATTCCTACCATGATTCACATGGTATATCTTTTCAACTACAAGACTTGAATCCATGCCAAGGACATTCATTTCGTTCTTCATCAACCCTTGACCATTCAATCTTGTTTCCTCTAATTCATTAACACTAAACCTCAGAGAAAGGAGAGGGTCATCTATATGTGTTTACACCATTCACTGAGTAGAATCATAGATTAATATTCAAACCCTATCTAAGTGAGGTAAGTAATTGATACTAGCTAAGGCTATAAGGAGTACAAGTAAAGTACTAAACCCTACTTGACCTAGATAACACTTGATGGTAAGTAAGAACCTATTCTACTAGTGATCCAAGAGAGGCAAGTGTTGTGATCATTACAACTTTGTAATGCTCATAAACCCTGAAGAAATTCTACCTATCCAAGAGAGCTCAAGCTAAAGATGTATACCCAAGTATGTGATCCATACTTGATCTTGGAGAGGAGGACCATGTTTCACTAATGAACCATTATGAGATCAATACTTTGATCATTACCAATTGGGAAATGATCATAAACCCTAAGGATCTAGATGAGTGTGATGAGAGGAAGAATAAAGAGAGATTAATGAGGAATAAGTTGATCATGTCTAATGCATGATCCTACCTTGTTGATTTAAAAGATAAGATAAACCTAAGTAATAAGAAGAGATCATCCACCACATAAAATGATAGATCCCTAGCAATTAAACCTGGACCAATCCTCATGCCTTGAGTAGAGGAGTAATGGCATTGTACCTAATCCTTGCACATTCAAACACTTGAGACAACCTTAGCATTGTCTTGTTACAAGAATCATCACAAAGTCAGGAGGAGTAACCCTAGGGAATTAAACATAACTATAGCTTATGCTTATACCCAATTCTAGTTTGAGTATCACATGGGTGATGACCACAAAAACCCTAGACCATATTTGAGTTTCAATACACGTATCACTTGGGATTATAAGTAGAATCCTGCCATACCTCATGCCCATGTATACTTAAATTAGTGAAGCATCACAAAATCTTAAACCCTTTCACATAGGATACACTCCACATAAAATATTGTTTCTTAACTTGTGAATCATGGATCACAAGCATAAACCCAAGTCACATATACCTTAAGTCTAAAAGCCATTTAGGTGGTTAGTGTAAAAAAACCAATATAAAACCCTACAATTCCATCTTAGTGGGTAGATTTGCTAAGTACCCTATAACTCAAAACTCTATCTTAGTAAATGCATGACTTATCAGAATTATATGACGTGCTTATGAATTCTCAAATCAATGTGCTAAGAAAACCATATTAATAATTCCAGAATAAAACCTAAACCCTATATTTCAACCCATGAGTTTTAAACAAACAGTCACTATTAGAATTTCACCCAAGTTTGTGTAGTAAGTAAATAAAACTACTCAAAGATTTATATATTTTCTATAAGAGAAATAGTAAACACGCTATAAGATCCAAGACCCCACATTTTACTCACATTACTTTAGAAGATAATTAAAAACCCTTCTTTGCCCTAGCAATCATTAAGTACATGAAATCATGCCATAAGAACTTGTTCTTAAATTCAAGTAGTAAATCTCTGCCTTGTATATTATTATAAGGAACTACAAAATAAAATCCTAGCTATCACTAGGTAATTATTCCAACCTGAACCAAACTATTTAATACTAAAATTGTATAAATAGAAACAATTCATATTGTGAAACCTGTTTAAAGTTTTGAATAAGACCCATACTAATAACCATATAACCAAATTTTAAATATTTGAAAACAAGGAATTTATCTAGTGGGAAGCTCTTATGTATTCCAGTAGAAGTCAAATATTCCGTACACCTGCAAAATAGAGAAGAATTTAAAACTTGAATTCGGACAACAAATAACAAAAGAGAAAAATAGAAAATGAAAATAGAAAACAAAGAAAGGGAGAGGGACTTACCAGAGAAGGCCATCGCGACCCAGGCGTAGCCCAATAGAAGCCCAAAACCTCAGCCCACCTCGTGGCCCAGCACACTTACCCCTTCGGGTTCTTTTCACGCAGGAGGGGGAGGTCATCATCAACCTCCCGATCCTGCAAGCTGCTCGGTGGCAGCACCATGGCCACCGGCCGCGCCAAGATGTGTGCCGCTGCCCCCAAACGTCTATAAGATCGTTTCTCTGCCGCAAGATGAACCATAACCCTAAATTCCCCATTTCTTTCTTCTTCTCCGCGAGTGCACGAAACCCTAGCTTGCCGGCCGCTGCTTCGTTCTCCCATTTCCGACCACCCCGGAGCCGACGGTGTAGCTCCGGAGAAGCGCCTCGTCATGCTGATCTTCCTGGAGAAGTCACTCATAAGGGGAGCCCGGAGAAGGAGAAATCGAAGATTCCCTTCCACGGTTCTATGAGGAAAACGGCGACCGTATCATCCCCGCCGTCCTCAATCCACCCCGGCGACAGTCCAGGGAGCATCCAGGTGATTATCTGCTTCTCCAGAGCTTCCTTTTGCATCCCAGTTCGCGCTATAGCTCGCTATCACCATCGCTCGCCGGAGACCGCCGCGTCTCATGGTCGTTGGTAGGGTTCCAGAAACACTTTCGAGCGGCGTCGCCACTATTTGCTTGGCCTTCGCGTGTTGGTTTGAACGAAACCACTCGCCCATCCTCTCGAGCCCAGGAACGTCGCCACCGTGGTCGACTGACTCGCCAGAGAGGAGCTCCCAAGGCACATCCCCAATTTTGACTTGGTCATCCCACGTGGCTGCTGACATGGCCTTGACTCCAGCTGTCAATGACTAGGGATATATCCATCCCGGGTGTAAATAGCATTTCCTATTTATTTAAATTCCCAGAAAATATCTGAAATTTTGTAGATATATATAAAATTCATCTTAGCTCAGAAAAATACAAATGAGATATCAAAATGTTCATAAAAATAAAATCTATCCAATAAAAATATAATACGTATGAAATTTTTATTTTAAATAAAAAATTAATTTTTGAACCCTATTGTTTATGCTTTTCCTTTTATTCTAAATTCAAATAAAATTCAATAATTAGTAAAACTTTTCCAAATAAATAAAAACCATTAAGTAAAAAATGAAACACTAAAGACTAATTTAACTTTATCATTATATTATTAAATCCTTAATAGAAAAATTTAAACCTAAATAAAATTTATCTTAATTATTAATCTTCTAACAATAATAAAATGCTAAGACCATTATTATTTTTATTTAAAAGTCATTAATAATTTCAACTTTATCGCCAATTTATTACCTTAGGACTTGCATCACAAATAGGAAACCCTAATCCATATTAAATAAAACTTTAACTTGTCATTTCATGTGAGAACCCTAAAACCCTAAGTAGTATTTATCTTAATTATTAAATCATTTAAAATTAAAAAATGTTAAGTCCATTATTAATTTCCTTTCAAAGTAGTTAATAACTCCAACTCCATTTCCAAGTATTATTTCATAAAGAATATCATAATTTAGAAACCCTAGTCCTAATATAAGAAAGAACCTTGATCCCATCATTTCATGTGATCATCCCAAATTGTTTCAACTCTAAAACCCTAATTGTTTATCACATGTGATCATATGAATTTCACTTTACCTACAAAACCTTAATAAGCAACCAATGAATGCATACTCATGATCCACTAAAATAAAACCAATTCACATGAGATCATCATCTTATGTCTTTATTTTTATTAATACCTATATGATCCACTAGTGCCACTTAGGGGCAAACCCTAACTTGTTACCCTCATTTAAAAACACCATTGATCAGCATTCCTATATACCACACCATTGAAGTCAACCCCAAGTATCAAATTCTAGTAGAACCATGGTGATCAATCATAATACCAACCTTGTGTAGTAATTCACATCACATGCTCTTATTCAACTAAACCCTATGATACGTCCAAAACGTATCTACTTTCCCGAACACTTTTGCTATTGTTTTGCCTCTAATTTGTGTATTTTGGATACAACTAACACGGACTAACTATGTTTTCAGCAGAATTGCTCTGGTGTCTTGTTTTTGTGCAGAAATTCAACTTTCAAGAAAATCCCCGAAATTTATGTCGGAAGGCTTATTTTTCTAGAAGATTCACGGAGCCAGAAGGGTAGGCCTGGGGAGGCCCAGGTCCCCCACACACTAGGCCGGCGCGGCCTAGGAGGAGGGCGCGCCGCCCTACTGTGTGGCCACCTCGGCCAGCCTCTGACGCCCCACTCTGGACTATTTAAGGGTTTCGATCTAAAAACGCGAGACGACAAGTCGTAGTCGCCAGAAACCATCCAGAACGCCGCCACCATCACGAAACTCCGTCTCGGGACTAGAAACTCCGTTCTGGCACTCCGCCGGGACGGGGAATTGGAGGAGATCATCACCATCATCACCACCGACATCTCTCCAGCGACCAGCCATGTTTCCCCCATCCATGTGTGAGTAATTCCCCCGTTGTACGCTGAAGGGGATGGTAGGAATTGGATGAGATTGGTCATGTAATAGCATAAGATTGTTAGGGCATAGTGCCTAGTGTCCGTAATTGGTACTTTGATGATATTGTTGCAACTTGTTATGCTTAATGCTTGTCACTAGGGCCCGAGTGCCATGATCTCAGATCTGAACATGTTATTGTTTCATGATGATATGCATTGTTTTATGATCTTACCTGCAAGTTGTATACACATGTCGCTGTCCGGAACCCGAGGCCCCAAAGTGACAGAAATTGGGACAACCGGAGGGGAAGGCAGTGATGTGAGGATCATATGTGTTCACAGACTGTTAATGCTTTGCTCCGGTGCTCTATTAAAAGGAGTACCTTAATTTCCAGTAGATTCCCTAGAGGCCCGGCTGCCACCGGCTGGTAGGACAAAAGATGTTGTGCAAGTTTCTCATTGCGAGCACGTACGACTAAATATGGAACACATGCCTATGGATCGTTTAGTACTTGGACACCGTTTTATTACTATCTGCAAATGCCCTGCTTTGATTGTTACATGATTTTCTCTCATCCATGCAACGCCCGTCATCCATCCCTGTGCCAACAGTATTTTAATCCTGCTGTTTACTATAATCACTACTGCTGTCTTTATTACACTGTTGCTGTTATTTCACCACTGCTACTGCTATAAAACTGTTACTACTGATAAACTCTTGCGAGCAAGTCTGTTTCCAGGTGCAGCTGAATTGATAACTCTGTTGTTAAGGCTTTCAAGTATTCTTTGTCTCCCCTTGTGTCGAATCAATAAATTGGGTTTTACTTCCCTCGAAGACTATTGCGATCCCCTATACTTGTGGGTTATCAAGACTATTTTCTGGCGCCGTTACCGGGGAGCATAGCTTTATTTGGAAGTTCACTTGGATTGATATTGTTCGCTGCAAATTGTCCATCATGGGTAAATCTCGCGATCCTAAAGTCGCCATATTACCATCCACTACAAGAAAAGGTACAACTCTGAGTACTTCTGCTGCTCTTGATTCACCATCTGTGATAAGTCAACTTGTTTCACCACCACAAGATTCACTTGCTGGTACTTCTGCTGAATCTGAAAACTCTTATAATATTGATGATGCTTCTGCTGTGCTTGATGATAGTGGTTCATTGGGATCTTTTCTAGATGCTACAATTGCTAGGTCTAGACAAATTGAAAATGTTGAAACTCCTAATGAAAATACTGCTACACCTGTTGATTCACCTGAGTTTGAATACTCTAGTGATGATCCTGATGAGGATTATGTGGAACTTGATGATGATTTTATTGATAGATGCAATGCTACTGCTGATGCAAGAAAAATTAAAAAGTTCCTTGCACAATATACTGTTAGATATAAACTGTCTCCTGATCCTAAATTTGCTACATCTCTTATAAACATTAAGGATAAGGATTATGATTTTTCTCTTGATCTATCTCATATAGCTATTGTTGAGAAAACACCCTTTTGTGGTACTGAAAAAGAAAGTGTTGTAGAACACATGAATGAACTTTCTACTTTGAGTAGCTTGTTTTCTGATGATGTCAAGATGCGTACTTATTTCGTTGCTAAAAAATTTCCTTTCTCATTAAAGGATGCCGCTAAAACTTGGTATAATAGTTTGCCTCCTGGTTCTATTGATAGTCCAAGTGGTTTACTTGATGTTTTCTTTCGGAAATATTTTCCTGCTAGTGCTCAACATATTGCTTTGCAGAAAATTTATAGTTTTGACCAGGAAGATGGAGAGAAATTGCCTGAAGCGTGGGCAAGATTTTGTTCTCTTATCAGAGCTCAACCTGGACATGATCTGGAAAAGCATGATTTACTTGATATATTTTGTAGTGGACTAACCATTGAGTCTAGGGCATATTTGGATAGTTGTGTTGGTTGTGTTTTCAGGAAAAGAACTCCAGACGAAGCTGAAGAATTATTGGCTAAAATAGGCCGGAATCATGATGAGTGGACTACACCTGAACCAGCCCAGAAGCCGATATTGAAGAAGAGGGGTTTGATTAAATTAAATGATGAAGATATGAGGGAAGCCAAGAAATCTGTTAAGGAGAAAGGTATTAAAACTGAAGATGTAAAGAACTTACCTCCCATAGAAGATTTATGCGAGATAATTCCCCCCTTCATCCATGATTGAGGTAAATTCTCTTCAACGCTTTACTAGGGAAGATATTCCGTATTCAAAACCTCCCGCTCAATGCTTAGATGAGTTTGATAATTATATTGTTAAGAAAGAAAATTTTAATATGAGAGTAGAGAATCATTTAATGGAAAATTCTCAAGCTATTAGTAATTTGCATGATATTGTGGAGAGAACCTCCAATGATGTTAAGATGCTTGTTAAACATTTTCATATGATTCAAACTCAAATCGATCAACTCACTAAAGTGCAAAATGACTTGTTAAAAAATAGTTCTAAAGAAAAACATGCTTATGAAGTAACAACTAGAGGCGGTGTTTCTACCCAGGATCCTCTATATCCTGAGGGGCATCCCAAGAGAGTTGAACAAGATTCTCAACGAATTGAAACTAATGCTCCTTCTAAGAAAAAGAAGAAGAAAAATAAAACTGTTGTAGAATCCTCTGAACCTGTTAATGATCCTAATAGTATTTCTATTTCTGATGCTGAAACTGAAAGTGGTAATGAACATGATAATGATAATGATAAGAAAGATGCTTCTGATAAAGAAGAGGTTGAAGATGAACCTGAAAAGCATGCTAAAAATAAAAAGTATACTAGAGAAGATTTTATTGCTAAGAAACATGGTAATGAAAGAGAACCTTGGGTTCAAAAGCAAATGCCTTTTCCTGCTAAGAAACTAAAATCAAAGGAAGAAGAACACTATAATAAATTTTGTGATTGGATGAAACCTTTATTCTTGCAAATCCCTTTGACTGATGCTATTAAATTGCCTCCTTATTCAAATTATATGAAAGATATTGTCTCTAACAAAAGGAAAATTCCTAATGAGGAGATTTCCACTATGCTCGCTAATTACTCTTTCAATGGCAAAGTTCCAAAGAAGTTGGGTGACCCAGGTATACCTACTATTCCTTGTTCTATTAAGAATAATTATGTTAGAACTGCTCTATGTGATTTGGGAGCAGGTGTTAGTGTTATGCCTTTTTCTCTTTATAAGAGACTTTATTTAGATAAGTTGATACCGACTGATATATCTTTGCAAATGGTTGATAAATCTACTGCTATTCCTGTTGGTATATGTGAGGATGTTCCTGTTCAAGTTACTAATAACTGCTTGATATTAACTGATTTTATTGTGTTGGAAATGCCTGAAGATGATAAAATGTCTATTATTCTTGGGAGACCTTTTCTTAACACCGCAGGGGCTGTTATTGATTGCAATAAAGGAAAAGTTACTTTCAATGTGTTGCGGTCAGAAACCCACCGGCGAGCAGCGACGGGCAACACAGTAGAGCCGGGAGGCTCCCAGGACTGCGGCTGGCCCTGGTCCCTCCGAGCGACGGCCCGCAAAGACTCGGCACGCACGTCCGATGCTGGTGCAAGGGCGTGCCACCTGACCTATACCTGGTCAGGAAGGTGATGGATGTGCCTCGCTTAGTTTCCTGCATGGCATACACGTAAACATTAAATACGAGCCTCGATCGGCTCTCAGGTTGTCCTGTGAATCGGCTCAAAGAGCCGATCCACCCATGATCCGTACGAGGTGTACGAATATATGGTGGTCCTGCTTGATCAGAATAAAGCTAAAACGACCTACTACGATTTAGGGTTTTCACCGCATAATCGGAACATCCTACTCGTGATTGAGCCTGACGGCCACGCACGGTGATCGTAAACAGACCCTAGACAAGGCCTAAAAACCAACACGAGGTTGATCCCCGAAACATCCTGTCTAGGGCTAGCAAACTACACCCTACGCGCCACTGGATCCTTCAACCCGTTTGTAAGGCCTAACTATGCAGATATTAAACTAATCCTTGGAGAACAAGGAGCAATCATAACGGATCGGATCTACTAAATAATGATCAAGCGGGGTGCCGCCCTTACACCTAAGATAGGCGTAAGGGCGGCTAGACGTCTCAGGGTTGCACGACGATAGCATATGATACGAGGAACAATGCTAACCCTAACACGTCTAAGATAACTACGTTGCTCGCCATCAAAAAGGCTTCAGTACGAGCAACGCATGAACAGCGAATAACGTGTCTTGCCTAGATCGCAAGATGCGATCTAGGCAGCATGATGCTTACCCGGAAGAAACCCTCGAGACAAGGGAGTTGGCGATGCGCCTAGATTGGTTTGTGGTGAACGTGATTGTTGTTTATTTCATAAACCCTAGATACATATTTATAGTCCGTAGACTTTCTATCGTGGGAATAATCCCAACCGGGCACGAGCCAAACTCTATCTAATCGATACGTATCCTACTATATTACAGATACACGGGCGACCTAGCCCAAACTTTGCATATAAGGCCGATTCATGTATTCCTTCCATATATATTCTTCAAACCCATCTTGATCGCGGCCCACCTCTGACTCGGTCAAATTCTGGTGATAACACATGCCCCCCTGGTTTTGGAATTGATAATTCCAAAATCACTCTGCTTTTCTTCGTCGGGTATTTTTTTTGTTGGGCACCACTTCCTCGGAAACTGATGTGGCATTAAATTTCCACTATATCCCCTTCGCATTAGCACTCCAAAAGCCCTCCTGCGCCACCATGTCTTCTTCCTCCTCTGCCTCATCGGGTCTTCCCATCCAATCCTCCTCCTCCCGTGAGCCGACGCCGGAGTGGAACGCGGAGGAGGCCCATGCGACCAACATCCGCCGCGCCATCGAAGCCGGGGAGGAGTCCAGTCACGATTTCTCCATCCGGTCTGAGGACGACAAGTCCTCGACCGACGGGGAAAGTGACCTCCGCTTCCTCGCCGACGGGGAAACAGAGGAGGAGAGCGATGACGATCGCTTCTCCTGTGATGACTTCACCTCCCCCGAGGAGGAGGAGGAGGAGGAGGAGAAGGAGGAGGAGGACGACACCTCCTCCGACGAACCACCGTCCAAGCGCTTCTGCCCCTGGCCGGGGAACCTCAGCGACTTCGACAGCGACGACGACGACGCTGACGAGGAGGACGAGGACAACGAGGGCCCTGCCGGCGGCCGCTGCAGCAGCGACGACGAGCCCGCCGGGAGTAGCGCCGACAGCGGCGACGACGGCGACGACGAGGGCAGCGACGGCCCGTAGATAGGACCCTTAGCATAGGATCAGCAGTAGTAGATGGGGCAATGTACCCCCTAGTATTTCCTTTTGAGAGCAATCAGCTCTTTATGTAAGAAATCCTATTTATCAATGAAGAATTTCCCCCATTTTGATTTTGCCGATTCCCTCTCATACTGGCTTTGCCGATTGTTCACTTAGCCAATGCTCAATGAGCCGATAGCAACGCATCGGTTCTTCACAATCTATCCTTCAACTCTTCGACTGATGACTTTGAGATCTGGTGGATAATGTAGAGTCTTCAAGAGAGCCCTTAAATTCCTCCCACCAGCTCCAGTGATCCTCTTCTGCAAGAACTCACCATTTTTGAAGAAGGTTGCGACGAAGGATCAGCCGATGACACCCCAATCGGCTTCTAAAACAGAGCATCTACCAGGCCAGCTGCCCCCCGAGCCTCAGTCAAGGCGAGAATAGCGGTGAGGATACACAGATCAGACAAAGGACTTTGAACTCAGGTAATTCTGAGACAGCCACCATGCCGAGCCAGCCAAACTTGCCCCCATCGATCGCCTCTTCTTCCGTTGAAAGCCGATATTGTAGACGAAACACCAACGGCTTAATGAGCAAAAGGCTGCCTTGCATGCCAAAACTGACGCTTCTGACAGTACTGCTGAACTGGCGCAAAGGGTTGGAAGTCCTCGAAGAGAAAGTTCGGGCACCAAAATCGGCTCATTGCGGCTGAGGAAGCTCTCATTGTTCACTCCCTCAAGGAAGCAGAAGGCCTTGAAGCTGAACTGAAGACCGACTTGGTGAAAATCCGCGTCTTGAACACGCAGCTGGTAGATCTTGTGTAATCTGTACTAGAGTCGATGGCTGTGCATCGGCTTTGTTTCTTAGTTCTAAAGTCGATGTCCGTGCATCGGCTATATACCATGAGAATTTTTTTTCCTTGGCCGATTTTTCTATCGGCCCCCAATATTTCACTGCACATGTATCGCTAATGTTCATCTGATTAGGTGCCCCCCGAGCCGAATCTGTCAGGTAACTGCGGATATCGGCTCTGTAGTTAGCAAAGGCACTGTATTTGAATGTCGGCTCTATTAGGACTAGTGTTGACTCTCATCAGCCGACGTAAAACCGCTGCCCATTAGATCGACATTGAACACAGGCAGAACGTATGGTGAGGATAATTTTGGCCGATTGCTGAAATCGGCCACCACGTTGATTGAATCGCTCAATGAAGGTTTTTGCAATGTTCCTTCATAGATCTTTGGGGCCGATCCCAAGGATCGGCCTTGCCACGTTTGTCCATAGGTTTGTTCTTGTTATACGGTCAGGCCGGTGGATAAGACCAGCCTAAC
The DNA here is from genome assembly GCF_019359855.2 of Lolium perenne. Taxonomy (NCBI): domain Eukaryota; kingdom Viridiplantae; phylum Streptophyta; class Magnoliopsida; order Poales; family Poaceae; genus Lolium; species Lolium perenne. The sequence continues at coordinate 21,512,847 of NC_067244.2, read as the reverse complement.
CCCGTCCTTCGTCACGTCGATGCGCTCGCAGTCGTCCAAATTGATGCCTGAGAGTGGCTCTTGGCCTGTTGTCTCCCAAGCGTTCATGCCAGCCGTTGGAATCTCGGCTGAGTCATCTGCATGGACAACCTCTACTTCATCTCCATCCCATTGTATTACGCATTGGTGCGTCGTGGATGGAATGCAATAGTTGGCGTGGATCCAATCTCTTCCTAGCAGGACAGCATAGGTGCTCTTGCTATCGACAATAAAGAACGTCGTAGGGATGGTTTTCCTTCCTACGGTCAGATCCACGTTCAGAACACCTTGTGCGTCAGGCGCTTGGCCGTTGAAATCGCTCAATGTCACGTTGGTCTTGATCAGATCCGAGCTAGAGCGTCCCAACCGACGTAGCATGGAGTATGGCATAATGTTGACTGCCGCTCCGGTGTCCACCAGCATCCTGTTGACAGGCTGCCCATCGATATAGCCTCGCAAGTACAGGGCCTTCAGATGTCTGTAGCTTCTTTCTCGTGGCTTCTCAAAGATAACTGGCCGTGGGCCGCAGTCAAGTTGTGCCACAGGTGCTTCGTCTAATCCTGGAGCACTAGACTCCGTCGGAAGGATGAACACCATGTTTGTGCCAGCCGATGTTTCATCATCGGCTTTCTTTTGTCTGGGGCGCCACTCTTTCCTTTGTGGCCGACCTTCTTCGTCCAGGGTTCGTTGAATTTTAGCGGCCAGATCAGGCCGCGCCTTCCTCAACGTGTGCAGGTATAACCTTTCGGCTTCCTCCAAACCACGTAGTCGCTGAACCCTACGCTTTTGGGAACGGCTGAGTCCATCAGGGCACCACCTTGGCCGGTGGTATTTATCTTCTTGTTCTTCATCATCGTCTTCCAAATCCTCGAGATCTTCCACCCGAGAGGACTCATCGTGCTTGTTCCGAGGCGGGAGAGGCCCTAGACGTTTGAACACGGACACGCTAGCTGCATCCTTCCTCTTCTGTCTACATTCTGGGCAGTTGCCGATTGTAGGCAATCGGCTCATTCCTGAATCCCAGCAGTGTTTGAAGAAGGGACAGTCCCAGTGCCTATCCTCGTCGTCTTGCTCTCTTGACTTTTCCTCGGCATGGCGCTCATATCTCTCCTCGTCGCGAACATGCCGATGATGTCTCCTGGCGTCCCCAGCCAGACGATCTCTTTCACCATCGTCGTTGGGTCGTCGGCGTTGGTCATATTGACTCACATACTTGTTGAGGAGGTGATCAGAGAGAGGTCGCTGATATCTCACATTCCTCACTTCTCCCTCTGTGATGTAGCGCTTGCCATCGTGACGGAGCCGATCACGTGGAACGGCTTCCTCTGTGTCCTTGCTACGAGAGCAGCTGCCCTCGTCTCCGTCCTTACCAGAGTGGGGTCCAGGTCCTACCATGTTGATATTGAACGAGAATCCTGGCTGGCACCCTCCAGGGTAAGTGCACTCCACCATGTTAACGGCGGGGAAAGGGTGTGTGTCGACTTTCATGGCGTACTGGCTGAAAATTAGATGCCCTTGTTCTATCGCCATTTGGACTTGCTGCCGCCACACCCTGCAGTCGTTGGTGGCATGGGTGAATGTGTTATGCCACTTGCAGTATGGCTTTCCATTCAGCTCCTGCGCCGTGGGGATCTTGTGACCTTCGGGTACCTTTAGCTGCTTCTCCTTAAGTAAGAGGTCAAAAATCTGCTCAGCTTTGGTAACGTCGAAGTCAAACCCTCTGGGAGGACCTTGTGGCTTAACCCACTTGCAGGACACGGGGCTTGCCCCCCGAGTCCATTCAGCCACTGCTACCTCTTGATCTCCCGCAGAGCCTTCGTCTTCATCTGCCTCAACCAGGACCACCGCACGCTTGAATTTATCCTGGTATACATCTGGGTGGCGCTGTTCATATACTGACAGCTTCTGCACCATGTGCGCCAGTGAAGGGTAGTCTGCTTGGGAGGCCACGTCCTTGATCGGTGATGCGAGACCCACCACCGCCAACTCGACTGCTTCTTTTTCAGTCACACGAGCCGAATAGCATCGGTTCCTAACGGTCCTGAAGCGCTGGACGTATTCTGACACTGTTTCTCCGCGCTTCTGACGTACTTGTGCTAAATCGGCAATGCCAGCCTCGGAAGCCTCTGAGTGATATGATGGCGTGTAACTCACACGTTTGTTGGGAACCCGAAGAGGAAGGTATGATGCGCACAGCAGCAAGTTTTCCCTCAGAAAGAAACCAAGGTTTATCGAACCAGGAGGAGCCAAGAAGCACGTTGAAGGTTGATGGCGGCGGGATGTAGTGCGGCGCAACACCAGAGATTCCGGCGCCAACGTGGAACCTGCACAACACAACCAAAGTACTTTGCCCCAACGAAACAGTGAGGTTGTCAATCTCACCGGCTTGCTGTAACAAAGGATTAACCGTATTGTGTGGAAGATGATTGTTTGCGAAAACAAGAGAACAAAGATGTGCAGTAGATTGTATTTCAGTATAGAGAATTGGACCGGGGTCCACAGTTCACTAGAGGTGTCTCTCCCATAAGATAAACAGCATGTTGGGTGAACAAATTACAGTTGGGCAATTGACAAATAAAGAGGGCATGACCATGCACATACATATTATGATGAGTATAGTGAGATTTAATTGGGCATTACGACAAAGTACATAGACCACTATTCAGCATGCATCTATGCCTAAATAGTCCACCTTCAGGTTATCATCCGAACCCCCTCCAGTATTAAGTTGCTAACAATAGACAATTGCATTAAGTATTGCGCGTAATGTAATTTGTGACTACATCCTTGAACATAGCACCAATGTTTTATCCCTAGTGGCAACAGCACATCCATAACCTTAGAGGTTTTTGTCACCCCTCCAGATTCACGGAGACATGAACCCACTATCGAGCATAAATACTCCCTCTTGGAGTTACTAGCATCAACTTGGCCAGAGCATCTACTAATAACGGAGAGCATGCAAGATCATAAACAACACATAGACATAACTTTGATAATCAACATAACAAGTATTCTCTATTCATCGGATCCCAATAAACGCAACATATAGAATTACAGATAGATGATCTTGATCATGTTAGGCAGCTCACAAGATCCGACAATGAAGCACAATGGGGAGAAGACAACCATCTAGCTACTGCTATGGACCCATAGTCCAGGGGTAGACTACTCACACATCACTCCGGAGGCGACCATGGCGGCGTAGAGTCCTCCGGGAGATGATTCCCCTCTCCGGCAGGGTGCCGGAGGCGATCTCCTGAATCCCCCGAGATGGGATTGGCGGCGGCGGCGTCTCTGGAAGGTTTTCCGTATCGTGGCTCTCGGTACTGGGGGTTTCGCGACGGAGGCTTTAAGTAGGCGGAAGGGTAGGTCAGGAGGCGGCACGAGGGGCCCACACCACAGGGCCGCGCGGCCAAGGGGGGGGGGCCGCGCCGCCCTAGGGTGTGGCCACCTCGTGGCCCCACTTCGTCTCCTCTTCGGACTTCTGGAAGCTTCGTGGCAAAATAGGACCACAGGCGTTGATTTCGTCCAATTCCGAGAATATTTCCTTACTAGGATTTCTGAAACCAAAAACAATGACTTGACAAGCGGCACTTCGGCATCTTGTTAATAGGTTAGTTCCGAGAAAATGCACGAATATGACATAAAGTGTGCATAAAACATGTAGATAACATCAATAATGTGGCATGGAACATAAGAAATTATCGATACGTTGGAGACGTATCAGCATCCCCAAGCTTAGTTCTGCTCGTCCCGAGCGAGTAAAGCGATAACAAAGATAATTTCTGGAGTGACATGCCATCATAACCTTGATCATACTATTTGTAAAGCATATGTAGTGAATGCAGCGATCAAAACAATGTATATGACATGAGTAAACAAGTGAATCATAAAGCAAAGACTTTTCATGAATAGCACTTCAAGACAAGCATCAATAAGTCTTGCATACGAGTTAACTCATAAAGCAATAATTCATAGTAAAAGCATTGAAGCAACACAAAGGAAGATTAAGTTTCAGCGGTTGCTTTCAACTCATAACATGTATATCTCATGAATATTGTCAACATAGAGTAATATAATAAGTGCAATAAGCAAGTATGTAGGAATCAATGCACAGTTCACACAAGTGTTTGCTTCTTGAGGTGGAGAGAAATAGGTGAACTGACTCAACAATGAAAGTAAAAGAATGGTCCTCCATAGAGGAAAAGCATCGATTGCTATATTTGTGCTAGAGCTTTGATTTTGAAAACATGAAACAATTTTGTCAACGGTAGTAATAAAGCATATGTATCATGTAAATTATATCTTACAAGTTGCAAGCCTCATGCATAGTATACTAATAGTGCCCGCACCTTGTCCTAATTAGCTTGGACTACCGGATCATCACAATGCACATGTTTTAACCAAGTGTCACAAAGGGGTACCTCTATGCCGCCTGTACAAAGGTCTAAGGAGAAAGCTCGCATTGGATTTCTCGCTATTGATTATTCTCAACTTAGACATCCATACCAGGACAACATAGACAACAGATAATGGACTCCTCTTTTATGCATAAGCATGTAACAACAATTAATAATTTTCTCATATGAGATTGAGGATATTGTCCAAAACTGAAACTTCCACCATGGATCATGGCTTTAGTTAGCGGCCCAATGTTCTTCTCTAACAATATGCATGCTTAGCCATAAGGTGGTAGATCGCTCTTACTTCAGACAAGACGAACATGCATAGCAACTCACATGAAATTCAACAAAGAGTAGTTGATGGCGTCCCCAGTGAACATGGTTATCGCACAACAAGCAACTTAATAAGAGATAAAGTGCATAAGTACATATTCAATACCACAATAGTTTTTAAGCTATTTGTCCCATGAGCTATATATTGCAAAAGGTGAATGATGGAATTTTAAAGGTAGCACTCAAGCAATTTACTTTGGAATGGCGGAAAATACCATGTAGTAGGTAGGTATGGTGGACACAAATGGCATAGTGGTTGGCTCAAGTATTTTGGATGCATGAGAGGTATTCCCTCTCGATACAAGGTTTAGGCTAGCAAGGCTTATTTGAAACAAACACAAGGATGAACCGGTGCAGCAAAACTCACATAAAAGACATATTGTAAACATTATAAGACTCTACACCGTCTTCCTTGTTGTTCAAACTCAATACTAGAAATTATCTGGACCTTAGAGAAACCAAATATGCAAACCAAATTTTAGCATGCTCTATGTATTTCTTCATTAATGGGTGCAAAGTATATGATGCAAGAGCTTAAACATGAGCACAACAATTGCCAAGTATCACATTACCCAAGACATTTATAGCAATTACTACATGTATCATTTTGCAATTCCAACCATATAACAATTTAACGAAGAAGAAACTTCGCCATGAATACTATGAGTAGAAACTAAGGACATATTTGTCCATATGCTACAGCGGAGCGTGTCTCTCTCCCACAAAGTGAATACTAGGATCCATTTTATTCAAACAAAACAAAAACAAAAACAAACCGACGCTCCAAGCAAAGCACATAAGATGTGATGGAATAAAAATATAGTTTCAGGGGAGGAACCTGATAATGTTGTCGATGAAGAAGGGGATGCCTTGGGCATCCCCAAGCTTAGACGCTTGAGTCTTCTTGATATATGCAGGGGTGAACCACCGGGGCATCCCCAAGCTTAGAGCTTTCACTCTCCTTGATCATGTTGCATCATACTCCTCTCTTGATCCTTGAAAACTTCCTCCACACCAAACTTAGAACAACTCATTAGAGGGTTAGCGACAATAAAAATTAACATGTTCAGAGGTGAAACAATCATTCTTAACACTTCTGGACATTGCACAAAGCTACTGGACATTAATGGATCAAAGAAATTCATCCAACATAGCAAAAGAGGCAATGCGAAATAAAAGGCAGAATCTGTCAAAACAGAACAGTTCGTATTGACGAATTTTATCGAGGCACCAGACTTGCTCAAATGAAAATGCTCAAATTGAATGAAAGTTGCGTACATATCTGAGGATCACTCACGTAAATTGGTATAATTTTCTGAGTTACCTACAGAGAAAACAGCCCAGATTCGTGACAGCAAAGAAATCTGTTTCTGCGCAGTAATCCAAATCTAGTATGAACTTTTCTATCAACGACTTTACTTGGCACAACAAAACACTAAACTAAGATAAGGAGAGGTTGCTACAGTAGTAAACAACTTCCAAGACACAAAATAAAAACCAAGTACTGTAGGTAAAAACATGGGTTGTCTCCCATAAGCGCTTTTCTTTAACGCCTTTCAGCTAGGCGCAGAAAGTGTGTATCAAGTATTATCAAGAGACGAAGTGTCAACATCATAATTCGTTCTCATAATAGAATCAAAAGGTAACTTCATTCTCTTTCTAGGGAAGTGTTCCATACCTTTCTTGAGAGGAAATTGATATTTTATATTACCTTCCTTCATATCAATGGTAGCACCAACAGTTCGAAGAAAAGGTCTTCCCAATATAATGGGACAAGATGCATTGCATTCAATATCCAAGACAACAAAATCAACGGGGACAAGGTTATTGTTAACGGTAATGCGAACATTATCAACTTTCCCCAAAGGTTTCTTTGTAGAATGATCAGCAAGATTAACATCCAAATAACAATTTTTCAGCGGTGGCAAGTCAAGCATATTATAAATTTTCTTAGGCATAACAGAAATACTTGCACCAAGATAACATAAAGCATTACAATCAAAATCTTTAACCTTCATCTTAATGATGGGCTCCCAACCATCCTCTAGCTTTTTAGGAATAGAGGCTTCGCGCTCTAGTTTCTCTTCTCTAGCTTTTATGAGAGCATTTGTAATATGTTGCATGAAAGCCAAATTTATAGCACTAGCATTAGGACTTTTAGCAAGTTTTTGCAAGAACTTTATAACTTCAGAGATGTGGCAATCATCAAAATTCAAACCATTATAATCTAAAGCAATGGGATCATCATCCCCAATGTTGGAAAAAATTTCAGCAGCTTTATCACAGGCAGTTTCAGCAGTTTCAGGCAGTTTCTCGCGCTTTGCATTAGAAGTGGAAACATTGCTAACACCAATTCTTTTATTATTAATAGTAGAAGGTGCAGCAACATGTGTAGCATTAGCATTATTAGTGGTGGTAATAGTCCAAACTTTAGCTACATTCTTCTCTTTAGCTAGTTTTTCATTTTCTTCTCTATCCCACCTAGCACGCAGTTCGGCCATCAATCTTATATTCTCATTAATTCTAACTTGGATGGCATTTGCTGTAGTAGTAATTTTGTTATCTAAATCCTTGGGTTTAGCAGCCATTTTATTAATTAAAGAAGATTGTGATGCAGACATGTATGAGATTCGATTTTCAGCATTAGCAAGTTTAGTTTGCAACCCCGAGATCTCCCTACTCAAATTTTCAAGTTGATTCCCTATATTTTTCAACAAGGTAGATTGCTCATTCATTGTTTTAGTAAACAATTTATTTTGCTCATATTGTGATTGCATAAAGCTCTTAGTGGATCTTTCAATTTCTAACATCTTCTCTTCATTAGGTGAAACATATCTACCATGAGAGTTACCATTAGCAGGATATGGCCTAGAATCATTGTAATTGTTATTTTTAATGAAATTCACATCAACATATTCTTTTTGAGCAACCAATGACGCTAACGGAACATTATTAGAATTAACATTAGGCCTACCATTCACAAGCATAGACATAATAGCATCAATCTTATCACTCAAGGAAGAGGTTTCTTCGACAGAATTTACCTTCTTACCTTGTGGAGCTCTTTCCGTGTGCCATTCAGAGTAATTGATCATCATATTATCAAGAAGCTTTGTTGCTTCACCAAGAGTGATGGACATAAAGGTACCTCCAGCAGCTGAATCCAATAAATTCCGCGAAGAAAAATTTAGTCCTGCATAGAAGGTTTGGATGATCATCCAAGTAGTCAGTCCATGGGTTGGGCAATTTTTAACCAAAGATTTCATTCTTTCCCATGCTTGTGCAACATGTTCAGTATCTAATTGTTTAAAATTCATTATGCTACTCCTCAAAGATATAATTTTAGCAGGGGGATAATATCTACCAATAAAAGCATCCTTGCATTTAGTCCATGAATCAATACTATACTTAGGCAGAGATAGCAACCAATCTTTAGCTCTTCCTCTTAATGAGAAAGGGAACAATTTTAATTTTATAATGTCACCATCTACATCTTTATATTTTTGCATTTCACACAATTCAACAAAATTATTGAGATGGGCAGCAGCATCATCAGAACTAACACCAGAAAATTGCTCTCGCATAACAAGATTCAGTAAAGCAGGTTTAATTTCAAAGAATTCTGCTATAGTAGCAGGTGGAGCAATAGGTGTGCATAAGAAATCATTATTATTTGTGGTTGTGAAGTCACACAACTTAGTATTTTCAGGGGTAGCCATTTTAGCAAAAGTAAATAAAGCAAACTAGATAAAGTAAATGCAAGTATCTAATTTTTTTGTGTTTTTGATATAGCAAACAAGATAGCAAATAAAGTAAAACTAGCAACTAATTTTTTTGTATTTTGATTTAGTGCAGCAAACAAAGTAGTAAATAAAACTAAGCAAGACAAAAACAAAGTAAAGAGATTGGGAAGTGGAGACTCCCCTTGCAGCGTGTCTTGATCTCCCCGGCAACGGCGCCAGAAAAAGAGCTTGATGGCGTGTAACTCACACGTTCGTTGGGAACCCCAAGAGGAAGGTATGATGCGCACAGCAGCAAGTTTTCCCTCAGAAAGAAACCAAGGTTTATCGAACCAGGAGGAGCCAAGAAGCACGTTGAAGGTTGATGGCGGCGGGATGTAGTGCGGTGCAACACCAGAGATTCCGGCGCCAACGTGGAACCTGCACAACACAACCAAAGTACTTTGCCCCAACGAAACAGTGAGGTCGTCAATCTCACCGGCTTGCTGTAACAAAGGATTAACCGTATTGTGTGGAAGATGATTGTTTGCAGAAAACAGAAGAACAGTATTGCAGTAGATTGTATTTCAGTATAGAGAATTGGACCGGGGTCCACAGTTCACTAGAGGTGTCTCTCCCATAAGATAAACAGCATGTTGGGTGAACAAATTACAGTTGGGCAATTGACAAATAAAGAGGGCATGACCATGCACATACATATTATGATGAGTATAGTGAGATTTAATTGGGCATTACGACAAAGTACATAGACCGCTATCCAGCATGCATCTATGCCTAAATAGTCCACCTTCAGGTTATCATCCGAACCCCCTCCAGTATTAAGTTGCTAACAACAGACAATTGCATTAAGTATTGCGCGTAATGTAATTAGTGACTACATCCTTGAACATAGCACCAATGTTTTATCCCTTGTGGCAACAGCACATCCATAACCTTAGAGGTTCTTGTCACCCCTCCAGATTCACGAAGACATGAACCCACTATCGAGCATAAATACTCCCTCTTGGAGTTACTAGCATCAACTTGGCCAGAGCATCTACTAATAACGGAGAGCATGCAAGATCATAAACAACACATAGACATAACTTTGATAATCAACATAACAAGTATTCTCTATTCATCGGATCCCAACAAACGCAACATATAGAATTACAGATAGATGATCTTGATCATGTTAGGCAGCTCACAAGATCCGACAATGAAGCACAATGGGGAGAAGACAACCATCTAGCTACTGCTATGGACCCATAGTCCAGGGGTAGACTACTCACACATCACTCCGGAGGCGACCATGGCGGCGTAGAGTCCTCCGGGAGATGATTCCCCTCTCCGGCAGGGTGCCGGAGGCGATCTCCTGAATCCCCCGAGATGGGATTGGCGGCGGCGGCGTCTCTGGAAGGTTTTCCGTATCGTGGCTCTCGGTACTGGGGGTTTCGCGACGGAGTCTTTAAGTAGGCGGAAGGGTAGGTCAGGAGGCGGAACGAGGGGCCCACACCACAGGGCCGCGCGGCCAAGGGGGGGCCGCGCCGCCCTAGGGTGTGGCCACCTCGTGGCCCCACTTCGTCTCCTCTTCGGACTTCTGGAAGTTTCGTGGCAAAATAGGACCCTGGGCGTTGATTTTGTCCAATTCCGAGAATATTTCCTTACTAGGATTTCTGAAACCAAAAACAGCAACTTGACAAGCGGCACTTCGGCATCTTGTTAATAGGTTAGTTCCAGAAAATGCACGAATATGACATAAAGTGTGCATAAAACATGTAGATAACATCAATAATGTGGCATGGAACATAAGAAATTATCGATACGTTAGAGACGTATCATGATACTGCATGTGGAACTGCTCTTCCAACTGCTTCCAAGTCCGGATTGAGTCTGGTGGCAGCGATGTGTACCACCCGAAAGCCGATCCTGTGAGAGACTGTGCGAAGAACCTCACACGCAGCTCATCTGATGCTGAGATCATGCCCAGCTGTGCCAAATATCGGCTCACATGCTCGATGGAGCTGGAACCATCTGATCCATTAAACTTGGAGAAATCAGGGAGCCGATATTTGGGTGGTAGCGGGATCAACTCGTACTCGTTGGGGTACGGCTTGGAATAGCCGATTGTCCTCCTTTTCGGCACCATGCCGAACTGGTCTCTCAGGATGGTACTGATCTGATCCGCGGTGCTGGCTGCAGGAGTCGAACTCTGAAGATTCGCCGGAGTGGCATACTTAGCCAGCCATGCTTGCTTTTCCAGCTCTGAGCCAACTACAGGAGCTGAGCTCTGGAGGTTTGTCGGAGTGGCATATTTAGCTAGCCACGTCTGCTTCTCAAGATCTGTTCCCGAAGTTCCTCCTGTTGTTCCAGAAGTCCCTGCTGTTGCAGTCTGGTTTGTGAGGCACGTATGTGCACGTGTATCCGTGAGGGATCTCCTTAGGCGCCTCATGCAAGAACTGGTAGTCACTAGGGTCACCACCGATCTTGTAGACGACGTATGCCGGTGAATTCGGCACTTCTGGTGCTGCCAACGCGAATGGCAGCGGTGGACGGGACTGGAGTGGCATCTCTCCTTGGTAAGTCCCGAGAGCTGGTCCTGACGGAGAGTACTGATGCCTCATGATTTCCTGGATCACCCGAAGAGCGACACGCTCCAAAGTGTTCACCAGGCTCTCAGAATGGCGGTGCAGCGAGTGAGCTACCATGAAGTTAATCTCCTGACGCAGGGACCTGGTGCGTTCTTCTGACGGGGTGGACAGGTCCACTCCATCGAGCGCGCCTTCAGGTGAGAACCCTTTCCACCTGACGCCATGTGAGCGGGTTCTGTGAAAAGAGCCGATGAGGTCGGCTTCGAGGATTGCTTTGACCTCGTCATACTTCTTCTTGAGCTCTTCGGTCAGATCCTCGTACGTGACTGGAGTGCCTTCCGCCATCTCAGATGTAGATGGCGATGCGGTTGATGTCGAAGATTGTCCCACCGGGCGTGCCAGAATGTGTTGCGGTCAGAAACCCACCGGCGAGCAGCGACGGGCAACACAGTAGAGCCGGGAGGCTCCCAGGACTGCGGCTGGCCCTGGTCCCTCCGAGCGACGGCCCGCAAAGACTCGGCACGCACGTCCGATGCTGGTGCAAGGGCGTGCCACCTGACCTATACCTGGTCAGGAAGGTGATGGATGTGCCTCGCTTATTTTCCTGCATGGCATACACGTAAACATTAAATACGAGCCTCGATTGGCTCTCAGGTTGTCCTGTGAATCGGCTCAAAGAGCCGATCCACCCATGATCCGTACGAGGTGTACGAATATATGGTGGTCCTGCTTGATCAGAATAAAGCTAAAACGACCTACTACGATTTAGGGTTTTCACCGCATAATCGGAACATCCTACTCGTGATTGAGCCTGGCGGCCACGCACGGTGATCGTAAACCGACCCTAGACAAGGCCTAAAAACCAACACGAGGTTGATCCCCGGAACATCCTGTCTAGGGCTAGCAAACTACACCCTACGCGCCACTGGATCCTTCAACCCGTTTGTAAGGCCTAACTATGCAGATATTAAACTAATCCTTGGAGAACAAGGAGCAATCATAACGGATCGGATCTACTAAATAATGATCAAGCGGGGTGCCGCCCTTACACCTAAGATAGGCGTAAGGGCGGCTAGACGTCTCAGGGTTGCACGACGACAGCATATGATACGAGGAACAATGCTAACCCTAACACGTCTAAGATAACTACGTTGCTCGCCATCAAAAAGGCTTCAGTACGAGCAACGCATGAACAGCGAATAAACGTGTACTGCCTAGATCGCAAGATGCGATCTAGGCAGCATGATGCTTACCCGGAAGAAACCCTCGAGACAAGGGAGTTGGCGATGCGCCTAGATTGGTTTGTGGTGAACGTGATTGTTGTTTATTTCATAAACCCTAGATACATATTTATAGTCCGTAGACTTTCTATCGTGGGAATAATCCCAACCGGGCACGAGCCAAACTCTATCTAATCGATACGTATCCTACTATATTACAGATACACGGGCGACCTAGCCCAAACTTTGCATATAAGGCCGATTCATGTATTCCTTCCATGTATATTCTTCAAGCCCATCTTGATCGCGGCCCACCTCTGACTCGGTCAAATTCTGGTGATAACACAATGTCACACAATGTCAATGACAAGGAACATACCATTTATTTCCCCAAGAGGATTGATAAAGTACGTATGTGGAGTTAATACAATTTCTAATGTGAGAACTATCAAAGTGGGAGTTATTGATTGTCCTATATATGAGCCTAAAGAAGGATATCAAAATATTATGATTGGATCCATATCGATACAATTCAAGGTAACATGATTGATTTGAGGTTTATTTCCTCTTATGCTATGTAACATTTATTTGGTGGCAAGACTTGATCAACCTTGTTAACAAATTCATTTTATACGCATAGAGGAACTAAACAACATTTCTTTCTTTCCTCCACTTGTTCTACTTGCTGTAGCACTTTTTGATTTGCAAAGTTCTTTAGTTGTATAGAAATTTCAAAATCTTTTTCTCTCCAGTAATAATAAATTTAATACCCAGAAATATGCACTTTTCAAAGTTTTCAAAAATTTACAAAAATTATACCGTTGGTCTTATTTTTCGAAGAGGCACCTGGGAGCACCTGGGGATGACCAGTGGGGCACCCCAGGGTGGCACCCCGCCAGCCGGCGTAGCCAGCAAGGGGGGCGCGCCACCCTGTTGTGTGGGCCCCTCCTTCCCCCACTACTTCATCTCTTTCTCCCATCTCATTCTCTCTCCCGAAAAACTCGCACCAGCTTTCTCTCACTCGCGTTTCTGCTCAAGAGCTCAAGATTTCTCAATCTCTTTGCTCAGCCCAGATTTCTGTCTGAAATTTGGCACATTTGCTCTCCGGTATGTGACTCCTCCGATTATCCAAGTAGAATTTTGTTTGGTTGAGTATATCTTGAATATTTTGCTGCTGTAGGTAACATGTTTATTGAGCTTGCATGCTTGTTCTAAGTTGTAAGAATTAGTTTTGATGCATGCTTAGTACTCTAGCAAGTTCCTATAGTAGTTTCCTTCAACTATATGTCACCAAATCAAATTTTATATTGTTTGTTGAAAATTTTCAGAAAATGGAGTGGAATAGGCATCAACTAAACCAACAAGAATTGGAGGTGCAACAAGTTATGAGAGTTCACCGCGAAGAGGGAGTATACCCCTCTTACTACCCGTGCACAGATTTTATGAGGAGTGCAGGAATCTTGCGAGATGTTCAAAATCTGATTTCCAATGCAGGGTTGGATGGTTTTGTTGTTGGTGAACCATACCAATATGCAAAACTGACTATGTCTGTAGTGCAGGATTTTGAATTCAATTGGTCTCAATCTAACCCCATGGTTCGGTACAAAATTTATAATAAAACTGTCAACTTGCCTTTCGATGATTTTTGTGTAGCAATTAGAGTGCCACAATGAGGATCATGCGAGAAGATAAGGGGACTACCGCAGGAGCTATTGAGCCTATACAAGATTATTTGTCATGGAAGAAGCTTCTCAGAGGATGGTGGTAAAATCAGTAGTATTCCACTCCCAGCTATTCGCTACTTTGCTTATTTCATCACCAAGTGCGTTCTTGCTAGAAAGAATGCAAGTAAGTTATCTATCCAGGATTTAGCTTTTCTAGCTGCTGCATTGCAAGGTGATAATACTTATAATTTGGGTGCTTTGATAGCCTATAGACTTGCTACTAACCGTGAGAAGGGCGGAATTTGTGGAGGTCTCATCGCTTCTCGTTTATTAGCTATGCATGGTGTAGAACCTCACCATCTTGATATTCAGCTCTCCATAGAGAAACTTGACATAGTCTCCATGATTAAACATGAATTTGTTTCTGATTTGTCTAATTTGAGTAACCTGTCTTACAAGATAACATTTTACAAGAAAACTTGGAGAACAACTAAGAAAACTGAAAGACTAGTAGGATTGCCTGCACCTGTTCTATTTAACCTTGATTCCAGGAAGGATTGGTCAGTCACGGAAGGTGAACTGAATGCATACATAGAGGGAGGTGGCCATCATGCAAGAGACGACACGGAGGAGGCCGAGGAACACCTCGACTCATCATCCGATGTAGCAAGTTCTTCGCATCAACATTTTGGGCATGAGGAGCCTTCACCCTTTTCTTCTGCACCGGGACCTTATTATGACTACGCCATGTATGATCCACCGGCGGGGAACCCTGACCCTCGCTGGGGTTGATCTCCACTTAGGCCAAAAGCCTAAGCTTGGGGGGGGGGGTATACCAACATCACTCATTCTTTGCATATTATAGTTTCTGGATACTTGTATTTACTTGTTTAGTTTCTTTAAGTGGTTTTCTAATAAGAGGGAGATGATATTTGGGGAAGTGCTGCCTGAAAACAGATTCTGGACTGAAACCAAAAAAATTCTCAAAAACAGCCAGGACGTTATTTTGCGAAACCAATTTTTTTGCATGTTCCTCAGGTTGTTATCTAACTTTCATTAGTTGAACACTTTTCGAGCTGGGCAGCGGAAGAATTTCCTAAAAATCGATTACTGTACTGCTGTCAAGTTTGACGAATTCCTGCTGCTTTGTGTTTATGTGACTCTTCTAGTTTTCATTTTCTTGTTTTTGCTTTGTTTCTTTCCTAAAACACAAAAAGACCAAAAATATTTCTGTTGTTTCTCTTCACCATTTGCTTATTTTGTTTTCTTGCTTTTATTTTGCTTTATTTGCTATCGTTGGTTTGCTATAAGAAAATCCAAAAAGATTTTGCTTTGCTTGTTTGCTTCCTTTTGTTCTTGTTTCTAATTCGAAAACACCAAAAATATTTTCCGTTCTTCTTTGGTTTTGTAAAGTTCATTATGGAGTTCAATGGTCTTCGGTGGCTGGTGCGTGGTTTTCATTCCATATTATTCAAGCTACACAAGTGAAAGGCAATAATGTCGATCTACGACAATTGGACTGTGGTGAGAGGCTGGTATGAACTCTATTTGTTTTCATTTTTGTACATATACTCATCCATGTGAGCATGCTTAGTTGGTTCATATGAGGTATATGTCATTTAAGAAAGTCTAGTAGTTCATGATCTCTCATGATTAGCTCCAGTTTATTAATATGAGTAGCATGTCATGGATGTTTGCTTGCATTGTTTTATTCATAAATAGGTATGACATTGTGGTATCCTCTTCTAAATAATTCATTCGAATCGACTTGGCACATGCTCGCGCATGCATATGACTGAACAAAAGTCAATTAAGCCTTGATGATTTACTTTGCCTCAGAGTTCTTGTATCACTTTTATGCCTCCATTAATTCATTTTGCCGCAAGCATGATTATGACAGTGACTGCTCTCTTAATTGTCGCTCCCCAGTCTATTGCTAGCCTTCACTTGTACTGAGCGGGAACACTGCTCGTGCTTCCAAACCCCTGAAAACCAAGTTATTCCAAAGTGTCCACCATAAATACCTATGCATGGCATTTCAAACCATTCCAAGTAAATTCTCATGCGCTACCTTTAAACCTTCAAAATGCTTCTCAATTTGTGTCAATGTTTTATAGCTCATGAGGAAGTATGTGGTGTTTATCTTTCAACCTTGTCATTTACTTTTGACAGACTTTCATACTAAGAGCTGGCAACGGGGTTCCCAGCCCCAATTAATCAAACTTAATTCTCTTCACATGTTTTGCCCTGATTCATCAGTAAGCAACTTAATTTTGCAAATAGACACTCCTCCATGGTATGAGATTGATTGGAAGGCACCCGAGGATTCGGTTAGCCATGGCTTGTGTAAGCAAAGGTTGGGGGGAGTGTCACCCATAATAAAACTAAAGTACGTGTGTAAACAGAAGAGAAGAGGGATGATCTACCTTGCTGGTAGAAATAACGTCCTTCATGGGAGCCGCTCTTGGAAGTCTGGTTGATGAGGTAGTTGGAGTACCCATTACCATTCGTTGACAACAACAAACACCTCTCAAAATAATTTTACTCCTGTTTTAAAAATGAAAAGCTCTAGCGCATGTTAATCCCTGCTTCCCTCTGCGAAGGGTCAATCTTTTACTTTCATGTTGTGTCACCATCCTTTCTTTGAGCACTTTCTTGAGAGCACAGCTGTCATTCTTAGTATAATATGCTTTTCCCAAAATGTGATTAACCGTGGTATAACTTTGATGATTTTATCTTTGACAATCTCTACTTCTAGTCTTTCCATGAACTTCAGAGGTGCCCGAGCATTTATGTTTTGCTGTACAAATACGGGCAAGCGAGATACCACTTTATCATATCTTTTTATGAACATTGCAATCCTGCTGATAGACATGATTCATGATGCTTATTATTAATTTGTTGGTACCTTTTCCATGATTGACATATCTATTAGATGATTTTATTTGCATGTATCTTATTATGAATTGCCTAAGCACTTGTCCATATCATGAGAATATTTACATCATATGAACAAAAGTGTTCGTGAAAGTTCTTTTATCGCACTCAGTTGCTAACTTAATTGCTTGAGGACAAGCAATAAGCTAAGCTTGGGGGGAGTTGATACGTCCAAAACGTATCTACTTTTCCGAACACTTTTTCTATTGGTTTGCCTCTAATTTGTGTATTTTGGATACAACTAACACAGACTAACGCTGTTTTCAGTAGAATTGCTCTGGTGTCTTGTTTTTGTGCAGAAATTCAACTTTCAGGAAAATCCCCGGAATTTATGTCGAAAGGCTTATTTTTCCAGAAGATTCACGGAGCCAGAAGGGCAGGCCTGGCGGAGGCCCAGGGCCCCCACACACTAGGCCGGCGCGGCCTAGGAGAGGGGCGTGCCGTCCTACTGTGTGGCCGCCTCGGCCAGCCTCTGACGCCCCCCTCTGGACTATTTAAGGGTTTCGATCTAAAAACGCGAGACGAGTAGTCGAAGTCGCCAGAAACCATCCAGAACGCCGCCACCATCGCGAAACTCCGTCTCGGGACAAGAAACTCCGTTCTAGCACTCCGCCGGGACGGGGAATTGGAGGAGATCATCGCCATCATCACCACCGACGCCTCTCCATCGACCAGCCATGTTTCCCCCATCCATGTGTGAGTAATTCCCCCGCTGTAGGCTGAAGGGGATGGTAGGGATTGGATGAGATTGGTCATGTAATAGCATAAGATTGTTAGGGCATAGTGCCTAGTGTCTGTAATTGGTACTTTGATGATATTGTTGCAACTTGTTATGCTTAATGCTTGTCACTAGGGCCCGAGTGCCATGATCTCAGATCTGAACATGTTATTGTTGTTTCATGATGATATGCATTGTTTTATGATCTTACCTGCAAGTTGTATACACATGTCGCTGTCCGGAACCCGAGGCCCCAAAGTGACAGAAATTGGGACAACCGGAGGGGAAGGCAGTGATGTGAGGATCACATGTGTTCATGGAGTGTTAATGCTTTGCTCCGGTGCTCTATTAAAAGGAGTACCTTAATTTCCAGTAGATTCCCTAGAGGCCCGGCTGACACCGGCTGGTAGGACAAAAGATGTTGTGCAAGTTTCTCATTGAGAGCACGTACGACTAAATATGGAACACATGCCTATGGATTGTTTAATACTTGGACACCTTTTTATTACTATCTGCAAATTCCCTGCTTTGATTGTTACATGAGTTCCTCTCATCCATGCAACGCCCGTCATCCATCCATGTGCCTACAGTATTTTAATCCTGTTGTTTACTATAATCACTATTGCTGTCTTTATTACACTGCTGCTGTTATTTCACCACTGCTACTGCTATAAAACTGTTACTACTGATAAACTCTTGCGAGCATGTCTGTTTTCAGGTGCAGCTGAATTGACAACTCCGCTGTTAAGGCTTTCAAGTATTCTTTGTCTCCCCTTGTGTCGAATCAATAAATTGGGTTTTACTTCCCTCGAAGACTGTTGCGATCCCCTATACTTGTGGGTTATCACCCTACTTGAGCAATAATAAACCATCTAACTTAGAAACCCATTAGTACTTACTTAGTGAAGCAAATGAGAAGTTTTAATAAACCCTAACTCATAGCACCATCTTGATAACCATCCTTTGATATGATGCCTATGAGAAACCATAGTAATAAACATGTCAACACTTACTGCATATGGTCCCATTCAACTTAAGAACCCAACTAGTTCCTAATAGTGAACTAAATGAATCCAATAGTAAACCCTAGAAGCACTTAGCTCCTACTTGTAGTAATTCTTGTTCTTTATTAAACATGTTCTTCAAAAATTATTATTTTTAAGCAATGTTGAGGAAATCGCTTATCGGGGTTAACTCGGTCGGTTGACGATTAGCGATTAATAGGCAAATCGGCCGATTAATCAGGCGATAAAAGAGTTAATCGGGCGATAAATGAGTTTATCGGCTAATCGGTGACCACTAAATAGGGATTAATCGGGCGATTAATCGTTGAATCGGACGATTTTTTGAACAGTGTTTTTAAGAGAATATCAAGCAAACCAGAGAAGCCCGTAGCTCTTACTTGAAATACTTCCTATGTATTATGTAACTTGTTCTTCAAAAGTTATTCTCTTGAAGTAAATATACAAGTAAACCAAATAAGTAGATAGTTTCTATTGGAACTACTTATTATTTCTTAATTAACCTATTCTTCAAAAGTTATTCTTTTGAAGTACAAATGTCAATCAAACCATAGAAGCACATGGTTCTTATTTGAAATACTTATTATTTCTTAATCGATATGTTCTTCAAAAGTTATTCTTTTGAAGTATAATATAAGTAATCATCAACCATATCCTGTAGAACTTAAAACTGACAACTACTCTTTACGTGTTATTCAACCACAATTCCTTTGTATATATGCTTGTTATGATGCATTATAACGAAACCCTAATAAGAACCTTGTTTGACAACCATTCTAAAAGTGCAACACACCCTAAAGAAATCTTTACAACTCACCAATCCTAATCGGGGTTAGGTTACGCTCGGGATGATTGCATCTCATACTATTCATTATAGCATATTTGCCAGTTCTTTAAACATTGTCCTTACCGAACAATGGTGGTATTTCAGAATCTGGAGTTCTGATACGTCTCCGACGTATCGATAATTTCTTATGTTCCATGCCACATTATTGATGATATCTACATGTTTTATGCACACTTTATGTCATTATTATGCGTTTTCCGGAACTAACCTATTGACGAGATGCCGAAGGGCCAGTTCCTGTTTTCTGCTGTTTTTGGTTTCAGAAATCCTAGTAAGGAAATATTCTCGGAATCGGACGAAATCAACGCCCAGCATCCTATTTTTCCACGAAGCTTCCAGAACACCCGGGAAGGACCAGAGTTGGGCCACAGGGGCCCCAGGAGGGTGGCCGACGTGGCCTGGGGGTGGCCCGCGCCCCCTATCTCCTCGCCGCCTCTTCGACCCTCTGACGCCGCCTCTTCGCCTATATAAAGGTCCTCGACCTAAAACCTCGATACGAAAAAGCCACGGTACGAGAAACCATCCAGAGCCGCCACCATCGCGAAGCCAAGATCTGGGGGACAGGAGTCTCTGTTCCGGCACGCCGCCGGGACGGGGAAGTGCCCCCGGAAGGCTCCTCCATCGACACCACCGCCATCTTCATCAACGCTGCTGTCTCCCATGAGGAGGGAGTAGTTCTCCATCGAGGCTCGGGGCTGTACCGGTAGCTATGTAGTTCATCTCTCTCCCTATGTACTTCAATACAATAGTCTCATGAGCTGCCTTACATGATTGAGATTCATATGATGATGCTTGTAATCTAGATGTCATTATGCTAGTCAAGTGGATTTTACTTATGTGATATCCGGAGACTCCTTGTCCCACGTGTGTAAAGGTGACAGTGTGTGCACCGTGTGGGTCTCTTAGGCTATATTTCACAGAATACTTATTCACTGTTATGAATGGCATAGTGAAGTGCTTATCTATATCTCTTTATGATTGCAATGTGTTTTGTATCACAATTTATCTGTGTGCTACTCTAGTGATGTTATTAAAGTAGTTTATTCCTCCTGCACGGTGTAATGGTGACAGTGTGTGCATCGTGTAGTACTTGGCGTAGGCTATGATTGTGATCTCTTGTAGATTATGAAGTTAACTATTGCTATGATGGTATTGATGTGATCTATGCCTCCTTTCGTAGCGTGAAGGTGACAGTGTGCACGCTATGTTAGTACTTGGTTTGGTTATGTTGATCTGTCATGCACTCTAAGGTTATTTAAACATGAACATCGAATATTGTGGAGCTTGTTAACTCCGGCATTGAGGGTTCGTGTAATCCTACATAGTTAGTGGTGTTCATCATCCAACAAGAGGGTGTAGAGTCTAGCATCTATCTATTTATTCTGTTATGTGATCAATGTTGAGAGTGTCCACTAGTGAAAGTATAATCCCTAGGCCTTGTTCCTAAATACTACTATCGCTGCTTGTTTACTGTTTTACTGCGTTTCTACTGCCTGCAATATTACCACCATCAACTACACGCCAGTCCTGGACAAAGCACTTTTCTGGCACTGTTACTACTGCTCATATATATTCATACCACATGTATTTCACTATCTCTTCGCCGAACTAGTGCACCTATTAGGTGTGTTGGGGACACAAGAGACTTCTTGCTTTGTGGTTGCAGGGTTGCATGAGAGGGATATCTTTGACCTCTTCCTCCCTGATACGTCTCCGACGTATCGATAATTTCTTATGTTCCATGCCACATTATTGATAATATCTACATGTTTTATGCACACTGATACGTCTCCGACGTATCGATAATTTCTTATGTTTCATGCCACATTATTGATGATATCTACATGTTTTATGCACACTTTATGTCATATTCGTGCATTTCTGGAACTAACCTATTAACAAGATGCCGAAGTGCCAGTTGCTGTTTTCTGCTGTTTTTGGTTTCAGAAATCCTAGTAACGAAATATTCTCGGAATTGGACGAAATCAATGCCCAGGGTTCTATTTTGCCACGAAGCTTCCAGAAGACCGAAGAGAAGACGAAGTGGGGCCACGAGGTGGCCAGACTACAGGGCGGCGCGGCCCAAGCCCTGGCCGCGCCGGCCTGTAGTGTGGGCCCCTCGTGCCGCCTCTTGACCTGCCCTTCCGCCTACTTAAAGCCTCCGTCGCGAAACCCCCAGTACCGAGAGCCACGATACGGAAAACCTTCCAGAGGCGCCGCCGCCGCCAATCCCATCTCGAGGGATTCAGGAGATCGCCTCCGGCACCCTGCCGGAGAGGGGAATCATCTCCCGGAGGACTCTACGCCGCCATGGTCGCCTCCGGAGTGATGTGTGAGTAGTCTACCCCTGGACTATGGGTCCATAGCAGTAGCTAGATGGTTGTCTTCTCCTCATTGTGCTTAATTGTCGGGTCTTGTGAGCTGCCGAACATGATCAAGATCATCTATCTGTAATTCTATATGTTGTGTTTGTTGGGATCCGATGAATAGAGAATACTTGTTATGTTGATTATCAATTTATATCTATGTGTTGTTTATGATCTTGCATGCTCTCCGTTACTAGTAGATGCTCTGGCCAAGTAGATGCTTGTAACTCCAAGAGGGAGTATTTATGCTCGATAGTGGGTTCATGTCTCCATGAATCTGGGGGAGTGACAGAAACCTCTAAGATTATGGATGTGCTGTTGCCACTAGGGATAAAATATTGGTGCTATGTTCGAGGATGTAGTTACTGATTACATTACGCGCAATACTTAATGCAATTGTCTGTTGTTAGCAACTTAATCGGAGGGGTTCGGATGATAACCTGAAGGTGGACTTTTTAGGCATAGATGCATGCTGGATAGCGGTCTATGTACTTTGTCGTAATGCCCAATTAAATCTCACAATACTCATCATAATATGTATGTGCATTGTTATGCCCTCTTTATTTGTCAATTGCCCAACTGTAATTTGTTCACCCAACATGCTGTTTATCTTATGGGAGAGACACCTCTAGTGAACTGTGGACCCCGGTCGAATTCTCTATACTGAAATACAATCTCTTGCCAATCTTTGTTCTACTGTTTTCTGCAAACAATCATCTTCCACACAATACGGTTAATCCTTTGTTACAGCAAGCCGGTGAGATTGACAACCTCACTGTTTCGTTGGGGCAAAGTACTTTGGTTGTGTTGTGCAGGTTCCACGTTGGCGCCGGAATCTCTGGTGTTGCGCCGCACTACATCCCGCCGCCATCAACCTTCAACGTGCTTCTTGACTTCTACTGGTTCGATTAAACCTTGGTTTCTTACTGAGGGAAACTTTCCGTTGTGCGCATCACACCTTCCTCTTGGGGTTCCCAACGGACGTGTCAACTGCACGCATCACACACTTTATGTCATATTCGTGCATTTTCTGGAACTAACCTATTAACAAGATGCCGAAGTGCCAGTTGCTGTTTTCTGCTGTTTTTGGTTTGAGAAATCCTAGTAAAGAAATATTCTCGGAATTGGACGAAATCAACACCCAGGGTCCTATTTTTCCACGAAGCTTCCAGAAGACCGAAGAGGAGACGAAGTGGGGCCACGAGGTGGCCAAACCATAGGGCGGCGCGGCCCAAGCCCTGGCCGCGCCGACCTATAGTGTGGGCCCCTCGTGACGCCCCTTGACCTGCCCTTCCGCCTACAAATAGCCTTCGTCGCGAAACCCCCAGTACCGAGAGCCGCGATACGGAAAACCTACCAGAGACACCGCCGCCGCGAATCCCATCTCGGGGGATTCAGGAGATCGCCTCCGGCACCCTGCCGGAGAGGGGAATCATCTCCCGGAGGACTCTACGCCGCCATGGTCGCCTCCGGAGTGATGTGTGAGTAGTCTACCCCTGGACTATGGGTCCATAGCAGTAGCTAGATGGTTGTCTTCTCCCCATTGTGCTTAATTGTCGGGTCTTGTGAGCTGCCGAACATGATCAAGATCATCTATCTGTAATTCTATATGTTGTGTTTGTTGGGATCCGATGAATAGAGAATACTTGTTATGTTGATTATCAATTTATATCTATGTGTTGTTTATGATATTGCATGCTCTCCGTTACTAGTAGATGCTCTGGCCAAGTAGATGCTTGTAACTCCAAGAGGGAGTATTTATGCTCGATAGTGGGTTCACGTCTCCGTGAATCTGGGGAAGTGACAGAAATCTCTAAGATTATGGATGTGCTGTTGCCACTAGGGATAAAACATTGGTGCTATGTTCGAGGATGTAGTTACTGATTACATTACGCGCAATACTTAATGCAATTGTCTGTTGTTAGCAACTTAATACTGGAGGGGGTTCGGATGATAACCTGAAGGTGGACTTTTTAGGCATAGATGCATGCTGGATAGCGGTCTATGTACTTTGTCGTAATGCCCAATTAAATCTCACTATACTCATCATAATATGTATGTGCATGGTCATGCCCTCTTTATTTGTCAATTGCCCAACTGTAATTTGTTCACCCAACATGCTGTTTATCTTATGGGAGAGACACCTCTAGTGAACTGTGGACCCCGGTCCAATTCTTTTTACTGAAATACAATCATCGCAATCTTTGTTCTCTTGTTTTTACGCAAACAATCATCATCCACACTATACATCTAATCCTTTGTTACAGCAAGCCGGTGAGATTGACAACCTCGCTGTTTCGTTGGGGCAAAGTACTTGGTTTGTGTTGTGCAGGTTCCACGTTGGCGCCGGAATCCCTGGTGTTGCGCCGCACTACATCTCGCCGCCATCAACCTTCAACGTGCTTCTTGGCTCCTACTGGTTCGATAAACCTTGGTTTCATACTGAGGGAAAACTTGCCGCTGTACGCATCACACCTTCCTCTTGGGGTTCCCAACGGACGCGTGCTGTACGCGTATCACTCCCTGAGATTGATAAACCTTGGTGATCCACTTAAGGGAAACTTGCTGCTGTTCTACAAACCTCTGCTCTTGGAGGCCCAACACTGTCTACAAGAATAGAAGCTCCCGTAGACATCAAGCACTTTTCTGGCGCCGTTGCCGGGGAGGAAAGGTAAAAGGCACTCATACTCCGGTTCCAGGTAACAGTACTTTTCTGCCACCGTTGTGTGTGTGCTCGAAGCTATTTCCTTTAGATCCTGCAATTGCATCTTTTTGTTTCTTGTTTACACTAGTTAGGCATAATGGAAAACAATAAAAATATGAGAGATCTTTATGAACTTTATCTTGAATTAGGACATGATGTGTTTGAAGAGAGAATTAAAAAACCCATGGAACTTTATATGCATGCTAATGGGAATGTTATTAATATGAATGCTTTGAACACTATTGTTGCTAATGCTATGGAAAATTCTAAGCTTGGGGAAGCTGGTTTTGATGAGCATGATCTTTTTAGTCCCCCAAGCATTGAGGAGGAAATTTACTTTGATGATACTTTGCCTCCTATTTATGATGATTATAATGATAGTGGTATTTTGGTGCCGCCTACTATGGAGAGTGAACTTGATTATGATTACAATATGCCTCCTATATTTGAAGATAGCCACTTTGTTGAATTTGCTCCCACTACAACTAATAAAATTGATTATGCTTATGTGGGTAGTAATTATTTTATGCATGAGACTCATGATAAGAATGCTTTATGTGATAGTTATATTGTTGAGTTTGCTCATGATGCTACTGAAACTTATTATGAGAGAGGAAAATATGGTTGTAGAAATTTTTATGTTACTAAAATACCTCTCTATGTGCTGAAATTTTTGAAGCTACACTTGTTTTATCTTTCTATGCTTGTTGCATTATGCTTCATGAATTTGTTTACTTACAAGATTCCTATGCATAGGAAGCATGTTAGACTTAAATGTGTTTTGGATTTGCTTCTTGATGCTCTCTTTTGCTTCAACTACTATTTCTTGCGAGTGCATCATTAAAACTGCTGAGCCCATCTTAATGGCTATAAAGAAAGAACTTCTTGGGAGATAACCCATGTGTTATTTTGCTACAATACTTCTATTTTATATTTGTGTCTTGGAAGTTGTTACTACTGTAGCAACCTCTCCTTATCTTAGTTTTGTGTTTTGTTGTGCCAAGTAAAGTCTTTGATAGAAAGGTTGATACTAGATTTGGATTACTGCGCAGAAACAGATTTCTTTGCTGTCACGAATCTGGGCAAAATTCTCTGTAGGTAACTCAGAAAATTATGCCAATTTACGTGAGTGGTCCTCAGATATGTACGCAACTTTCATTCAATTTGAGCATTTTCATTTGAGCAAGTCTGGTGCCTCAATAAAATTCGTCTTTACGGACTGTTCTGTTTTGACAGATTCTGCCTTTTATTTCGCATTGCCTCTTTTGCTATGTGGGATGGATTTCTTTGTTCCATTAACTTCCAGTAGCTTTGGGCAATGTCCAGAAGTGTTAAGAACGATTGTGTCACCTCTGAACATGTGAATTTTTGATTATGCACTAACCCTCTAATGAGTTTGTTTCGAGTTTGGTGTGGAGGAAGTTTTCAAGGGTCAAGAGAGGAGGATGATACAATACGATCAAGAAGAGTGAAAAGTCTAAGCTTGGGGATGCCCCGGTGGTTCACCCCTGCATATTTCAAGAAGATTCAAGCGTCTAAGCTTGGGGATGCCCAAGGCATCCCCTTCTTCATCGACAAATTATCAGGTTCCTTCTCTAGAAACTATATTTTTATTCGGTCACATCTTATGTACTTTACTTGGAGCGTCGGTTTGTTTTGTTTTTGTTTTGTTTTGTTTGAATAAATGCTTGTGTGGGAGAGAGACACGCTCCGCTGGTTCATATGAACACATGTGTTCTTAGCCTTTAATGTTCATGGCGAAGGTTGAAACTGCTTCGTTAATTTGCTATATGGTTGGAATTGGAAAATGCTACATGTAGTAATTGCTATAATGTCTTGGATAATGTGATACTTGGCAATTGTTGTGCTCATATTTAAGCTCTTGTATCATATACTTTGCACCTATTAGTGAAGAAATACATAGAGCTTTCTAAAATTTGGTTTGCATAATTGGTCTCTCTAAGGTCTAGATAATTTCTAGTATTGAGTTTGAACAACAAGGAAGACGGTGTAGAGTCTTATAATGTTTACAATATGTCTTTTATGTGAGTTTTGCTGCACCGGTTCATCCTTGTGTTTGTTTCAAATAACCTTGCTAGCCTAAACCTTGTATCGAGAGGGAATACTTCTCATGCATCCAAAATACTTGAGCCAACCACTATGCCATTTGTGTCCACCATACCTACCTACTACATGGTATTTCTCCGCCATTCCAAAGTAAATTGCTTGAGTGCTACCTTTAAATTTCTATCCTCTACCTTTACAATATATAGCTCATGGGACAAATAGCCTAAAAACTATTGTGGTTTTGAATATGTACTTATGCACTTTATCTCTTATTAAGTTCCTTGTTGTGCGATAATGATACGTCTCCGACGTATCGATAATTTCTTATGTTCCATGCCACATTATTGATGATATCTACATGTTTTATGCACACTTTATGTCATATTCGTGCATTTTCTGGAACTAACCTATTAACAAGATGCCGAAGAGCCAGTTGCTGTTTTCTGCTATTTTTGGTTTCAGAAATCCTAGTAAAGAAATATTCTCGGAATTGGACGAAATCAACGCCCAGAGTCCTATTTTGCCACGAAGCTTCCAGAAGACCGAAGAGGAGACGAAGTGGGGCCACGAGGTGGCCAGACTACAGGGCGGCGCGGCCCAAGCCCTGGCCGCGCCGGCCTGTAGTATGGGCCCCTCGTGCCGCCTCTTGACCTGCCCTTCCGCCTACTTAAAGCCTCCATCGCGAAACCCCCAGTACCGAGAGCCACGATACGGAAAACCTTCCAGAGACGCCGCCGCCACCAATCCCATCTCGGGGGATTCAGGAGATCGCCTCTGGCACCCTCCCGGAGAGGAGATTCATCTCCCGGAGGACTCTACGCCGCCATGTTCGCCTCCGGAGTGATGAGTGAGTAGTCTACCCCTGGACTATGGGTCCATAGCAGTAGCTAGATGGTTGTCTTCTCCCCATTGTGCTTAATCGTCGGGTCTTGTGAGCTGCCTAACATGATCAAGATCATCTATCTGTAATTCTATATGTTGCGTTTGTTGGGATCCGATGAATAGAGAATACTATGTTATGTTGATTATCAAAGTTATGTCTATGTGTTGTTTATGATCTTGCATGCTCTCCGTTACTAGTAGATGCTCTGGCCAAGTAGATGCTTGTAACTCCAAGAGGGAGTATTTATGCTCGATAGTGGGTTCATGTCTCCGTGAATCTGGGGAAGTGACAGAAATCTCTAAGATTATGGATGTGCTGTTGCCACTAGGGATAAAACATTGGTGCTATGTTCGAGGATGTAGTTACTGATTACATTACGCGCAATACTTAATGCAATTGTCTGTTGTTAGCAACTTAATACTGGAGGGGGTTCGGATGATAACCTGAAGGTGGACTTTTTAGGCATAGATGCATGCTGGATAGCGGTCTATGTACTTTGTCGTAATGCCCAATTAAATCTCACAATACTCATCATAATATGTATGTGCATGGTCATGCCCTCTTTATTTGTCAATTGCCCAACTGTAATTTGTTCACCCAACATGCTGTTTATCTTATGGGAGAGACACCTCTAGTGAACTGTGGACCCCGGTCCAATTCTCTATACTGAAATACAATCTACTGCAATACTGTTCTACTGTTTTCTGCAAACAATCATCTTCCACACAATACGGTTAATCCTTTGTTACAGCAAGCCGGTGAGATTGACAACCTCACTGTTTCGTTGGGGCAAAGTACTTTGGTTGTGTTGTGCAGGTTCCACGTTGGCGCCGGAATCTCTGGTGTTGCGCCGCACTACATCCCGCCGCCATCAACCTTCAACGTGCTTCTTGACTCCTACTGGTTCGATTAAACCTTGGTTTCTTACTGAGGGAAACTTGCCGCTGTGCGCATCACACCTTCCTCTTGGGGTTCCCAACGGAAGTGTCAACTGCACGCATCAAGCAAATTTCTGGCGCCGTTGCCGGGGAGATCAAGACACGCTGCAAGGGGAGTCTCCACTTCCCAATCTCTTTACTTTGTTTTTGTCTTGCTTAGTTTTATTTACTACTTTGTTTGCTGCACTAAAACACAATACAAAAAAATTAGTTGCTAGTTTTACTTTATTTTGCTATCTTGTTTGCTATATCAAAAACACAAAAAAATTAGTTACTTGCATTTACTTTATCTAGTTTGCTTTATTTACTGTCTTGCGCTCTATATTAAAAATACAAAAAAAATTAGTTACTTTTGTTACCATGTCTAGCTCTGAACCTGTTACTTCTTCGCCTGAAGAATTAGTCTTCACTTTTAAACAAGGGGATGAGGAGAGTTTTAAGGATGCTTGGTCTAGAATTTTTACTTCTTATCGTAAAACTGAACCTCAAATGACTCTAAGTTTGCTCCTTAGTAATTTTTATTTTGGTCTTATGATTCGCTATAGATATGCTTTGGATACTTTAGTGGGAGGAGATTTCCTTCATTGCAATGGGGATCAAGCTTTTAATGCCATAAAGAAGTTGGTTGCATCACATGATTCAGCTAATAACTTTGATTCAGCCCTTATTAGCATTTATAATAGATTAAACAATCTCGAGATAAGTACATCTCGCTTGGATGACAACTATCACCATGTTCGTAATCATCTTGAACAAGTTTTAGTGAACTCTAAACCTTCATTATGGGATCCTACTGTTAAAATTGTTATCGATAATCAAACTCTTCGTGCCAACTGTGATATTATGTCTGAATTTTGCCTTATACCTGAGAGCATTTATAAATCTTTGAAACTTTGGGGAGTTGATGAAGGAGGAGAAGAAATAACTCTCATTGATAACTCTGTTATAATTCCTAAGGGAATAGCCGCAGGTGTGCATACAACCATTCTTGGAAGAACAATATCCATTGATTATCTTGTTATTGAATGTGTAGGGACAGGAAAAATCACACTCGGAAGATCCCTGCTAAAACTATTGGGAGCAGTCATAGATGTGGGAGAAGGCACCCTGGAATTCACCTCTATACTGGGGGGGAATCATATATTTCCTAAATCAAAGAGAAAGAAAAACAACAAGAAAGGTAAGGGTAAAGCCCAAGGTAAGGTTGATACACCACTCTCCGATAATACTTGATACACACTTTCTGCGCCTAGCTGAAAGGCGTTAAAGAAAAGCGCTTATGGGAGACAACCCATGGTTTTTACTACAGTACTTTGTTTTTATTTTGTTTCTTGGAAGTTGTTTACTACTGTAGCAACCTCTCATTATCTTAGTTTAGTATTTTGTTGTGCCAAGTAAAGTCGTTGATAGTAAAGTTCATACTAGATTTGGATTACTGCGCAGAAACAGATTTCTTTGCTGTCACGAATCTGGGCTGTTTTCTCTGTAGGTAACTCAGAAAATTATGCCAATTTACGTGAGTGATCCGCAGATATGTACGCAACTTTCATTCAATTTGAGCATTTTCATTTGAGCAAGTCTGGTGCCTCGATAAAATTCGTCAATACGAACTGTTCTGTTTTGACAGATTCTGCCTTTTATTTCGCATTGCCTCTTTTGCTATGTTGGATGAATTTCTTTGATCCATTAATGTCCAGTAGCTTTATGCAATGTCCAGAAGTGTTAAGAATGATTGTGTCACCTCTGAACATGTTAATTTTTATTGTCCACTAACCCTCTAATGAGTTGTTCTAAGTTTGGTGTGGAGGAAGTTTTCAAGAATCAAGAGAGGGAGATGATACAACATGATCAAGGAGAGTGAAAGCTCTAAGCTTGGGGATGCCCCGGTGGTTCACCCCTGCATATTCTAAGAAGACTCAAGCATCTAAACTTGGGGATGCCCAAGGCATCCCCTTCTTCATCGACAACATTATCAGGTTCCTCCCCTGAAACTATATTTTTATTCCATCACATCTTATGTGCTTTGCTTGGAGCGTCGGTTTGTTTTTGTTTTTTTTGTTTTGTTTGAATAAAATGGATCATAGCATTCACTTTGTGGGAGAGAGACACGCTCCGCTGTAGCATATGGACAAGTATGTCCTTAGGCTTTACTCATAATATTCATGGCGAAGTTTCTTCTTCGTTAAATTGTTATATGGTTGGAATTGGAAAATGATACATGTAGTAAATTGCTATAATGTCTTGGATAATGTGATAATTGGCAATTGTTGTGCTCATGTTTAAGCTCTTGCATCATATACTTTGCACCCATTAATGAAGAAATACATAGAGCATGCTAAAATTTGGTTTGCATATTTGGTTTCTCTAAGGTCTAGATAATTTCTAGTATTGAGTTTGAACAATAAGGAAGACGGTGTAGAGTCTTATAATGTTTACAATATGTCTTTTATGTGAGTTTTGCTGCACCGGTTCATCCTTGTGTTTGTTTCAAATAACCTTGCTAGCCTAAACCTTGTATCGAGAGGGAATACCTCTCATGCATCCAAAATACTTGAGCCAACCACTATGCCATTTGTGTCCACCATACCTACCTACTACATGGTATTTCTCCGCCATTCCAAAGTAAATTGCTTGAGTGCTACCTTTAAATTCCATCATTCGCCTTTGCAATATATAGCTCATGGGACAAATAGCTTAAAAACTATTGTGGTATTGAATATGTACTTATGCACTTTATCTCTTATTAAGTTGCTTGTTGTGCGATAACCATGTTTAGGACGCCATCAACTATTCTTTGTTGAATATCATGTGAGTTGCTATGCATGTCCGTCTTGTCTGAAGTAAGAGAGATCTACCACCTTATGGTTAAGCATGCATATTGTTAGAGAAGAACATTGGGCCGCTAACTAAAGCCATGATTCATGGTGGAAGTTTCAGTTTTGGACATATATCCTCAATCTCATATGAGAATAATAATTGTTGCCACATGCTTATGCATTAAAGAGGAGTCCATTATCTGTTGTCCATGTTGTCCCGGTATGGATGTCTAAGTTGAGAATAATCAAAAGCGAGAAATCCAAAATGCGAGCTTTCTCCTTAGACCTTTGTACAGGCGGCATGGAGGTACCCCATTGTGACACTTGGTTAAAACATGTGTATTGCGATGATCCGGTAGTCCAAGCTAATTAGGACAAGGTGCGGGCACTATTAGTATACTATGCATGAGGCTTGCAACTTGTAAGATATAATTTACATGATACATATGCTTTATTACTACCGTTGACAAAATTGTTTCATGTTTTCAAAATCAAAGCTCTAGCACAAATATAGCAATCGATGCTTTTCCTCTATGGAGGACCATTCTTTTACTTTTATGTTGAGTCAGTTCACCTATTTCTCTCCATCTCAAGAAGCAAACACTTGTGTGAACTGTGCATTGATTCCTACATATTTGCATATTGCACTTGTTATATTACTCTATGTTGACAATATCCATGAGTTATACATGTTATAAGTTGAAAGCAACCGCTGAAACTTAATCTTCCTATGTGTTGCTTCAATACCTTTACTTTGAATTATTGCTTTATGAGTTAACTCTTATGCAAGACTTATTGATGCTTGTCTTGAAGTGCTATTCATGAAAAGTCTTTGGTTTATGATTCACTTGTTTACTCATGTCATTTACATTGTTTTGATCGCTGCATTCACTACATATGCTTTACAAATAGTATGATCAAGGTTATGATGGCATGTCACTCCAGAAATTATCTTTGTTATCGTTTTACCTGCTCGGGACGAGCAGAACTAAGCTTGGGGATGCTGATACATCTCCGACGTATCGATAATTTCTTATGTTCCATGCCACATTATTGATGATATCTACATGTTTTATGCACACTTTATGTCATATTCGTGTATTTTCTGGAACTAACCTATTAACAAGATGCCGAAGAGCCGATTCTTTGTTTTACTGCTGTTTTTGGTTTCAGAAATCCTAGTAAAGAAATATTCTCGGAATTGGACGAAATCAACGCCCAGAGTCCTATTTTGCCACGAAGCTTCCAGAAGACCGAAGAGGAGACGAAGTGGGGCCACGAGGTGGCCAGACTACAGGGCGGCGCGGCCCAAGCCCTGGCCGCGCCGGCTTGTAGTGTGGGCCCCTCGTGCCGCCTCTTGACCTGCCCTTCCGCCTACTTAAAGCCTCCGTCGCGAAACCCCCAGTACCGAGAGCCACGATACGGAAAACCTTCCAGAGACGCCGCCGCCGCCGATCCCATCTCGGGGGATTCAGGAGATCGCCTCCGGCACCCTGCCGGAGAGGGGAATCATCTCCCGGAGGACTCTACGCCGCCATGGTCGCCTCCGGAGTGATGAGTGAGTAGTCTACCCCTGGACTATGGGTCCATAGCAGTAGCTAGATGGTTGTCTTCTCCCCATTGTGCTTAATCGTCGGGTCTTGTGAGCTGCCTAACATGATCAAGATCATCTATCTGTAATTCTATATGTTGCGTTTGTTGGGATCCGATGAATAGAGAATACTATGTTATGTTGATTATCAAAGTTATGTCTGTGTGTTGTTTATGATCTTGCATGCTCTCCGTTACTAGTAGATGCTCTGGCCAAGTAGATGCTTGTAACTCCAAGAGGGAGTATGTGGGTTCATGTCTCCGTGAATTTGGGGAAGTGACATAAATCTCTAAGATTATGGATGTGATGTTGCCACTAGGGATAAAACATTGGTGCTATGTTCGAGGATGTAGTTACTGATTACATTACGCGCAATACTTAATGCAATTGTCTGTTGTTAGCAACTTAATACTGGAGGGGGTTCGGATGATAACCTGAAGGTGGACTTTTTAGGCATAGATGCATGCTGGATAGCGGTCTATGTACTTTGTCGTAATGCCCAATTAAATCTCACAATACTCATCATAATATGTATGTGCATGGTCATGCCCTCTTTATTTGTCAATTGCCCAACTGTAATTTGTTCACCCAACATGTTGTTTATCTTATGGGAGAGACACCTCTAGTGAACTGTGGACCCCGGTCCAATTCTATATACTGAAATACAATCTACTGCAATATTTGTTCTCTTGTTTTTCTGCAAACAATCATCTTCCACACAATACGGTTAATCCTTTGTTACAGCAAGCCGGTGAGATTGACAACCTCACTGTTTCGTTGGGGCAAAGTACTTTGGTTGTGTTGTGCAGGTTCCACGTTGGCGCCGGAATTTCTTGTGTTGCGCCGCACTACATCCCGCCGCCATCAACCTTCAACGTGCTTCTTAACTCCTACTGGTTCGATTAAACCTTGGTTTCTTACTGAGGGAAACTTGCCGCTGTGCGCATCACACCTTCCTCTTGGGGTTCCCAACGGACGTGTCAACTGCACGCATCAGATAACCATGTTCTTGGGGACGCCATCAACTACTCTTGTTGAATATCATGTGAGTTGCTATGCATGTCCGTCTTGTCTGAATTAAGGGAGATTTACCACCTTTATGGTTAGAGCATGCATATTGTTAGAGAAGAACATTGGGCCGCTAACTAAAGCCATGATCCATGGTGGAAGTTTCAGTTTTGGACATATATCCTCAATCTCACATGAGAAAATTAATTGTTGCCACATGCTTATGCATAAAAGAGGAGTCCATTATCTGTTGTCTATGTTGTCCCGGTATGGATGTCTAAGTTGAGAATAATCAATAGCGAGAAATCCAATGCGAGCTTTCTCCTTAGACCTTTGTACAGGCGGCATAGAGGTACCCCTTTGTGACACTTGGTTAAAACATGTGCATTGCGATAATCCCGGTAATCCAAGCTAATTAGGACAAGGTGCGGGCACTATTAGTATACTATGCATGAGGCTTGCAACTTGTAAGATATAATTTACATAACACATATGCTTTATTACTACCGTTGACAAAATTGTTTCTTGTTTTCAAAACCAAAGCTCTAGCACAAATATAGCAATCAATGCTTCCCTCTTTGAAGGACCTTTATTTTACTTTTATGTTGAGTCAGTTCACCTATTTCTCTCCACCTCAAGAAGCAAACACTTGTGTGAACCGTGCATTGATTCCTACATACTTGCATATTGCACTTGTTATATTACTTTACATTGACAATATCCATGAGATATACATGTTACAAGTTGAAAGCAACCGCTGAAACTTCATCTTCCTTTGTGTTGCTTCAATACCTTTACTTTGATTTATTGCTTTATGAGTTAACTCTTATGCAAGACTTATTGATGCTTGTCTTGAAGTACTATTCATGAAAAGTCTTTGCTTTATGATTCAGTTGTTTACTCATGTCATTTACATTGTTTTGATCGCTGCATTCATTACATATGCTTACAATAGTATGATCAAGGTTATGATGGCATGTCACTCCAGAAATTATCTTTGTTATCGTTTACCTGCTCGGGACGAGCAGAAACTAAGCTTGGGGATGCTGATACGTCTCCGACGTATCGATAATTTCTTATGTTCCATGCCACATTGTTGATGATATCTACATGTTTTATGCACACTTTATGTCATTATTATGCGTTTTCTGGAACTAACCTATTGACGAGATGCCGAAGGGCCAGTTCCTGTTTTCTGCTGTTTTTGGTTTCAGAAATCCTAGTAAGGAAGTATTCTCGGAATCGGACGAAATCAACGCCCAGCATCCTATTTTTCCACGAAGCTTCCAGAACACCCGGGAAGGACCAGAGTTGGGCCACAGGGGCCCCAGGAGGGTGGCCGGCGCGGACTGGGGGTGGCCCGCGCCCCCCTATCTCCTTGCCGCCTCTTCGACCCTCTGACGCCGCCTCTTCGCCTATATAAAGGTCCTCGACCTAAAACCTCGATACGAAAAAGCCACGGTACGAGAAACCATCCAGAGCCGCCGCCATCGCGAAGCCAAGATCTGGGGGACAGGAGTCTCTGTTCCGGCACACCGCCGGGATGGGGAAGTACCCCCGGAAGGCTCCTCCATCGACACCACCGCCATCTTCATCAACGCTGCTGTCTCCCATGAGGAGGTAGTAGTTCTCCATCGAGGCTCGGGGCTGTACCGGTAGCTATGTGGTTCATCTCTCTCCCTATGTACTTCAATACAATAGTCTCATGAGCTGCCTTACATGATTGAGATTCATATGATGAT
Source organism: Lolium perenne (assembly GCF_019359855.2). Lineage (NCBI taxonomy): Eukaryota > Viridiplantae > Streptophyta > Magnoliopsida > Poales > Poaceae > Lolium > Lolium perenne. The sequence continues at coordinate 21,477,257 of NC_067244.2, read as the reverse complement.
GCTTGTAATCTAGATGTCATTATGCTAGTCAAGTGGATTTTACTTATGTGATATCCGAAGACTCCTTGACCCACGTGTGTAAAGGTGACAGTGTGTGCACCGTGTGGGTCTCTTAGGCTATATTTCACAGAATACTTATTCACTGTTATGAATGACATAGTGAAGTGCTTATCTATATCTCTTTATGATTGCAATGTGTTTTGTATCACAATTTATCTGTGTGCTACTCTAGTGATGTTATTAAAGTAGTTTATTCCTCCTGCACGGTGTAATGGTGACAGTGTGTGCATCGTGTAGTACTTGGCGTAGGCTATGATTGTGATCTCTTGTAGATTATGAAGTTAACTATTGCTATGATGGTATTGATGTGATCTATGCCTCCTTTCGTAGCGTGAAGGTGACAGTGTGCATGCTATGTTAGTACTTGGTTTGGTTATGTTGATCTGTCATGCACTCTAAGGTTATTTAAACATGAACATCGAATATTGTGGAGCTTGTTAACTCCGGCATTGAGGGTTCGTGTAATCCTACACAATTAGTGGTGTTCATCATCCAACAAGAGGGTGTAGAGTCTAGCATCTATCTATTTATTCTGTTATGTGATCAATGTTGAGAGTGTCCACTAGTGAAAGTATAATCCCTAGGCCTTGTTCCTAAATACTGCTATCGCTGCTTGTTTACAGTTTCTTTGCGTTTCTCTCACACACTGCCAATATTACCACCATCAACTACACGCCGATCTGGGCAAAGCACTTTTAAGCACTTGTTACTACTGCTCATATATATTCATACCACCTGTATTTCACTATCTCTTCGCCGAACTAGTGCACCTATTAGGTGTGTTGGGGACACAAGAGACTTCTTGCTTTGTGGTTGCAGGAGAGGGATATCTTTGACCTCTTCCTCCCTGAGATCGATAAACCTTGGGTGATCCACTTAAGGGAAACTTGCTGCTGTTCTACAAACCTCTGCTCTTGGAGGCCCAACACTGTCTACAAGAATAGAAGCTCCCGTAGACATCAAGTTCTCACGTATCGAAGCTTTTGCCTACATAATCTTGCAGTCAAGAAAGGCATGTTCATCGCTTTCTCATGTCATTTGATTATTTTTATCAAACTATATGCAAAGTACTATACTTATCACTCCTGCATGGAAAAACAAAATATTATTTTACAATTATGAATATGACTATGTGGTGGGCAATGGAACCATGGTATGTGTTGATTGGTGGAGGTTCCATTGCAAGGGGTTCTATTCATCTAGGACTAATTACCAATGCCGTCTAGTGATTCTAGCGTCGTACATATCGCGTTAACCATAAGATCTATAATGGCTCTATGGAAGTCAGCTGTATCTTTTCCCTCTTGAATATCAACGGACTTGATAGGGCCTGGCTGGATGTTGGAATAACACTGCATTGGCCTATGACTTTATGGTCTATGGCTGTAGCTAGTGCATGATACACCTATTTCCTAATATGAACTTGCTGAGTATGCTCGTACTCATTTCCTCCCATTTGAACCCCCTACTAAGATCAAGGCACCGAAGGAGGAACTACCGTGGAACTCGAAGACAAAGGAGTCAACTACAACAAGATGAAGAATCCAATCAAATAAGTCAATGGAGTCAACTTCTGCATCAGTTAGAGTGGAAACTTGGACTAGTAATAGAAGGAAACTTTTCCCTAATCCTAGCACCTAAGTAGCTAGAATTCTATAGCAAGCCTAGTATCTCTAGAGATAGTGATAGCAATAAGATAGACTACGAGTCGTTCTTCTGGAGCTTTATTTGAAGTTTTACCTCACTGTAAAGTAGGATGTTGTGTTGATCTTATGTAAACAGTTCGTGTGTACTTCTATGGACATACCTTGGACTCGCATATGTTTCTGTTGTACCACTCTGAGGGATGTAATATGAGTGGAACAGTGTTTCACTTGTGTTATGTCAACGACTTCCGTACTACACCATGCAGTGGTATTTTGTGTCACCACAAAGGTGCTTTTGTTGCCTCGAGTGTGGCCACCAGGTCGGCACATGTCGTGACTATTTCAGATGCATTCATTGTCATTGTCCTCGGCATCAGGAAAGGTTCTGTCGTGCTTGCTCTCCGGCAGCTCGCGGTCGCTCCCTGGTCACAAGCGCTCCTTACGAGAGGAACACCCCCCCCCCCCCCCCCGCCTGTGCGGTCGATCTCCGGCAGCCAACGGGATTTTGGACTTTCGTCCGAGAGATGGGTCGGGGGTGGAAAGAGTGGGTCACAACGGTGCCTCCAAGGAGGAAGCCGTCACCCGAGGGCGTCGATGCTGCTGGGCTGGGTCATCCAGCCTAGGGTTTCCCCTGTCACCGAACAACCCACTAGCACCACTTACTCTAGATCCGGCAGCCGCACCACCTTCAGCCGGAGTAGGCGGGGGAGAGAGATGGAGAGAAGCTACCTCGGATCTTGGTGCGGAAGGATCTCCACGCCGCCGTCGACGCCCGCCGCTGCCTCACCCCCTGTGAGGTGGAGGCCAACCACCAGAGCTGCTAGCCACGACGCCCGCTACATGGCATCGCCACGAAGCCAGGGGCTCCACCTAGATCCGAGTTCCCCTGCCACGAGACGGTGCGATGGGAGCGTCGCCGGCACCTTCACTAGCATCTGCACGGGAACGCCCGGCATCCTCCTCGGGTGACAGCGGGGGAGTGAGAGATGGGGACGGGCGGGGGAGGTGCGCTAGCGTTGGGGGACCTCCCGAGTCGCCCGTGCGGGGGTGACACGGGAGGAAGGATCTTCTCCATACGATTGTTCGCTCTTAAGTCATCACATCCTGTAACTAGGTCTAGGTCTTACAAAGTAATGTAGAATGTAGACATAACACGTCGATCTATGCACATTCTGTAAAAAAAACACGTCTATGCACATTCTAAAAGGTAGCTGCAACCGTAAGGAATCAAGGTATGAACTTGCAGCTTCTAAAATAAGCTAAGCTAGGTCTGACCCTGAGCCTCTGATCTATAAGTTTATCCTAGCATGCAAGTGCAAATATATATACAGCTTCTTAATGGACCGGGAAATAGTTATTTGTAAGACCACTGCACATCTTCAAGTCTGCAGTTGAGACAATAATTCTACAATCATGTACAACTACTCAATACTTGAGCAGGTTTGCTATTTTTTAGGCGACGGAGACTAGGAGATTATAATTCACATCACAAAGGAATCTTTTTTTCTTCTTCTAGAATACAACAGCTAAAAAGCTAAAAAGCTAGCATCTCATGTAGATGTAAAATTTCGTGTGTGTACAAAAACTAATAATTATTTCGTGGTCAAGTATAAAAGCAGTGGCTTGACCTTTCCAAGACACCAGCAATGCTGTCGACCATGTTCTTGCTTCCCGTTCTGATACAATAGCATATAACTTTGTCTACGTGGTCTTCAGAGATGTTTCCGGCGAAGCTTGTCTTGGTAAGATAGCATTTTTTTCGTTCCAACGGGGATGGTTTTGCTATTAACTTTTTTTTTGGTACGATGTCTCTAGCGAGGTCTTTTTCTTCTATTTTGTGGGTGAACCATTTTTGTTGCAGTCGCTATAGATTTTGGTAAAGTAGCGGTTTATGGAAGAAAAAACAGGAGAGGGATGTTGCTGACATAATAGACGGCTGAAAATCGTTCAATCAGACAGTCGATCCCTCCCGGGGACCGGCAATTAGATTCCGGCAGGACGCTCAGGGTCGCCCTACTTTCATTGTGGGGAACTGTCTTTTAGGTGGAAGGGTGTGAATACTGATTGATCACGTTTGGACTCTAGGGTTGCCAAGACCAACCAACTCGTGGGCTCGTGTCATGTATGGCACAACAATGATATCTGCAATGCAAGATGCTTAGTTGGGTGCTCTGAAAAATGATCCGAGTTTTCTCTAAGCACTGTGCTTATTTATGCTTGATAGATGCCTAACTAGACACCTCTCCTGTGTATAAATAAGCACTGATGCTTTAAAAAAAAACTGCTTTATTTTCATAAGCATGTATTCAAGCACCTTGCACTGTACATGGTCTAACCCTAGTATTACCTCGAGGAAGTTAGCTGAGGCAATATAATTACTCAATAAGTTAAGTAAGAAGTCACTTCTTTCTTTACTCTTTAGCCCTTAACATATGAACAACAAAACATGATTTCATCTTGGCTGAGCCGGCACAGCTAGGTGAATATGTATTGGTTAATCTCAATCCATATGACTTATCGAGGTCTTCAAAAATACATTTTAAATTTTAAATGACCAACAAATAGTTTTTCCCAACCACAACTGGGCCAATGAATTTTGTCTTTGTTTACACACACACATATCAATCGCTTGCGATTAGACTAGTATATTGTCAGCAGCACCAATCAACCAGCGGGCACGTTGTAGCACTTGGCTATTATAACGCATAAGAGCAAGTACAATAAGTCATACTCAGCTGGCTATAAGGATTAAAATAGTATATTATTGCTTAGTTGGAAGAGAGAGAGGATGAGAGAGAAGGAGAGTGGGCTCTTATGCAAGAGTCAGCTCTAGCACGTGCTCCTAGGCACTTTGTGAGAGTGAAAGGTGGGCCACACATTGATAAAATACTACACTTTTATAGCCCACTATTGTATATGTTGGCTCTAAGCTGGCTATAGATGACATAGCACTTGGCTTATAGCCAGCAGCTTGCTACACTATTGGAATTGCTCTAACTCTTGCATTGGTAGTAAGGCCTTAGTCGTCTTCTGCTTATTCATCTGTCTTGGTTGCTGTAGATCGAGATAGCACAACAAGAGAAATAAATGACGGACTTAGAAATGGCATATCATTGAATGAGAGATTGTTGACCAAATCGAACGTGCCACTATATATAAGACGGTGATCGATCACTTAGAACGTTCATCAATCATCAGACATCAGCTGGTCATCCGAGCAATGTTGACCCCGTTATATTTTCTTCCCGTTGTGCTATTGGCGGCAGCAGCAGCCACCTCGAAGAGGGTGGAGAGCCTCGCGGTGGCTCCTAGCTGCCAGGCGAGCTGCGGCGGCGTGGACATCCCCTACCCTTTCGGCATCGGTACTGGCTGCTTCCGCAAGGGCTTCGAGATCGAATGCATCGACAGCGGCCCCGTGCTCGCCGGCACCTCCCTTCAAGTGGTGTACCTTTCAATGGATCCTGCAGAGTCGCTGGTGATGCTCCCCGTCGCGTGGCAGTGCTATAACGCATCCAGTCCAGGGGAAGCCGAGGACTACAGCAATGGCGAGACAAATATGAACAAGGACGGCGTGTACCGCATCTCCAACACGCACAACATGCTCGTCGTCCTCGGCTGCAACACCTTCGGGTTCACGGCGAGCGCGGGGAATGACATCAAGGGGTGCATGTCCTACTGCAACAACTCGGCAAGCGCCCAGGACGGCATGTGCGCCGGCGTCGGGTGCTGCCACGTCGACATCCCGCCGGGGCTCACCGACATCCACTTCAAGTTCTGGGCGTACGACCACTCCTCCGTGATGGACTACAGCCCCTGCGACTACGCGTTCCTCGTCGACAGGACCAACTACACCTTCAGGCGCTCCGACCTGCGCATGGACAGGAACCGGACCTCGCCGGTGCGGCTAGACTGGGCCATCCGCGACAACGACAACGCCATGTCCGGCGCCATATTGTCGTGCGCCGACGCGGCCAAGAGCACCACCACCACCCTGGAGTACGCCTGCATTAGCGATCACAGTGAGTGTGTTGACTCCATCAATGGGCCTGGCTACAGCTGCAGCTGCTCCGATGGCTACGAGGGCAAACCCTACGTTGTCAAAGGATGCACCAGTCGTTGGTCCAGCTGTTCGAACTAATCTTGTTATTAGTATCAAGTTTAAAGTTTGATCCTATTTATTTTCGTGTAACCATGTCACCGGCCGGAAGCTCTGTTGTATCACTGACGAGTTTAAAGTTTGATCCTATTTATTCACACATAATGCTGCCACCGTGTGTAGATAAGCTTAATACTCCCTCCGTCCTAGTTCATATGGCTTACACGTATCTCTAGGTTGGAAGTTTGACCATGATAATAAAAGATATATATTACCAAATATATATTTGTGCTTTATAATTGTTATTACGTTGACCAAATTAACAATCTAGAGATACACGTAAGTCCTATGAACTGGAACGGAGGTAGTAGTTTGGATTAGATAGGATCATAGGAATAAGTCCAAGTAGAGACTAGCTACAAGTGTGCTGCCTTGGCCAGGTCGTGTGTGACGTTGAAGTGAGGCGGGCAAGTGCTAAAATCGTGTGTGTGCATGCAGCAAGTAGTGGAGCAGAAATAGGATCAAGTAGCTCAGTAGCTTCACCCGTTTGCTGTGTGTAGGCTATATATAGCGTTGTAATCAGATGACTCAAGTAATGAGGAAGTGAGAGAAGATGTAGCCACGGTGAAAACCGGGGGGGGGGGGGGGGGGGGGGAGAGTCTAGGTAAAGCCTTTGTAATTTTCCTTGGTGCGTGTGTGTGCTCTTGAAAGAGTGTAGAGAGAAGGTCAGAGGAGCTTCAAGGTGCAGCTCCCACATTTAGTATCCGAGCCTCGTGTTGAAACTAATCTTGTTATTAGTATTATGTTTTAGAGTTGTTCGTGTAATCGAGTCGTTCGGCTAAGGTGCGGTAGTATACACACAGAGATGCGGTTAGTTGTATATACAAACTGATGTTCTTGGTTTAGTTAGTGTAGAAAAGTATTGGAGATTGCACAACACCAATAAGACCGGTTGCCCATGTGGATGTATATACAAACTGATGTTCTTGGTTTAGTTAGTGTAGAAAAGTATTGGAGATTGCACAACACCAATAAGTATTGGAGATTGCACAACACCTGAAGAACTTGAACGCGACCGAGGGCAACTTGCTCACGAACAAAGTGGATGTCCAACTCGATGTGCTTGGTGCGCCGATGATGAATGGGGTTGGCGGAGAGGTAGACAGCCGACACGTTGTCGCAGAAGACCACCGTAGCCTTATCAACGGGACAAGAGAGCTCGGACAGAAGCTGATGAAGCCATGTGCACTCAGCCACAGCGTTAGCCACGGCACGGTACTCGGCCTCAGCACTGGAGCGAGACACGGTGGGCTGCCTCTTGGAGGACCAAGAGACGAGCGACGAGCCGAGGTAGACGCAGTATCCGCTGGTGGAGCGTCGCGTGTCTGGGCAGCCCATGTCAACACTCGGATTTTTAAGTCCAGATACCTGTTATGCCATACATCGCAATCCCAGGAATAGTGTTGTTGCGAGACATAACAGTTGAATATCATAAGTCATCATTCATTACATACGATAGTCGTCTTACAAATAGAGATCACATGATCCAATATTACACAAATAGTTGATCTACTGATCAACGAACATATTACATGGCGGAAGCGTAACGGAAGTGGACTATCTAATCCACAGGCCAACGTCTGACGTCAGAAGATTCCCTAGTTGTCGTAGGCGTCTTGTTGTCCGTCCTCCTTGTACTGCTGCTCTTCTTCATAGTCTGGCCATTAGAATAGCCAGCGACACAGCCGTGAGTACTTTAAAGTACTCGCAAACTAATACTAGTGTAAGTACTATTAATTCTAGTAAGGGGTTGCTAAGCTCTAGTCTATTTTGCATAAAGCCAATTTTAGTTCACAAGTATTTGATAAAAGACTCTTCATGTGCTAACTAACTCAACTGGGAACATTAGTGTCATTCCCACAACTCAGTTGTGATTCAAAAACAAGTCACCATTCGCTTCACTAACATTTTCAAGAATCTGACACCGGAAACTGTATGGCCTTTCCAACCGTCCGTAACCGTGGACACGGCTATTCGAATAGGTTTACACTCTGCAGAGGTTGCACACTTGTGCCACAACATTTGATTTCATCCGTCGGGATAACCCCGAATCATCGTAACACAGTACGCGGATCATCAACCATAACCTTTCACTTACAAACCCTAGTATAGGCACCTCTCCCCATGAGCTTGGCCTCCCAGTGAAGACCAACTGTCAACCTGGAAATTGCACAGGGCTTGGCCGTATAATTCACATCATTTCCCAACAACGGAGGCAGCCTCGGCATAACCCCTATGATGTGTGTTCAGAGGGAACCCATACTAAGATGTATAAATTTCCAGTTAAGCCCTACCCATAATCAGGTATTGTGGGGGTACTCAAAAATTGGAAAGGTATCGCATCCAAACCATTATCAGTTTTGAATCAAAAATCACCTCTTCTCCAAGTCATATTCACCTTCAAAAATCATTCAATGGAATGACTATCATTCCAAGGTTTCAAATTCATTTCAAGTCACATGTTCCCATCTAGAGTAGTCAAGTTTTAGTATTAGCACTGGCACTAATCATGAGGGGTGCTATCTTGCTTGGCCATCTTTGAGTCTAACTTTACTACTCTAGTAACCTTCTTATCTTAGACCAAAGTTAACTATAAAAGTAACTCATTCATAAAACAAGTAAAAACTTGTAAGGGAAAAATTTGGGATAGGATTGTTGTAAGTAAGGTAAGACTAATGGTGCCTTGCCCCAAAGGGGTTTGCACTTTGCAAGAATATTAGCTTGCAACAATAGAGCTTGCATTGGTGTTAGCTTGCCTTGGTGGTTGAGGTGATCAAAGTTCTCTTCTTCTTCTGGGTAGAATCCTTCCTCTTCCTGGTATTCTCTGGTACCAGCGTCTATACACGAATACGAGGATACAATCACTACACAATACTTAAGTAGCCTTAATTAGCCTTAATGGCTCACTCCAAATGATCTAGTATCATCACTTAGAATTGCTATCAAAAATTATTCTAGGGTTTTCTTACTTAGTGTTAGAGAAATAATTTCCCCTCATTATATATGTAAATGATAGTTTCCATTTAGCCCTTGAGGAAAATAATTTCCTCTCATTGAATCTTCTTAAGATTTAACTTCATCAAACAATCATACATGAAATCAAGTTGACCTAAGTCAACCTTTCATCATCATTTGGGAAATGATTTAAATGAGGTGGAATACCTCATACAATTTAACAATTCTAATTGTGATTTAAAATCACCAAGTATTTCATGTGAGAGTATCTAGACTAGGGTCATAACTTCATATGAAAGTATTTGGGACAAGATTTAAATTAAGTAAAACACTTCATATGATTTGCATAATAGTTTTGGACAATATCACTCAACTAAAATAGCCATATAGTCCTTTATTTAATTTGGGCCATGATCACCCAAAGTAACCATATCATCTTATTGCAGAAACAATTAGTGTAAGTGAAATGTGAGCTATGAGAGTTGAAATCAACTTAATAGCACTTTTGGTTGATTTTTAAGATTTATTTGAATGTGCAAAAGTCTCTGATTTGTTATTTTTGTCACATTAATTCTACAAAAGATTTCAAAGTGAGACCAGTGTGGTTGGATCGAGCATTTCATAAGCTTTCCAACAATGTAAAATTCATTGAATTTGGCACAGTGGATTTGAAACTATTTGAATTTGAAAAGGACACCAGTTTGTATTTTAACAGATTTGTTTTAAAGCAATTTCAAATTGGTGGGCTCGCGCGGAAAAATCTAAACGGGCCGGCCCAGCTTCGCTGCAGCGCTTAGCAGGCCATCTGACGGTGGGACCTAGACGTTAGTGACTGAAACTCACCGAATCGGTACGGGAGGCTGAGAGGCGTTGGATCAGAAGCAGATCGGACGGCGGAGAGTCGTCGTCGTCGACGCGAGGGAGGCGCTGGCACGGCGGAGGTAGGGGGTCGGCGGCGAGCTGGGGCTCCGGCGAGCAGCGGCGTTGATGCAGGGTGGCGTTGTCGATGACGGCGGAGCTCCTCGAACAAGTCGCAGGTCCTGGTGTGGCGTCTAGCTCCGGCGGCTTCTGCGGCGGAGCACGGGCGGCGAGGTTGAAATTGGACGGCGGCGCTGAACAATGTTGAGTGGAGAGAGTGCGAGGAGGCTCAGAGGAGGGAGGGGAGGCGAGTGGCTTGCTCAGACAAGGAGAAGGAGCGCTCCTTTTATAGGCGCTCGAGGTGGCCGGAGGTCTGCGGCGAACCCGACAACGGCGCGGCGATTCTGGCGAGTGATAGGGGTAGGCGACGGCAGGGCTGCGTAGGCGGCGTCCAGGCGAAGCTAGCGCGCTTGCTGGCTAGGTGGGGGACGGCCAGGTTCGTGCGTGCGACGTCAATGCCGTGCGGCACGGGCGCGGGAGAACGGCGAGCTGGTCGTCGGCGACGGCGCTCGCGAGGACACAGGCGCGTGTCTGGCAGACTGAGGGTGCGGCGGCGAAGCTAACGGTGCTGAGAAGGGGGCCAGAGGTGGCGTCGTGCATTGGAGCGGTGCGTGGCCAGTGCATGCCTGTGAGCGCGCCCACGACGTCCTCAGCGTGGCCCTGGGCAGCTCTGGGCGCGCGTTGCCCGACGCGTGCAAGCTTCCTCTCCGGCCATGGCGGGCATAGGCGCGTTGAGGAGGGCCAGGGGGAGCAGAGAGACAAGGTTGGTCGGGCTAGATAGGGAAGGATCTAGGGTGGGCATGTCCAAGTGTGACATGGCCGGCATGGCCTTGACATGGCTATGTGTGGCCTCCATATAGGGTTTCTGTGCTGGTGTTAGAGAGAGGGGACCAGGGAGCAAGGTAGGGTCCAAGTGTGAGAGATAGGGTTAGGCAAACACTATTTCAAATAGTGTTGGGATTTGATCATATTTGGAAATCTCAAGTTTTTGTCAAATTTGATTGGTGAAAAGAAATTTGAAAATTGGAAGAGGAGTGGATTGGACTTTCTTCTGATGATTCACAACACACAAGGGTGGTGGTGGAATTTGAAAATAAAAGGAAAGCAAAATCTCAAAGTGTGAGATTGTTGACAAAGTTAAAAAGTCTCAACTTTGCATGAGCATAGACTTTGATCCAAGATGAATTTGACATGGTGGCATTTACCAAAGTTGTTCACCTTGATGTGTACTTGGATGTGGTGCAAAGAATTGGGAAAGTTTGGTTTGAAAAACTTGAAATCCAGGGGCTCAAAGTAGTGACCAGAATATAAATGGCAGATTTGAACATTATCATATGTGATCACAATTTGAGTTTGAATTTGATTTGATTTGTGTTTCTTTGATTCCAAAAGTTGAAATAAGTGTTTAGTAACATAAAAAAACTAATGGTGAAGGCCAAAATGGTCTAGGTCAAAGATTTGTAAAAAATGGCATAAGCCATATGTGAGGGTTTGTGATTTTCTAACGTTTTAATCTTTTATTTTTCTTTGCTTCACTTAGGCATGTGTGAGGTTTATTTAAGGTTAGATTGGGTTGGGTAAAGGGTTCAAACCATTTGGGAAAAGTGTGGGTGCATAGGTCAAGAATTGCTATTATGGCTAAGTGCCACATATGCCTCTAGGCATATGTTTAGTTTATTTTTGTTTCTCACTTGGATTGGTGGTTAAGTACTAGGTTAAGTTGGTTGAGGTATTTCAAATCATCTACACAAGGTAGACAAGGCAAACTTTAGCATTTGCAAAAATAGCCATAGGCTTCCCTAGGCCTTTTTCTTATTTAACATCCTTTCTTTTTATTTGGCTTGTAAATGGATGTGACAAGAGGGATGAGTTTTAGGGTTTAGTGGGATTTACCATGGTTCATCACCATTTAGCAAAGTAAGAATGGTAGGGGTCAAGATTTACATATTATGGCTAATTGCCCACGTGTGTCTTTTTATTTTATTTTGGTTTCTCAAAATTGATCCACTTTGTTTTGAGATGGTTAGGGTTTTAGGTTTTTGGAAATATGTTCAAGGTAACAAACAAACAATCATGGAGATACACAAGCATTAGGTATGAGCACTATGCATAGTACCCTATGTAAGAAAAGTTTTTGTTGGTTCTCATTTTTGGAAAAAGGAAATTCATTTTCTCTTTGTTTTAAAATTTGGGATGTTACAAACCTTTCCCCCTTAAACAAATCTCGTCCCGAGATTTTAAGAAAAGTTAGGTTCCTAAGAGAGATTGAGCAATTGGATTAACAGGAAAACATACTTGGCATGGCCTAGGGGGCTTCCTGGGCTTCAGTGGCATTCATGTGGTAGAGACGACCGTTGTTGTTGTTCTGGTTCCTTCTTGCTGCAAAGCGGCGCTGGTTCTGAGCAGGTGCAGCGGTATTGGCTGCAATCTTGGCTAACCTTTTGGGGCACTCATTGGAGTAATGTCCAACCACTCCACACTCATAACAAGTGATGGTGGCCTTGTCCTTGGTGGCGACGGGGATGGCGTTACTCCTAGTCCTTGGGCCAGTGTTGTTGTTGTTGTTGTTCCCGTTGTTGTTGCTGTTGGGGTTGTTGTTGTTGTTGTTGCCTCCGGGCTTCCGGGGTCCTCCATTATTGTTGGAGTAGTTTGGGCGGTAATTCTGTTGGGGGGATAACCCCCGGTATGCCAAAGGCATGCCAAACCGGGTGGTTTGAGCCATCAAGATACCGATTTAATATTCTTACCGGAGCACAAAGATGAGAATTTGGTTAAGTGAAGCTAAGCCGGTATCCCCAAGAGGGGTACACCGGAACCGGATAACAGAGATACCGGAAAGAAGAGCCTGTCGGCAAGACTGGTCAAAGATTCTCTTCAGAGCTAGAAGACAAGGATGAGCTAAGCAAAGTAACTTTAATCGGAGCCCTGGCGCCAAAGAGAGGGGTGACGCGGAAAGAAGCCGGAGGACGTCAGCGTCCCTGATTAAAGAAGACCCGGCGTCATCTATGGTTAAAGTAGCTTTGTAAAGTAGTTTGTCCAGTCAAAGATGCCATTAGGGTTTCTTGCTCTGTAAGCCACCCTCTCCCCTATATAAGGAGAGGGGGCACAGCCTCTTACAGGCGCGTGTTGGCACAGGAGATTAGACGATAGACCTTGTATCCAAGAACCTGTAACCATGTTGAGATCAATGAAGCTAGCGATCTAGTAAAGAGTTCTTCCTCTTGTCTCTATTCTTGCATACCGGCCTTTGGCTGGGTTCTTGAGGAAAGCATCCAGAAGTTCATACCATCTAGTCGCAAACCCTCCCCCGAATCCTCTAGCGCCCATTCGGCCCCAACATAAGCCATCCCATGGCATCTGCTCGTTCGCCACGACGACAGTTGGCGCCCACCGTGGGGCATGAAGTGGCGCTTGCTGGAGTTCACATTCGGGCGGGCATCCTCGACGTCGCCGGCCAGCATACGGTCTCCGCGTTGGTGCAGCGCATCTACGCCATGGACTTCATCAACGACAACGCGGGCTGCTTCGCCAACGGCGGCACCTTCCCCAAGAACGGCCGCATCATCGAGTTCGGCAGCCACCGCATCTACTTCGGCACCGTTCCTATGCGCCAGTGCCTCTCGCCGGTACTGGTGGCGCCGGATCCGCCAAGGTGGCTACATGCAGGCCGCGCTCCAGGCAGCGTGGAGGTGATGATGGCAGGCGCGGTCGACGCCGGCAAAGAAGCTGCGGAAGAGGGCGCTGGGCGTGCGGTTTCGACCCGTGCGGCCAAGCCACCGCTGGAACGAGGCGCAGGCACTGCGGGAGCATCATCCGCGCCACCGGAAACTCCACTCCAAGCGGCGATGAATGTCCTCGCCACCCCCATCGCGCAGAACATCGACCCGGTAGCGGCTCAGGCGGAGCTGGAGGCGCAGCGCCAGAAGATGCTCGAGAGCGGCAAGGACACCGCCAGGGCGCAGCGCGAGCTGAACCTATCCCTACGTGAGTATAACGCTGCCCATGGCTTTGCTTCTGTTAGCGCTCATGCTGCTAGGCTACCGGAAAACCGGCTTAAGGCTCGCAATCTAGATCAGGATCTGCGCAAAGAAATTGCTGCCGGCAAAAGCACATCTGCATCTGTGAGCATTGTAGAAAAGCCTAAGTACAGTAGCCCGGATAAAACAATAAAAGCTGCTAAAGCTGCTGTAGCGCTGTGTGACTCGCTTTCCGGGGACGCTCTGGCAAAACAACAAGAGCGTGTCCGGGAGCTTCTTGAAACTATCGAGCAGCAAAATGCTGAACAGCTTGATAGGCTAAACAAGGCAGTGGCTTCAAAATCCGCGCGTTCGACAAGGAATGCCGGTAGCAAGTGATACGTCTCCAACGTATCGATAATTTCTTATGTTCCATGCCACATTATTGATGTTATCTACATGTTTTATGCACACTTTATGTCATATTCGTGCATTTTCTGGAACTAACCTATTAACAAGATGCCGAAGTGCCGATTCTTTGTTTCTGCTGTTTTTGGTTTCAGAAATCCTAGTAATGAAATATTCTTGGAATTGGACGAAATCAACGCCCAGGGTCCTATTTTGCCACGAAGCTTCCAGAAGTCCGAAGAGGAGACGAAGTGGGGCCACGAGGTGGCCACACCCTAGGGCGGCGCGGCCCACCCCTTGGCCGCGCGGCCCTGTGGTGTGGGCCCCTCGTGCCGCCTCCTGACCTGCCCTTCCGCCTACTTAAAGCCTCCATCGCGAAACCCCCAGTACCGAGAGCCACGATACGGAAAACCTTCCAGAGACGCCGCCGCCGCCGATCCCATCTCGGGGGATCCAGGAGATCGCCTCCGGCACCCTGCCGGAGAGGGGAATCATCTCCCGGAGGACTCTACGCCACCATGGTCGCCTCCGGAGTGATGTGTGAGTAGTCTACCCCTGGACTATGGGTCCATAGCAGTAGCTAGATGGTTGTCTTCTCCCCATTGTGCTTCATTGTCGGATCTTGTGAGCTGCCTAACATGATCAAGATCATCTATCTGTAATTCTATATGTTGCGTTTGTTGGGATCCGATGAATAGAGAATACTTGTTATGTTGATTATCAAAGTTATGTCTATGTGTTGTTTATGATCTTGCATGCTCTCCGTTATTAGTAGATGCTCTAGCCAAGTTGATGCTAGTAACTCCAAGAGGGAGTATTTATGCTCGATAGTGGGTTCATGTCTCCGTGAATCTGGAGGAGTGACAAGAACCACTAAGGTTACGGATGTGCTGTTGCCACTAGGTATAAAACATTGGTGCTATGTTCAAGGATGTAGTCACTGATTACATTACGCGCAATACTTAATGCAATTGTCTGTTGTTAGCAACTTAATACTGGAGGGGGTTCGGATGATAACCTGAAGGTGGACTTTTTAGGCATAGATGCATGCTGGATAGCGGTCTATGTACTTTGTCGTAATGCCCAATTAAATCTCACTATACTCATCATAATATGTATGTGCATGGTCATGCCCTCTTTATTTGTCAATTGCCCAACTGTAATTTGTTCACCCAACATGCTGTTTATCTTATGGGAGAGACACCTCTAGTGAACTGTGGACCCCGGTCCAATTCTCTATACTGAAATACAATCTCTTGCAATCTTTGTTCTACTGTTTTCTGCAAACAATCATCTTCCACACAATACGGTTAATCCTTTGTTACAGCAAGCCGGTGAGATTGACAACCTCACTGTTTCGTTGGGGCAAAGTACTTTGGTTGTGTTGTGCAGGTTCCACGTTGGCGCCGGAATCTCTGGTGTTGCGCCGCACTACATCCCGCCGCCATCAACCTTCAACGTGCTTCTTGGCTCGTCCTGGTTCGATAAACCTTGGTTTCTTTCTGAGAGAAAACTTGCTGCTGTGCGCATCATACCTTCCTCTTGGGGTTCCCAACGAACGTGTGAGTTACACGCCATCAGCAAGTCCCATGGGCAGGCTTCGTCCCCCCATCCGGACAGAAGAAGAGAAAAAGAAGTGAATGCGCAGCAGATGACTGTGTATGATCCAGTTCTTGCCGGAAAGCAACAAGCCGGGCAATATGATGCCGGCAGAAAAGGCCAAGGGGCAAACAGAGGCTATGCCAGAGAGGGCTATGCCGGAAACAATCATGCCGGTAGACAAGAAACCGGGCAAAATTATCGAGCTGCAAGGGCGGCGTATGATGAGGAGGAAGTAGATCCCCCAAGGTACCGGCAGGCAAGGGCCGCAGTACCGGAATGTTATGATGAGGCTGATTCCGCAAGACCGGCAGCATACCGGAACCCGTTGGGAGAACGCTTGGGAGAAAGATACCTACCGGAACGGGATGCGAGGCACCGTCTGGATAGAGTATACTTGTCAGAAATGATCGAGCAAGAAGGTCCCCCGGGCCCAAAATGTTTTGGTCCAAGGATCATGAAAGAAAAGCCGCCAGTTCGCAACTTTATGTTGCCGCGTGACACAAAAACATATGATGGCACTACGAAGACGGAAGACTGGCTTGCGGACTATGTGACCGCGGTATACGTCGCAGGCGGCGGAGGAACCGTAGCTGGAGGAGGAAACCGGCGATGGGCCGTGAGAATCATACCATCGTTTTTGGTTGGTCCGGCAAGAATCTGGCTAAACAACTTGCCGGCGGGAAGCATAAATGGCTGGTTGGATTTTGAGGAAGCTTTCGTGAGCAATTTCAGCAGCACCTATCAGAGGCCAAACAGGCCGCAGCAGCTCGCTCTATGCATACAGCGCCAGAACGAAACAGACCGGGATTATCTGGCCCGGTGGAACACTACAAGGAACTCCTGTGAAGGGGTAATCGAGGCACAAGCCATTGCTTGGTTTAGCAGTGGGTGCAGGAGAGGTTCACCGTTGTGGCAAAAGCTGCAGCGGAACATGCCGACAACGTTGGCAGAGATGATACGTGTGGCAAATAGCTATGCGTTTTGAGACCCAACGCAGCCGGCAGTGCAACCTGAGCTGGAACAGCAGCGCCAAGAGCAACATCGGGATAACCGGAACAACAAAAGAAGGGAAGATTTTCCGGATCGAAGGTACGGTCCGCAACAAGTTGCTGCAGTGCAAGAAAACTCTGAGGCCAGCGGCAGTCAGAGGCAGAGAACCGGATCGCAGCTATGGGCGGGTCCTAAAAAACAGTGGGTAGAAAAGAAGCCTTGGGTTCAGAAAAAGAACTGGCAAGAACCCGCGAAGTACACCATGGAAGCTGCCATGGACCAACCTTGCCGGTGGCACACACCGAATCCGGCACACCCGTCAAACCATCTGACGAAGGATTGTACCTGGACCAAGTACTTGATGCAAAAGGGAACGGTAAAAGATGCACAACCCCCGCAAGACATGCCGCGGCAACAACAGCTACCACCACCACCACCGCTTACCGGGGCAAACGCCTTACCGGTGCAGCCAAACCGGCAGCAGTACCAGCAAGTTAACCAGGTGATGGAAGGCAATGGCCAACCACCTCCACCGGCACCTTTGGGCCAGAACATTTACAAAGATCCAGATATGTGCTATGTTGTGTTCGTAACTGAGCCAACCGACAGACAGAGCCTATATCGCCGTTCTATGGAAGTGAACGCGGTGATGCCGGCAGTACCAAAGTACATGTTGTGGTCTGGTCAAGAGATCTCGTGGTCATTCAAGGATCACCCTAAGATCATGCCTAACCCGGGTGGATATGCGCTTGTCTTGGACCCAATCATGCAAGGGCCAAATGCTCGAGTCAAATTCAGCAAGGTGCTGATAGACAATGGGAGCAGCATAAACATCATGTACCGGCACACCATGAACATGCTGGGCATAACAGAAAACATGCTTCAGCCAACGCGCACAACATTCCATGGAATTGTTCCGGGACTGTCCTGCGCACCGGTTGGAAAAGTCCGGGTGGATGTGTCATTTGGAGGACGTGACAATTGCCGGGTTGAGAACCTTGAGTTTGAGGTGGTGGACCTAGATAGTCCTTACCATGCTTTGCTGGGGAGACCGGCGTTGGCTGCTTTTATGGCCTCGACTCACACGGCATATCTCAAGATGAAGATGCCGGCACCTCGTGGACCCTTGACTGTGGTGGGAAACTACAAAGTCTCGCTGGAAACTGCTTCCGCCGGATCAAACCTGGCAGAATCGCTGGTGATCGCTGAAGAAAAGAAGAGGATGCAAACTGCGGTTGCGCTGGCTCAGTCCTCACAGCTGAGTTTAGCGGCAATGAGTGCAAACCTGGGCACACCGGCATTTAAGCCGACCAAAGAAACAAAGGACATTGTGCTGGATCCGGCTTACCCTGAGCGCACCGTTCGTATCGGTGCCGGCATGAATGAAGCATAGGAAAGCGCGCTCGTCAGCTTCCTCCGTGAGAATCGGAATATCTTTGCCTGGTCTACTGATGACTTGGTAGGTGTTCCGAGGGAGCTGGCTGAGCACTCATTAAATGTCCGGAAAGATGCAAAGCCGGTAAGGCAGCCGCTGCGCCGGTTTGCTGAAGACAGGAGAAAGATCATTGGAGAAGAGGTGACAAAGTTACTGGTTGCCGGTTTCATTGTGGAAGTACTGCACACTGAGTGGCTAGCCAATCCGGTGCTGGTCGAGAAGAAAAAAGAAGAGAACATGGAAGCAAAAGCTCCAAAGGTGTGGCGCATGTGCATCGACTACACCAACTTGAACAAAGCTTGCCCGAAGGACCCTTTCCCTTTACCTCGGATCGATCAAGTGATTGATTCCACTGCAGGATGTGAGCTGTTGTCTTTCTTGGATGCTTATTCTGGCTTCCACCAAATCCCCTTGAAAAAGGAAGATCAAATAAAAACTGCGTTCATTACCCCGCACGGGGCTTATTGCTATGTCACTATGCCTTTTGGTTTGCGCAACGCTGGTGCAATGTACCAGCGCTGTATGCAAAAATGCTTGTTTGATCAAATTGGAAAAAATGTGCAAGTCTATGTAGACGATGTCGTGGTGAAAACTAAGGTAAAAGAAACCTTAATCGATGACCTCCGGCAAACGTTTGATAACTTGAGAAGATTCCGGATGAAACTCAATCCGGCAAAATGTACCTTTGGTGTCCCTGCCGGCAAGCTGCTTGGCTTTCTCGTATCAAGCCGGGGCATTGAGGTTAATCCGGTAAAAATCCGGGCAATTGAAAGAATGACTATACCGCGCGATCTAAAAGACGTGCAAAAGTTTACCGGAAGCTTGGCATCGCTAAGCCGGTTCATAAGCAGGTTGGGAGAAAAAGCTCTGCCGCTCTATGCTCTCATGAAAAAATCTGACACGTTCGTCTGGACCCCTCTGGCAGACGCAGCGTTTAGAGAGCTGAAAACTATGTTGGCCACAGCGCCTATACTGGCTTCACCTCTGGAAAGGGAGCCTATGCTATTGTATATAGCAGCAACAAACCGGGTTGTGAGCGTAGTGGTTGTGGTTGAAAGAGAAGAGGAAGGAAAAACCGTCCAGAGGCCGGTATACTACCTGAGCGAGGTGCTCTCCCTCTCAAAGCAAAACTACCCTCACTTCCAAAATATGACCTATGGTGTGTACATGGCCGCCACAAAGCTTAAGCATTATTTTGAAGAACACCCCATGAAAGTGGTGAGCGAAGCACCCATTTCCAATATCATGTGCAACAAGGACGCTAGCGGTAGGATTGCAAAGTGGGCAATCCAAATATCACCATATGTGCCTGCGTATGAAAGGAGAGATGCCATAAAATCACAAGCTTTGGCCGATTTCCTCGTTGATTGGGCGGAAATGCAATACAAACCGCCAGATCAGAGAATAGAGTACTGGAAGATGCACTTCGATGGATCCAAATTGAAAGAGGGTCTAGGTGCTGGTGTGGTGCTTACCTCGCCTAAGGGAGATCATCTCCGATATGTTCTGCAAGTGCATTTCAGGGCATCGAATACTGTCGCTGAGTATGAGGCTCTGATCCATGGGCTCAAGGTAGCAAAAGAAATTGGTGTACACCGGATCATTTGCTATGGAGATTCAGATCTTGTGGTGCAGCAATGTTCCGGAGATTGGGACGCAAAAGATGCTAACATGGCTTTGTACCGGTTTCACGTGCAAAAGATTGCCGGCTTCTTTGAGGGCTGTGAGTTTCACCATGTACCGCGAGCGGAAAACGAAGCCGCGGATGCTTTGTCCAAGTTGGGCTCATCTAGGCAGGAAATTCCTCCCGGAATAGCCTTGGAACACTTAAGACTACCATCAATCAAACCAAGCCCGGAATCGGAATCAATTTTCGTACCGGAATCACACATAGTACCCATGGACATTGATGAAGGGAACCCGGGGACTGCTCCGGTAAACTCGGGGACTGCTCCGGCAAGCTCGGGGACTGATGCAGCCGCACCGGAAGAAACAATGTTGGTGGATAGCATGGAGATAGATGCACCGGTGTTTTTGGTTCGAGAGACACCGTCGTGGGTTAAACCTATTAAGGAATTCCTGATCAACGGCACCTTGCCGGATGACGAAAATGAGTCAAGAAGAATCCAAAGAAGATCCAAGGCATACACATTCATCAACGGCGAGGTGTACAAAAGAAGTGTTACCGGTGTCTTACAAAGATGTGTGGAACCAGAAGAAGGAAAGGAAATGCTTGAGGAAATTCACCAAGGAGAATGTGGGCACCACGCTTCATCAAGGGCGCTGGTAGCAAAAGTGTTCCGGCACGGGTTCTATTGGCCCATCGCTTTGGAAAACGCTGAGGATTTGGTAAGAAAATGCAATGGGTGCCAGAGGTACGCCGAGCAAAATCATACCCCAGCGTCCGGTTTAAAGACAATACCGCTAACATGGCCATTTGCCATTTGGTGCCTTGATATGGTTGGCCCATTCAAAACTGCAAGGAGCAGCATGACTCACATCTTGGTTATGGTGGATAAATTTACCAAGTGGCTAGAAGTGAAACCCATCGCAAAGTGTGATGGGCACACAGCTGTGAAGTTCTTAAAGGATGTCATTTTGCGGTATGGATACCCGCACAGCATCATCACTGACAATGGAACCAACTTTGCTCAAGGTGAGTTCAAAAGGTTTTGTGAGGACAACAACATCTGGTTGGATTTGTGCTCGGTGGCACACCCGCAAGGCAATGGCCAAGTGGAAAGAATGAATGCTTTGGTACTTTCCGGTATCAAACCAAGGCTCATCGAAGCGGTAGAAAAGTCACCAGGGTGTTGGCTTGATGAGGTACCATCAGTGTTGTGGAGCATAAGAACAACTCCAAACCGGTCCACCGGGTACACTCCATTCTTCATGGTATACGGAGCAGAAGCGGTCATAGCAACCGACATCATTCATGATTCACCAAGGGTACAGCTCTATACTGAGCAAGAGGTCAAAGAGGCCAGAGAAAATGATGTGGACTTGCTAGAAGACGCAAGAGAGTTGGCTTTGGCAAGAACAGCCATTTACCAGCAAAACCTCAGACGCTATCATAGCAGGAAGGTTAACCCGAGAGTTTTCCGGGAAGGAGATCTGGTGCTACGCCTAGTGCAGTGCACTGAAGGCCGGCATAAGCTTTCACTACGATGGGAAGGTCCCTTCATTGTGAGCAAAGCTCTTCACAATGACTCCTATTACTTGATCGATGCGCAGGAGTGGAAAAAAGGAAAGGCGGACAAATCCGGAGAGGAGAGCAAGCGTCCATGGAACGTAGCTCTGTTGCGTCCTTTCTACTCTTGAAGTTGTGGAGTAAGAAGTTCCTTTTTTGTACCTTTTATGCTATAAATAAAAAGATGTCGGAATCTCGAATGGATCTCGGGGACTACCCCTAAAGTTGCATGCAATGTGTTTATTTTTTCAGTTCACCGGTTGCTTGGTGAACATTTTTTCTTTCCGGTTTAGTAGCGTGCTAAACCTACCGGAGTCTTCGACTCTGCTGCTGTCCGCAAACCGGCTTCATGGCAAGCAAGATAAACCGGTAGCAACTAAGCACGCGAACTGCGAAAAGAGAGAGTGGGAACAAGCAATCCGGAAAAGGCTAACTAACCCCGGTTAAACCGGTTTTTTGCAAAATTTCGAAGTTATTTCTAAGTTCAAGAAAATGCTTGTTTGCTGAAAGAACCTTGTGCTCATACGCCAAAGAACGCCCAGAGAAGGCAGGCAGAGCCAAGGCAAGAGAACCAAGTGTGCATCGAATTGGATGCGGAAACAATTTGGAAATCTTTGCAGTGCAGGATAAAATCAAAACCATGAGCAAATATGCTAAGGCAAACATAAGATAATTAACTACCGGTATATCTTACCGGCATAAACTGTTATGCAGCAACCAAAAGAAAATTTAGAGTTTTACATCATAAACCCCGGCATACCGGGGTAGAATTTAACGGGCATTGTTTTGAGACAAACAGGACCAACAGACATAGCACAGGCAAACATTCAGTAGAAGGTCATCAGGCAGCGGGGGCTTCCGGAGGAGCATCGCCAGCACCGGCATCATCCAGAGGCTCCTCATCAGCTTCATCCTCCTCCTCGTCGAGATAGTCTTTGACGTCGGGAGGGGGAGGGATGAAGGTGCGCATGTCGGCGTACTCCGCGATGTGGTACGCGCGATCTTGCCGCTTGGCGGTGAGGATCGGGTCCAGATCGGTTTCCGCGCCTTCGCGCACTCCAGTGAGGGCATCCAGGTTCAGCTCTGGATACCAAGAGCAGGCGACGTGGAGTGCAGAGTCTGCCCCAGCACGGGCAGCGGAGCACTGCCACTCGCGGATCCTCCTGCCGGCACCCTTGAGACGGTCGCTGATCAAGGTGAAGGTATCCGGCACCACTTCGCCAGGCCAGAGAATCCTGAAGAGCTGGGTAGCTACATCAGGAATATCAGAGAGATTGCGGTCAATGGCGCGCATGTGAGACACCCGCGCGTTCAGCGCAACCAGATGGTCGTAGGGGGTCCATGGCACGCCAAGATTCTCCTGGGCCTGGCTAACACGGTGCTCCTCAACCTTCTTTATGGCGAACGCCTGGGAGGCCGGGAAGAGGCCTGCGATAAGAAAGAAAGAGGCTAAGAAAAGGCAGCCGGAAGAAAATGCAACCGGAAGGAAAGACAACCGGAAGGAAAGACAACCGGAAGGAAAAAAGCTTATAAGCAGAAATAGGAAAAGGGAAAAAAGAAGGAACTTACGGAAGGCATGCGCATCAGTCTGCGTGATTAGCCGGTCATATTCCTTCCGCTCCGCCTCCAGCCGTGCAGCCCTGTCCTCAGCACCTTTCAGAGCCTTGGCGGACTCCTCCAGCCCGGCCTGCAACACCATATTGGAATTGCCGGCATCCTCAAGAGCTTCATGCAGCTTAGCCGTTGCGTCGGCTTCAGCAGCCTTTAGCGCCTTGGCATGGTCAAGGCCCAGCTGGATGAGCTGAGCCTTGAGCTCTTGATAGCTGGTCTTCTGCGCGCCCAGCTCCTCCTGGTGCTGCCGGATAAGCTGCTCCTTCTCCCCTGAAACCCGGAAAAGAAGATGTTAACAAAGTTGTATTGTCAAGATGAATAGAAAAGCAGACCAACCGGAGAACGGGAAAGTCGTACGTTGGGCGGCGGCGAGCTGCTCCTTGAGGGCCTCAATCGAAGCTTCCGGGATAACTGTTGAACAAAAATCATAAGTGTTAGGAGAAGGAAAAATTGCCGGTAAAAAGATGCCGGTGGTTCAAAAACTTACCTTGGCACTTGTCATGTGCCTCAGCAAGATCCCGGTGCTCCCATAGAAGCTCCTCAAAGAGGACCTTCCGAGCGTCAGCCATGAGCTGTTCAAGAAAAAGAGATTAGTTAAAGTTTCGCGCTAAGAACAAAGTTCTTAACCCGAAACTCGGGGACTGGCAGTGCTAGTTTCGCGCGTTTTTTAGCTAAGTTTTGCGCTAAGAACAAAGTTCTTAACCCGAAACTCGGGGACTGGCAGTGCTAGTTTCGCACGTTTTTTAGCTAAGTTTTGCGCTAAGAACAAAGTTCTTAACCCGAAACTCGGGGACTGGCAATGCCGGTTCCGCGCTAAGTTTTTTAAGTTAAGTTTCGTGCTAAGAGCTACGCTCTCAACACAAAACTCGGGGACTGGGAAGATAGACAAGAGAGAAACCGGCATGAAACTAAAGAAAAGATAGAAAAAATCCGGAAGTAAGGAAACCGGCAAAAGTTGAAAAGAGTTGCTGGAAACTTACCCTCAGATTGTTCGTGGAGTCAAACCACGCATTGTCGAGCTCCTTCACGGCTCGGCGGAGCCGCATGAAATGCTCCTCGGAAGATCGGTCCCCAGCGGGGTCTGGCGCCGGCTGCCTGTCCTTGCCCACGCCACGGGTCGCCGAGGTCACATCCGCGGCGTTCCACTTCTGGGCATAGGGCAGCAGATGCCCCAGCTCCCGGCCCCTGCGCCGGAACTCAGTGATGCGGCCGAGCATGCCGGTGGCCTTCTCGCTGGCAGCGCTAGCAGCCTTGGAGATGTGCAGCACCAGAGGCTGCTGACCGTCAGAGGGGGCGTTGGAGGCCGTCGCCTTTCCCTTGATAAGCTTGGAGATCTTGGGCGGCGGCGCAGTTGGAGCAGCCCCGGAGGGCTTGATGCGAGGAGCATCCGGCGGTGGTGTTGGAGCAGATCGTGGAGAAGGGGGAGCGCTAGGCGCGTCACCCCGGTTGGAACCTTCCGGCGCAGAAGTTCCCGGCGCGGAAGTTGTCTTATTTTCAAGGACGGGAGGAACCAAAGGTTCCGCCCGCCCGGCAGCTTTTTCCTCGGTGCCGATGTTGCTGGCGCCGGTATCTTGGGTCTCTGGAGGGGAGACAAAGTCCTCCTCCGTGCGGTGTTCTGGCGGTGTAGGGGCCGCACGCCCCGAACTTGTAGTGGCCCCCAGAGGGGAGGCAGAGATGTTGCCGGCACCAGAAGGTGCCGGGCTTGTGTGAGGAGGAGGGGTTGAGGTCCTCGCGGAACCCTCAGAGCCCGCTGGCCTTGAGCCAAGCTTCAGCGCAGGGCTAAACAAGAGAAAAAGCAAAGAGTTGGAAAAAGTAACCGGCAAAAGAACTTGGTAAGAAGATACAAGTAAAGAGAAAAGGAAGAAGCCTACCCAGTGGCGGTCGGCATCTGCTTGCGCTTGTAGCGCCGCATGCCCACTTCCTTCTCCCCCAGAGGCTCCGTCCGGAAGCGCTTAGAGGGAGGGGCCTGATGGCGTGTAACTCACACGTTCGTTGGGAACCCCAAGAGGAAGGTATGATGCGCACAGCAGCAAGTTTTCCCTCAGAAAGAAACCAAGGTTTATCGAACCAGGAGGAGCCAAGAAGCACGTTGAAGGTTGATGGCGGCGGGATGTAGTGCGGCACAACACCAGGGATTCCGGCGCCAACGTGGAACCTGCACAACACAACCAAAGTACTTTGCCCCAACGAAACAGTGAGGTTGTCAATCTCACCGGCTTGCTGTAACAAAGGATTAACCGTATTGTGTGGAAGATGATTGTTTGTAGAAAACAGTAGAACAAGTATTGCAGTAGATTGTATTTCAGTAAAGAGAATTGGACCGGGGTCCACAGTTCACTAGAGGTGTCTCTCCCATAAGACAAACAGCATGTTGGGTGAACAAATTACAGTTGGGCAATTGACAAATAAAGAGAGCATGACAATGCACATACATATCATGATGAGTATAGTGAGATTTAATTGGGCATTACGACAAAGTACATAGACCGCCATCCAACTGCATCTATGCCTAAAAAGTCCACCTTCAGGTTATCATCCGAACCCCCTCAAGTATTAAGTTGCAAAGCAACAGACAATTGCATTAAGTATGGTGCGTAATGTAATCAACAACTACATCCTTAGACATAGCATCAATGTTTTATCCCTAGTGGCAACAGCACAACACAACCTTAGAACTTTCTGTCACATCCCCGGTGTCAATGCGAGGCATGAACCCACTATCGAGCATAAGTACTCCCTCTTGGAGTTACAAGCATCTACTTGGCCAGAGCATCTACTAGTAACGGAGAGCATGCAAGATCATAAACAACACGTAGATATAACTTTGATAATCAACATAACAAGTATTCTCTATTCATCGGATCCCAACAAACGCAACATATAGAATTACGGATAGATGATCTTGATCATGTTAGGCAGCTCACAAGATCCAGACAATGATAGCACAATGGGGAGAAGACAACCATCTAGCTACTGCTATGGACCCATAGTCCAGGGGTAGACTACTCACACATCACACCGGAGGCGACCATGGCGGCGTAGAGTCCTCGGGGAGATGATTCCCCTCTCCGGCGAGGGTGCCGGAGCGATCTCCTGGATCCCCCGAGATGGGATCGGCGTTGGCGGCGTCTGCGGAAGGTTTTCCGTATCGTGGCTCTCGGTGCTGGGGGTTTCGTCACGGAGGCTATTTGTAGGCGGAAGGGCAGGTCAAGAGGCGGCACGGGGCCCCACACCCACGGGCCACGCGGCCAGGGCCCAGGCCGCGCCGCCCTAGGGTGTGGCCCCCTCGTGGCCCCTCTTCGTCTCTCCTTCGGACTTCTGGAAGCTTCGTGGAAAAATAGGCCCCTGGGCTTTGATTTCGTCCAATTCCGAGAATATTTCCTTACTAGGATTTCTGAAACCAAAAACAGCAGAAAACAGCAACTGGCACTTCGGCATCTTGTTAATAGGTTAGTTCCAGAAAATGCACGAATATGACATAAAGTGTGCATAAAACATGTAGATAACATCAATAATGTGGCATGGAACATAAGAAATTATCGATACGTCGGAGACGTATCAGCATCCCCAAGCTTAGTTCTGCTCGTCCCGAGCGGGTAAAACGATAACACGAGATAATTTACAGGTGACATGCCATCATAATCTTGATCATACTATTTGTAAAGCATATGTAGTGAATGCAGCGATCAAAACAATGTATATGACATGAGTAAACAAGTGAATCATAAAGCAAAGACTTTTCATGAATAGCACTTCAAGACAAGCATCAATTAAGTCTTGCATAAGAGTTAACTCATAAAGCAATAATTCAAAGTAAAGGCATTGAAGCAACACAAAGGAAGATTAAGTTTCAGTGGTTGCTTTCAACTTGTAACATGTATATCTCATGGATATTGTCAACATAGAGTAATATAATAAGTGCAATAAGCAAGTATGTAGGAATCAATGCACAGTTCACACAAGTGTTTGCTTCTTGAGGTGGAGAGAAATAGGTGAACTGACTCAACATTGAAAGTAAAAGAATGGTCCTCATAGAGGAAAAGCATCGATTGCTATATTTGTGCTAGAGCTTTGATTTTGAAAACATGAAACAATTTTGTCAACGGTAGTAATAAAGCATATGCATCATGTAAATTATATCTTATAAGTCGCAAGCCTCATGCATAGTATACTAATAGTGCCCGCACCTTGTCCTAATTAGCTTGGACTACCTGGATTATCACCGCAATACATATGCTTTAACCAAGTATCACAAAGGGGTACCTCTATGCACTTTGTACAAAGGTCTAAGGAGAAAGCTCGCATTTGGATTTCTCGCTTTTGATTATTCTCAACTTAGACATCCATACCGGGACAACATAGACAACAGATAATGGACTCCTCTTTTAATGCTTTAAGCATTCAACAACAATTAATTCTTTTCTCATTAGAGATTTGAGGATGTTTGTCCAAAACTGAAACTTCCACCATGGATCATGGCTTTAGTTAGCGGCCCAATGTTCTTCTCTAACAATATGCATGCTCAAACCATTCAACTCAGTGTAGATCGCCCTTACTTCAGACAAGACGAACATGCATAGCAACTCACATGAAATTCAACAATGAAAAGTTGATGGCGTCCCCAGTAAACATGGTTATCGCACAACAAACAACTTAATAAGAGATAAAGTGCATAATTACATATTCAATACCACAATAGTTTTTAAGCTATTTGTCCCATGAGCTATATATTGCAAAGGTGAATGATGGAATTTTAAAGGTAGCACTCAAGCAATTTACTTTGGAATGGCGGAAAATACCATGTAGTAGGTAGGTATAGTGGACACGAATGGCATAGTGGTTGGCTCAAGTATTTTGGATGCATGAGAAGTATTCCCTCTCGATACAAGGTTTAGGCTAGCAAGGCTTATTTGAAACAAACACAAGGATGAACCGGTGCAGCAAAACTCACATAAAAAACATATTGTAAACATTATAAGACTCTACACCGTCTTCCTCGTTGTTCAAACTCAATACTAGAATTATCTAGACCTTAGAGAAACCAAATATGCAAACCAAATTTTAGCATGCTCTATGTATTTCTTCATTAATGGGTGCAAAGCATATGATGCAAGAGCTTAATCATGAGCACAACAATTGCCAAGTATCACATTACCCAAGACATTTATAGCAATTACTACATGTATCATTTTCCAATTCCAACCATATAACAATTTAACGAAGGAGAAACTTCGCCATGAATACTATGAGTAGAAACCAAGGACATACTTGTCCATATGCTACAGCGGAGCATGTCTCTCTCCCATAAAGTGAATGCTAGGATCCATTTTATTCAAACAAAACAAAAAACAAAAACAAACCGACGCTCCAAGAAAAAGCACATAAGATGTGATGGAATAAAAATGTAGTTTCAGGGGAGGAACCTGATAATGTTGTCGATGAAGAAGGGGATGCCTTGGGCATCCCCAAGCTTAGATGCTTGAGTCTTCTTAATATATGCAGGGGTGAACCACCGGGGCATCCCCAAGCTTAGAGCTTTCACTCTCCTTGATCATGTTGCATCATACTCCTCTCTTGATCCTTGAAAACTTCCTCCACACCAAACTCAAAACAACTCATTAGAGGGTTAGTGCACAATATAAATTAACATATTCAGAGGTGACACAATCATTCTTAACACTTCTGGACATTACATAATGCTACTGGACATTAGTGGATCAAAGAAATTCATCCAACATAGCAAAAGAGGCAATGCGAAATAAAAGGCAGAATCTGTCAAAACAGAACAGTTCGTATTGACGAATTTTAAAATGGCACCAGACTTGCTCAAATGAAAATTCTCAAATTGAATGAAAGTTGCGTACATATCTGAGGATCATGCACGTAAATTGGCTTAATTTTCTGAGCTACCTACAGGGAGGTGGACCCAGATTCGTGACAGCAAAGAAATCTGGAACTGTGCAGTAATCCAAATCTAGTACTTACTTTTCTATCAACGGCTTAACTTGGCACAACAAAACACAAAACTAAGATAAGGAGAGGTTGCTACAGTAGTAAACAACTTCCAAGACACAAAATAAAAACAAAGTACTGTAGGTAAAAACATGGGTTGTCTCCCATAAGCGCTTTTCTTTAACGCCTTTCAGCTAGGCGCAGAAAGTGTGTATCAAGTATTATCAAGAGACGGCGTGTCAACCTTACCTTGGGCTTTACCCTTACCTTTCTTATTGTTTTTCTTTCCCTTTGGTTTAGGAAATATATGATTTCCCCCCGGTATAGAGGTGAATTTCAGAGTGCCTTCTCCAACATCAATGACTGCTCCCAATAGTTTCAGCAGGGATCTTCCGAGTGTGAGTTTTCATGTTTCAATAACAAGATAATCAATGGATATTGTTCTTCCAAGAATGGTTGTATGCACACCTGCGGCTATTCCTTTAGGAATTATAGTGGAGTTATCAATGAGAGTTATTTCTTCTCCTCCTTCCTCAACTCCCCAAAGTTTCAAAGATTTATAAATACTTTCAGGCATAAGGCAAAATTCATACATAATATCACAGTAGGCATGGAGAGTTCGATCACCGATAACAATTTTAATAGCAGGATCCCACAATGAGAGTTTAGAGTTCACTAAAACTTGTTCAAGACCATTACGAACGTGGCAATAGTTATCATCCAAGTGAGATGTACTTATCTCGAGATTGTTTAATCTACTATATATGCTAGTGAGGGCTGAATCAAAGTTATTAGCTGAATCATGTGATGCAACCAACTTCTTTATGGCATTAAAAGCTTGATCCCCATTGCAATGAAGGAAATCTCCTCCCACTAGAGTATCCAAAGCATATCTATAACGAACCATAAGACCAAAATAAAAATTACTAAGGAGCAAACTTAGAGTCATTTGAGGTTCAGTTTTACGATAAGAAGTAAAGATTCTAGACCAAGCATCCTTAAAACTCTCCTCATCCCCTTGTTTAAAAGTGAAGACTAATTCTTCAGGCGAAGAAGTAACAGGTTCAGAGCTATACATGGTAACAAAAGTAACTAATTTTTTTGTATTTTTAATATAGAGTGCAAGACAATAAATAAAGCAAACTAGATAAAGTAAATGCAAGTAAACTAATTTTTTTGTGTTTTTGATATAGCAAACAAGATAGCAAAATAAAGTAAAACTAGCAACTAATTTTTTTGTATTTTGATTTAGTGCAGCAAACAAAGTAGTAAATAAAACTAAGCAAGACAAAAACAAAGTAAAGAGATTGAGAAGTGGAGACTCCCCTTGCAGCGTGTCTTGATCTCCCCGGCAACGGCGCCAGAAATCTAGCTTGATGGCGTGTAACTCACACGTTCGTTGGGAACCCCAAGAGGAAGGTATGATGCGCACAGCAGCAAGTTTTCCCTCAGAAAGAAACCAAGGTTTATCGAACCAGGAGGAGCCAAGAAGCACGTTGAAGGTTGATGGCGGCGGGATGTAGTGCGGCGCAACACCAGGGATTCCGGCGCCAACGTGGAACCTGCACAACACAACCAAAGTACTTTGCCCCAACGAAACAGTGAGGTTGTCAATCTCACCGGCTTGCTGTAACAAAGGATTAACCGTATTGTGTGGAAGATGATTGTTTGCAGAAAACAGTAGAACAAGTATTGCAGTAGATTGTATTTCAGTAAAGAGAATTGGACCGGGGTCCACAGTTCACTAGAGGTGTCTCTCCCATAAGACAAACAGCATGTTGGGTGAACAAATTACAGTTGGGCAATTGACAAATAAAGAGAGCATGACAATGCACATACATATCATGATGAGTATAGTGAGATTTAATTGGGCATTACGACAAAGTACATAGACCGCCATCCAACTGCATCTATGCCTAAAAAGTCCACCTTCAGGTTATCATCCGAACCCCCTCCGGTATTAAGTTGCAAAGCAACAGACAATTGCATTAAGTATGGTGCGTAATGTAATCAACAACTACATCCTTAGACATAGCATCAATGTTTTATCCCTA
Organism: Lolium perenne; assembly: GCF_019359855.2. Classification (NCBI taxonomy): domain Eukaryota; kingdom Viridiplantae; phylum Streptophyta; class Magnoliopsida; order Poales; family Poaceae; genus Lolium; species Lolium perenne. The sequence goes on along the minus strand of NC_067244.2, from coordinate 21,446,324 downwards.
GTGGCAACAGCACAACACAACCTTAGAACTTTACATCCTTTGTCCCGGTGTCAATGCGAGGCATGAACCCACTATCGAGCATAAGTACTCCCTCTTGGAGTTACAAGCATCTACTTGGCCAGAGCATCTACTAGTAACGGAGAGCATGCAAGATCATAAACAACACGTAGATATAACTTTGATAATCAACATAACAAGTATTCTCTATTCATCGGATCCCAACAAACGCAACATATAGAATTATAGATAGATGATCTTGATCATGTTAGGCAGCTCACAAGATCCAACAATGATAGCACAATGGGGAGAAGACAACCATCTAGCTACTGCTATGGACCCATAGTCCAGGGGTAGACTACTCACACATCACACCGGAGGCGACCATGGCGGCGTAGAGTCCTCCGGGAGATGATTCCCCTCTCCGGCAGGGTGCCGGAGGCGATCTCCTGGATCCCCCGAGATGGGATCGGCGTTGGCGGCGTCTCTGGAAGGTTTTCCGTATCGTGGCTCTCGGTACTGGCCGTTTCGTCACGGAGGCTTTGTGTAGGCGGTAGGGCAGGTCAAGTGGCGGCACGGGGGCCCACACCACGGGGCCGCGCGGCCAAGGGGCCGCGCCGCCCTAGGGTGTGGCCCCTCGTGGCCCCTCTTCGTCTCTCCTTCGGACTTCTGGAAGCTTCGTGGAAAAATAGGCCCTGGGCTTTGATTTCGTCCAATTCCGAGAATATTTCCTTACTAGGATTTCTGAAACCAAAAACAGCAGAAAACAACAGCGGCACTTCGGCATCTTGTTAATAAGTTAGTTCCAGAAAATGCACGAATATGACATAAAGTGTGCATAAAACATGTAGATAACATCAATAATGTGGCATGGAACATAAGAAATTATCGATACGTCGGAGACGTATCAGGGCCTGGCTGGAACCGGCCTCAGACGCCGGCGCCTTGTTCTTCTGGCCCTGGGCCATGAGCTTGTCCACAAACTCATGACCGGCCTCGGCTTGCAAGGGCGGCACGTGCTCGTGGATCTGCGAGTCCAGGATAGCTGAGAAAAGATCCGCAAAAGAACAATAATGAAAGAAGTAAAAGAAACCGGAAAAGAAAGGTACCTCGATCAAGGTCAGGTCATCGGAGGAACCGGTTGGTTTCGGCACGGATCTGCCGAGGCGCGAGGCTTGGGTCTTGCCCATCTTCAGATCCTTCCAACCGATGTACGGATCCGAATCGAAAGAATCAAGCGCACGCTTCATGCAAATCCCGCGTCGCTCTGCGAGGATGGTGGGGAAGCGGTCCTTGGCCTGAAACAAGTAAAAAGAAGGTTAATCACAGTAAAAGTTACCGGTAAACCGACCCGAGTTGCGTAATTTCTTACTTCTTGGGTCGGAGGGTTAGTAGTGCTGAGAGGAAGGAGGCCCCATTCCCAGTCAACCGGCATGGCAGTCTGGTAGATCTGCCTAGCCTTGCGGACGACGTCCTTCTTGGAGAGGGGAAGGCCGGTGATCTTGGTGGGATCGCCAGGACCATACATCTCGCTCATCCTATGCTTCCGGCGCTTAAGAGGAAGCACCCGGCGCGAGATAAAAGTGCGGATGATATCATCCGAGCAGATGTTGGTCTCCTTCATGAGGTTCGCCATGAAGCGTACCACCCGGTTGGTTTCGATGTGATCCGTTTTCGGGTTGTAGCTCCAGTTGGCTCTGCTGGGCGGCGCCGCGTTGAAGGGCGGCAGATCGATGAGGTTCGCGGGGCCGTTGTTCTTCACGTAGAAGAAGGTCCCTTGCCATTCGCGGCAGGACTCGAGGCCGGAGAATTTGAAGAAGGAGCTCCCTTGACGGGAGCCGATAATACAAGACCCGCACTGTACGGGGGGTTTGGGCTTAGGAATGTCCTTGCCCTGAACGGAATTGATCCGCAGAGCAAAGAAGCGGGCAAACGTCTCACGAGTGGGACGAATGCCAATGTAGGCCTCCATGAAGGTGGAAAAGCAGGAAAGATAAAAAATGGCGTTGCCAGGGAGGTGATGAGGTTGGAGTTCATAGAAGTCTAAGAACTTCCGGAAAAACGAGCGGCGGAAAGGCCGAAGCCGCGCTCAAAATGAGCAAGGAAAACAACGTGTTCACCGGGTTGGAGCACCGGTTCGATCTCGTCGCCAGGAAGCCGGCAGGTTACCCCTTCCGGAATCGTCCGCGACCGGTAAAGCCAATCGATCTCGTATTCGGTAACGTTGGAGCCCATCCAGGCTCCACGAGTGACAGGTGAAGGGTTTACACCGGAAGCTTGGCTAGAGCTACCGGATTCTCCGTGGCTACCGGAATTGGTATCCATCGAAGCGGAATCGGCGGATCTATCGGAAGATTGCCTACGCCGGCTACCGGAAGAAGGGAGAGAGGAGGAAGCATAGGAAGATTCCTCGCTAGACATTGGTTCAAAGGTAGAAAAACAGAAATCCCACAGTTGGCCCCCGCGCGAAGATCTACGAGTAAGAGGAAAATCAAAGAAAAAGAGGAAATAAGAACACAGTCGACCCAAGATCTGGAAAATGAGCAAAGGGCGAGCAGACTGAGATTGGTACTAACCTGAGGCGACGCGGTCGTTGGGGAAGACGTCCACCGGTGAAGGAGCGGGCCTACAGTCGCCAACGAGCACCGTCGACGGCGGAGCGGAGAAGGGCGCGAAGAAGCTTGAATGCAGCAGTCGCAACGAAGGCGCTGCGAAGGATTTCCGCACGGCGAGGTCCGGCGGAGAAGCGGTGTGAGTTCGCCGGGCGACAGAGCTCGAGCGAGCGGAGGCGAACGGAGAACGGCGGAGGCACAGCGAGCGAAGAACACAGTGCGCGAAGGGTGGAGAATGCAAGAAGAGGAAGAAGAAGGGGCGGTTCTCCTTATAAAGAAGGGAGAAAGTGGGCCGAAAACCGCTGGGCCGCGGCGGTTCGCACCGTGGGCCGCGACGGTTCGCACCACGGGCCGCCACGTGGCAAGGAGGTACACGCGAAAAAATAAAAAGACACACGGAGGCACACACAGATCCGAAGCGGTGAGTGGGATCCGCTGAGGAGCATTTAATGTGCGCGCGGGAGTCGAAGCGAAGTGACAAGCGACAGCGGCACGCCGGATTAACGATCGCATGTCAGCGAGGCACGGGGCCCGAGATATTCTCGACTTCGCCGAGGAAAGAGTAAATGCGGAAGATACCGGAGAAAAAAGATGCCGGACGATACCTTGTAAAGAGGGAAAAGAAAAATCCGGGCAAAGATGCCGGAGGATACCTTGCAAGGAGAGAAAAGAAAAGCCCGGGCAAAGATGCCGGATTCAAGCTAAGCGCCGGAATGATTAAACCGGTATCCTAAAAGCATGAGAACCTGGCATGGTCTGTAGGATAGAATCCGACAGACTATACCAGCTTCGGGGACTAATGTTGGGGGGATAACCCCCGGTATGCCAAAGGCATGCCAAACCGGGTGGTTTGAGCCATCAAGATACCGATTTAATATTCTTACCGGAGCACAAAGATGAGAATTTGGTTAAGTGAAGCTAAGCCGGTATCCCCAAGAGGGGTACACCGGAACCGGATAACAGAGATACCGGAAAGAAGAGCCTATCGGTAAGACTGGTCAAAGATTCTCTTCAGAGCTAGAAGACAAGGATGAGCTAAGCAAAGTAACTTTAATCGGAGCCCTGGCGCCAAAGAGAGGGGTGACGCAGAAAGAAGCCGGAGGACGTCAGCGTCCCTGATTAAAGAAGACCCGGCGTTATCTATGATTAAAGTAGCTTTGTAAAGTAGTTTGTCCAGTCAAAGATGCCATTAGGGTTTCTTGCTCTGTAAGCCACCCTCTCCCCTATATAAGGAGAGGGGGCACAGCCTCTTACAGGCGCGTGTTGGCACAGGAGATTAGACGATAGACCTTGTATCCAAGAACCTGTAACCATGTTGAGATCAATGAAGCTAGCGATCTAGTAAAGAGTTCTTCCTCTTGTCTCTCTTCTTGCATACCGGCCTTTGGCTGGGTTCTTGAGGAAAGCATCCGGAAGTTCATACCATCTAGTCGCAAACCCTCCCCCGAATCCTCTAGCGCCCATTCGGCCCCAACATAAGCCATCCCATGGCATCTGCTCGTTCGCCACGACGACAAATTCTGAGCAGGTGGCATGTTGTTTCTTGGGGTGAACCCTCCAGTTGAGTTGTTGCGGTACTTCTGGGCATTGCTGGACCCACTCTGGTTCATCATCCGGTGTTTGCGGTTCTCGTTGGCTTGTCGTTCAGTTCTCTCGGCTTCGCGATATGCCATCATCATCTGTAGCATCTGCATCATGGCGTCTTGGTTGGCGCTGCGGGTTGGTGGGGCCATCTGAACATTGAGGTAGATGCTAAGATAAGAGGGAAATTTCTATGGTTTGTTTGGTTTAAAGTTCAAGAAGTTTCAAAAGTTCAAAACTTGAAAACTTGAGTAGTGTTGAGGGGGTAAAAACCAACAAAACTTTTTCATTCCTACCAAACATCACACATTACAAATCTAACACACCGTTGGTTTGAAGAACCATTCATTCGCTCTACGATACAAGGGGATCCTGATACAACTCACACCTACTCAAGTGCTGGAGTGATACTACTCTTCAGGGTGGATTCTTCGTCTTCAGGGGTAATGTGCTTGGCGAAAGGCGAGGGCATTGTCCAAGTCCTTGCGGGTCTTGTACTGCATGAAGTCTAGATGTGCTACATAGTGGTTCATCTCCGTGTGCGGGGGCATGGTCATCGGTCTTCCCATGGGGTCATGTCTTGGGTAGTAAACAAAGCGAGTGTTCTTGATCTTGTTCTCATTTTGTCCACACAGACGGGCAATGGCTTCTTGCATAGCTCTGACTAGTCCTTCCTTCCAAGTGTTTCCCGTTACAGAAAGCCAAAAGGTTTCCCATATTGGGGCTCCAGGCTTTCTTCGCAGATCTGCAGTAACTTCCCACCGAGGTGGTCCTCCGGAGTGATTATTGAGGGGTATTCCGACGAACTCGGGATACGGGCGTCCTAGATATTCAACTAGCTGCTTCAAATCCTTCTCGAACATCAGGTTTCCTCCGTGGCCAAGCTGATAGGACTTGCAGGTGTACTCCATCTGTGAGCAAGGAGGATGAGTAAGTTAAAGAAGTGGTCAAGTGTGTAAAGTTTTATGTAGTTCTATAAGGAAAAAGTAGAGCATGAATTTCTCATTTTGAAAAAGATCTCAAGGATAAGAGTGAGAATAGGTTTTCATAAATATTCACTTCATTGGTTTTGAAACTAAGTTTTTCAGACATCCATTCTAACTAGGGTCTCCTAAGGTCAAACAATCGCTCTGATACCAACTTGTCAACACCCGGATTTTTAAGTCCAGATGCCTGTTATGCCATACATCACAATCGCAGGAATAGTGTTGTTGCGAGACATAACAGTTGAATATCATAAGTCATCATTCATTACATACCATAGTCGTCTTACAAATAGTGATCACATGATCCAATATTACACAAATAGTTGATCTACTGATCAACGAACATATTACATGGCGGAAGCGTAACGGAAGTGGACTATCTAATCCACAGGCCAACGTCTGACGTCAGAAGATTCCCTAGTTGTCGTAGGCGTCTTGCTGTCCGTCCTCCTGGTACTGCTGCTCTTCTTCATAGTCTGGCCATTTGAATAGCCAGGGACACAGTCGTGAGTACTTTAAAGTACTCGCAAACTAATACTAGTGTAAGTACTATTAATTCTAGTAAGGGGTTGCTAAGCTCTAGTCTATTTTTCATAAAGCCAATTTTAGTTCGCAAGTATTTGATAAAAGACTCTTCATGTGCTAACTAACTCAAGTGGGAACATTAGTGTCATTCCCACAACTCAGTTGTGATTCAAAAACAAGTCACCATTCACTTCACTAACATTTTCAAGAATCTGACACCGGAAACTGTATGGCCTTTCCAACCGTCCGTAACCGTGGACACGGCTATTCGAATAGGTTTACACTCTGCAGAGGTTGCACACTTGTGCCACAACATTTGATTTCATCCGTCGGGATAACCCCGAATCATCCTAACACAGTACGCGGATCATCAATCATAACCTTTCACTTACAAACCCTAGTATAGGCACCTCTCCCCATGAGCTTGGCCTCCCAGTGAAGACCAACTGTCAACCTGGGAACTGCACAGGGCTTGGCCGTATAATTCACCTCAATTCACATCATTTCCCAACAACGGAGGCAGCCTCGGCATAATCCCTATGATGTGTGTTCAGAGGGAACCCATACTAAGATGTATAAATTTCTAGTTAAGCCCTACCCATAATCAGGTATTGTGGGGGTACTCAAAAATTGGAAAGGTATCGCATCCAAACCATTATTAGTTTTGAATCAAAAATCACCATCTTCTCCAAGTCATATTCACCTTCAAAAATCATTCAATGGAATGACTGTCATTCCAAGGTTTCAAATTCATTTCAAGTCACATATTCCCATCTAGAGTAGTCAAGTTTTACTATTAGCACTAGCACTAATCATGAGGGGTGCTATCTTGCTTGGCCATCTTTGAGCCTAACTTTACTACTCTAGTAACCTTCTTATCTTAGACCAAAGTTAACTATAAAAGTAACTCATTCATAAAACAAGTAAAAACTTGTAAGGGAAAAATTTGGGATAGGATTGTTGTAAGTAAGGTAAGACTAATGGTGCCTTGTCCCAAAGGGCTTTGCACTTTGCAAGAATATTAGCTTGCAACAATAGATCTTGCATTGGTTTTAGCTTGCCTTGGTGGTTGAGGTGATCAAAGTTCTCTTCTTCTTCTGGGTAGAATCCTTCCTCTTCCTGGTATTCTCCGGTACCAGCGTCTATACACGAATACAAGGATACAATCACCACACGATACTTAAGTAGCCTTAATTAGCCTTAATGGCTCACTCCAAATGAGCTAGCATCATCACTTAGAATTGCTATCAAAAATTATTCTAGGGTTTTCTTACTTAGTGTTAGAGAAATAATTTCCTCTCATTATATATGTAAATGATAGTTTCCATTTAGCCCTTGAGGAAAATAATTTCCTCTCATTGAATCTTCTTAAGATTTAACTTCCTCAAACAATCATACATGAAATCAAGTTGACCTAAGTCAACCTTTCATCATCATTTGGGAAATGATTTAAATGAGGTGGAATACCTCATACAATTTAACAATTCTAATTGTGATTTAAAATCACCAAGTATTTCATGTGAGAGTATTTAGACCAGGGTCATAACTTCATATGAAAGTATTTGGGACAAGATTTAAATGAAGTAAAACACTTCATATGATTTGCAAAATAGTTTTGGACAATATCACTCAACTAAAATAGCCATATAGTCCTTTATTTAATTTGGTACATGATCACCCAAAGTAACCACATCATATTATTGCAGAAACAATTAGTGTAAGTGAAATGTGAGCTATGAGAGTTGAAATCAACTTAATAGCACTTTTGGTTGATTTTTAAGATTTATTTGAATGTTCAAAAGTCTCTGATTTGTTATTTTTGTCACATTAATTCTACAAAAGATTTCAAAGTGAGACCAGTGTGGTTGGATCAAGCATTTCATAAGATTTCCAACAATGTAAAATTCATTGAATTTGGTGCAGTGGATTTGAAACTATTTGAATTTGAAAAGCACACCAGTTTGTATTTTAACAGATTTGTTTTAAAGCAATTTCAAATTGGTGGGCTCGCGCGGAAAAATCTAAACGGGACGGCCCAGCTTCACTGCAGCGCTTAGCAGGCCGTCTGATGGTGGGACCCAGACGTCAGTGACTGAAACTCACCGAATCGGTACGGGAGGCTGAGAGGCGTTGGATCAGAAGCAGATCGGACGGCGGAGAGTCGTCGTCGTCGATGCGAGGGAGGCACTAGCACGGCGGAGGTAGGGGGTCGGCGGCGAGCTGGGGCTCCGGCGAGCTGGGGCTCCGGCGAGCGGCGGCGTTGATGCAGGGTGGCATTGTCGATGACGGCGGAGCTCCTCGAACAAGTCGCAGGTCCTGGGGTGGCGTCTAGCTCCGGCGACTTCTACGGCGGAGCACGGGCGGCGAGGTTGAAATTGGACGGCGGCGCTTAACAATGTTGAGTGGAGAGAGTGCGAGGAGGCTCATAGGAGGGAGGGGAGCCGAGTGGCTTGCTCAGATGAGGAGGAGCGCTCCTTTTATAGGCGCTCGAGGTGGCCGGAGGTCTGTGGCAAACCCGACAATGGCGCGGCAATTCCGGCGAGTGATAGGGGTAGGCGACGGCAGGGCTGCGTAGGTGGCGTCCAGGCGAAGCTAGCGCGCTTGCTGGCTAGGTGGGGGACGGCCAGGTTCGTGCGTGCGACGTCAATGCCGTGCGGCACGGGCGCGGGAGAACGGCGAGCTGGTCGTCGGCGACGGCGCTTGCAAGGACACGGGCGCGTGTCTGGCGGACTGAGGGTGCGGCGGCGAAGCTAACGGTGCTGAGAAGGGGGCCAGAGGTGGCGTCGTGCGTTGGAGCGGCGCGTGGCCAGTGCATGCCTGTGAGCGCGCCCACGACGTCCTCGGCGTGGCCCTGGGCAGCTCTGGGCGCGCGTTGCCCGACGCGTGCAAGCTTCCTCTCCGGCCATGGCGGGCATAGGCGCGTTGAGGAGGGCCAGGGGGAGCAGAGAGACAAGGTTGGTCGGGCTAGATAGGGAAGGATCTAGGGTGGGCATGTCCAAGTGTGACATGGCCGGCATGGCCTTGACATGGCTATGTGTGGCCTCCATCAAGGGTTTTTGTGCTGGTGTTAGAGAGAGAGGGGACCAGGGAGCAAGGTAGGGTTCAAGTGTGAGAGATAGGGTTAGGCAAACACTATTTCAAATAGTGTTGGGATTTGATCATATTTGGAAATCTCAAGTTTTTGTCAAATTTGATTGGTGAAAAGAAATTTGAAAATTGGAAGAGGAGTGGATTGGACTTTCTTCTGATGATTCACAACACACAAGGGTGGTGGTGGAATTTGAAAATAAAAGGAAAGCAAAATCTCAAAGTGTGAGATTGTTGACAAAGTTAAAAAGTCTCAACTTTGCATGAGCATAGACTTTGATCCAAGATGAATTTGAGATGCTGGCCTTTACCAAAGTTGTTCACCTTGATGTGTACTTGGATGTGGTGCAAAGAACTGGGAAAGTTTGATTTGAAAAACTTGAAATCTAGGGGCTCAAAGTAGTGACCAGAATATAAATGGAAGATTTGACCATGATCATATGTGATCAAAATTTGAGTTTGAATTTGATTTGATTTGTGTTTCTTTGATTCCAAAAGTTGTAATAAGTGTTTAATAACATAAAACAACTAATGGTGAAGGCCAAAATGGTCTAGGTCAATGATTTGTAAAAAATGGCATAAGCCATATGTGAGGGTTTGTGATTTTCTAACTTTTTAATCTTTTCTTTTTCTTTGCTTCACTTAGGCATGTGTGAGGTTTATTTAAGGTTAGATTGGGTTGGGTAAAGGGTTCAAACCATTTGGGAAAAGTGTGGGTGCATAGGTCAAGAATTGCTATTATGGCTAAGTGCCACATATGCCTCTATGCATATGTTTAGTTTATTTTTGTTTCTCACTTGGATTGGTGGTTAAGTACTAGGTTAAGTTGGTTGAGGTATTTCAAATCATCTACACAAGGTAGACAAGGAAAAGTTTAGCATTTGCAAAAATAGCCATAGGCTTCCCTAGGCCTTTTTCTTATTTAACATCCTTTCTTTTTATTTGGCTTGTAAATGGATGTGACAAGAGGGATGAGGTTTAGGGTTTAGTGGGGTTTACCATGGTTCATCACCATTTAGCAAAGTAAGAATGGTAGGGGTCAAGATTTACATATTAGGGCTAATTGCCCACATGTGTCTTTTTATTTTATTTTGGTTTCTCAAAATTGATCCACTTTGTTTTGAGATGGTTAGGGTTTTAGGTTTTTGGAAATATGTTCAAGGTAACAAACAAACAATCATGGAGATACACAAGCGTTAGGTATGAGCACTATGCATAGTACCCTATGTAAGAAAAGTTTTTGTTGGTTCTCATTTTTGGAAAAAGGAAATTCATTTTATCTTTGTTTTAAAATTTGGGATGTTACAGGCCGCCCAGTCCGCGTCCGAGTAGGCAACGAGATCGGTCGACGTCGAGGGCGAAGCATGCAGCGACAAGCCATAGCCCATGGTACCACAAACGTAGCGGAGAATCCGCTTCACCGCGACCCAATGAGCATCCCGAGGGGCATGCATATGCAAGCACACCTGCTGCACAGCGTACTGGAGCTCCGGACGTGTCAACGTCAAGTACTGGAGGGCACCGACGATGGAGCGGTAGAGTGGCGCGTCGGAAGCCAGCGAGCCATCACTGGCTGAGAGCTTGGCCTTCGTGTCGACATGAGTCGGTGCAGGGTTGCAGTTAAGCATCCCTGCACGCTCGAGGAGCTCGTGGGCATACTTCCGCTGATGAAGGAAGGACGCGTCCGCACGCCGGACAACCTTGATGCCGAGGAAGTAGTGGAGCGGTCCGAGATCCTTCAACGCGAACTCAGCGCGAAGACTGTCGGTGAGCTGTCGAAGAAGACCAGCGGTGGAGGCCGTCAAGATGATGTCGTTGGAGACGGTCTGGTAGAACCAGCGGATGATGGTGGCGTCGATCGCGAGCCACTCGGGGTCGTGCGGCATGGCGAGGAGGACGATGGTGCCGTCGACGTGATCGAGGAGATCATACTCGCGGAAGAGCAGCCCGAAGTACGTTTTCCACGGGAAGAAGTTGGCAGCGGTGGTGGAGAGCGTCACCGGCACGCGCTCGGCGATGGGGATGTCGCGGATGACGGCGACGGAGGGGCCGGCGAAGGGGTTGCTGCTACTGGAGCGGGAGGAGAAGGGATCGAAGGGGCCGGAGGAGGAGAAGGCCAGGGCGGAAGCGATGGTGGTGGTGGTGGGAGGGAGGCCGGCGGCGGCCGGGGTGGGGAGGGCGGCGGCTAGGGCTAGGGTTGGGGAGGAGGCGGCGGCGCCCAAGGAGGGGCGGCGGCTAGGGCTAGGGAGGGGAGGGGCCGGCGGCGGCTAGGTCAGGGCCGGAGGGCCTCTGATACCATGTAGAGAAGTATTGGAGATTGCACAGCACCAATAGGGCCGGCTGCTCATGTATATATAGACGGACACATGTACAATTACAGGTACAACCCTGACAAAACACGGGGACATATACCTAGTACAATATGTTACTCAACAGTTAGAGATAAGTACGTGCAAATGGTAGCTACGAGGAATAGTATATGCTCAAGTGTACCAGCCGGAAGACTAGCTCTAGTTTTGACTAGGTTAGTCAAAAGAGAAGGTGCATGTCCTGCATAGTCCTTGCATGTAGCTGCGTTCAGGATGTGGCCGTTTGGCTTACCAAGTGCGTGCTAGGTAGTGGGTCAGTGGGTGCGTATAAGCTGTGATGGACTGATGGTCAGGCTATTTAACCCCATGTAATGAGATGAGTTAAATGCTATATATATGTATCCATATACACCTATGAATATTTTGTGCATTACAACTATTCTACAAGAAAGAGTGGAAAATGTAGCACTTGTTGTTGTAAAGGGAGTCTCACGGCAAAACTTATGTGTTCTTCCTTGATACGTGAGAGAGTAGAGAGAGGTAGAAGACGAAGAGGGAGCTGCACCTATTATCAAGTTTAAAGTTTCATCCTATTTATTTTCGTGTAACCAAGTCACCGGCCGGAAGCTCTGTCAGTCTTCACGCACAATGCTGCGGCTGTGTGTAGATAAGCTTAATAGTCTGGATTAGATAGGAATAAGTCCAAGTAGAGGCTAGCTACAAGTGTGCTGCCTTGGCCTGGTCGTGTGTGATGTTGAAGTGAGACGCGCAAGTAGAGGCTAGCTACAAGTGTGCTGCCTTGGACCTGTCTAATCTGGTTAATGAAATGAGCACAGTTGATAGGATGGGATCGGGTGTCTTGGAGGCCATCCTTTTGCTTTCTGGTTGACCGGCCCCTTATATTTCCAATGTAGGGTTAAAGGAGCTTGTGATCACTGCATGTTGGTGCATATGGTGGCAGCGTAGATATCTCCCATCAGGAACTAGTCTCCTCACCAGCAAAATTTGCTCAAGCTATCTAGGCAATTACTATAAACTACTATAGAGTTTCTAAGAAGAATGCACTTACTCGCATTGAGGGCTGGGAGAAACCCAAAAAAGAGTACTGCAAATTAAATGTGGATGCATCCTTTTATGCTAAGACCTTTAAAGGTGCTACAGTACGGTCATCTGCGATGATCATGGAGGATTTGTTGCTGGTAGTAGTTGCGGAATTCCTTCAGTCTCTGATGCCGCGACTACGGAAACTTTGGCTCTTCAAGACGGTCTTCGTTTGGCTGGGCAGATTGGGTGCTCGAAGATTATTGTTAGCAGTGATTGTATGGACGTTATTTCGACCATGCTTGAAGGAGGTAACTCTATTGGAGCAGTAGCTGCGATCTATGAGGAGTGCACTTTCTTGGCTAGAAGTTTTGCCCATGTCCTGTTTGCTTGGTGTGATAGAGCTAGTAATATAGTAACTCATACTTTTGCTTGTAAGGCGGAGGGACCCCATACCACTTGGTTGGAGGATCCACCAGATTTTACTTGAGCTTCTCACAAACGATGTAACTATATACTAATCCCGAAGCGGTGCATGCGCGCGTGCGTGCATGCGTGCGCGCGTGTGTGTGTACGTGTGTGTGTGCGTGTGCGTGCGTGTGTGCGTGCGTGTGTGCTTGGAGGGGGGAGGGGGCATGGTTGTAGTGGCGGGGGATCAGATGTGGTACAAGAGCGGGTGGCGCACATGAAATCACGCCAAAAAAATCCAAAACCTACCTCCTTGAATGACAACTATTACCTATAATTTCGTGTAGCATCCGGTTGCAGTGGAGATGTGCTAGGATTGCTACGTGTTTAGAGATTCCCCATTATTTTTTGTGTGGTGAGCTATAACTTGTGAATACGAGCTCCAGTTGAGGCGGTTGATACGTCTCCAACGTATCCATAATTTCTGACGTTCCATGCTTGTTTTATGACAATACTTACATGTTTTGCTTGCACTTTATGATGATTTCATGCATTTTCCGGAACTAACCTATTAACAAGATGCCACAGTGTCAGTTCCTGTTTTCTGCTGTTTTTGGTTCCAGAAAGGCTGTTCGGGCAATATTCTCGGAATTGGACGAAATCAACGCCAAACATCTTATTTTTCCCGGAAGCATCCAGAACACCGAAGGAGAGTCGGAGAGGGGCCAGGGGGCCACCACACAACATGGCGGCGTGGCCCCAGGCCTGGCCGCGCCGGCCTACTGTGAGGGGGGCCCAGGCACCCTCCGACTCCGTCTCTTCGCCTATATAAGTCATTTCGACCTAAAAACGTGATACCAATTGACGAAAATTCAGAAAGACTCCAGGGGCGCCGCCGCCATCGCGAAAATCCAATTCGGGGGGACAGAAGTCTCTGTTCTGGCACCCTGCCGGGACGGGGAAGTGCCCCCGGAAGCCATCTCCATCAACGCCACCGCCTCCATCATGCTCCGTGAGTAGTTCCCCCATGGACTACGGGTTCTAGCAGTAGCTAGTTGGTATTCTCTCCTCCATGTACTTCAATACAATGATCTCATGAGCTGTCTTACATGATTGAGATTCATCTGATGTAATCGGTGTTGTGTTTGTTCGGATCCGATGGATGATACATTATGATTAGTCTATCTATAAAGTTTGTGAAGTTATTGTTGCTGCAATCTTGTTATTCTTAATGCTTGTCACTAGGGCCCGAGTGGCATGATCTTAGATTTAAGCTCTATACTTATTGCTTAGATTGTATCTGCAAGTTCTATGCACATGTCACTGTCCGGAACCAAAGGCCCCGAAGTGATAGAAATCGGGACAACCGGAGGGGATGGCGGTGATGTGAGGATCACATGTTTTCACGGAGTGTTAATGCTTTGCTCCGGTACTCTATTAAAAGGAGTACCTTAATATCCAGTAGATTCCCTTGAGGCCCGGCTGCCACCGGCTAGTAGGACAAAAGATGTTGTACAAGTTTCTCATTGCGAGCACGTATGACTATATATGGAAAACATGCCTACATAATTAATAATCTTGATGTTCTGTCTTAATGCTTTGAATCCTATCAATTGCCCAACTGTAATTTGTTCACCCAACACTTGTCACTTATTGGAGAGTTGCCACTAGTGTAGATCGCTGGGAACCCCGGTCCATCTCTCATCATTATATACTCGTTCTATATGTCATTGGGAGTAGTACCAACTATTTTCTGGTGCCATTGCTCATGTGCCATTGCTGCTGTGTTACTGTTACTATTGCTCTCATATTACTGCTGCTTTCACATCACCCCTGTTACTAGTGCTTTTCCAGGTGCAGCTGAATTGACAACTCAGTTGTTAAGGCTTATAAGTATTCTTTACCTCCCCTTGTGTCGAATCAATAAATTTAGGTTTTACTACCCGCGAAGACTGCTGCGATCCCCTATACTTGTGGGTTATCAAGACTGTTTTCTGGCGCCGTTGCCGGGGAGGCATAGCTCTACTTATAAGTTCACCTGGGGAGTACACTCTACCTCTCTCTCTGTTTTATTTTATTTTGTTTTTCTTAGTTTACTTTCGTCTAGTTTCTTTGTGCTTAGTTTATTTTTGTCTAGTATTATATTGCTTAGTTTACTTTTGTCTAGTTTCTTTTTGTCTTGTTTTATTTTCTTATATACCCAAAAATTCATAAAAAATTGAAAAATCCAAAAATTAAAAACTGTTGTTATGGAGGAACGCATGACCATGTTGGAGCTTATAGAATTATATAATAATTATAGAGAATCAAGAACGGGTAAAGTAATGAGTGCTGTGATAGAAAAATTGAATACAATTGCTAAAATCTTGCTTAAACGCCATGATATAAATTGTTGCTCTAAAGAGGATACTAAACATCTTAAATTTCAATGTGGCTTTAGTGAAGAAGTTTTAATTAAGAACTATAATTGGAATAACTATATTCACCTTGGGTTCGAAGAGGTAGAACAATTTGTCATATTTATGGGAGCCTCTGAGATAGAATCCTTCATGGCTAAAAATTATGAAACTTGTGTTGTTTGTAAGGACCTTAAAGATTATGTCTCTTCTATCCTTAATTTTTGCATAGAAAGCTATAGTGATAATCCTTATATCATTGATTATAAAGAGAGATTCATTAATGCACAGGAATGCACTCACAATTTGCAGGAACCTGTGGAAGAAGAAACTGATGAACCTGAAAGCTCATTGGATGAAAAAGAGGAGGAAATTGATGAACCTGAAAGCTCATTGGATGAAAAAGAAGAGGAGAGCGGCGAACAAAAGGGGGAAGAATGGATTAGCTACCCATGCCAACCTTCTAATGAGAGTAACTCTTTATCTCTTACATTATTTGATTGTCCTCCATGCTTACCGAAAGAGGTTGAATGTTATGTTCCTGTGGATTCTCTTGAAATAGTACCTATGAGTAAAACTTGTGAGAATAATTATGCTACTGTTATTTATGATAATCCATGCTACTTTGATAAATCTTATGATAATGCTTTGTTTGTGCCTGATGTCGAAATGCATGGTACTAAAGAGTTTTGCATAGCAAATGTTTATGATAAAGCTCTAGATGATGGTCCTATGTTACTTGATAATATTAATTGTACTACTAATGAAAATGGGATTGGAGAGTTCTTGACTTTATGTATGAGTCCCATAGCTCTTGAGATTGATCAATCACCTTGTTATATTATTGATAAAAGTGGATTTGAAAGTTTTAATCCCACTATTTCTGAACTTGATAAAAATTATATGTTTATGGATCATGAGAAACATGCTTTATGTGATAGTTATATTGTTGAGTTTATTCATGAAGCTACTAAAAATTATTATGAGAGAGGAAAATATGGTTGTAGAAATTTGCATGGTACTAAAACACCTCTCTATGTGCTTAAAATTTTGAAGTTACTCTTGTTTTATCTTCTTATGCTTGTCACTTTGTTCTTCATGAATTTATTTGTGTACAAGATTCCTATGCATAGGAAGTGGGTTAGACTTAAATGTGTTATGGATTTGCCTTTTGATGCTCTCTTTTGCTTCGACTCTTATTTCTTGCGAGTGCATCATTAAAACTGCTGAGCCCATCTTAATGGCTATAAAGAAAGAACTTCTTGGGAGATAACCCATGTGTTTATTTTGCTACTGTTTTGTTGTGTTTTGGAAGTTGTTACTACTGTAGCAACCTCTCCTTATCTTTATTTTATTGCAATTTTGTGCCAAGTGAAGCCTCTAATCGAAGGTTGATACTAGATTTGGATTTCTGCGCAGAAACAGATTTCTATCTGTCACGAATCTAGGCTGTTTTCTCTGTAGGTAACTCAAAAAAATCTGCCAATTTACGTGCCTGTTCCTCAGATATGTGTGCAACTTTCATTATTTTTGAGTTTTCTGATTTGAGCAACGGAAGTACCTCTTTAAAATTCGTCTTTACTGGCTGTACTGTTTTGGCAGATTCTGTCTCTGTTTTTTGCATTGTCTCTTGTGGACTTTAAGCAAGGCTTTCTAGACGTGGAGAGCTGTAGCTAATGTTTTATTGAGTTCTTGCAATGTGTCACTACAGGACCAAGGTGGATTCAAATTTTTTTGAGTACTAACCCCTCTAATGAAGTTTATGAGAAGTTTGGTGTGAAGGAAGTTTTCAAGGGTCAAGAGAGAAGGATGATATATGATCAAGAAGAGTGAAAAGTCTAAGCTTGGGAATGCCCCCGTGGTTCATCCCTGCATATTTCAAGAAGACTCAAGCGTCTAAGCTTGGGGATGCCTTGGGCATCCCCTTCTTCATCAACTTATCAGGTTTCTTCTATTGAAACTATATTTTTATTCGGTCACGTCATATGTGCTTTACTTGGAGCGTCTGTATGTTTTATTTTTGTTTGTGTTTGAATAAATTCGGATCCTAGCAATCCTTGTTTGGGAGAGAGACACGCTCCGCTGGTTCATATGAACACATGTGTTCTTAGCTTTTAATTTTCATGGCGAAGGTTGAAACTGCTTCGTTAATTGTTATATGGTTGGAAACGGAAAATGCTACATGTAGTAATTGGTATGATGTCTTGAATAATGTGATACTTGGCAATTGTTGTGCTCATGATTAAGCTCTTGCATCATATACTTTCCACCTATTAGTGAAGAAATACATAGAGCTTGCTAAAATTTGGTTTGCATGATTGGTCTCTCTAAAGGTCTAGATAATTTCTAGTAAGGGTCGAACAACAAGGAAGACAGTGTAGAGTATTATAATGCTTGCAATATGTTCTTATGTAAGATTTGCTGTACCGGTTCATACTTGTGCTTGCTTCAAATAGTCTTGCTAGCCTAAGCCTTGTATCGAGAGGGAATACTTCTCGTACATCCAAAACCTTGAGCCAACCACTATGCCATTTGTGTCCACCATACCTACCTACTACATGGTATTTCTCCGCCATTCCAAAGTAAATTGCTTGAGTGCTACCTTTAAACAATTCAAAATTTATCACCTCTGATTTGTGTCAATGTTTTATAGCTCATGAGGAAGTATGTGGTGTTTATCTTTCAATCTTGTTGGGCAACTTTCATCAATGGACTAGTGGCTTCATCCGCTTATCCAATAATTTTGCAAAAAGAGCTGGCAATGGGATTCCCAGTCCCAAATTAATTAACAAAAAATAGACACTCCTCCATGGTATGTGAAATGTTGGAAGGCACCCGAGGATTCGGTTAGCCATGGCTTGATAAAGCAAAGGTGGGGAGGAGTGTCATCATAATAAAACTAAAATAAAAAAAAGCACTCCTTCATGGTATGAGATTGTTAGCAGGCACCCGAGTGCCACCCAAAAATAAAATAAAATGGGAGCCGCTCTTTAAAGGTTTATCTGGCAAGGGGGTTAGAGTGCCCACTACCATTCGTTGACAACAACAAACACCTCTCAAAATTTTTCTTTTTATGCTCTCTTTATGATTTCAAAACCAAAGCTCTAGCACAAATATAGCAATCAATGCTTCCCTCTGCGAAGGGCCTTTCTTTTACTTTGTGTTGAGTCAGTTTACCTACTTCCTTCCATCTTAGAAGCAAACACTTGTGTCAACTGTGCATTGATTCTTACATACTTGCTTATTTGCATTCATCATATTACTCTATGTTGACAATTATCCATGAGATATGCATGTTGAAAGTTGAAAGCAACCGCTGAAACTTATATCTTCTTTTGTGTTGCTTCGATGCCTTTACTTTGAATCTATTGCTTTATGAGTTAACTCTTATGCAAGGCTTTTGATACTTGTCTTGAAAGTACTATCCATGAATTTTTTTGCTATATGTTATCTATTTGTTAGCAACTATAGATCATTGCCTTGAGTCACTGCATTCATCTCATATGCTTTACAATAGTATGATCAAGGTTATGTAAGTAGCATGTCACTACAGAAATTATTCTTTTTATCGTTTACCTACTCGAGGACGAGTAGGAACTAAGCTTGGGGATGCTGATACGTCTCCAACGTATCCATAATTTCTGACGTTCCATGCTTGTTTTATGACAATACTTACATGTTTTGCTTGCACTTTATGATGATTTCATGCATTTTTCGGAACTAACCTATTAACAAGATGCCACAGTGCCAGTTCCTGTTTTCTGCTGTTTTTGGTTCCAGAAAGGCTGTTCGGGCAATATTCTCGAAATTGGACGAAATCAACGCCAAACATCTTATTTTTCACGGAAGCATCCAGAACACCGAAGGAGAGTCGGAGAGGGGCCAGGGGGCCACCACAACATGGCGGCGCGGCCCCAGGCCTGGCCGCGCCGGCCTACTGTGAGGGGGGCCCAGGCACCCTCCGACTCCGTCTCTTCGCCTATATAAGTCCTTTCGCCCTAAAAACGCGATACCAATTAACGAAACTCCAGAAAGACTCCAGGGGCGCCGCCGCCATCGCGAAACTCCAATTCGGGGGGACAGAAGTCTCTGTTCCGGCACCCTGCCGGGACGGGGAAGTGCCCCCGGAAGCCATCTCCATCAACGCCACCGCCTCCATCATGCTCCGTGAGTAGTTCCCCCATGGACTACGGGTTCTAGCAGTAGCTAGTTGGTATTCTCTCCTCCATGTACTTCAATACAATGATCTCATGAGCTGCCTTACATGATTGAGATTCATCTGATGTAATCGATGTTGTGTTTGTTGGGATCCGATGGATGATACATTATGATTAGTCTATCTATAAAGTTTGTGAAGTTATTGTTGCTGCAATCTTGTTATTCTTAATGCTTGTCACTAGGGCCCGAGTGGCATGATCTTAGATTTAAGCTCTATACTTATTGCTTAGATTGTATCTGCAAGTTCTATGCACATGTCACTGTCCGGAACCAAAGGCCCCGAAGTGACAGAAATCGGGACAACCGGAGGGGATGGCGGTGATGTGAGGATCACATGTTTTCACGGAGTGTTAATGCTTTGCTCCGGTACTCTATTAAAAGGAGTACCTTAATATCCAGTAGATTCCCTTGAGGCCCGGCTGCCACCGGCTGGTAGGACAAAAGATGTTGTACAAGTTTCTCATTGCGAGCACGTATGACTATATATGGAAAACATGCCTACATAATTAATAATCTTGATGTTCTGTCTTAATGCTTTGAATCCTATCAATTGCCCAACTGTAATTTGTTCACCCAACACTTGTCACTTATTGGAGAGTTACCACTAGTGTAGATCGCTGGGAACCCCGGTCCATCTCTCATCATTATATACTCGTTCTATATGTCATTGGGAGTAGTATCAATTATTTTCTGGTGCCATTGCTCCTGTGCCATTGCTGCTGTGTTACTGTTACTATTGCTCTCATATTACTGCTGCTTTCACATCACCCCTGTTACTAGTGCTTTTCCAGGTGCAGCTGAATTAATAACTCAGTTGTTAAGGCTTATAAGTATTCTTTACCTCCCCTTGTGTCGAATCAATAAATTTAGGTTTTACTATCCGCGAAGACTGCTGCGATCCCCTATACTTGTGGATTATCAGCGGTCCTGGAGGCTTTGGAAATCTCCCATAGTGTTAGAGTTTATCGTTCTTTGATCATGCTTCTTTGTCAATCTCTACTTCTCGAGGCATTGTGGTCGGGGCCGAAAAATCAGACCCCTCATGGCTGGGTGGAGGATATATATATGGCACATGACCATAATCATGTTGCTCGTCTAGTGCCATCTCACAACAAGGTTGATCGTCGCCTTGGAGCTCTAGTTTTTTGGCGATCTCACGAACAAATGATACCAGAGGTATACGTTGTGACGGAGCTTCAACCCATCAAGGCAGCAGATCAACCGCCGGTGCCCCAGTGTTGTCCACGAGAGAGGCGGGCCCCCACAAAGCATGGCAACACGGCCAATTTTCTCGCTGGCACATGTGTGCATTAATGCGTGCGGCTCCGCCTGCCGACGTGAGCCCCGAACAGCCCTCGTCTGTGACGCGCTACTTCCTCGTTCGAAGGAGAGGTAGAGGAGTAGGAAATTCGTGTCCATCACCGCCGCTAGGTTCCTGGCGCTGGAGGGCGCGATATCTGGCACCGACTTCGGCAGTGGGTGAGACAGCGGCTTCTCTCCCAGCGCATTGACCTAACCAGAATTATGCCCTGGTGTAAAAAAAAAACCAATCTTTTTGCAACTTGTACTAGTTGCTGTTAAATCATGAATTTCTTCTGTAGGTTGTATATTTACTGCATGAACTGGATTGTGTTTCTGTCAGTGCTAATTTGCTTGCCTAGGTTTGGACTGTATATGAAATCCACTTTGGCATATATATGAAATCCTAGGACATGGAATTGTTCCGTTGTATAAATCCACTTTGGCGTATATATAGGGCCTGTTTGGTTCCTAGCCACACTTTGCCAAGCCTAACTTTGGCAAGTGTGGCAGCCACAAAAGTGTGGCTAGGATTTTGGAAGCCACAAAGTGTGGCAAAAGTAGGCAAAAAATTCACTCTATAACAAGTGGGCCATATGAATAGTGAAGTGTGGCAGCTCTAAAGTGTGGCAAGAACCAAACACATGCCAAGTTGCTAAACTTTGGCTTGGTAAAATGTGGCTGGGAACCAAACAGACCCATAGTCATTTCATACGGAATTTTCCATGTACGTTTGCTAGTATTGGTTATGGATATCATGATGTTGTATTATAAAGATTGAGATAGATCTCCGGCCGGCTCATTATTCAGATTTGTATCGTGCTTGAAGTGATGCATACGCAACATCACCGCCTTATTGTTTTCTCGGACGCAAATGATGTAGCATGATTCAGTTTTATTCGTGATTAAGTTAACGGATATACGGAGTGTTCGTGCTTGTCCGTTATCGGATTTTTTTTTTGTCCCCTTTTTGCATGGTCATGAAATCACTAGCTCTGAGTAAATCTCTGTTCTTAATCTGAAGTAACTCACTTTGATGCAGAGTTGCATACGCAATGGGCAAATGAAGGAAATGAAGCAGCGCGCTTGAAAGGAGAATGAAAATAGGGAGGCATATGGAGTGCAGCCAACTCGTTGGCAGTTAATTAATGAAGTACGGAGGAGGAGTAATGAATTCGTGAATTTGAAACCCGAAAAATTTAAAAAGTGGCTAGCCTGGCCGTGAAACGTGGGAGGTGTACTAGTAGTTTTGTTTTGAAGGAGTTGTACTAGTAGTATTTAGCTGGAGGAGTAGGCGATTTACACAAAAATAATTTTTTTGGAAAAAAATACACGAAATAATCCTCCTATTTAACACCTCTAACCCTTTTGTGTGGCGTCCGTGCGAAGGACGCCACACCTGTCTATGTGGCGTCCGTGGGAGCGGTGCCACACATTGCTAGCTGGCAGGCTCGAGCCGCCACGTGTGATAGCATGTGTGATGCTCTTGCGAATGTGGCACCCTTGCGAAGAGCGTCACACAAAAAGGTTAAAATCGTGAAATAGTTTGGCCGAAGAGTTATTTTTGTGTTTTTATTCCTAAAAAAGGTTATTTTTGCGTAAGGTGTGCAGGTGCACCGGTGCACGTAGTACGAGCCCAGGCATGACTCGTTGAATCTTGAGTGGACGAGTGGGGTGCCGCTAAAAAAAGGGAGACCTTTGGGAAGGCCTGTTCGGAACGCGGGGTGTGCTGACCGCTCGACGCGTGGCAGCACCTGGATGCTTCCGCGAGAGCAGGTTCCGTGGACTCCTCCCGACGCACGTAAGTACAGCCGCGCGTACGTGCGCCTCCGCGTCCGCTCGCGTACGGCGTCTCCGACCGAGCAACGTCGATGAAACTAGCCTGAAAAGGATAGCACAACACACACGAGCGAGTACAGTCGCGCAGATGAGCGAGTACAGTGGCGCATAACACACGAGTACAGTTGAACACATAGGCGAGTACAAGTACAGTCGTGCACACGAGCAGGTACAGCCACGCACAACACACGAGTACAGTTGAACACACGAGCGAGTATAAATACAGTCACGCAGACGAGCAGGTACAAACGCGCATACGAGCAGGTACAGTCGTGAACACGAGCAAGTACATGTACAGACGTAAAGTGCACACACGAGCAGGTACAGTCGCGCGTAAGTACAGGTACAGTCCCGCACACGGGCGAGTACAGTTAGCGAGTAAGGGAAAACTGCACCAAACACACTAAAAATAGAAGTACTTTTCAGTTGAAACACAGGTACAGTTAGGTACACACCACAGGTACAATCATACTATTATTGGAAGTACGAAAAAAAAGTATCTCCAAACCTATCAACATGGGATCTAGTTTCGAAGATCTCGACGCGAGGATCTCAAAAGTGAAAACGGTTCGCAATTTGGACTTAAGGTTCTCAAGATATTTCATTTTGAAAAAAACGAATCTAGAAGAAAAAGGGAAAAACTGACTCAACTCAGTCTTCTCTCTCCTCCCCCATCCCCACCTTGCTTCCCTTTGCGACACGTGGCGAGCAGGGAGACCACTTCCCAGAGATTTTCTGGCACCACAGCGCGCCAATTGTCGCGTGCGGAATGAGTTGCCTTCCCTTCGCGAAGGTCGGCCTTTTTCTAGAGTTTTCCGGACGAGTGCAGGAAATTAATTGATGCAGCTAATGAATGGCCCGCATGATGCGTACTCCTATATAGAGCTGGTGCGTTTTGTTCACGTCTCGTCAGCTAGCTAGCCGGTAATTAATTAATTATTAGGCGCCGCTACCGTAGCTGGAGTAGTGTTTAACTAGATTTAGATGTGCGCCTTGGCGCACGACCCCGTAGAATTCGAATTAAATCATAACATGTTTAGCAGCGATAAACATTATCACAGATAATGTTATATAGCAGGCTAAGAGAACAGCCACGTTTTCCTACCAAAATTCTTAGATTTTGGGATGCAGCTTGTTTGTTGTCTTTTGTATAGGTAAACCGATGATAAAACACTATGTTAGGTATCGATATATAAACAATTAGTAGAGGACTAACTCATGTTAATCGTAGTAATGTACTTTAAACCATGATGATAGAATTTTATGGTGAACACCAATAATGTAGCAACTAATTAAGCAGATGCTCAAATTTTAAGTTGCGGCTTGCCGAGGAGGCCCCTTCTTTTGTATTGTTAAATAGTCCATAAAACCCTTATATCAACCACCATGACACTTACTCCTCGATAGAAGTTGCAAGGAAAAGATCTTTCGGTAGAAGTCCCGCAAAAAGATCGACGAATTGAAGATCCTATGAATCTAGAAGGGTGAAAAGACCAAAATCAATAGAAGTGCAAGCAAATGACCCAAAGGTAGAAGTGCAAGCAAAAGATCAAGATTGGTAGAAGTCACCAAAGAGATACAATAGGATTCGATAAGGAACCCGGGTGATATGGAGCCAACAAAGAGACAGCCTTGAAAAACGAAGGGAAACATATTACATATTAGTAGTCTAAGTTTGCAATTATGGTATAAATATGTTTAGTGTTTCATACATCAAACGGAAGAAAAAACAACGTGATACAACATAATTTACGCGCTAGTGGTGTTTACTTCTTGGTGTATATAGTTACTTTACGATCAACAATATAAGATATGATACGATCAATAGAAGAAGATGAGACGAATAGTGGAGTAAGCCCATATAGTGATCATGAAGTGATTAAAAAGAGAATGTAGTAATATTTTCTTCCCAAATAGAAGAGATGAGGTGATCAATAAAAAAGGTCGTAATATCTTTTGTGAATAAAAGGGGTACGTAACAGATAACAGAGTACATTTAGATGTGCGCCTTGGCGCACGATCCCGTGAATTTCACCCGAATTTATATTTTGTATAAAAACGATAAAAATCAGGTAGAACATGATAATATTTTTTCTTAGGTTCAAAACGAAGTTCATAAGATGAAATTGGGACAAAACACATAAAATTACAAATGGGGTAGCAAACGTTTATATACAATCAGAAAATAGAAATAGAAAAGATATGTTACAATAAAGACTGAATTCCACTTGTTACCCACCGAGTAAAAATTCATGTAGATTATCCTTTTTAAAAGCATTGAACCCCCGTTTTCTAATGTGTACATTAGGAAAGTTGCCAGGTGATCATCAGGATCCGAAAATATTAAAACAACGGCGAGGAGTGGACCATGTGGATGAAATAAGTCATCGGCATAATCGTCGATGATGCCCTTCTATATTTACACATTTTGTCGCGCCACATTGGCGTATCATGCCTATCATATCTAAAAATTACATGCAAAATGCTAAACTGGAGTTAAACCGTGTGCAAAGTCTCCTAAATTGGATATTTTGGTAAAAGTTTCACTAAATAGGGTAAATATGTGTCACACATGCACAACTACAGGGTAAAAAGTAGAATTCACTCTACAATAAATAAGACTATGGTTCTGTCAAAAGCAACAAAAGTAACAAATGAATAGCAAAAACATCCACGTAGCTGCCTATGGGTATGATATGCTAGCTGATAAGAATGAAACACAACCACTATTTATGTACATTATCTTCAGTCTTTTGCTGAACAACTTTGCACAACTTGATAATACTTGCTCCATGTTCTAACATAATTGACCAATATGTACACATTATTTAAATATCATCAGGTTTACTAACAAAATACTTCTCTTTCCAATTTATTCAACAAAGTACATAAGAAAAGTTACAAATAATTGGCCAGCATGTAGCAATGTAACCCGCGATCCAAATGTTTACGCGCTATTAACGGTCTAAGAATCATGCGCACATTGACTTAACACATGGATGTGTTTTGTACAAAGATAAATTAAATAGCAGCATAAGAATGATCCTAGTCAAAATTTAGTTCAGATTGGTGGCTTGCCTATTTTTCTGGACTAACTCAGCATGTTTGGATTCTGGACTCTGAGCATGATCAATCACTGGGAATCATTCAATCAGAAGGATGTACAAAGCCGAGATCTACAAAGAAAGAAATAAAGGATTGAAGAATTATAAACATGCTAGTGAACTCAGAAACAAGAAATTACTAAAGGGACGTTATATACAAAAATAAGCTAAAAATCCCAGAAGGTTCTATCAATTATGTCCGCAATCTTTCTACCATGCAAAATATTGTGTATGCTAGAACATGGCATGAGAAAAAAACTTAGGTGGATTTTCTTAGTCATATGTGCGTTAAAACCTGTCAATATGATATACACGAAAGAGCCGGACCACTTTTACAACTACGTACTACAGAATCGAGTCACCCAAACCTTGAGTACGCACCTAATAGAGAGAATTCCTTATTTGGCCCTAGCTGAAACTTGCCTTCCTTTCTTGGCCCTGGCAAAAAATTTCTTCCTTTCTTGACACACAAAGTTTGGTTGGTTCCTTTTATGACCCTCTAGTACAATTTGAGCACTAACGGTGTTAAGTAGTTGTCTAAGATGACAATTTTACCCCTGCTGCAATATATGACAAAATGACACCGAAAAAGCTGTGATATAGTATGTGGAACGTTAGAACCAAATATATCATCACATATGCTCATCACAATGTCGATGGAGAAGCACATAGATAGCTGGAACCAAGGGTAGAGGCACAGGGTAACTCTTGTACATAACCCGGTCCAATAAAATGACCCCAGCGAAAAATGATCTTGACCCTAGCTAATCAGGTTCCAGTCACGTGTATGTCCACACGTCTTGGCCCAAAACACTCAACATGGAAGCCCATCGTTTGCTGAATCGCTCGATCGAGGACAACGCTCGCTCGTCATCCCGTCGTTACCCTGGGTATTTTTTCCCGAAGTCGCTCGTGTAGTCGCATAGATCACTAGCAGTCCCTTGTCGCCAACTCCCCTCCGCTGTGACGAATACTTTTGCACGATCCGTTTCTCTTTTCTTTCCAGTGAGTGATCTACCGATGCAGCTAGGGGTATATAAGTCTAGAAAAAAAAAGTTTGACGGAAGTAGCTAACGGAATTGACGGTAGGGCCAAATAAGGAACCAATCAAACTTTATGTGTCAAGAAAGGAAGAACAAAATTTCCAGGGCCAAGAAAGGAAGGCAAACTTCAGCCAGGGCCAAATAAGGAATTCTCTCCCTACAATACACCCTGCGAACAACAATGGCATTGGAGTTTAAAGCAAGGAACAAAAAAATACTTCTCAAGCCAGCACACATGGCTGCACGTAGCAAGACACCATGATGAGATCATGGATCGGAATTTGGGAAGGTACCTTGCTGAGTGCTGGCAACGGTCCTGGCGGCGAGTACAACAGAAATCTTAAGACAGATCTTTGGATGCATGTACAGCCAAAATTTTATGCCGCCATACAAATTGCACGGAGCAAGTTTTGAGCACACACAATCTTCCATTGGTAGGCAACACTGCAATTTTAGAGCTCAACACATCAGGCAAAATCTTGAAACGGAGATGAGTACAGAAGTATATGGAAAGCAAGCTTCAGTTCAGTAAACCAGTAAATCCACATAATCATGAGGGAGAACAGATTACCTTTTTGGTCTTCCCTACCCAAATAGAGCATCAAGGATACTCTAAACCTTCTCAATGATCCTGTACACCAAAGCCTGGTAATTTCAATTCGAAAGAAGATTCAAACAACCATGAATCATTTAGTTTAAGAAGCACTGGATAAACTTTCTTACCTCAACATGGATTAAGTATAGACAATCTAAAACTGTAGCTCAAGTGCGTAAATACTACGTGCATACAAAGTAACAGAAAGCATGTCCCTTTTATTAAAGAGGTGGCAAAACACATGAACAAAGTTGTGATTTCTGGCAGCTAGGTAGTATAAACAAAACATTTAATTCCAGGCTAGCACATAATAGGAGAAAACAATTACATGTGCAACAGATATAAAAAAATAATCCAAGTTGGTCACCTCACGATTAATTGCTCGAAATTTTTATTGCTGCCCATACTGGCCAAGCTCTTGACCGGCCGCAAACGGCACATGTTATTTTTACTCAGGCCTTTTTTGTGCTTCATGACCTAGCAGAAATCCTCGCGAGAAGCTAGCTAAAACTCGCTATTAATCAAAAAAGACAGAAAGATTTTATAAAATCTTTGTTTGTGTGTATTTGGCCGAGAGATATATGAGTTTGTGCAGGTGCCAAAACAACATCACAATCCTTGATGTAGGCTCAACAAACAACTCCCATGCAGAACTATAACAAGTAACATGCTACGAAGGATCATATTTGTGGAAACCCCAACCTGAAACTTGATCAAGGAACAAATCACTCATATCATCGATGGCATGGAGAACTGAACCCATGGCTTATAATTTATTTAGACGAACTAAAAAGTTTCAGAGTATAAAAAACATAGCACACAATAAAAGGAAACACCTTCTGCAGCGGCACACCTAAGATCAACATATTCTTGCGCCTCTAGTTCTGGAGGAGGCGGAGCCGGGCGGCCGCTGTGCAGGACGGTGATAGTCGGGCAAGGTCATCACATATACTGAGGCTACAATGTTGCAGTGGTGTGCAAATGTGCAGGGAAACATTGCAAATTTGTGACGACCAATATTTCAATCAAGCAAGAACAAGGATGTGACTACAGAACTATAGCATATGGCAATAGAGAGAGAGGGAGAGAGAAAGCTCACCCTGCCATCAGCAGCTTGCAGTACAACAAAGCGGACATCTTTTCCCAGCTGCACATGAGGTCAAGAACACCACTCCGGCAGCCTGTCCCAACAACTGCGTTGAACGCCCTGCTCGCTGCTGCCTGTCATGACTTGGCCTCTTTTTCCGAGACCTGCCCACATGTGTTCAGGAAAACAATCAATTAGCAATTAAAAATCACAGTGCTTTACTCTAAGAAACCAGAGCGCTTGAGGATGCAACCAGGAGGGGGCATCGGCGTGTAGGATGGAGTGCGACCGACGTTCCTGCTCCACCTCCCTCCTCCAGCCCTCCACCATGGCCGATGACGATTGTCCAACAAACCCGTAGGCGCTATAGCAATCGAAATAAATATCAAGCTGGTTTCAAGGATGGCGCTGCATCATGCAGGAAACATAGAAAGTCTGTTAATACCTTTTAGTTCAGCATTATCTCCATCTATATTTAAGTATTTCCATCATCTATGGTTCATCACTCTCATCTATGGTCCACTCTTCTTGTGAATATCCTTTTAGAGAAACCTTGTTGGGACTATCTAAGATAACCGACACCAGCTTCTCTGAAATACTGTCGCAAAATCTGAACTTTTTTCCCTCTAGACTCCAGCTCTTCGATTAACTCCTATTTTGCACAAACGGCTTGTCATTTCCTCTCACTCCACAAGAGTTGCTCACTCTGAGATTGCAAAATAGGAAGACAGTAAAAATCATTCACGTTAGTGACTAAACGACAGGTTCAACAGTCTAAACCTGGATGGTGAAAAATCATTGCATCATATCTACAATTTAATTATCAGTATTGATTCCTATATTTTTCCATTAGAAAACATTTCACTACAGAAGTGATAATGGCAGTGAAACATCGGGACAGGTATAACAGAAGCCATTCCTACATGTCATGTTCAGAAGTGCCAAGCGGGGACAGGAACACCCTCCGGTGTGGCAGCACAGCGAGAAACTCAGCCTTTTAAATACTAATTTAGTAAGTTTGTGTAGGAATACGTAAATATCGAGAACATGACTTTAGGTAATAATAGTATTCTTATTTCCTTGGATAACCCACCTACTGCCCCCAATGGCAGGCACACCACCTACAGGCCGAAAGACAAACAGATGATTCGGTGAGAGAAGAAATTAAACTGCATGTGCATTGCAATGGGCACAAATATATGCATTTCAACGGGCATGAAGTATGCGCATTGCAATGGACACGAAGAGTAATGTACTAATATCCTTACATGCAATCCTTGAGTTCCTATTTTTTGTCATAAGGACAAATTTGACATAAAACTATAGATGTTCAAATCACGTAAAAAGAAATTTGGTGAGATCTTATAGAAAGACAATCATTTCCTACTCTTAGGACCCACCCAAATTCATCCTGGCCTGGATCCAAGCCAATTCAAGTCTAACTGAAGCTAGTGTAGATAGTGACAATATGATAGTGAAGCATGGAAAGAAAATAAATGCATACCTCCCATTCAGCTGCAGTCAACGGGATAGCTGGATCAAGCATAGTTGTGAGAACATCAACTAAAGGCACCTCAGCAACAGTTGGCTTGAATAAGTCAGGCCTCATATTTAGGATAATACCCATCAACATGCCACATGCACTTCTCCCGCTGATACAAAACGTTTCTTTACTGCTCAGCACAAGCAACTAAGTCAGTGAAAGTGTTGGTCTTCTTCAACAGCTTCCCAGCTTCATAACACTGCCAACCCATTTCACCATCTCCGCGGATATGATCACATATATAAAACCCCTATCCACCAGAGAGAACCTAGATCCCCTGAAACTCGGATCTATGCATATCTGTTTGCATAAGGACCGTGCACAATAAGCATTGTTAGCACACCATACTTCTAGCTAAAACCTGAAATCTGTTAATAGTGTCAGTTATATGGCCACTTTTATGAGTTAAAAGGAAACTGCTATGTTTATCGGTTGTTCAGCAGACT
Source organism: Lolium perenne (assembly GCF_019359855.2). Classification (NCBI taxonomy): domain Eukaryota; kingdom Viridiplantae; phylum Streptophyta; class Magnoliopsida; order Poales; family Poaceae; genus Lolium; species Lolium perenne. The sequence continues at coordinate 21,416,208 of NC_067244.2, read as the reverse complement.
TTATCAAACATACAATATCAAAAACCAGTATTATTAGATAGAAAAATTCTTTCACAGTTTAGTTTCTCCTTTCTTAGAATAAATCACTAATTGTAATAACCCATGCCCATACTAATCATTAAAAACTACAACCCATGGGTACTAACATTATATGGACAATCTCATGTTTCAGCAGGAAACAACCCTGCAAGAGTATCAATGTGCGTATACCCTGCATAAGCTATCGACACATCAGACCCATATGGAAATCTGAAGCAGAAAAGAAACATAGTGCTGCATACACATCCCAAGGCTGATAGTTTTCTAAACAATACAGTTAAGCATACTTGTGCAAAACTTCAATGTCCATTGAGAGGGTAAACTAAACAAAAGCACCTGAAGCAAAATAACTGAAGAAAAGTGATAACTGCAAGAAGAAATTTACCACAAGGTTTCCTTAATTTTTGTTTTGCTTTGGCTTTGTTGGTATAGCCGGCTAGCTTGTCATTGTGACTGCAATCTGCATATATCAAAAGCACAACAAATTCATAGCCAAAATTAACCCCGAACGTCATATATGAACTAATGAGAGAACGTTAGAGTCTGTACCTAAGCTATTTGTATACAAAGGTTGAATCTGTACAAAATTGACTGTAGCAAGATATCTAAATCTGAGAATAATTATCTGATGCTTGAGTTTCAAATAATACAACATGAATATATTTTCCAATGAATCACTCATCTATTTAGCAATACTAACCTGCACAACCAATTGACAAAACTGAGAGGCAATATATTACAGGCAAGTCATAGAAGAGAGAGGTGATATAGCTTACCATGCAAGCCACTGTTGCTAAATTTCAGGAAAAGAAAATCTATTCAGTAGAATGAATATTACATGGATTAATTGTTCTCCTAGCTTTTCATCAAACACCTTGCAGGCACAAAATAAATAGGAGAGTAGAATGAATATTACATGGATTAATCGTTCCACTATCTTTTCATCAAACACCTTGCAGGCACAAAATAAATAGCAGCTGCACATACAAAGATGAGAGGGGTTAAAGGAGGCCTTACCCTAAGGTTTGCCAGCAGCCTGAGCAGCTCTGTTGATACCGTCCTTCTATCCCCATACGAGACAAAGATGGGTCCTGGTGGAGGGGCAAAGAATGAACGGCGGCCGGCATGGAGGCTGACTCAAACACTAAGGATTGGACGGGGAGAGAAAAATGTTAGCATAAGGGGGAAGAGGATTAGGAGAAGCCAGGAGCACCTTATTTGGCACAGGCCGATGAGGATGAATTTCGTCTCCGTGGTGGCAGCGGCCCGTCCCTTTCTCTTCTACGCCACCAGCATGACCGGCGGACGCCTTCACGAATCTTTTGTCCAACCCAAGGCTGGCGCCCTGCTCGTGCCGCATGCGGCGCTCGCGCCCAAGACCGGCGCTCTCCGGGCCAACCATGGCGACGATGGGAAGCACTGCTCGCGCCCAAGGACGGCGCTACTCCGGGCCAGTCATGGCGACGAAGGGAGGTGGCGCTCGCGCCCAAGGCCACCTATGGCGACATACGGAGAACCACCATACGAGGGAGAGGCAGCCGCATCCCAAGAGCAGAGGCGAGTGGAGGTGGACGAGAAGCAGAAACGAGCAGGAAAGAGGGGCGGAAGAGAAATCGTCGAGGGATTGGGGACGAGGAAGCTCGCGAGCGGATTGGGGGTCGGTCGCTAGGCGAGAGGCGGCGAGGTATGGCCAGCGCGCCGCCGAGGAAGACCGCGGCCGACCCCCATGGCCCTGCCTTGCCGGAGCCGATGAAGACGACGGGAGCTCGGCCATGCGAGGCAGAGCCGCCTTTTCTTGCCTGGCTCACCGCTCGCCCTTGGTCTTGATGACCCAGAGCGAGAGGACGCGGGCGACGACGGCTCGCCGGAGAGGACGCCGCCGACGGCGCGGAGCCGGAGATGGGGAGGCGGCGGCCAAACGAGAGGGGATTGGGGGGAGAGCGCATGAATGGCTAGGGTTGTCGAGCACGGGCTGCGGTTTTGTCTCATCCGATCATCGTGCGCGGAAATACCCAATTTAGCCCTGCGGGTGGAGATCTTTTCCACGCCCCGACAGCAAGGCCTACCGAACGAAGTCGACCCGCAGTGACCGACGTGTGGGCCGGGACAGAAGCCCGGGACCACGATGCACGCTGGTGGGTAACACACCGATGTTGCATGGGGTTAGCTAGCAGGAGGGCCAATCCGAACACTCGGTTTCTGCCCAGAATAAACGGACAAGATACACTGATGGGGTGATCCAATGGTCCAGAATCTCAAATCCTTGTGAGACTCCCTATGGGGGGCATCGTTTATACCTTTAGATGTTGTTTTGGACCGAAGAAACGTCTTTGCATGCGTTTGGCTTTAATTAGTAGCTGCAGGTTCGTATTTAAAAAATAAAAATAAAAGAATAGCTGCAGGAACGCCTGCCGCGCGCGACACCTATGCTCACAAATCTGAAAGAGCAGCCAGAAGCAGGTCCACCCGTATTCATGCGGAAGCGGGTAGTACGTCAAACCAGTAGTACGTCTACGCCCGTAGCAACGAAAGACGCCCACAGAGTGGAAGCGGGTGGCGCGCGCGGTTGTTTTTTCCCCCGGACCTCGTACGTCTCGTCAGATCGTCTTGGTCGTCCATCGTCGCCGTACTGTACTCGGCGGCATAGGGGAGCTGGGCCAAAACCTGGTGCACCCGTTGACAAGGTAGGGGTTACCCTCGTAGCCATCGGAGCAGCTGCAGCTGTACCCAGGCCCATTGATGGAGTCAACGCACTCACTGTGATGGCTGATGCAGGCGTACTCCGGATCGGTGGTGCTCTTGGCCGCGTCGGAGCACGACAATACGGCGCCTGACATAGCATCATTGTTGCGGATGGCCCAGTCTAGCCGCACCGGCGAGGTCCGGTTCCTGTCCATGAGCAGGTCGGAGCGCGTGAAGGTGTAGTTGGTCATCCTGTCGACGAGGAATGCGTAGTCGCAGGGGCTGTAGTCCATCATGGCCGAGTGGTCGTACGCCCAGAACTTGAAGTAGCTCTCGGTGAGCCCCGGCGGGATGTCGACGTGGCAGCACCCCACGCCGGCGCACATCCCGTCCTCGGCGCTCCCCGAGCTGTTGCAGTAGGACATGCACCCCTTGAAGTTCCCCGCGCTCGCCGTGAACCCGAAGGTGTTAGAGCATGTCTAACAGGCCCCGTATAACCCGCCCACCCCGTAAAATTCCGGCGACATACGGGGCAGGCGCGGTTTGGGCCGTCTAGCAGGCCCCGTATTCGGGCCGCCCCGTTTCGGCGGAATACGGGGCCCAGGAAATCGGCCCCGTCGCCCCGTACATATAGTGGGCGCAGGTGCGAGTGAGGGGTTAACCCCTCACTCGCAACCCTAGCTCCGCCGCGCGCCGCCGCCTCCTCCTCCTGCTCCGGCGAGCAATTAGCCGCTCCCCCGCCACGCATTCCACCCCAAAGCTAGGATGGACTCCCGCCGCCGCAGTAGGGCCTCGCCGGCGAGCGGATCGAAGCGATCCCGCTCGCCGGACACCGTAGAGGAAGCGTGGCGGCTGAAGTGCAAGCTTTCCGCCGCCGGGAGCCGTCGCGCGGCCTGCAAGTACGCCGGCGCGCTGTACGTGCCGGACCCGCTCCGGGAGTTCGCCGCGGGTGGGCGGTGGTACAAGCAGGACCCGCCGCTCAAGCCGATGAGCGGCGAAGCGTTCGAGAAATGGCGCGCGCGATGGCGTGCGCGACGCGCGGCGTTGGCGGCATGGAGGGCGACCATCGGCGGCAGCAGCGGCGGCGGAGGAAGCGGAGGCGGCGAGGAGGAAGCGGCGGCGGAAGAGGAGGAAGAGGAGGCGGCCTACCGCCGTGCGATCGCCTTGTCCGAGGCGGATGCCGCAGAAAGCGGCGGCGGAGGCGAGAGGAGGAGGCGGCGGCCATCGCCGCCGTCCGGGAGTTCGAGGCGCGGCAGGCGCGGCAGGCGCGGGAGGCGCGGGAGGCGCGGGAGGAGGCGGCGAGGATCGCCTTCATCCCCTACGTCATCCTGGACGACTAGAGGTAGGTTGATGCTTAGTTAGATGTAGTATGATCCGTAGTATGATCAAAATGTATGTATGATCCCTAGTATGATCAATGAAGATGAACTTCCCGGGGTTTTAATTTTTGAAAATACGGGGCGAAATACGGGGTCTGCTAGACGGCATGGCTCGAAATGGAGCAGTTTTTCGATACGGGGCGAAATAAGAGACTTATACGGGGCAGCGAAATACGGGGCCTGTTAGACATGCTCTTACAGCCGAGGACGACGAGCATGTTGTGCGTGCTGGAGATGCGGTACACGCCGTCCTTCTTCATACCTGCAGTCTCGCCATTGCTGTAGTCCTCGGCTTCGCCTGGGCTGGAGGCGTTGTAGCACTGCCACGCGACGGGGAGCATCACCAGCGACTCCGCGGGATCCACTGAAAGGTACACCACCTGAAGGGTGGTGCCGGCTAGCACTGGGCCGTTGTTGATGCAGTCGATCTCGAAGCCCTTGCGGAAGCAGCCGCTGCCGATGCCGAAAGGGTAGGGGATGTCCACGCCGCCGCAGCTCGTCTGGCAGCTAGGAGCCATGGCGAGGCTCTCCACCCTCTTGGTGGTGGTTGCTGTCGCCGCCAATAGCAGAACGGGAAGCACGAATAATGAGGTCGACATTGCTTGAAAATGGCCAGCTGATGTCTGATGAACGTTCTAAGTGATCACTAGCTGTCTTATATACTAGCGCGTGGAACGATCAATTTGGTCAACAATCTCTCAGCCAACAATGATATGCAATTTCTAAGTCCGTCATTTATTTCTCTTGTTGCGCTATCACTAGAGCAACCAAGAGAGATGAATAAGCACAAGACGAAGACGACTAGTGCCTTACTACCAATGCAAGAGTAGCACGTTATGTATAAACTTATAATAGCATAACTGTTAGTACGAGCCCGCTGGTTGATTGGTGCTACTGATAATACTAGAGCCTAATCGAAAGCGATATGTGTGTATACGAAGAAAGACAAAAATGCATTGCCCTAGTAGTGGTTGCTGGGTCAAACTATTTGTTGGTCATTTAAAACTTAAAAACGTAATTTCTAAGACCTACACAAGTCATATGGATTAATAATAACGAATACATATTCATCTAGCTGTGCCGGCTCGGTCAAGATGAAAACAGACGAACTACTAGGTTAGTAACATACATGACACGAGCCCATTGGTCTTCACAACACTGAGTCCAAACCCAATCGATTAGTATTCACACCCTTTTCCTCAAAAGACCCAACAACAGTAGGGCCGGCAGCAATGAGGCTAGTCATAGTGCGGAGTAAATGATAGCACTACAGGAATGGAGCTCTACGCCGACGGCTGGCTTGCCCTCGGCGTAGCAGTAGCCGTCGGCGTCCTCGCTCTATGCCGACGGTGGAGAAGACCCTCGGCGTTGACGCCGTCGGCGTAGCGTGGCGGCGCGCCGTCGACATTAACGGAGCGGCCGGAGACGCCGACGGCCCAACCCCTCGGCGTAGAGAGACGGGAGAGGCGGCGTGGCGCACGGAGGCGCACCGTAGCCAGAGGCTATGCCGAGGGCAACCCCCTCGGCGTATGCATGATCCATGCATGGACACGCGGCGCCACCTCGGAGCGTCGGTCTACGCCGAGGGCAACCCCCTCGGCATAGACCTGACCATATGGCCCTACGCCAGGGTCTATGCCGACGGCAACCCCCTCGGCATATGCCTGCCATTTTTTTTTTTTTCTGTTCCAATTCAATTGCAATGCAATTCACATAATCCTGTTCCAATTCAATTGCAATTCAATTCAGCAGGTCCAATTCATCCAAAATCGACCAAATTCGCCATAATTCACATAAATATCATATAATCCACATAATACCATACATGGTGCACATAATAGCATACATGGTGCACATGATATTACTATGAATTTTGTCATTATTAATTGTACTGACACATCAGATTTTTCATGTATGGAATGGAATACATTTCATGCTGCTTGAGATGCGCCGGCTTCTTGAACCTCGCGCCACACTCATCGAAATCATCCTGCAGCAGCAGCAGCACACACAGGGTGAAAATACCGGCTGATGTCCGAGTCTCCTTCTCCCAGCTCGATCGGGCCAACCAATTAATTCGCTCGCACCACAGCTCAGCCCAAACAATAAAGGAGTCGCCTTTTGAGGAGACCAAGGGCTGATGTCCGAGTCTCCTCCTCCTCCTCCTCCCCTACGCCGCCCACCTCCACCCCTCCCGCGTAACATCGACGCCGCCGCCCCACAATCCCACCAACAATCTCGGCGCCGCGGGCTTGCTCGCCGGCGCGCGCGCGCCTGCATCCTCAGCACCACGCGCGGCGCTCCGTCGACCTTCCCCGACCGCGTCGCTCACGTACCAGAGGCAGCAGGTACATGGCGCGGGTCGCCCTACATCAGCAGGTACATGGCGCGGGTCGCGCGTGATCCGGTGGCGCGCTCCTCCGTGGCACCGCCCCGGCTCCTTCATCGCCTCGCGGGCTCCTCCCACGCCATCGACGACCGGTCACACACCTCCGTCTCCCCGAACCCGTAGACCGAGACATGACACTCTGCACTAGTTAGTGTCAAAAAATCCATCTTTATAAACCATGAATTGGTTCACGATTCTTATTCTAGATTTAATAATCCATCTGATTCTAGCTTTCTGTTGGATTAAAATTCCGTATCTCAAGGGTTGGACACGCATCGGTCTGGCCAGAATTGTTTCTGAACGTTACTGTTTGTTACGATCGATTTGGGTAGCTCTCCCGTCCATCTGTTTGCTGTTTGCTGACTAGCCTGGTCCGTTTGCTAATTTGGAAAGGTAGCAAATCTCATCATATTTTTGTTTGGAAGCAGAGATTATTCATGTAGTTGATCTCCGTTTCCTGAATGATTTGACCATTGGCTTGATCAATTAAGCATCAAAGCTTGACCATCACATGTGAAAGCATTTTACTTTGGACAGTAGCTGATTTGTTAGTTGAAAAAACTTTGTTGCTCTTGTTATTGTTATCTGGTAGCACTCTCTTGCAGTTGATTGACATGATTTTTTTTAGTAGTGTTTTGCTTTTGCTGACCATTATGTTTGTTCTTCTTCTTTGAGAAGAAAGAGCACTGAATGACAGCACTGTCCTTCTTCGACTCCATGTGCTTGGGTGAGTTTCCGCTTCTATCTTGAATGGTTGGTCATCAAGTTGATGCCCGGTGGTACTTTGCTGGTACCGTAATGTGCAGTTGGTGTAGTTGATCTGGTGCTATGGTTTATTATTCTGCTTAGTCAAGTATGCTCTCTGTGATGTGAAAGTCCGAAAACACTAATGGTCATGTCAATTTTTCAAACACGTTTGCTAATTAGCCTATATTAACTGATAAGTTGGCTTATCTTGTACTTTAGTTTCTTTAAATAACCCGCTGATCTCCCATGTCAAAAAACACCTGGAAATGGAGAAAATAAGAAGCGTTTGACAAGTGTGTTTTTCTGTTGCTGATGCTTTCTTGCTTTGGTCTATAATATTCTGCACAGTGATATCGTGACCATGCATTGAGGAGGAGCAGATGATATCAGTTGTAAGATAGCTGGAAGTTTCAAGCTGTTATTGCTCGTCAAAACTTTGAGAAACAATATATGCATGGTGTTTTGTGGTCGAGAGCAACACACGCAGCTTTTGTTGTTTGCCTCCTAAGATTCTGTTTGTGGTGCCTTGTTGTTGATTCACATCGAAAGATGGAACCATTGCCTAGTGCTCCTAGCTGGAAGTGTTTATAGCTTTGTTATTAACAATTCGTCCGTCCGAATCTCCTTCTCCCAGAGAACCAACCTGTGGTTGGATGGTTAGGAAGGCGATGCTTTTGACCACCGAGTTCAAATCGGATTTGACACTTTGGTGTCTCATAAAGCGGAATATTCTTTAGTGGGAGGCGACGTTCCGTCGGCAATGGCGCTGTGGTGACTTCGTCAATCTCAAGACCCGCCGAATCAGTTCTTCATCGCAGTCTCTTGGAGGTGCTCATAGGGGTAGGGTGTGCGTGTGTGCGTTCATAGGGGTGAGTGTGTACGCGTATGTATGAGCGTCTTTGATTGTACTGTGTTTCGCAAAAAAAAAGAATCTCCTTCTCCCATCTGGCCAATCCCAGAAAGTGGCGTCACGAATTGCACGAAAGCAGGCACAATTCCGGCGAAATCAGCGACGAATCGACCGAGGCTCTCCGGAATTGGCCGTTCCGGCGGCGTGAATCGAGCAAAACTTGCCTCGGATAGTGGAGGGAGTCGCCGGGATTCGTAGGATCGCGCGTGGTTGAGAGGCTTGCGACGGCGCAAGGGAGAAGAAACCCTCGACCACTGCTGCTATACCCGAATGAGGATGGAGAACCTGTGCCACGTGTCGATGGATCGACATGAAATTGCTGAGGCAGCGGAGAAGTCAATCTCGCGCACATGTTTCTCCTCTCTCTTTCTCTTTTTATCTCGCGCAGGAAATTAAGCCAACCAATTAATTCGCTCGGTCGCTCGCTAAAACTGGCTCCCGTTTTCTCTGCCCAAAGCAATAATAAACGTCCAACCACGAGCACGGCCGAGGTGGCAGCGTCCGAAGCGACGCCATCGATTGATTCGAGCACAGCTTGCTGCTACTTGCATGCATGCCGGTTTCTTTTATCTCCAATAGAAAAAGGAAAAGAAAATGAAAGATAGGAAAACAAAACGACTCGCTCGACTCTTTCTCCATTAATTCGCCCTGCGCGCACTTGGCACTTGGCATGCACGCGGATTGGTGCAATGCCACCCAACAATATTTGGCACGTAAAGTACGGTGCGAGGCTCCACCAAAACAAGGGTTTTTCTCTGTTTCTTCTCCGATGAATCATTCGGAATTTGCTTGGCACTTCTGGTTCGACCGTGCGTGCGTGCCTTGTGTATACGTGCTCCACCACCACAACTGATCGATCCATCCAATTAATCCTATTCGTGCATATTAATCCCGCCCGATCTGAACGGTTAACTTCCTTTTTCTTTTTTACTTTCAAATGGAACGCTTCTATTCTTCTGCTACGACATGGCTAAATTGACATAATAATCCAACGTCCAATCAAAGGAACAACGCTACGGGAAAACACAAAACGCACGAGTTCGACTCTGCCCGCCCCACGTTCTCACTCCTCACGTGTACCAGCACCCCCAATCCCTTCCTACCGCCCCAATGTCGTTGTCTGATTTCGGCCAGCTTCGACGAGGCCTCACGCTGCTGAGCCTCCTTACCGACACCATCGACTACAAGGCGTAGAACTGTCGATCTGTAGCCCGCCCGACGAACCCTAGCCCGGGCGCTCGATTTCGGCTACCCAACTCCCGATAGAGCCCGCTGCCAAGCGCACCAGTTGGGCTCCCAACGATGGTAGGGACGTCGCCCTGCTACCCCTCGTCAGAATCCTCTTGTCCGGAGAAAACAAGCATGGCAGCGTGACAGTGGAGCTCGATGCCGACAACCATGACCGACAGGAGGAACGGGGCTGACAGAAGCTTGCTATGGTGCAAGACATGCGAAGGGGAAGGACGAGCAACTGGTCACCTCCCCGGCCTTCTACTGCCGCCATTCATGGGGAGGGGGGAGCTCATTTTCGGTGACTTCCTCGACCAGCTCATTGGGATACTGCTAGCAGTGACGTCCCTGACATCATGCTGGTGCAAGACACATCCCAACATGATCCAACGCCCCATCAAATGGACAATGCTAGCAAAAACGGGGACCACACAAAACGCACGCACGAGTTCGACTCTATCCTCGCCCGCGTCCTCACTCCTCACTCGCACCAGCACAACAAATCTCTTCCTAGCGCCGCCACAGTCGCTGCCTGATTCCGGACAGATCCGGCGAGGACTCGAGTTGTTCAACCCCTCACCGACACCACCCCCTCCTTCTCCACCGAAAAAATGGTGTAGAGCCATCGATCTGCATCCCATCCGACCCACCTTAGCCCGGGCACCCGATTTTGGCTACCCAACTCCCGATGCAGCCTGCTGCGACACAGACCGGATGGCTCCCCAACGTTCGTAGGGACGCCGCCCTGGTACCCCTCATCCCAATCCCCTTCTCTTGTGGGAGCAAGCATGACAACGCGATGGTGTAGCTCGGCGACGACATCGGTGTTGGGCAAGAACGGGGTTGGCTGAAGCTCGCAGCGGCGCAAGACCTTTTGCGTCCGTCGTTCATGGGGATCACATGCCTGCGACTTCCCAAACCACTTACCCGAGATGCTGCCAGTAGCGACACCCCCCACATCATGCCAGGGCAGGCGACATATATACCAAACCATGTTATGCCCGGGTGAGCTCCTTCTTTCCCTAACACATCTATTATTTCCAAAAGCCGGTTGTCATGGAGGGATCATCGACACACACCACAGAAAGAGGATCGACCTCGACGTCGAGACAAAAACAAGGGAGGGGAGGGGGGAGATGTCAAATGGAACTATATAGAATGGGGTCACCTTTTTAAGTGATTATAGATGAAAGAGTACATACATATAAAATGAAACTATTGAGAATGGCATGAAGGACGTGTGCAGGCGCTTCGATTCTGATGCATGCGAACAATCATTCGGTTGCTCTACACCGTACCACAACTGACTAACCACTTTTAATTAATTTGCACCTACTGATTAACCACTCTTAATTACGCGCATGCACAAGTACTACTCCAATTTGTTTGCTTCAACAATCTAGTACATCCTTATCTCAAGAATTATTTAGACACAAGTTCAAAATGTACATAGTGGCGCGTTCCGTTTTCTTTTCGTACGGAGTAGGAAACGAGGCGATGAATTAGTGAACAATCACGTTTCGATTCCGTAGCAAGTTGATGCATCAAATTAATTAAGCATCTTTTTTTTTGAGGTAAAAAAGGAGATGATATTATAGCTTCGATCTTACAGAAAGATCCAGTACAAGATTGAGATTACACGCAGGTCCCCAGGACCACGAACCCCTGAACCCCGATGAAGATGACGAAGACCAGAAAGCCGCCGGTGGCGCGCCGCATCTCTGACGGTGGTGGGCGCCGTCATTTCTCGATACACGGAGCTGGAGCGCCAGCTCGATCCATTCCGTGTGCGCGCGTACTATTTGTGCTGCCGTCATGCGCCAATAAACTCTCTTTTGTCATCATTAATTATTTCTCATGGGGTTGATCTAAAAAACTCGGTGTTATTATGTGTTTGGTGTATGTATACTCGGTCGATTCATTTGGCGTCCTTCACACCCTTGCCGTCATGAGGTGTCTCAACGAAGCATGCATGCAACTGGCTAGCTAGAGCTAGGGTCTTTCATTTCATATCGATGTTAATTTTCTTGGCACTGTCTCGGTTTGCGCGTTCGACTCCGCATATATAGCCTACCCGTGGGCGACATGGACATCACGCCAATGCATGTGTCGTGGTCTCAACTTCGATGTAGGTCCTCTGCCACCGCAAACCCACCATCTCTTCACTCGAGGTGTCTAGGCCTTTACTAGAACCCGTGTGTCATCCACCGACTCGTCACACCTCCACAAAATTCTCGTTCGTAAGACATATCCGAGAAAACTCCTTATGAGACATGGCCGTCTCGGAGGCGAGCCGCCCCGAACACCTCGAACCAATTAGATCACACTAATCGCATCCCTGTGGATCGTCCTGTTAAACTTGATTGGAGTCGTCCATCTGGGCTGAATCCAACGGCCAGAGAGAGCCTCATCTCAGCTCCCGAGGCGCCAGCAGACTCACACTAATTGCACACCAATTGCGTTGTTGAAGCCAACAAACCTCGAGAGGCAGCCAGCAGACTCCAAACGATTCCCCACTGCTCTCCTCTCCCTGATCGATCTTGCCGCCGGCACAGTCCCTCCGCCGCCTCCCCCTCCCTCCCTCGCCGGACATCATCCACCGCTCCTCTAATTCCTCACCGCAGCGCCGACCCGCCTCCTGGATGAATACACAACGGAAGAGGATCCGCGTGGCTCCTGGTGGTGGCCGCCCGAGCAGCGGCGACAACAAGGGCGGCCAGACCGTGGCTCTCGCCGCCGCGCGCCGGACGCCGGCAGGGGGATCGATGGAGGATGGCCTGGTGGTGGCCTGACCAGGATGCTGCAGCCGGCGACCTTCTCCCCACACGCGCGCCGGCAACATCCCTGGACCTGCTGCTCCAGACGCCATCCACCTCTCCGTCCCGCTGCAGCCTCCAGTCCAGGTGAGCATCCTTCCATATCCCGTTGCTCTATAAATCACGTTGAGTGAAATTCTCTTAATTTGTGGGTGGGTTACAAGTATTCTTTCCGTGGATCTATGTTCAGATATCCCTCACCCCACACCGGCTAGCTATTGATCTCAACTTTTATGCTCCCTCAACAATTGATTTAGGGACAGACCCTGCATAATTGTTTGCTTGGACTTGGGATATGATTAGAAGACAGCGGGTTTGATCATGCATTTTTCTGCAGGACACGGCTATTCTCAGTAGTAGACTGCTCATATTAATTAGCCAAGTGTGCAAATGCTGCTCCCCAGAAATGATAGTATATTCTACTGAATCTTTATATGTACCTGACAACTCTAGTTTCGAATTGGTAATCTTGTATCTTCATCAAGTTATCATACCTGCACGTGCATGCCGCCCAGAGTAGTTTATGGATGCTGGTTATGCAAGGGCAAGGCCTTATGTAAAATAACATGTTCAGATCCGTGTTTGAAGAAGCAATAGCCTTTTTGAAGTGAAATTGTATGCACTCTGTTTTGCTTACGTACACTAGTAGTAGATCCCTGTCCTCATTTTGTTCCTGCTTGAATGGGTTACTTGTGTTACCCCAACGTTTTAACCATGGGCAGCGAGTTCTCTGTTTTTTCCAGAAAATTCAATGGCTCTGCTCTACTCTGAAATTTTCAATCTTTGCTTTTGGTTACCAGGAACGCTTGGACGGGCCTGACAAAGATAAGAGCAAAGCCGCGGTGGACTATTTGGTGTTTGGCTGAACTTTGCTGAGAGCAGCGCCTACGGCCTCGCCATGCTCGTCCGCCTCCTCGGCCACGTCCTACCTCTCCGCCATCCAGCTATACATAGCAACTAGCCTCACCATCTGCAGGTAATCAAATGGTTCTAGTACTGAACATTTTCTTACCGCAAACTTCAGAATTTGATTCAGAATCGACCACTGGTTTGTTGATCCTTGCCTGCAAACTCATGTGCAAGGAGGTGCACGGGGAGCGAAACGGATTCCTGGAGCAGCGTTGGCAGCGAGAGGTTTGTAGGGCCAGCATACAAGTGTTGACTTGTCATCGAAGCCTGAATTTCCAGTACATGGAGTGGGACTGACCTTATGGCACAGTGCCCCTGTCTGTCTCATAAGGTGCCAATCTTCTACCACTGCTTGCTTCAAGTTTGGAATTGGTTTTCCCTCAAAAAAAATTGGAATTGGTTTGTCGGCGATCCTGATCATCGGTTGTTGATGGAGCAAGTGTCAGAGCTGGCGCAATATTATCATTCCAAAATACTTTTCGTATCTATCATGTTGAATGAATGTGTAACATCAGTGGGGAAAAACCACACATGAATCCCTCTCTGCCACGGTGTTCTAGCGTTACGGTTCGGTCCCAATGTATGCGGGACATTACTCTGATTGTTAGCCCACCAATTTTCTCAAGGAAATAAAGACACTGGGTGGTGGGTGGGTTGCCCATGCCGCTTTACTCCCTCCTGAAGAATAAAAGAAAGCTTTTGCTGCTGCCTTTTAATTGATGCTATTAGAACATAGCGTCTAGTGGTGTGAAGCTGCTCTGGTTCCCGAGGAAGGTTGGCCTCCAGATTTTTAAGCTTGTCCTGGTCATCACATACATCCTTTATTGATTTTTGTTACTTTTATTTCCTGTTCATGGATGAATGGCTTGGCGGTAGAGAGAAGCATGCCATGTGGGGAAGCGGGGAAATCTGTTTTCACTTGATTAGAAACTTGTTGGCTTTTTCATGTATAAAACTCGTTTTTCTTTTTCTTTCATAGTTCTTTGATTATCATTCGTAGGTGGTAAAGAAACTATCATTCTTACTTTAAGGAACTACTTACTAGACATTTCTGTTTTCTATAAGGTTTCCTTAATTTCTTATTGCAGATACCCGTGGCTGCGGTTTATGGCTCGGCATCGACATCGCCGGTGGATGCACCCCTGGAGCCAGGCTTCCACTTGTCTCTCGCGCCGAAATAGACCGGTGGTGATCTCTCTTGGCAGCGGATGAGGGGCGCTGCTGGTGTGGCCAGAGAGAGCAATGTCGTCCTCGCGTCCTGCTGCTTGTCATCAACTATGGCGATGAGGTAATCCCAGTCTCTTGAATCCTACTGGTTTCCTATGCATAGTTGCTGCAGATGGTGATCTCATGCGTGTTCTTGCCAAATGCAAGGAATATGCTAGGAGAGATTAGGATTTCCGTAAGAAATCTTTCTAGGGAAATTCGGTGTCTTGAGGCCAGACTGGATGTATGTACATGCTTGCACAATGTTCAAATTATACACATGTTTTCTCTAATTTGCAGAAGCCGTGTAGACAACTAGTGACCTTTGTGTTGTCACCTGCGCCCCTTCATATTTCATTGTGATGTGATCGTCTTATAATTGTACCTTCGTTCATGTTGTTTTGGGTAGAGGGTTAAGTCCCTTTATTTGGGTACATGTTTTGCTCTATATTTTTTTAAACAATGGCGAGCCTCTGCTTCACTTCTTACTATTCTTTTTGTGTTGTGGAGAATTCTTGGTAAGAATTTTCTCTGGTTCTACCAAAATATGTTTTGTCTTTACTTGACTTCCCAGGCATAATTAATCTTTGAACACTGTTTTTCTTGACTAAACAAAAAGAAGGAAAATTCTTCACCTGGTATAGTTTGCTCTGGTCTGTAAAAGTGCGGGTGGCCGAGTGTATGTATGTGATTCTTTATAAAAACTGTGTTTGTTTGATCCTGATGTAGTTCATATAATGCGATTTCATCCGATTTCAGAGCAGTTGGTTGCCCTTGATAGGCTGGTTCGTTTGTTGCGGTCACCGAAACAACAAAAAAGTATATTGTCTCACAATTTGTTTGCTCTGAATCTGTTAGTAGGTACTACCAGCTACTTTCAGATTTTTGTTGTGCAGACAATTCAGACCTGATGGTATTTTTGATGAGTAGTAAAGCATGTCTTAATTTTAACCATTAAAATGAAGAAAACACATGCTTTCTTATGTCAAACTAATTTGCCTAAGTTCAAAGCTCAACCAGATAATCATCAGCTGCTGCAGTTTGCAGTGTCTTCCCACTGGACTAACTCCGAATATTTTTCGCAAAATTGTTTATAGAGGTTCAATTGTAGAGAATACCACATTGTCTTGCGCAAGGATTTGACAAACACTGATGTTGGAAATATCGGAAGAATTGTGCTGCCAAAGGTAGATCCCAGCATTACTCTATCGATTAATCAAAACGAAAGTTATCTGTTACATGTGATTATGCCTTGTATTTCACTATTCTAAATTTTGCAGAGGGATGCGGAGGCTAACCTTCCAGCTTTGCTTGAACGGGATGGCCTGATACTAAAGATGGATGACTTCAAGCTTCCCGCTACATGGAACTTTAAGTACAGGTGATCACTAGTTCAGGTTTATATATTTTTTCCGCGATAGCTTCATAGTGTTGGAGCGTTTATATCTGCCCCTTGTTCATTAGTTCAACTGTACCATACTGATACAATATACTTACCAGGTTCTGGCCTAACAACAAGAGCAGAATGTATATCATTGAAAGTACTGGTGTGTTTTAACATCGAAGTGAGCACTTAATTCTTTTTTGTATGTTCGTACTGGTGCTTGATAAATTGCATTGTCTTAATCTCAGGAGAATTTGTGAAGTCCCATAGTCTCGAGGCAGGAGACACACTCATCATCTACAAAAGCCTGGAGTCCTGAAAATTTGTACGTGAAGATTCCACACTCTACCCAGTTTATCTTATGAATAGATATTCCAAAGTTTAGGCGTCAGCATTTTGACTGTACTACACTACATTTACTTCTGTTGTGGTGCAGCAGGTGCTTATGTTATATTGTAACGTCAAATTCTAAAGTAAATGATGAATTTATCTGAATTGGCTAATATTTTAGCTATACTGAGTGCCTTTTGCTTTCTACCATGGATAGACAGGGATTTTTGCGTACAACTTACTATTGCAGTTTTCTGAATTCGAATAATTAGTAAAAAGACTAAGGAGCATTTGAACACAATGCCAGTAGCATTGGTTACATTTTAAGTGTTACAAACAAGTTACATTTAACATGATTTCATACTACTCTCGTTGTTGGCTAGTTGGATTGCATTTTGAGTTCAAATGCTCTGCATCTGTTACACGTAGAAAGTTTACACTTGCTGCTTCTTTTCTGAAAATAAAAAAAGGCTTGCCTTATTGACACAGAAGTTCAATATGACTCTTATTTGCAATTGGATATTTGGATGTGCTTTGTCATCTGTAACTGATCATCTCTAATGACTTTTTTCTCTATATGCAGTTGCCATGTGATTTTGGGATACAGAAGAATTTCAGAAGAATACTCACCAAGCCTCCCGATTCGGTCGTCACCGCCTCAGCTATGTCCCTGCATGATTTCCCTGGCCAACGTGGGGTGTCAGACATTAGGATGCGACGCCGGCGACACAAGTCACCTAGGGGAGAACCCACCGGCAGGCGCAGGCTTCTGGTGTCCGCATCCTTCACCACCGCCATGTTCCTCTCGCCGGTGGCCACGAAATCCAGCGGGGGCGTGGCAGCACTCCGAGCGGTTAGAACTACTGCTCTCCGATGTCGTCCACTCGCAGCAGTCTATGAACTGACCATAGCTACCTCGTCAGGGACGGCTCCCTCCATGTCTGCAACACCATACAGACACGCAGGTGACCGTCGTACATGCACATTTCTTGCAATCCTATTTTGGGTGGCTTGTTATGGGACAAAGATCGAATATTCTCTGATTGCTTTGATTGTTGGGGGTTCCAAGAAAAAAATATGCACGCGTAACAATGCAGGAACATTATTTTAGCCTTTAATAACTCAAAGAACTTGATAACTGGCCTGTTGGGAGAATGGTTCTGTTAGAGCGTTAATAACTCAAGTTCAAATTCAATTGACTTCTACGTTTTATTTAGCTTGTAGCAAGTAGTAGAACATGTGCAGTTGCTTCTTTACTTTTGAGCAATTAGCCTGCCTGATGCAATCTCACACTTCTGCAAATTATAAAAAGTCTAAATTCTTACTCCACTGTGTTTGTTTTGTTTTAAAAGGTTTTTATTTGCTTGGTCGCTTGCTGATTTGTCTTGTCTCCTCCAGAGGGATGTATTGGTTCCTGCTCTTAATGGCAGTGACCTGATTGCAAGTTCAAAGACGGGAGCTGGAGAAGGCAGTCTTGGGTACACATTTATCTTGTTTTTGCAACTACATGTAACGCAGCAACATAATTAGTTGATCACTAACTATGTTTTTTCCTCCTTTTGGTAGGTGAGGTTATTTCCCTCGAGATTTGGTTACATTTGTACACAATGGCAGTAGCATTGGTTACATTTTAAGTGTTACAAACAAGTAAAATTTTGGTAGGATTTCTCACTGCTCTCGCAGTTGGCCAGTTGGATTCCATTTTGAGTTCAAATGCTTTGCATCTGTTACAAGTAGAACATTTGCACCTGCTGCTTCTTTTCTGAAAATAAAAAGGCTTGGTGTATTGACCCATCAGTTCAATATATAACATTTATTTGCAAGTGGATATTTGGATGTGTGGTTTGTCATCTGTAACTGATCATCTTTAATGACTTATTTTTCCTAAATTTTGGTGTGCCAGGTTATGGAACGTTTAGATGATTTTCATCGCTCAAACTCTTCATTTTTCTTTAATAATAATTGTTATCTCTGATATGCAGTTGGCCTATCAATTTGTGGATAAGAGGAATTTCAGAGGTTACAGGATCTCAAAACAGCTTGGTGAATGGTGAGTATTCTTCTCACACTTGAGAATTCATACTGAAATGTTTGCATTCTACTTTGCTAGTTCTGTCAGAATTCTAAATGGAGTCCCATATCTTATATTCATTTTTTCCTAGTTAAATTTTTTAAAGTATCATTAATGTAGTTTCATCTAAGACAACTGTATCCTTAGCTACATCTACAGTGTATATTTGATCAAACTGGCTGTTAGTCACATAGCCTCTTCAATCTGTGGATGCTATTTATTTTACCCGATCGGTGTTTCGTGTTGTCTTTTCTTTCCTTCTTTTATTTTATCTTTTCTTTTGTGTCGTGGATGCCAAGTCATGGGGAGCAGAAGCAGCCTCATCTGCTTTCTTTTGTGTGTTTTTAGGTCCATGATACGCCCTGAAGCCTCGTTGGTCTCGGAGCAACCTAGACTCAAAAACCGCTTCTTTTTTTTAGAAGCCGAAGTAGGACTTGTCCGTCCGTGGACAACATCTCGGAGCACTACACCCACAAGGTTCGAGCACCTTCTTCTGCTCCGGCCAGTCCCGCCGTCATCAAGGTCCTACTTTGAATCCAACCCAAGCATCTATTGCGTTTCCTTCTACTTTGTGGCTTCAGAATTTTGTAGAGGAATCATTTTTGATGAATTACATTTCTAATATTTAGTTGTCTACTACTTCACTTGATTAAAACCACATCATTACTAGATTAAGTAACAATATATGGTCTAGTATGGTGCGATCCTGAATGATGATGAATATGTCCATCCATATTCTCTAAAATTTTCAGTCCATCTCACTCTAGTTAGGAAGAAATGTTGACACATGTGAAATACATATGCTTTCTACTGAACTATCGTGTGATGCAAGCCATTTGTGTGATAGATGTCATTTTGTAGCTTGGTGAAGTTAAGTTTCCTCTAGACAATCCTGGGATGTTTTATACTGACAAAAGTGGACAGAGTTATTTACTTTCAGCAAAACACTTGAAAAAATGAAATGATGTATGACTTTTGAAACTAGGTTAAGGTTTAAAAACATGAGTATTTTCATCCATTATTTCTTACTTACTTAAAAGCAGGTACCCTATCCTTTTGTAGCTTTCTGATCCTAAGCACTTATCTAAGAATATCTGAAATTTATATGTTTTTTGTCTGTGGTAAGGTCACTGATTACAAACTTGTCTGCAGCGAACTGCTGCAAATCTGAGCATCTAAAAACCCAATGAACTGGGCACTAGTTATAGCATTTGTTTTGAGCTGTTCTGCTGTTGTGAACCCTTGTCTTGGATTACGGTCGTCATTGTTCCGTCCGGATTGATCTTCTGATATATCTGATAACTTGTATCATGCTGAAAAACTTTCTTCTGCCTTCTATATAGGTTGTTGATTTTGGCCTTGCACATGCACCCAGAACTGGTGCTATCAAGTTTAAAGTCGTGAACACGGACATACAAGGAACTCCAGGTGAGTGTCACGATATGAATCGGATAATAACCAAACTACTTAGAAGGCTAAGTTAATATTCAGTCAATTATTACATACCATTTGTGTTCACCTCTCATATAATGGATGAACTGCAGGGTTCATGGATCCTGTTGGTAACCTAGGAGTGGACAGAGAAGAGTGACATATCCAGCTATGGCATGCTACTACTGGATCTGGTCACCGAGCAAAGAGTGATCCATGACAAGAAGATCCCGGTGGAGTGGAGAAGAGCGACATATACAACTACGGCATGCTGCTACTGGATATGGTCACTGAGCGTAGAGCGATCCAGGACAAGAAGAACCTGGTGGGGTGGGCGCGCATGAGTACCTGTCCTCGTTCAGAGCCGAGCTGGGTTGACCTGGGGCTTTGGGGCTTGGTCGACTCGGGGTAGCTGCACTAGGCAGTTGGTGTCATGAGGTGATGCACCCAGTGGGAAGGGAGGTAGGTATTGCCCATCAGGCAAGTGTGGTGAATGTTTTTGGCTAGACCCTCGGAACAGCAGCTATGGTGACAGAATGGACGGTAAAGTAAGCACCTTTTTCCCCTTTTCCCTCCTCCCTAACCTGCTTGCCTTGGATGTGTGTTAACTGAAATTTGCATAGCTCATGTTGATGTTCTGGAGGCCATCCTTTGTCAACACCGTCTTCTTCACGGTGCCCACAACCCTGCTGCTGAAGACTAATGCCTTCAGCTACTTCTGGTTGTCGTCTGCCTAAGATCATGCTTCTTCTAAGAGATGACTGGCTCCTTTTCCATCAGGATTTTGCTTGTATTTTGGGTCAAGATCCAAAGACATTTCCACCTCCAGTGAAACTATGCATGAAATGGTCGAGGCCATGTGTGGCACAGAAAGGTAGTTCATTGACCAGTTCTGATAACACTTGAACTATTTCTTAGAATCAGTTGCTCACTGCTTTTAATCTGCACATTTCAGCCCGTAGTAAGATTTAAGTCCTACTACTGCGAAGCATACAACATCTTACTGAACAACAACAACCTTATAATGAATCTTTTCAGATTAACGGAGAGATAAAATATTCCAGCCATCTCTTCCTATGGGATCAGAGTTCTCAATGTCATTTGATTTGTTTACAAGCTTGTGAAATTTGTACGAAGATCAGATAAACTTATAATTTCATATACTATTTTCCCTTTATATTGAGGGTTCTGTGCTGGTGCTCGCTTTAAATAACGGCAGAAATGCTAAGCAATCTATAGTTTATGAGGTCGACTATTTCCTTACTAGATTTTGGCTTAAGAATAAGATGATAACAACTGAATATTGCTTTCCGTGTGGCATGAATTCAATGATATCCCATTAGGCCATTTCTGGTTTGCTTTTGTGGCTCTAATTTTGTAGTTATATGTCCTGTAGTTTATAACTACATAGTATTTTTTTGTCCATGCCTGTCATGGATATATGCCTTGCCCTTTGTTATGGAGCTTCTTCAATTTTGAACATGTTCCACATATTCATGTATAACACCGTCATGTAATTTCAAGTGTTGGATAATTTTCTGCCAAGTAATTTAGTATACCTTAAATATGAACATTGTTAATATAACTTTTATCCTTGCGTTTTGACTGTAAAATGTGTATATAATATATCTTATGAATTATATCTTTTATTTATAAAGTTTGAAGTGTTACTAGCCACTGAAAGTTGTTTGGTCACTTGACAAACTGCTAGTTGTTGCCCAACACACAAGTACCATATCAATTCATGCATGGTTCTGTTCAACTGATTCGTCTTTCTGTTCAACCGAATGCAGGAGGCGAGCCATATATATGTCGTGCAGCAGCGGCACGACATACCCTCAAGCAGTAGCTTTTCATCGGCAACAAGCAAGACACCCACTCAGGGCATTTGACTTGGGCTTCTCCATGCATGGTGTGACCAGGTTGTCCATCCAGGTCTCTCCATATCTCTTGGTTTGCTCTGTGATGGTTGAACTCTTGTAATTGTGGTTAATCGAAGGTGCTTGTGTATGCTCACTTTGCGTGGATGATATTGGCCATGTTGTACCTGTAGATTGCCTCGATACTGATAGCCTAATGGGTTTGTCTTTTTTATGCTCAATTGATTGTGTGGTCAGTACCTGTGTATATATCAATCATGGGCTGTGCCAGTTATTTTAGAAGTGTCCTCCTATCAAATGTCTAGGACTGGTTGTTGCTGGTCAGAAATATGTTATTTTAGACTTAGGTGCAATAACAATGGATAGTCCTGGGGCATGGAATTCGTGTGTACTTGTTACCCTTACTCATGTGTTTAGCTGGCTATAAGTATATTTGTTGTCTTAGATCGAATTTCTTTTGTTATGATCTTGCTGGAACTGTGTTATGGTTGGCGTAGATAATTAGATAGAACAATCTAGAACCAGCAAAGAATTCCTGTCTTTTTGTTTGGCTTTTAGGCCTTGTTGTCTCAGCTAGTTTTATGCATGCATGCTTAACAGTGGTAACTAACACGTTTCTCCTCTTGTTCTTGGTTTATCGTTTGTGACAATAGGTAAACAAGGAGGATGAGTTCAGCACGGGCCTTTATCTGTGCTCATGCTGAGTGTCAACAACAACACTCAAGTTTGTGAACTCTCTTGCTTGTACTGAGACTCTCAGGTTGGAATTTTCTTTCTACTGTGTCCTGCCTTTGTTTGAATTTAACACCCGCTGGTCTTTCCGTCATGTGTACATTTGGTAGAAACCATATTGATCTAGTTGATGTGCAAGTGAGTCTTAGTTTCATGAATTTGTCTCTGGTAACAATGATGTGCTATTTGTCCTGTTAAATGCGCCAGCTTATCATATATTAGTAATTGGCATACATTTTGTGCATCATTTGTCTCTACTATTGTTGTATATGTAAGAGGCCCTTCCATTAGCTGAATGTACGGAACTAATGCAATGTTGTAACCTCAAAGACAGGGTGACATCACATTGTATAGAGCGGTGTCCATTGCCGCCAGGGCAAGATGTCCAAGCCATTCTTGCCATTTAGTATGCTGATAAGAAATTATTTTCTGTTGTGAACTTGAGTTTTTGGGGTCAGCTAGAGTTGCTTTAAGAGGACCTGGATCTTTGCATCTTAACTTGACATCTCATCTATTTGTATTATAGTTTCTAAGAGTTGCCTATATACAGTAATTAGAATTTGCCAGACTGCTGTTGTGCCATGTCTCCCAATGGTTGTATTGTTTCAATGGAGTGAAGATGCAGACAACAAACCGTCGCTGCGAAATAAAGTGTTTAGTTACAGTCGTCTTGTTAGTTCTGCATCATTTGGTTGTAATAGTGATATTCTCTTATTAATTTAATCTTCTGATGTTTTTTTTCCTCCATTTTTAGACTTGGCAGCCAGCCTGGGTATTATTATGCTACGTCCTAGATGGAAGTTCAAGTCTCTGCATGGCAGAGTTCCTTGTGTAATACACTTGATCCCCTTGTATGGCATTTTAGGTGACTTTTTGGCTCCCCCTTCCCATCTGTGCATGCTCTGTGATACCATGGCTCGATGATGACCTGCCGGTTAAGATTTAGTGTTGGTGGCATTATGATTTCTAAGATTTGGTTATGGAGCTTTATACAACACCGCTGTGGTGATATCGAATAGTAGTTGCCTTTATTTGCAAAATATAGGCAGGGTGATGAAAAGGGCATATGGTCTCTCTTGTTTTGCTAATATGTTATATGATATATCATCATAATAGAGTTTACCCAAACTAAACACCCTGGCTTCATAATTGGAATGAATTGAGGTCCAGGCTGGGAGCTACCATTTTATTTTGTCTTAACCTGGGAATACATTTAGCATTTTGTCTGGACCTCATGATGTCGGTCTGACTGCTAAGGTCAGGTCAGGGGAAGTGCTGGGATGAACCAGGTCTCCCCCTCAGCTAGGTAACTTCAGATTGCAGATGTAGCAATGCTTTCTTCCATTCCGTGCCATCTCCTTCCTGTCATTTTTGGGTTTGTATAGCACGTTCGTTATTCTGTTCTGCTTCATCTGCATCAGTATTGTGGTTTGCATGTGGGTTAGGCTCTCGTATCAAAGGAAGGAAGCAGCCGTTTGCTGGTTGCTTTTGCTGATGCTTAGACAAAGTAAACCATGCAGAGGAGATCTATGGCGAGCTGCGTGTGTTGCTTTATTTTTTAGCATACGCCTCGAACATGCATTTTCTATCTCAATTTGCTCGCTGATGTTTGTTTGTGTCGGTGCAGCTACAGGCAGAGACAACAAATGTCATGCACTCCCTCGCTGTCGCCTGGCTCTGGCGGTGTGGCTCCTGCCATGTTGGCTGCGGTGGCCTAATATGTATGCAGTAGGACTGTTTGGGATTGGGATTTTCCTGCAATGTTCAGTAGTAATAACAATCTGAATTTGTATCATATTGTTGTAAGTAATGTTCCAGATGGCGAGAGTTAACTGTAATAGGGGTGCAGTAGTAATGGTCTGCTGGGAGTTGCATCGCACTTAATTGTGTATGTCTTGACTTGCATGGTTGATCATGCATCTGATGTATTTTAATAAAGGTCAAGCCGAAAACTAGAATGAAATAATTAGCTTCTGCGTAGTTTATGATTTACTAGCTGATTTGAATTGCTGTGGTGCCGCATTCTAGCCCAACTGGTGTATGAAGTGTATATTACATGACTGCTTCATTTTGTTTCGATTTTGAAACCGAATTTTATCTGGATTTCTTGACAAGGCTACAAATGCCCCATCTAGTTTATAGGTAGCGTACGTCTCGAACATGCACCCCGAGTTTATGTGTACCAGACGCCTTGAACACGCACAGCGGTGGTGCCGGACTTGGAAACTCTTGCGGGAATACACTTCTTAATCTAGGTAGTTGAAATTCTTACCGGACTCACTGGAGAACAAAGAAATGTATCCAGTTCTTGTTCCTACCCAAGTTGAGCTTAGCTCGTATTCTAGCTATGCATCTTGTAACTTTGTAAGGGCATGCATATCAAATATTATTATTCTAGTAATGAAGTAATACATGCACAAGGGCACAACTCGTATTCCAAGTTTCCAACAATGCATTAGTGAGGCATTAATTGTGGGAGGGATTTTCGTGAGGCGTTAACTGTGGGAGGGATTTGAGGGGGTCGTCTAGGTATCTGGCATACTAGTAGTAACACGAACACAGCCTTCCGTCTACAGTTAATTAGATTGATTGTTGCCTATTAATTACAAGATTCTGGATTTCGCTGTGTTTTCGTTTGACGAGAAGGCAACCCAGCCAAGTCAGCAATCTGGGGCACCAACTATCTCGTCCGTCCATCATCTTTTGATTAAGCAGTCAACAAAGAGGAATATAGGAGGGAAACCGAAATCTCTTTTCCTTGCCGCTCTCCTAACTTTTCCTCGTGAAAATTCGAACTTGGGTAGCTCTTCTATAAGTAGAAGCCAGCCGTGAGCTTCCGCGTGCGGTATCGTGTGTGACTTGTGACTTTGGACATTGGCGAGGGGAGGGAGGGAGGAGAGCGAGCGCCATGGCCGTCCAGGGAGGAGAGCGAGCGCCATGGACAAAGATGCACTGGCGAGGGTAGGGGACGGGAGGCCGGGGAGGAGAGCAAGCGCCATGGCCGAAGATGCACTAGCGAGGGGAGGGGACCGGAGGCCGGGAAGGAGAGCGAGCGCCATGGCCTAAGGTGCACTACGTCTGGCCGAGCTTCAGCAGGTAAGGTAATCGTATTGTTGTCGTCTCCTTCAGTTTTGGTTCCATGAGTTGGTTGGTTCTCGCTGGGATGAATAGAATATATTTTTTGGGTTTTGGACATTGTCAAACATTGGTTGCTTGAGAGGCCAGCCACGCTTGCCAAGGAGAATGAGGCGAGGGTTGACAAGGTAGAAAGCGCTACATTCACTTGATCAACGGGAAGTAGATGGAGTTAGCCACACGGAGTAAGAGCTCGCCATCATGGTGGCATTATAACCTCCACACGACAAACGCCGTCAACCGTTGCAACACATATGTTTCTCTCCCGTTGCAACGCGCGAGCATATTTTCTATTAATTTATAAATATATAAAAGATCTTTCATTTTATTTAATGTGACGCCGTAGCAACGCACGGGTTTTGTCCTAGTGAAGTTATAATGCAGGTTGCAGCCTTTGATGAATGCGGACCGGCCGGTTCATACTAAGGAGCTCTCCCATCCTTGCCCTTAGCTGGTTCACAGTCATTTTTGCAAATAGCTTTGCAAAGCTATGGATTAAAATTTGAGCTCTTTTACGGTGATTAACACGGAACTTAGGTTCCGTGCGGGTTCCATCTAATCCGATTTTTCGTGACGGTTGATTAAAACAATGATAGCTTTTATCAAATTGGTATAATGATTCACAATTAGAAAACGTACATCCAGCGGTCGATCTAACCTGGCCCTAGCAATCAAGAACGAGAACTTGCGCCAATCAAAAACGGGATCTCCTGAACTCTCAAAAGTACTGTAAAACGGATCTTCGTCTCCCCTGCCGACCATGCCGTCCATGATCGGAAACGGGATCTCGCGGGCCGAGCTTGAGAGTCGAAGTCGGCCGCCTTGGCCTGCCCGCCGAAGTAGTCATCCGCCGTCACGTTTGCCTCGCCTTGCACGGGGTATCCGTCTCTTCCTCGGAAGCCGGAGCTGTCGTCCTCATGTACGGGGTCGGGAGCAGGCAAGCCAGAGCGGGGCCGAGGGATCGTTCGCCGCCACCTCCTCATCTACGGGATCATGGCCGCCGCCCCGTCGGCATCTGCGGGAACCCTAAGACGTTCTCCTCCGTGGCTAGTCCGCTGCAACGCCGCCGCTCTCCTCAGGCGGGTTCGGAGTAGGCAGCCACCGCCCCCCTCGCCCGCTGGATCGTGCCACTGCCTCAACTCTCAAGGTCAAAAAAAACTCTCAAGGTCAGTCCAGTGCCTCAGCTCAAATTCAGTAGTGTCTGCAAAATGTAAAGTCAAATTCAGTGTTTTGGAATTTCTATCTCTAGTCCCTAATTGAGGTGTACCGCTGTCAAAAGGAATAGAATAGATGTGTACTTCTTCATCGCAAATAAGAAATGCATCTCTGTGTAAGCAGGAAGATTTTAGTTTTTGCTATAAATTACGGATTTTATATATTTTTTATTTTTTTAAAACCTAAAATTAATAATTGCATCCTGCATAAAGATTACTATCATTTTTACCCAATTTTTAGATTTTCAAATTTAGGTTTTAGATTTGGCAAAAAAATATTTAGTTAATTAATAAAATTAAAAATAATACAAATTAAAAAGTTAATGTTTATTTATTTATTCAAGATTATTATTACATCATTACTTTTGTTTATTAAAAGAATTATTTGAAATTCAAACAATAAAGAAATGTGATATCGATCAACATGTTAATAGGATTGATATGATACTACTATCACATGCATGCGCGCGAAGCACTTGGATGCGGAACGGGATGGAACTCAGAAATTAAGCGTGCTAGTGCTAGAGTAGTGGGAGGATGGGTGACCGAGCGGGAAGTTTGACCACGAGTATGTAATTTGACTAGAGATAAGTGTAGTTAGAGATAGAGACTAAACTATGCAAATAATTGAAATAGTAGAAATTCCGAAAAAATAGAAAAAATAGAGGGAGTGAAAAATAATTAGAAACCCAAATGAATTAAAAAAATTAACTCAAAATAGCCTTTAGTCTCGGTTCGTGTTACAAACCGGGACTAAAGGTCCTTCGTCCCGGCGCATGCCAGCCGCCCACGTGGCGGGGCCTTTAGTCCCGGTTCGTAAGCAACCGGGACTAGAGGGGGGGGCTTTAGTCGCGCATAATTAGTCCCGGTTGCGCAACCAGGATTAATGGCCCTTGCGAACCGGGACTAAAGCCCCTTTTTTTAGTAGTGAGATAACATTTTAAAGAATGTGCAGACCGAAGCCAATGCCTAAAAATAAGATCAGAAACGGCCATACGTACGAAGATGGTTTAATTGGATTTGAACCACCAGGCTTTTGTTAGCGGACCAGCTCACGCCTTCTTGTGCCCACTGATGAGCTCTCTTTCTTTCATGTCATGGGATCGAGAGGGCAGACGTACGACGTACGGGTCGTATTGCGGTTTAATAGATGTCGTGCTAAGCTCTTTTTTTTTCTAAGACTGCTCATAGTGGGAGTAACATAACTAGTAACATCATACATCTCAAGACATTTTGGTGATATGACATGCCAATAAGACTGTTCATAGTGAGAGTAACATAGGTAGTAACATCACACACCCAAAACATTTTGGTGATATGGCATGACAATAAATGAAGAAAGAGAGTGGGATGGTAACTAGCTATGTTACCATAACATCACACTTCTCAAGACAAGATGAGTCTACAATCTAATAAATATAACATGAATGATACCACATATATATAACTACCCACTATGAAGGTACTCCCTCTCTTACAGTTTATAAGGCACGCGCGTACCCCTAGGTTGCAAATTTGATCAAGTTAGCATTAGTTATATGTTATAAAAATTATATCATTAGAAAGTTTAGATGTTCTATTTTCTAATGATATAATTTTTGTATTATATAATTTAAATTATATAGGTTAAATTGATGACCTAGGGGTACGCGCGCGCCTAATAAACTGTGAAGGAGGGAGTAGTAACATAGAGTAGTAACATGGTGTTACTCCCCACTATGACTAGTCTAAATGAATAAAGAGAGTGAGGTGGTAACTAGCTATGTTATCATAACATCACACACCCCAAGGCAAAATGAGTCTACAACATAATAAATGATACAATACATGACACCACATATAAGTTACTACCAACTATGAAGGTAATAACCTAGACTAGTAACATGACATATGTTACTAGTCTAAGTTACTCCCCACTATGACCAACCTAACAATAGTGAAGCTTTTATGGGCCACGTGTCCTAGACTAGGCTTATCTATGCCGATGGTAGGTTGTGCCCTACACCAGCAATTCCTACGCCAATTGTGGCCTAGCATGTTCCTACGCCGACAGCTTACCTGGTTTGACGCCCTTCTGATGGGTTGTCTGGCTCGTGCCCTACGCTGACGGTCCCGATAAAAATCCATCAACATCTTTCATGTTTCGTGTAGTGATGTACTACCTCCATCCCAAGGCTTAAGGCCTACTAGAAAGTCAAACTATATTAAGTTTGACTAATTTTTTTAAAAAATCATTAACATGAAAATACAAAATTAATATTATTAGATAGATAATAAAATATATTTTCATATGCTATCTATAAAATATCATATTTATTGATAGATTATTCTGAAGTTTTGATCAAACTTTACTTGCTTTGACTTTTCTAAGAAAAATAAGACTTAAGCCTTATTTTTTTGATTAACAGGATTTTCCCTGATTTTCATTAATAGAAACCATAGATGTTTTGCTACAAACCCCAGCAACACAGTATAGTATACCACCATGGTTTTTTTTAATACTACTACATAAAAGATGAACGGGTAGAAACGGAAAAAGGTAAGCCTACAGCTACATGAAGACGCCTCTTTCCTCGAAGTGAGAGCTACACTCATTTTTCCACGGCTGCTTCAGGTGTAGTTCAGATTTCCACAATCCTTCTCTCGCTCCTAGAGCAAACTGACTTTCACCACTTCACTATCAAAGCTTCCATTAACAAAACTTCTCGCTACATCGATATTCTTGGAATACATGTCGTCCAGCTCCCCCTCGTGCCGAACACTTCAACTGCGACCCGCTCCACCAGCTTTGCGAACCACCGTAGTTGATCATTTGCGTGTTCCTTCACCTGCAAAGAGCTCCAAAAATTAATGCAGTAAAAAATTTAAAGGTCACATAGATTCGTTCAACATGCCATTTCTTCCGAAAGCATGCTAGGTTCCTTGACTTCCAGATCCCCCAGATAACAGCTGCAATCACCACAGTCATCAGTTTTCTATTCCAACCTTTCAAACTTTTGAGCCACACATTAGCACACTTGAAAAGGGTCGGTTAAAGCCGAAAGCTATACTTACCACATTACAAATATAACAGGCTAAAGGGCAAGCAATGAAAAGGTGGTCTATTGATTCATTGCCTCCATAGAATAGACCCCCCCCCAGCAATAAAACGTCCCTAGTCAAAATGCTACCTTTAAGCATTACCCAAAGGAACGTTTTAACTCGTGCAGGGATTTTAATCTTCCAAATGAAATTGTATGGGACTACACCATAATTCTGAAGTGCCATGTAAAGCGATTTAACAGTGAACGCCCCAGATTTAGATAACTTCCACCAAAGTTTATCCGGGTCATTTGAAAATGTCACAATATCGCAAACATCACACATTTGGATCCATTGATCTTTTTTTTTACCAACGATCACTCGCCTAAACTTGAGATTCCTGATCCCCATGGCAAAAGCTTTGCTCACAGTAATCTCATGATTTAGAGAGATAGAGAAAACTTTAGGGAAAACAAGAGATAGAGGTTGATCATTAATCCAATGATCCTCCCAGAATCTCGTATTCATCTCATTTCCTACCATGATTCTGCAGAACGGCCAAAACATTTTTTTTGCCTCCACCAACCCTTGCCAGAAATGGGAGTATCTAGGTTTGGATTCCACATGCCCAAATGTTTTTGAAGACAGGTATTTCAACCTAAAAATTCGCTGCCAAACTCCATCCTCATTAAAAAGGTTCCAAAACCATTTTGCCAATAAAGAGATATTCATTAGATTGAGATTTAAGATCCCTTGCCAACAGCCTTGAGCCTTATGATGGAAGGTAATAACCAGAACTTGTAGAGCACCATGTCCACGAGGAATAAACAAACCAAGTCTCTGTTTAAAAAAAAAAAAAGCAAGTCTCGACAAGAGCCTCGGGCAATCAATCTGTTTTGCCTTTTGCGTTGGGTACATTGAGTGCTAGCTGGATTAATCGATTGGCTATCTTGGTTTCTCTCGTACGTGTTCCTCGGCGGCGCAAGTACAGTTGTATGTGCATGCGTCTCGTCAGATCGTCTTCGTCGTCCATCGTCGCCGTACTGTACTCGGCGGCATAGTGGAGCTGGGCCAAAACCTGGTGCACCCGTTGACAAGGTAGGGGTTACCCTCGTAGCCATCGGAGCAGCTGCAGCTGTACCCAGGCCCATTGATGGAGTCAACGCACTCACTGTGATCGCTGATGCAGGCGTACTCCGGATCGGTGGTGCTCTTGGCCGCGTCGGAGCACGACAATACGGCGCCTGACATAGCATCATTGTTGCGGATGGCCCAGTCTAGCCGCACCGGCGAGGTCCGGTTCCTGTCCATGAGCAGGTCAGAGCGCCTGAAGGTGTAGTTGGTCCTGTCGACGAGGAATACGTAGTCGCAGGGGCTGTAGTCCATCATGGCCGAGTGGTCGTACGCCCAGAACCTGAAGTAGCTGTCGGTGAGCCCCGGCGGGATGTCGACATGGCAGCACCCGACGCCGGCACACATCCCGTCCTCGGCGCTCCCCGAGCTGTTGCAGTAGGACATGCACCCTTTGAAGTTCCCCGCGCTCGCTGTGAACCCGAAGGTGTTACAGCCGAGGACGACGAGCATGTTGTGCGTGCTGGAGATGCGGTACACGCCGTCCTTCTTCATACCTGCAGTCTCGCCATTGCTGTAGTCCTCGGCTTCGCCTGGGCTGGAGGCGTTGTAGCACTGCCACGCGACGGGGAGCATCACCAGCGACTCCGCGGGATCCACTGAAAGGTACACCACCTGAAGGGTGGTGCCGGCTAGCACTGGGCCGTTGTTGATGCAGTCGATCTCGAAGCCCTTGCGGAAGCAGCCGCTGCCGATGCCGAAAGGGTAGGGGATGTCCACGCCGCCGCAGCTCGCCTGGCAGCCAGGAGCCACGGCGAGGCTCTCCACAACCGTCTTGCTGGTGGCTGCTGCTGCCGCCAGTAGCAGAGCGGGAAGCAAGAATAATGAGGCCGACATTGCTTGGATGGCCAGCTGATGTGTGATGAACGTTGTAAGTGTTCACTAGCTGTCTTATATACTAGCGCGCGGAACGATCGATTTGGTCAACAATCTCTCAGCCAACAATGATATGCAATTTCTAAGTCCGTCATTTATTTCTCTTGTTGTGCTATCACTAGAGCAACCAAGAGAAATGAATAAGCACAAGACGAAGACGACTAATGGCTTACTACCAATGCAAGAGTAGCACGTTATGTATAAACTTATAA
Organism: Lolium perenne; assembly: GCF_019359855.2. Classification (NCBI taxonomy): domain Eukaryota; kingdom Viridiplantae; phylum Streptophyta; class Magnoliopsida; order Poales; family Poaceae; genus Lolium; species Lolium perenne. The sequence goes on along the minus strand of NC_067244.2, from coordinate 21,384,484 downwards.
TAGCTTAAGTGCTAGTACGAGCCCGCTGGTTGATTGGTGCTACTGATCATAATACTAGAACCTAATCGAAAGCGATATGTGTGTGTATATGAAGAAAGACAAAATGCACTGGCCTTGTAATGGTTGAGTCAAACTATTTGTTGGTCATTTAAAACTTAAAACGTAATTTCTAAGACCTACACAAGTCATATGGATTAATAATAACGAATACATATTCATCTAGCTGTGCCGGCTTAGTCAAGATGAAAACAGACGAACTACTAGGTTAGTAACATACATGACACGAGCCCATTGGTCTTCACAACACTGAGTCCAAACCCAATCGATTAGTATTCACACCCTTTTCCTCAAAAGACCCAACAACAGTAGGGCCGGCAGCAATGAGGCTAGTCATAGTGCGGAGTAAATGATAGCACTACAGGAATGGAGCTCTACGCCGACGGCCGGCTGCCCTCGGCGTAGGCTACGCCGACGGCAGCCCTCGGCGTACCTCGTCGGCGTCCAGGTCCCTCGGCGTAGCCCGGCTTGCCCTCGGCGTAGCAGTAGCTGTCGGCGTCCTCGCTCTATGCCGACGGTGGAGAAGACCCTTGGCGTTGACGCCGTCGGCGTAGCGTGGCGGCGCGCCGTCGACGTTAACGGAGCGGCCGGAGACGCCGACGGCCCAACCCCTCGGCGTAGAGAGACGGGAGAGGCGGCGTGGCGCATAGAGGTGCACCGTAGCCAGAGGCTATGCCGAGGGCAACCCCCTCGGCGTATGCATGATCCATGCATGGACACGCGGCGCCACCTCGGAACGTCGGTCTACGCCGAGGGCAACCCCCTCGGCATAGACCTGACCATATGGCCCTACGCCAGGGTCTATGCCGACGGCAACCCCCTCGGCGTATGCCTGCCATATTTATTTTTTTTGCTGTTCCAATTCAATTGCAATGCAATTCACATAATCCTGTTCCAATTCAATTGCAATGCAATTCAGCAGATCCAATTCATCCAAAATCGACCAAATTCGCCATAATTCACATAAATATCATATAATCCACATAATACCATACATGGTGCACATAATAGCATACATGGTGCACATGATATTACTACTGTATGAATTTTCTCATTATTAATTGTACTGACACATCAGATTTTTCATGTATGGAATGGAATTACATTTCATGCTGCTTGAGATGCGCCGGCTTCTTGAACCTCGCGCCACACTCATCGAAATCATCTTGCAGCAGCAGCACACACAGGGTGAAAATACCGGCTGATGTCCGAGTCTCCTTCGATCGGGCCAACCAATTAATTCGCTCGCACCACGTTTGATAATTAGCCTATATTAACTGATAAGTTGGCTTATCTTGTACTTTAGTTTCTTTAAATAACCTGCTGATCTCCCATGTCAACAAACACCTGGAAATGGAGAAAATAAGAAGCGTTTGACAAGTGTGTTTTTCTGTTGCTGATGCTTTTCTTTTTTTGGTCTATAATATTCTGCACAGTAATATCGTGCAAGGGCATTGAGGAGGAGCAGATGATATCAATTGTAAGATAGCTGGAAGTTTCACGCTGTTATTTCTCGTCAAAACTTTGAGAAACAATATATGCATGGTGTTTTGTGGTTGAGAGCAACACACGCAGTTTTTGTTGTTTGCCTCCTAAGAGTGATGGATTCTGTTTGTGGTGCCTTGCTGTTGATTCACATCGAAAGATGGAACCATTGCCTAGTGCTCCTAGCTGGAAGTGTTTATAGCTTTGTTATTAAGAAATCCTTGTTGTTTTAGCTTGTTATTATATAAGAGAGAAGGAAATATATACTTGTGTTACCTTAGCTCACTCTGGAATTAACCTTGCCTCTTGTGTGTTTTCATGAGCAGGTAAAGAGAGAAGACTTGATGAAGGGTTGTTGGATCTCTGTAGGTGGTGAGCTCGGCCTGGTCTGCTGAAGTCATGGCCACACGGTGCGGCTCATTGCAGTCATCCGGTGGCTGGACTGATGCCAAAATAGCGTGTAAAATGATTTGCTGTAATATAGACTGATGATGTATCTCTAGGAAATTTTCGAGGCGTTGTGATTTATTGTTTGGTCTGTGTTTAGCTAGTTGAGAGTTTTTGTGTTCGCTGTGGCCGGAAAAACAGGGATAGTGATGTCCCCGCCACTTCACTTTCCACATAACTAACCACTCTTTCAGTTACGCGCGCGCATGCACAAAGTACTACTAGTGCTACTTGTTTGCTTCAACAATAAATAATAATACTACTACTACTCCGACTCAATTTTCTCTACTAGTACATACAGATACAGTACATCCTTGTGGCCCTCAACTCCACCAAATAATTAAGTGCATCTACAAACCTAAACTATAGGCTTCTGATCAGCGCGAACACCTTCGATCACCATGAGCTTGCCATCGCCTTCCCACAAAAATACGTAGTGTGGAGAAACATCTGCCCTTCCCCGTCAAACAGGACATCAACATGCCACATGCAAAATACGCAGTTGGCTTCTCGCATGTGCAACCCGGCATGCTAGAAATCGCGCGAACACTTCTCCGAGAGCCTCTCTTTAGGTCGAAAGGGTAATCGTTGATGAGGACGGCAAACTCAAAGAACTTGTCATGGAAGCAGTCCATCTACTCCTCCTCCTCCTTCGGTGACGACGAGCGTTTAGGCGGTGGGGATCCTACACCGCAGCCCATGCACCTGTCGTGGTGGCCTCGGCCGCGACCGTGGCCGCTAGAAACTGTCATGGATTGTCTGGGGGAGAAAGTGGAGGGTGACGCTAGGATTTGTGTGAGAAATGAGCCGGTGTCTAAGCACCACGTTTTATACCCGTAGGCAAGCGTGGGGGTGGTAGTGCCCATTTAGGCAAACACGCATGGCTAGGGCATTTATTTTGCATGGGCGGAGGGTTGCACCGGTGCTGTCGTAGACCATCGTTGCGTGTTTGACCCGCATAACCGACGCTTACTCTGTGGCTGCCAAGCAGGTCATAGGGATTTCATCCCACGCGTGGCGCGAGGCGCCCGTTTGGCGCCCCATGCGAAAGGGCCAACACGGCCAGGGTTGCTGACCGACCCTTGTATCGAGCTCGTTTGACACACGAGAACCTAGGAGGCACTTGACACACGCGCTCGCCCGAAGCGACAGCTTGCTCCTACTTGCATGCATGCCGGTTCCTTTTATCTCCAAGAGAAAAAGGAAAAGAAAATGAAAGATAGGAAAACAAAACGACTCGCTCGACTCCTACCGATTCTTTCTCCATTAATTCGCCCCGCGCACACTTGGCAATTGGCATGCATGCGGATTGGTGCAATGACCCCCAACAATATTTGGCACGTAAAGTACGGTGCGAGGCTCCACCAAAACAAAGACTTAATTAAAAAATGGTTTTGCTCTGCTTCTTCTCCGATGAATCATTCGGAATTTGCTTGGCACTTCTGGTTCAACCGTGCGTGCGTGCCTTGTGTATACGTGCTCCACCACCACAACTGATCGATCCATCCAATTAATCCACCCCGCCCGGCCGCTTCACCTTTGCACGTAAACAAGGCTACACTAGTCATATAAAAAAGAGAGGCTACACTAATGATACATGTAGTATACCAAACTCCATCGTGTGCGCGTGACTAGTCCGAATCAATGTCGCGCTCCTACCTTGATTCGTCTCCAGCCAATCAGGCTACACTAGTGAAGCGTGCCACACAACACGACCTCAACGGTTGATTTCCTTTTTCTTTTTTTACTTTGAAATGGAACGCTTGTATTCTTCTGCTGCGACATGGCTAAATTGACAGAATAATCCAACGTCCAATCAAAGGAACAACGCTACGGTGAAACACAAAACGCAAGAGTTCGACTCTGCTCGCCCCAATCCCTTCCTACCGCCCCAACGTCGTTGTCTAGTTTCGGCCAGCTCCGACGAGGCCTCACACTGCTGAGCCTCCTCACCGACACCACCGGCTACAAGGCGTAGAATTGTCGATCTGTAGCCCGCCCGACGAACCCTAGCCCGGGCGCTCAATTTCGGCTACCCAACTCTCGATAGAGCCGCTGCCAAGCACACCGGCTGGGCTCCCAACGATGGTAGGGATGCCGCCCTGATGCCCCTCATCAAATCCCCTTCTCCGGAGGAAACAAGCATGGCAGCGTGACAGTGAAGCTCGATGCCGACAACCATAACCGACGGGAGGAATAGGGTTGACAGAAGCTTGCGATGGTGCACGGCATGCGAAGGGGAAGGACGAGCAACTGGTCACCTCCCCGACCTTCTACCGTCGCCATCCATGGTGAGGGGGGGCTCATTTTCGGTGACTTCCTCAACCAACTCATTGAGATACTGCTAGCAGTGACGTCCCTGACATCATGCTGGTGCAAGACACATCCCAACACGATCCGACGCCCCATCAAATGAACAATGCTTCGGGGAACACACAAAACGCACGCACGAGTTCGACTCTATCCTCGCTCGAGTCCTCGCTCCTCACTCGCACCAGCACTCCAATCTCTTCCTAGCGCCGCCACGGTCGTTGCCTGATTCCGGGCAGATCCGGCGAGGACTCAAGTTGTTCAGCCCCTCACCCACACCACCCCTCCTTCTCCACCGACAAAATGGTGTAGAGCCATCGATCTGCAGCCCACCCGAACCACCTTAGCCCGGGCACCCGATTTTGGCTACCCAACTCCCGATGCAGCTGATGTCTACGTTCCCCCTCCTTTCCTGTAGACAGTGTTGGGCCTCCAAGAGCAGAGGTTTGTAGAACAGCAGCAAGTTTTCCCTTAAGTGGATACCCAAGGTTTATCGAACTCAGGGAGGAAGAGGTCAAAGATATCCCTCTCATGCAACCCTGCAACCACAAAGCAAGAAGTCTCTTGTGTCCCCAACACACCTAATAGGTGCACTAGTTCGGCGAAGAGATAGTGAAATACAGGTGGTATGAATATGTATGAGCAGTAGCAACGGTGCCAGAAAATAGCTTGATGGTGTGTAGTTGATGGTGGTAGAATTGCAGCGGTAATGCTTATGATAAAACGAGTAAACAAGCAGTAGTAACTCAGCAGTATTTAGGAACAAAGCCTAGGGATTACACTTTCACTAGTGGACACTCTCAACATTGATCACATAACAGAATAGATAAATGCATACTCTACACTTTTGTTGGATGATGAACGCATTGCGTAGGATTACACGAACCCTCAATGCCGGAGTTAACAAGCTCCACAATTTGTTCATATTTAAGTAACCTTTAGTGTAAGATAGATCAATATAACCAAATAGATCACATCAATACCATCATAGTGATAATTAACTCCACAATCTACAAGAGATCATGATCATAGCCTACGACAAGAACCACACGGTGCACACACTAGTCACCTTTACACACGTGCAGGAGGAATAGAACTACTTTAATAACATCACTAGAGTAGCACATAGATAAATTGTGATACAAAACTCATATGAATCTCAATCATGTAAAGCAGCTCATGAGATTATTGTATTGAGGTACATGGGAGAGAGATGAACCACATAGCTACAGCGAAGCCCTCAGCCTCAGGGGTGAATTACTCCCTCCTCATCATGGGGGCAGCGATGGCGGTGAAGATGGCGGTGAAGACGGCGGTGGAGATGGCTCCGGGGGCAATTCCCCGTCCGGCAGGGTGCCGGAACAGAGAGTTCTGTCCCCCGAATTGGAGTTTCGTGATGGTGGCGGCGCCCCTGGAGTCTTTCTGGAGTTTCGTCAATTGGTGTCGAGGTTTTAGGTCACGACGGCTTAAATAGGCGAAGAATCGGAGTCGGAGGGGGCCTGGGCTGGCCACACCATAGGGGGGCGCGCCCCCCCCTTGGGCCGCGCCACCCTAGGGTGTGGGGCCCCCCTGGCACTCCTCCGACTCTCCTTCGGTGTTCTGGAGCCTTCCGGGAAAAATAGGAGGTTTGGCGTTGATTTCGTCCGATTCCGAGAATATTGCCCGAACAGCCTTTCTGGAACCAAAAACAGCAGAAAACAGCAACTGGCCTCTCGGCATCTCGTCAATAGGTTAGTTCCGGAAAACGCATAAAAATGATATAAAGTGTGAACAAAACATGTTGGTATTGTCATAAAACAAGCATGGAACATCGGAAATTATAGATACGTTGGAGACGTATCAGCATCCCCAAGCTTAGTTCCTACTCGTCCTCGAGTAGGTAAACGATAAAAGATAATTTCTGAGGTGACATGCTACCAACATAATCTTAATCATACCATTGTAAAGCATATGAGATGAATGCAGCGATTCGAAACAATGTAAATGCAATGAGTAAACAATTGAATCATATAGCAAAGACTTTTCATGAATAGTACTTTCGAGACAAGCATCAACAAGTCTTGCATAAGAGTTACTCATAAAGCAATAAATTCATAGTAGAGACATTGAAGCAACACATGGAAGATTAAGTTTCAGCGGTTGCTTTCAACTTGTAACATGTATATCTCATGGATAGTTGTCAATGCAAGTGCAATAAGCAAATATGTAAGAATCAATGCACAGTTCACACAAGTGTTTGCTTCTTGAGGTGGAGAGAAATAGGTGAACTGACTCAACATTGAAAGTAAAAGAATTGTCCTCCATAGAGGAAAAGCATCGATTGCTATATTTGTGCTAGAGCTTTGATTTTGAAAACATGAAACAATTTTGTCAACGGTAGTAATAAAGCATATGTATCATGTAAATTATATCTTACAAGTTGCAAGCCTCATGCATAGTGTACTAATAGTGCCCGCACCTTGTCCTAATTAGCTTGGACTACCGGATCATCACAATGCACATGTTTTGGCCAAGTGTCACAAAGGGGTACCTCTATGCCGCCTGTACAAAGGTCCAAGGAGAAAGCTCGCATTGGATTTCTCGCTATTGATTATTCTTCAACTTAGACATCCATACCGGGACAACATAGACAACAGATAATGGACTCCTCTTTTATGCATAAGCATGTAACAACAATTAATAATTTTCTCATTTGAGATTGAGGATATATGTCCAAAACTGAAACTTCCACCATGGATCATGGCTTTAGTTAGCGGCTCAATGTTCTTCTCTAACAATATGCATGCTTAACCATAAGGTGGTAGATCGCTCTTACTTCAGACAAGACGAACATGCATAGCAACTCACATGAAATTCAACAATGAATAGTTGATGGCGTCCCCAGTAAACATGGTTATCGCACAACAAGCAACTTAATAAGAGATAAAGTGCATAATTACATATTCAATACCACAATAGTTTTTAAGCTATTTGTCCCATGAGCTATATATTGTAAAGGTGATGATGGAATTTTAAAGGTAGCACTCAAGCAATTTACTTTGGAATGGCGGAAAATACCATGTAGTAGGTAGGTATGGTGGACACAAATGGCATAGTGGTTGGCTCAAGTATTTTGGATGCATGAGAGGTATTCCCTCTCGATACAAGGTTTAGGCTAGCAAGGCTTATTTGAAACAAACACAAGGATGAACCGGTGCAGCAAAACTCACATAAAAGACATATTGAAAACATTATAAGACTCTACACCGTCTTCCTTGTTGTTCAAACTCAATACTAGAAATTATCTAGACCTTAGAGAAACCAAATATGCAAACCAAATTATAGCATGCTCTATGTATTTCTTCATTAATGGGTGCAAAGCATATGATGCAAGAGCTTAATCATGAGCACAACAATTGCCAAGTATCACATTACCCAAGACATTTATAGCAATTACTACATGTATCATTTTCCAATTCCAACCATATAACAATTTAACGAAGAGGAAACTTCGCCATGAATATTAAAAGCTAAGAACACATGTGTTCATATGCAACAGCGGAGCGTGTCTCTCTCCCACACAAGCATGATGTAATCCAATTTATTCAAACACAAACAAAAATAAAAGCATACAGACGCTCCAAGTAAAGCACATAAGATGTGACCGAATAAAAATATAGTTTCAAGAGAAGGAACCTGATAATTTGTCGATGAAGAAGGGGATGCCTTGGGCATCCCCAAGCTTAGATGCTTGAGTCTTCTTGAAATATGCAGGGATGAACCACCGGGGCATCCCCAAGCTTAGACTCTTCACTCTTCTTGATCATAGTATATCATCCTCCTCTCTTGACCCTTGAAAACTTCCTCCACACCAAACTCGAAACAACTCATTAGAGGGTTAGTGCATAATAAAAATTAACATATTCAGAGGTGACACAATCATTCTTAACACTTCTGGACATTGCATAATGCTACTGGACATTAGTGGATCAAAGAAATTCATCCAACATAGCAAAAGAGGCAATGCGAAATAAAAGGCAGAATCTGTCAAAATAGAACAGTCCGTAAAGACGAATTTCTAATAAATACTTCCGTTGCTCAGATCAGAAAACTCAAAACTAATGAAAGTTGCGTACATATCTGAGGAACACGCACGTAAATTGGCATATTTTTCTGATTTTTCTACAGAGAGAAAATCCCATATTCGTGACAGATAGAAATCTGTTTCTGTGCAGAAATCCAAATCTAGTATCAACCTTCGATTAGAGGCTTCACTTGGCACAACAAAACACAAAACTAAGATAAGGAGAGGTTGCTACAGTAGTAAACAACTTCCAAGACACAAATATAAAACAAAGTACTGTAGCAAAATAACACATGGGTTATCTCCCAAGAAGTTCTTTCTTTATAGCCATTAAGATGGGCTCAGCAGTTTTAATAATCCATTCGCGGGAAATAGTATTTGAAGCAAAAGAGAGCTTCAAGAGGCAAATTCAAAACAAATTTAAGTCTAACATGCTTCCTATGAAGAGGAATCTTGTACACAAATGAATTCATGAAGAACAAAGTGACAAGGATAAGAGGATAAAACACGAGTAACTTCAAGATTCTCAACATAAAGAGGGGAAACTTAATATTATTAAGATGCATATAACCATATTTCCCTCTCTCATAATAACTTTCAGTAGCATCATTGATGAAATCCACAATATACCCATCACTTAAAACATTCTTATCATGGTTCATATGCATAGAAGTATCATTAAATTTGGCATAAGAAGAGTTATTCTCATTAATAGTAATTGGAGCAAGATTATTATCAAGAATTTGAACATGGTAAACAAGTTGCCTATTAAGGGAATTGTTTTTGGTAATCCAATCATGACTATGACAAGTTTCATAAGGATAGTTAGAACCTATATCATAGCATTCTTTATAATAATCATTAGAGATCGGAGGCATAGTGTCATCATAAGAAATAGAATAGTTATCCTTCACAATCGGTTTATCTGTGTCCACACCATTATTGTTATTAGAAGGAGATGTATCAAGAACATAATGACCAGTAGCTAAAGGATTTGCAAACACCTCTTCCCCAAGCTTAGAGCTTTCTATATCATCATGGGAGGAAGCATGGATAGTACTGACACTATGGCAATTATTATCATCATCATTTTCAGAATTAGTTTCCCAGAGATTTGCGATATCAAAAGTAGTGTGCTCATTCAAATCATGATTGCTAATGTATGTAAAGGGCATAGGAAGATCATCATATTCAGATTCATTATCACAATAATCATTAGGAGCAACATACTTACGGTTACCTAGCGTTATCTCATTCACGCGGGGATACGCCGTTACCTCTTTCTTTTTATTCTCCTTCTTCTTCTTCTTCTTCTTCGTTCCCTTCTTCTTCTTCTTCTCTTCCTTCTCCTCATTCCCTTCTTCAGGAAGAAGAGGCTTGAAGGGTGGCTTGTCCGCATAACCTGATTTACTTTCAGAAACAATAGAAGAAACTTGGGAGGATCCCTCCTTTTCGTTAATTAGTTGAAAACACACAGCGGTCCTATCATATTTTGGCAAGGTGTCATCTTCTAAAATATTTTGTATGTAAGTATTTGTATGGCTATTATCAATGCAATAAGAAAAACACCCATGCAGGACATCATCAATATCACGATCACTCATATGTAACAAAGAGATTTTTCTCGACAATTCTTCACACCCCAAAAATAAAGTAAGTTCATCATGCTGATTAGGAGTAATTTCATCATCACAATACAAATTTGCAGCACTCATTGGGTTCAATATATCACTGGAGGAGCATTGAAAATTAAAATGACCCACTTCATGGCAAACTTCACAAATAAAAGGATAGAGGGCACAAACTTTTTTACCAAGATCATCTAGAGCCCTAAACCACTTTCTAGTTTTTTCATTAGCATGATGGATGCAATATTCATCTTTGATTTGATTAATTCCACAAGGTCTATGTATTCCACAAAAATTAACATGCTTATAGGAAATAGCATTCTTAGGAGTTTGAGCATGCTTATTGCAATAATTAACAACAATTTCATTCTTCATGCAAGCCTCTTTAAAAGGTTCATGATACTTATCAAAATTATTTTTAGGCAATTCGAAATGAGAAGCAAAGGCTTTATAAAGATTTGCAGCAACTTGAGAGTCAAGACCATAAGTAGCACTCATATTTCGAAATTTATCGGTATCCATAAAAGCTTCAATGCATTCATAATCATAATTTATACCTGACTCTTTACCTTCATTGTTCTCCCATCCTTCAGCGTTGTCCTCAATCCGATCAAGAAGATCCCACCTAGCTTCAACCTCCTTGCTTGTGAAAGATCCCTCCGAACACGCGTCCAGATAGTCCTTGTGTTGTCCTGAAAGGCTCGCATAGAAATTGTTAACAATAACATTACGGGGGAGCTCATGAATGGGACATTTGAGCATTAGTGATTTCAATCTCCCCCACGCTTGAGAAATACTCTCTCCATCACGAGGATAAAAGTTATAAATATAATTCCTATCAATATGCACTTCATGCGGAGGATAAAATTTAGAATAAAAGACAGATGCAATTTCCTCCCAACCAAGAGAATGTCTATTCTCCAATAATTTATACCAATGCGCCGCTTTACCAGACAGCGAAACAGAGAATAGCTTCTTCCTCACTTCATCCATAGAGATACCTGCACACTTGAATAACCCACATAATTCGTGCAAAAACAGTAAATGATCTCTAGGATGGACAGTTCCATCCCCTTTATAGTGGTTGTCCATAACACGTTCAATAATTTTCATGGGTATTTTATACGGAATACTTTCAGTAGGTGGATTTAAAATATCAGAAGCATCATTAGAGTTATCGCATATGGGAGATAAAGCATTATCAGAACAAATTTTCTCCCCTAAAGATGGGAAGCTTAAAAAACCACAAAAACTAGCTTCCCCAAGCTTAGACTTCTTCATAGCATTAGCAGTAATTGCATTCATACTAATAACATCGCTACTAACATGCAAATAAGGTTCCATAGGTTTTTTAATTTTCGCATCAAACAATTCTAAATCAGGAAAAAGACTAAAAAGCTCACCAATTTTTTTGTTGTTTTCCATTATGCCTAACTAGTGTAAACAAGAAACAAAAAGTTGCAATTGCAGGATCTAAAGGAAATAGCTTCGAGCACAAACACAATGGCGCCGAGAAAAGTACTTTACAGGAACCGGAGTATGAGTGCCTTTTACCTTTCCTCTCCGGCAACGGCGCCAGAAAAGTGCTTGATGTCTACGTTCCCCCTCCTTTCCTGTAGACAGTGTTGGGCCTCCAAGAGCAGAGGTTTGTAGAACAGCAGCAAGTTTTCCCTTAAGTGGATACCCAAGGTTTATCGAACTCAGGGAGGAAGAGGTCAAAGATATCCCTCTCATGCAACCCTGCAACCACAAAGCAAGAAGTCTCTTGTGTCCCCAACACACCTAATAGGTGCACTAGTTCGGCGAAGAGATAGTGAAATACAGGTGGTATGAATATGTATGAGCAGTAGCAACGGTGCCAGAAAATAGCTTGATGGTGTGTAGTTGATGGTGGTAGAATTGCAGCAGTAGTAACGCAGTAAAACAGTAAACAAGCAGTAGTAACTCAGCAGTATTTAGGAACAAAGCCTAGGGATTACACTTTCACTAGTGGACACTCTCAACATTGATCACATAACAGAATAGATAAATGCATACTCTACACTTTTGTTGGATGATGAACGCATTGCGTAGGATTACACGAACCCTCAATGCCGGAGTTAACAAGCTCCACAATTTGTTCATATTTAAGTAACCTTTAGTGTAAGATAGATCAATATAACCAAATAGATCACATCAATACCATCATAGTGATAATTAACTCCACAATCTACAAGAGATCATGATCATAGCCTACGACAAGAACCACACGGTGCACACACTAGTCACCTTTACACACGTGCAGGAGGAATAGAACTACTTTAATAACATCACTAGAGTAGCACATAGATAAATTGTGATACAAAACTCATATGAATCTCAATCATGTAAAGCAGCTCATGAGATTATTGTATTGAGGTACATGGGAGAGAGATGAACCACATAGCTACAGCGAAGCCCTCAGCCTCAGGGGTGAATTACTCCCTCCTCATCATGGGGGCAGCGATGGCGGTGAAGATGGCGGTGAAGACGGCGGTGGAGATGGCTCCGGGGGCAATTCCCCGTCCGGCAGGGTGCCGGAACAGAGAGTTCTGTCCCCCGAATTGGAGTTTCGCGACGGTGGCGGCGCCCCTGGAGTCTTTCTGGAGTTTCGTCAATTGGTGTCGAGGTTTTAGGTCACGACGGCTTAAATAGGCGAAGAATCGGAGTCGGAGGGGGCCTGGGCTGGCCACACCATAGGGGGGCGCGCCCCCCTGATACGTCTCCGACGTATCGATAATTTCTTATGTTCCATGCCACATTATTGATGTTATCTACATGTTTTATGCACACTTTATGTCATATTCGTGCATTTTCTGGAACTAACCTATTAACAAGATGCCGAAGTGCCGATTCTTTGTTTTCTGCTGTTTTTGGTTTCGAAATCCTAGTAAGGAAATATTCTCGGAATTGCACGAAATCAAACCCCAGGGCCCTCTATTCTCCCGAAGCTTGCACAAGGCCGAAGGAGAGACGATGAGGGCCCACGGAGGGCCCACACCCCACGGCGGCGCGGCCCCCCCTTGGCCCCGCGGCCCTGTGGTGTGGGGCCCCGTGCCGCCTCTTGACCTGCCCTTTCGCCTATAAAAAGTCTCCGTGACGAAAACCCCGATGCAGAGAACCACGATACGGAAAACCTTCCCGGAGACGCCGCCGCCGCCGATCCCATCTCGGGGGATCCAGGAGATCGCCTCCGGCACCCTGCCGGAGAGGGGAATCATCTCCCGGAGGACTCTACGCCGCCATGGTCGCCTCCGGTGTGATGTGTGAGTAGTCTACCCCTGGACTATGGGTCCATAGCAGTAGCTAGATGGTTGTCTTCTCCCCATTGTGCTATCATTGTCGGATCTTGTGAGCTGCCTAACATGATCAAGATCATCTATCTGTAATTCTATATGTTGCGTTTGTTGGGATCCGATGAATAGAGAATACTTGTTATGTTGATTATTAAAGCTATGCTTATGTGTTGTTTATGATCTTGCATGCTCTCCGTTATTAGTAGATGCTCTGGCCAAGTTGATGCTAGTAACTCCAAGAGGGAGTATTTATGCTCGATAGTGGGTTCATGCCTCTGTGAATGCGGAGGAGTGACAAGAACCACTAAGGTTATGGATGTGCTTTGTTGCCACTAGGGATAAAACATTAGTGCTATGTTCAAGGATGTAGTCACTAGTTACATTACGCGCAATACTTAATGCAATTGTCTGTTGTTAGCAACTTAATACTGGAGGGGGTTCGGATGATAACCTGAAGGTGGACTTTTTAGGCATAGATGCAGTTGGATGGCGGTCTATGTACTTTGTCGTAATGCCCAATTAAATCTCACTATACTCATCATGATATGTATGTGCATGGTCATGCTCTCTTTATTTGTCAATTGCCCAACTGTAATTTGTTCACCCAACATGCTGTTCGTCTTATGGGAGAGACACCTCTAGTGAACTGTGGACCCCGGTCCAATTCTCTTTCTTGAAATACAATCTCTTGCAATCTTGTTCTCTTGTTTTTACGCAAACAATCATCTTCCACACAATACGGTTAATCCTTTGTTACAGCAAGCCGGTGAGATTGACAACCTCACTGTTTCGTTGGGGCAAAGTACTTTGGTTGTGTTGTGCAGGTTCCACGTTGGCGCCGGAATCTCTGGTGTTGCGCCGCACTACATCCCGCCGCCATCAACCTTCAACGTGCTTCTTGGCTCCTCCTGGTTCGATAAACCTTGGTTTCTTTCTGAGGGAAAACTTGCTGTTGTGCGCATCATACCTTCCTCTTGGGGTTGCCCAACGAACGTGTGAAATACACGCCATCAAGCATATTTTCTGGCGCCGTTGCCGGGGAAATCAAGACACGCTGCAAGGGAAGTCTCCACTTCTCAATCTCTTTACTTTGTTTTTGTCTTGCTTAGTTTTATTTACTACTTTGTTTGCTGCACTAAATCAAAATACAAAAAAATTAGTTGCTAGTTTTACTTTATTTGCTATCTTGTTTGCTATATCAAAAACACAAAAAAATTAGTTTACTTGCATTTACTTTATCTAGTTTGCTTTATTTACTGTCTTGCACTCTATATTAAAAATACAAAAAAAATTAGTTACTTTTGTTACCATGTCTAGCTCTGAACTTGTTACTTCTTCGCCTGAAGAATTAGTCTTCACTTTTAAACAAGGGGATGAGGAGAGTTTTAAGGATGCTTGGTCTAGAATTTTTACTTCTTATCGTAAAACTGAACCTCAAATGACTCTAAGTTTGCTCCTTAGTAATTTTTATTTTGGTCTTATGGTTCGCTATAGATATGCTTTGGATACTTTAGTGGGAGGAGATTTCCTTCATTGCAATGGGGATCAAGCTTTTAATGCCATAAAGAAGTTGGTTGCATCACATGATTCAGCTAATAACTTTGATTCAGCCCTCACTAGCATATATAGTAGATTAAATAATCTCGAGATAAGTACATCTCGCTTGAATGATAACTATTGCCACATTCGTAATCGTCTTGAACAAGTTTTAGTGAACTCTAAACTCTCATTGTGGGATCCTGCTGTTAAAATTGTTATCGGTGATCGAACTCTCCATGCCTACTGTGATATTATGTATGAATTTTGCCTTATGCCTGAAAGTATTTATAAATCTTTGAAACTATTGGGAGCAGTCATTGATGTTGGAGAAGGCACTCTGAAATTCACCTCTATACCAGGGGGAAATCATATATTTCCTAAACCCAAGGGAAAGAAAAACAATAAGAAAGGTAAGGGTAAAGCCCAAGGTAAGGTTGACACACCATCTCTTGATAATACTTGATACACACTTTCTGCGCCTAGCTGAAAGGCGTTAAAGAAAAGCGCTTATGGGAGACAACCCATGTTTTACCTACAGTACTTTGTTTTTATTTTGTGTCTTGGAAGTTGTTTACTACTGTAGCAACCTCTCCTTATCTTAGTTTTGTGTTTTGTTGTGCCAAGTTAAGCCGTTGATAGAAAAGTAAGTACTAGATTTGGATTACTGCACAGTTCCAGATTTCTTTGCTGTCACGAATCTGGGTCCACCTCCCTGTAGGTAACTCAGAAAATTAAGCCAATTTACGTGCATGATCCTCAGATATGTATGCAACTTTCATTCAATTTGAGCATTTTCATTTGAGCAAGTCTGGTGCCATTTTAAAATTCGTCAATACGAACTGTTCTGTTTTGACAGATTCTGCCTTTTATTTCGCATTGCCTCTTTCGCTATGTTGGATGAATTTCTTTGATCCACTAATGTCCAGTAGCATTATGCAATGTCCAGAAGTGTTAAGAATGATTGTGTCACCTCTGAATATGTCAATTTATAATGTGCACTAACCCTCTAATGAGTTGTTTCGAGTTTGGTGTGGAGGAAGTTTTCAAGGATCAAGAGAGGAGTATGATGCAACATGATCAAGGAGAGTGAAAGCTCTAAGCTTGGGGATGCACCCGGTGGTTCACCCCTGCATATATCAAGAAGACTCAAGCGTCTAAGCTTGGGGATGCCCAAGGCATCCCCTTCTTCATCGACAACATTATCAGGTTCCTCCCCTGAAACTATATTTTTATTCCATCACATCTTATGTGCTTTTTCTTGGAGCGTCGGTTTGTTTTTTTTGTTTTTTTTGTTTTGTTTGAATAAAATGGATCCTAGCATTCACTTTATGGGAGAGAGACACGCTCCGCTGTAGCATATGGACAAGTATGTCCTTAGGCTTTACTCATAATATTCATGGCAAAGTTTCTTCTTCGTTAAATTGTTGTATGGTTGGAAACGGGAAATGTTGCATGTGGTAGTGTATAATAAAATACTTGTAGAACATTGAGCTTTGATAACTTGATTCTTTGCAAATGTTTTGAGATATTTAGATGGTAAGGCTTGCTGGATAAATGAGTTAAAATTAGTAGTGGATTGTTGTCTTTAAGCTTGTGCCGTACTACAAACTCTATTTAAATAGTTGAAGGCGTAGTTGGACTTGATAGCTTTCCATGTCTGAGAGTTCATCGTAATAACTAAGTTGTGCTGAAGGTCGAGGGAGCTAGCGGGGTACTTGTGCCACCGTGAACGGCCCTCCTTAGAGTAAATTTTAATCATGCTCTTAATGATGAACCTGCTAGTTGTTTGCAATAAGCTTGTGAGTTCTTTTTGACTAATGTTAAGCTACGGTTTTTGGCACTTCCACCATCCAAATTTGCTAGCCTCTTCGGTACTGTGCATTGCCTTTTGCTCACATTGAGAATTGTGCATACTTCGCCGGTACATCCAAACCCGTGGGAGAACTTTCTCTTGTTCTCCTACACATAAGCCCATACATCTCCTCAAAACAACCACCATACCTACCTACCACAGCATTTCCATAGCTGTTCCGAGATATATTGCCATGCAACATCCATTTTTACATTACATGCCATGTTGTCATTTATTATTTATATATTGCTTTGCATGATCATATACAGCTGATGTGTGGTTTACCCATGTTACGCTAGATCATTGCACATCCTGCTACACCGCAGAGGCATACAGTTTCATACATCATGTTTCATTCATTATGAGTTATTTGTACCAAAAAGTGTGTTGTCATATTAGGATGTTGCCCCTAAAAATGGAAAGAGCCGTGGAGGCCATCAAGAAGAAAAGAAAAAGAGAAGAAAGAAAAAAAATGAAAAGAAAGAAAAAAAGAAAAAGAAAAAAAAAGAAAAAAAGAAAAAAAGAGAATAAAGAAAAAGGGGGCAGCATTACTATCTTTTATCCACACTTGTGCTCATGTTTTAGCACCAGCATTATTCATAGTCATCATTTGTGCTCATGTTCAGCACCTACATTCATATGAGAGAGTTTTCATGTTTTACTAGTATAACTATGTGGGGAATTTACACTATAGAACTTGGGTTGTATATTCCAATGATGAGCCTCCTCAAAAGTGCTCTAGGTCTTCGTGAGCAACCAAGTTGGATGCACCCCCACTAGTTCCATTGGAGAGCTTTCATACACATATAGCTCTATGTGCATCCGTTGCATGGCAATCACTACTCCTTGCATAGCTTCGATCATAAGGTTTCCACTTGTCTAATGGTCATTTACAGCTTTGCAAGCCTTTCTTCCATTTGGCCTTCCAAACCCCCATTAACGTTCTTTATGCCATAACATCCTGGTGCTAATACCAAATGCTTGCGCTCACCGGTTGAGTAGACTTCGAAACAGTTGATTCATGATGTTCATGTTTATGTTTACTTGACTGAATCCTTCTTATGTTGTGAAAATTTACTTGATGCTTGGAATGAAGGATAGAACTTCTATGCTGAATACTTAATACATCTTTAATGAACTTTGTACGGTTGCATGTCTTTAAAGCAATAGTTCATGAAAACTTTTAGCTTGTCTAACTCTTGCATTATCATCTCTTATGTCAATATAGATACTTGCTTTGAATGATTTGATCTCAGCTCATATGCTTTACAAATAGTATGATCAAGACTATGATGGCATGTCACTCCGAGAAATTATACGTATTTATCGTTTTACTGCTCGGGACGACGAGAACTAAGCAGGGATGCTGATACGTCTCCAGCGTATCGATAATTTCTTATGTTCCATGCCACATTATTGATGTTATCTACATGTTTTATGCACACTTTATGTCATATTCGTGCATTTTACGGAACTAACCTATTAACAAGATGCCGAAGTGCCGATTCTTTGTTTTCTGCTGTTTTTGGTTTCAGTAAATCCTAGTAAGGAAATATTCTC
Organism: Lolium perenne; assembly: GCF_019359855.2. Taxonomy (NCBI): domain Eukaryota; kingdom Viridiplantae; phylum Streptophyta; class Magnoliopsida; order Poales; family Poaceae; genus Lolium; species Lolium perenne. Next base: position 21,366,229 of record NC_067244.2, on the reverse strand, counting down.
GGAATTGGACGAAATCAAAGCCCGGGGGCCTATTTTCTCACGAAGCTTCCGAAGTCAGAAGGAGAGACGAAGAGGGGCCACGGAGGGGCCACACCCTAGGCGGCGCGGCCCCCCCTTGGCCGCGCGGCCTGTGGTGTGGGGCCCCCGTGCCACCTCTTGACCTGCCCTTTCGCCTATAAAAAGTCTCCGTGACGAAAACCCCGGTCATCGAGAACCACAATACGGAAAACCTTCCGGAGACGCCGCCGCCGCCGATCCCATCTCGGGGGATCCGGGAGATCGCCTCCGGCACCTGCCGGAGAGGGGAATCATCTCCCGGAGGACTCTACGCCGCCATGGTCGCCTCCGGTGTGATGTGTGAGTAGTCTACCCCTGGACTATGGGTCCATAGCGGTAGCTAGATGGTTGTCTTCTCCCCATTGTGCTATCATTGTCGGATCTTGTGAGCTGCCTAACATGATCAAGATCATCTATCTGTAATTCTATATGTTGTGTTTGTTGGGATCCGATGAATAGAGAATACTTGTTATGTTGATTATTAAAGCTATGCTTATGTGTTGTTTATGATCTTGCATGCTCTCCGTTATTAGTAGATGCTCTGGCCAAGTTGATGCTAGTAACTCCAAGAGGGAGTATTTATGCTCGATAGTGGGTTCATGCCTCTGTGAATCTGGAGGAGTGACAAGAACCACTAAGGTTATGGATGTCTTTGTTGCCACTAGGGATAAAACATTAGTGCTATGTTCAAGGATGTAGTCACTAGTTACATTACGCGCAATACTTAATGCAATTGTCTGTTGTTAGCAACTTAATACTGGAGGGGGTTCGGATGATAACCTGAAGGTGGACTTTTTAGGCATAGATGCAGTTGGATGGCGGTCTATGTACTTTGTCGTAATGCCCAATTAAATCTCACTATACTCATCATGATATGTATGTGCATGGTCATGCTCTCTTTATTTGTCAATTGCCCAACTGTAATTTGTTCACCCAACATGCTGTTCGTCTTATGGGAGAGACACCTCTAGTGAACTGTGGACCCCGGTCCAATTCTCTTTACTGAAATACAATCTCTTGCAATCTTTGTTCTACTGTTTTACGCAAACAATCATCTTCCACACAATACGGTTAATCCTTTGTTACAGCAAGCCGGTGAGATTGACAACCTCACTGTTTCGTTGGGGCAAAGTACTTTGGTTGTGTTGTGCAGGTTCCACGTTGGCGCCGGAATCTCTGGTGTTGCGCCGCACTACATCCCGCCGCCATCAACCTTCAACGTGCTTCTTGGCTCCTCCTGGTTCGATAAACCTTGGTTTCTTTCTGAGGGAAAACTTGCTGCTGTGCGCATCATACCTTCCTCTTGGGATTGCCCAACGAACGTGTGAAATACACGCCATCACCCCCCCTTGGGCCGCGCCACCCTAGGGTGTGGGGCCCCCCTGGCACTCCTCCGACTCTCCTTCGGTGTTCTGGAGCCTTCCGGGAAAAATAGGAGGTTTGGCGTTGATTTCGTCCGATTCCGAGAATATTGCCCGAACAGCCTTTCTGGAACCAAAAACAGCAGAAACAAAGAATCGCCTCTCGGCATCTCGTCAATAGGTTAGTTCCGGAAAACGCATAAAAATGATATAAAGTGTGAACAAAACATGTTGGTATTGTCATAAAACAAGCATGGAACATCGGAAATTATAGATACGTTGGAGACGTATCAGCAGCCTGCTGCGACACACACCGGATGTCTCTCCAATGTTCGTAGGGATGCAGCCCTGGTACCCCTCATCCCAATCCCATTCTCTTGTGCAAACAAGCATGACAACACGATGGTGTAGCTCGGCGACGACATCGGTGTTGGGCAAGAACGGGGTTGGCAGAAGCTCGCAGCGGCGCAAGACCTTTTGTTGCCGTCGTTCATGGGGAGCACATGCCGGCGACTTCCCAAACCACCTCCCCGAGATGCAGCCGGTAGCGATATCCTCGACATCATGCCAGGGCAGGCGACATACCAAACCATGCTATGCCCGGGTGAGCTCCTTCTTTCCCTGACACATCTATTATTTCCAAAAGCCGGTTGTCATGGAGGGATCATCGACCTCACACCACAGAAAGAGGATCGACCTCGACGTCGAGACAAAAACTAGGGAGGGGAGGGGGGAGATGTCAAATGGAACTATATAGAATGGGGTCACCTTTTTAAGTGATTGTAGATGAAAGAGTACATACATATAAAATGAAACTATTGAGAATGGCATGAAGGACGTGTGCACGCGCTTCGATTCTGATGCATGCGAATAATCATTCGGTTGCTCTACACCGTACCACAACTGACTAACCACTTTTAATTAATTTGCACCTACTGATTAACCACTCTTAATTACGCGCATGCATACGTACTACTCCCTCCGGTACAGATTAACCGGCGTGCATGAAAAGTTGCTGGGACCAAGGCGATGTTTGATTGGAAGAGAGAAAACATCCGGGAAGCCTGTCATTGCCTCGTTGATTGTGGCGTTTAATTAGGGGAGCCGAACGAACGGGGTTAGACCCACCCTTCCAAACGTAACTGGCCAATAACCGCATCATATTTTTGCATGCAATGGTCAGTTTGCTTCAACAATCTAGTACATCCTTATCTCAAGAATTATTTAGACACAAGTTCAAAACGTACATAGTGGCGCATTCCGTTTTCTTTTCGTACGGAGTAGGAAACGAGGCGATGAATTAGTGAATAAATCACGTTTCGATTCCGTAGCAAGTTGATTCATCAAATTAATTAAGCATCTCTGACGGTGGTGGGCGCCGTCATTTCTCGATGCACGGAGCTGGAGCGCCAGCTCGATCCATTCCGTGTGCGCGCGTACTATTTTTGCTGCCGTCATGCGCCAATAAACTCTCTTTTGTCATCATTAATTATTTCTCATGGGGTTGATCTAAAAAAACTCGGTGTTATTATGTGTTTGGTGTATGTATACTCGGTCGATTCATCTGGCGTCCTTCACACCCTTGCCGTCATGAGGTGTCTCAACGAAGCATGCATGCGCCTGGCTAGCTAGAGCTAGGGTCTTTTATTTCATATCGATGTTAATTTTCTTGGCACTGTCTCGGTTTGCTCGTTCGACTCCGCATATATAGCCTACCCATGGGCGACATGGACATCACGCCAATGCATGTATCGTGGTCTCAACTCCGATGTAGGTCCTCCGCCACCGCAAACCCACCATCTCTTCACTCGAGGTGTCTAGGCCTTTACTAGAACTCGTGTGTCATCCACCGACTCGTCACACCTCCACAAAATTCTCGTTCGTAAGACATATCCGAGGAAACTCCTTATGAGACATGGCCGTCTCGGAGGCCAGCCGCCCCGAACCCCTCGAGCCAATTAGATCACACTAATCGCATACCTGTGGATCGTCCTGTTAAACTCGATTGGAGTCGTCCATCTGGACTGAATCCAACGGCCAGAGAGAGCCTCATCTCAGCTCCCGAGGCGCCAGCAGACTCACACTAATTGCACACTAATTGCGTTGTTGAAAGCCAACCTAACCAACAAATCTCGAGAGGCAGCCAGCAGACTCCAAACGATTCCCCACTACTCTCCTCTCCCTGATCGATCTTGCCGCCGGCACAGTCCCTCCGCCGCCTGCCCCCTCCCTCCCTCGCCGGACATCATCCACCGCTCCTCTAATTCCTCACCGCAGCTCTAACCCGCCTCCTGGATGAATACACAACGGAAGAGGATCCGCGTGGCTCCTGGTGGTGGCCGCCCGAGCAGCAGCGACAACAAGGGCGGCCAGACCGTGGCTCTCGCCGCCGCGCGCCAGACGCCGGCAGGGGGATCGATGGAGGAGGGCCTGGTGGTGGCCTGACCAGGATGCTGCAGCCGGCGACCACCTCCCCGACCTTCTCCCCACGCGCGCCGGCAACATCCCTGGACCTGCTGCTCCAGACGCCATCCACCTCTCCGTCACGCTGCAGCCTCCAGTCCAGGTGAGCATCCTTCCATATACCGCTGCTATCTATCACGTTGAGTGAAATTCTCTTAATTTCTGGGTTATTGACCTTACTTTCCGTGGATCTATATTCAGATATGCCTCACCTCACACGGCTAGCTATTGATCTCAACTTTTATGCTCCCTCAACAATTGATTTAGGGACAGACCCTGCATAATTGTTTGCTTGGACTTGGGATATGATTAGAACACAGCGGGTTTGATCATGCATTTTTCTGCAGGACACGGCTATTCTCAGTAGTAGACTGCTCATATTAATTAGCCAAGTGTGCAAATGCTGCTCCCCAGAAATGATAGTATATTCTACTGAATCTTTATATGTACCTGACAACTCTAGTTTCGAATTGGTAATCTTGTATCTTCATCAAGTTATCATACCTGCACGTGTATGCCACCCAGAGCATAGTTTATGGATGCTGGTTATGCAAGGGCAAGACCTTATGTAAAATAACATGTTCAGATCCGTGTTTGAAGAAGCAATAGCCTTTTTTTGAGAACCAACCTGAGGTTGGGTGGTTAGGAGGGTGGTTGTACCCCCAGCCCACCAGAGTTCAAATCCCAGATTTGACATCTGTGTGTCTCATAAAGGCGGAATATTCATTCAGTGGGAGGCGACGTTCCCGTCGACAGCGAGGCGCCTGTGGTGACTTCGTCAATTTCAAGATTCAATCCGCCGGCTCAGTCTTCCGGAGGTGCTCATAGGGGTAGGGTGTGCGTGTGTGCGTTCATAGGGGTGAGTGTATGCGCGTGTATGTGAGCGTCTGCGTTTGTACTGTGTTTCTCAAAAAAAAAGCAATAGCCTTTTTGAAGTGAAATTGTATGCACTCTGTTTTGCTTACATACACGAGTAGTAGATCCCTGTCCTCATTTTGTTCCTGGTTGAATGGGTTACTTGTGTTACCCCAACGTTTTAACCATGGGCAGCGAGTTCTCTGTTTTTTCCAGAAAATTCAATGGCTCTGCTCTACTCTGAAATTTTCAATCTTTGCTTTTGGTTACCAGGAATGCTTGGACGGGCCTGACACGGATAAGAGCAAAGCCGCGGTGAACTATTTGGTGTTTGACTGAACTTTGCTGAGAGCAGCGCCTACGGCCTCACCATGCTCGTCCGCCTCCTCGGCCACGTCCTACCTATCCGCCATCCAGCTATACATAGCAACTAGCCTCACCATCTGCAGGTAATCAAATGGTTCTAGTACTGAACATTTTCTTACCGCAAACTTCAGAATTCGATTCAGAATCAACCACTGGTTTGTTGATCCTTGCCTGCAAACTCATGTGCAAGGAGGTGCACGGGGAGCGAAACGGATTCCTGGAGCAGCGTTGGCAGCGAGAGGTTTGTAGGGCCAGCATACAAGTGTTGACTTGTCATCGAAGCCTGAATTTCCAGTACATGGAGTGGGACTGACCTTATGGCACAGTGCCCTGTCTGTCTCATAAGGTGCCAATCTTCTACCACTGCTTGCTTCAAGTTTGGAATTGGTTTTCCCTAAAAAAAAATTGGAATTGGTTTGTCGGCGATCCTGATCATCGGTTGTTGATGGAGCAAGTGTCAGAGCTGGCGCAATATTATCATTCCAAAATACTTTTCGTATCTATCATGTTGAATGAATGTGTAACATCAGTGGGGAAAAACCACACATGAATCCCTCTCTGCCACGGTGTTCTAGCGTTGCGGTTCGGTCCCAATGTATGCGGGACAATACTCTGATTGTTAGCCTACCAATTTTCTCTAGGAAATAAAGACACTGGGTGGGTTGCCCATGCCGCTTTACTCCCTCCTGAAGAATAAAAGAAAGCTTTGGCTGCTGCCTTTTAATTGATGCTATTAGAACATAGCGTCTAGTGGTGTGAAGCTGCTCTGGTTCCCGAGGAAGGTTGGCCTCCAGATTTTTAAGCTTGTCCTGGTCATCACATACGTCCTTTATTGATTTTTGTTACTTTTATTTCCTGTTCATGGATGAATGGCTTGGCGGTAGAGAGAAGCATGCCATGTGGGAAAGCGGGGAAATCTGTTTTCACTTGATTAGAAACTTGTTGGATTTTTCATGTATAAAACTCGGTTCTTTTTCTTTCTTTCATAGTTCTTTGATTATCATTCGTAGGTGGTAATGAAACTATCATTCTTACTTTAAGGAACTACTTACTAGACATTTCTGTTTTCTATAAGGTTTCCTTAATATCTTATTGCAGATAATCGTGGCTGCGGTTTATGGCTCGGCATCGACATCGCCGGTGGATGCACCCCTGGAGCTAGGCTTCCACTTGTCTCTCGCGCCGAAGTAGACTGGTGGTGATCTCTCTTGGCAGCGGATGAGGGGCGCTGCTGGTGTGGCCAGAGAGAGCAATGTCGTCCTCGCGTCCTGCTGCTTGTCATCAACTATGGCGATGAGGTAATCCCAGTCTCTTGAATCCTACTGGTTTCCTATGCATAGTTGCTGCAGATGGTGATCTACTGCGTGTTCTTGCCAAATGCAAGGAATATGCTAGGAGAGAGTAGGATTTCCGTAAGAAATCTTTCTAGGAAAATTCGGTGTCTTGAGGCCAGACTGGATGTATGTACATGCTTGCACAATGTTCAAATTATACACATGTTTTCTCTAATTTGCAGAAGCCGTGTAGACAACTAGTGACCTTTGTGTTGTCAACTGCGCCCCTTCATATTTCATTGTGATGTGATCGTCTTATAATTGTACCTTCATTCATGTTGCTTTGGGTAGAGGGTTAAGTCCCTTTATTTGGGTACATGTTTTGCTCTATTTTTTTTTTAACAATGGCGAGCCTCTGCTTCGCTTCATACTATTCTTTTCGTGTTGTGGAGAATTCTTGGTAAGAATTTTCTCTGGTTCTACCAAAATATGTTTTGTCTTTACTTGACTTCCCAGGCATAATTAATCTTTGAACACTGTTTTTCTTGACTAAACAAAAAGAAGGAAAATTCTTCACCTGGTATAGTTTGCTCTGGTCTGTAAAAGTGCGAGTGGCTGAGTGTATGTATGTGATTCTTTATAAAAACTGTGTTTGTTTGATCCTGATGTAGTTCATATAATGCGATTTCATCCGATTTCAGAGCAGTTGGTCGCCCTTGATAGGCTGGTTCGTTTGTTGCGGTCACCGAAACAATAAAAAAGTATATTGTCTCACAATTTGTTTGCTCTGAATCTGTTAGTAGGTACTACCAGCTACTTTCAGATTTTTGTTGTGCAGACAATTCAGACCTGATGGTCTTTTTGATGAGTAGTAAAGCATGTCTTAATTTTAACCATTAAAATGAAGAAAACACATGCTTTCTTACGTCAAACTAATTTGCCTAAATTCAAAGCTCAACCAGATAATCATCAGCTGCTGCAGTTTGCAGTGTCTTCCCACTGGACTAACTCCGAATATTTTTTGCAATTTTTTTTATAGAGGTTCAACTGTAGAGAATACCACATTGTCTTGCGCAAGGATTTGACAAACAGTGATGTTGGAAATATCGGAAGAATTCTGCTGCCAAAGGTAGATCCCAGCATTACTCTATCGATTAATCAAAACGAAAGTTATCTGTTACATGTGGTTATGCCTTGTATTTCACTATTCTAAATTTTGCAGAGGGATGCGGAGGCTAACCTTCCAGCTTTGCTTGAACGGGATGGCCTGATACTAAAGATGGATGACTTCAAGCTTCCCGCTACATGGAACTTTAAGTACAGGTGATCACTAGTTCAGGTTTATATTTTTTTTTCCGCGATAGCTTCATAGTGTTGGAGCGTTTATATCTGCCCCTTGTTCATTAGTTCAACTATACCATACTGATACAATATACTTACCAGGTTCTGGCCTAACAACAAGAGCAGAATGTATATCATTGAAAGTACTGGTGTGTTTTAACATCGAAGTGAGCACTTAATTCTTTTTTGTAAGTTCATACCGGTGCTTGATAAATTGCATTGTCTTAATCTCAGGAGAATTTGTGAAGTCCCATAGTCTCGAGGCAGGATACACACTCATCATCTACAAAAGCCTGGAGTCCTGAAAATTTGTACGTGAAGATTCCACACTCTACCCAGTTTATCTTATGAATAGATATTACAAAGTTTAGGCGTCAGCATTTTGACTGTACTACACTACATTTACTTCTGTTGTGGTGCAGCAGGTGCTTATGTTATATTGTAACGTCACATTCTAAAGTAAATGATGAATTTATCTGAATCGGCTAATATTTTAGCTATACTGAGTGCCTTTTGCTTTCTACCACGGATAGCAATTTGGACAGGGATTTTTGCGTACAACTTACTATTGCAGTTTTCTGAATTCGAATAATTAGTAAAAAGACTAAGGAGCATTTGAACACAATGACAGTAGCATTGGTTACATTTTAAGCGTTACAAACAAGTTACATTTAACATGATTTCATGCTACTCTCGTTGTTGGCTAGTTGGATTGCATTTTGAGTTCAAATGCTCTGCATATGTTACACGTAGAAAGTTTACACTTGCTGCTTCTTTTCTGAAAATAAAAAAAAGGCTTGCCTTATTGACACAGAAGTTCAATATGACTCTTATTTGCAATTGGATATTTGGATGTGCTTTGTCATCTGTAACTGATCATCTCTAATGACTTTTTTCTCTATATGCAGTTGGCATGTGATTTTGGGTTACAGAAGAATTTCAGAAGAATACTCACCAAGCCTCCCGATTCGGTCGTCACCGCCTCAGCTATGTCCCTGCATGATTTCCCTCGCCGATGTGGGGTGTCAGACATTAGGATGCGACGCCGGCGACACGAGTCACTTAGGGGAGAACCCATCAGCAGGCGCAGGCTTCTGGTGTCCGCGTCCTTCACCACCGCCATGTTCCTCTCGCCGGTGGCCACGAAATCCAGCGGGGGCGTGGCAGCACTCCGAGCGGTTACAACTACTGCTCTCCGATGTCGTCCACTCGCAGCAGTCTATGAACTGTCCACAACTACCTCGTCAGGGACGGCTCCCTCCATGTCTGCAACACCATACAGACACGCAGGTGACCGTCGTACATGCACATTTCTTGCAATCCTATTTTGGGTGGCTTGTTATGGGACAAAGATCGAATATTCTCTGATTGCTTTGATTGTTGGGGGTTCCAAGAAAAAAATATGCACGCATAACAATGCCGGAACATTATTTTAGCCTTTAATAACTCAAAGAACTTGATAGCTGGCCTGTTGGTAGAATGGTTCTGTTAGAGCGTTAATAACTCAAGTTCAAATTCAATTGACTTCTACGTTTTATTTAGCCTGTAGCAAGTAGTAGAACATGTGCAGTTGCTTCTTTACTTTTGAGCAATTAGCCTGCCTGATGCAATCTCACACTTCTGCAAATTATAAAAAAGTCTAAATTCTTACTCCACTGTGTTTGTTTTGTTTTAAAAGGTGTTTATTTGCTTGGTCGCTTGCTGATTTGTCTTGTCTCCTCCAGAGGGATGTATTGGTTCCTGCTCTTGATGGCAGTGACCTGATTGCAAGTTCAAAGACGGGAGCTGGAGAAGGCAGTCTTGGGTACACATTTATCTTGTTTTTGCAACTACATGTAACGCAGCAACATAATTAGTTGATCACTAACTATGTTTTTTCCTCCTTTTGGTAGGTGAGGTCATTTCCCTCGAGATTTGGTTACATGTGTACACAATGGCAGTAGCATTGGTTACATTTTAAGTGTTACAAACAAGTAAAATTTTGGTAGGATTTCTCACTGCTCTCGCAGTTGGCCAGTTGGATTCCATTTTGAGTTCAAATGCTTTGCATCTGTTACAAGTAGAACATTTGCACCTGCTGCTTCTTTTCTGAAAATAAAAAGGCTTGGTGTATTGACCCATCAGTTCAATATATAACATTTATTTGCAAGTGGATATTTGGATGTGTGGTTTGTCATCTGTAACTGATCATCTTTAATGACTTATTTTTCCTAAATTTTGGTGTGCCGGGTTATGGAACGTTTAGATGATTTTCATCGCTCAAACTCTTCATTTTTCTTTAATAATAATTGTTATCTCTGATATGCAGTTGGCCTATCAATTTGTGGATAAAGAGGAATTTCAGAGGTTACAGGATCTCAAAACAGCTTGGTGAATGGTGAGTATTCTTCTCACACTTGAGAATTCATACTGAAATGTTTGCATTCTACTTTGCTAGTTCTGGCACAATTCTAAATGGAGTCCCATATCTTATATTCATTTTTTCCTAGTTAAATTTTTTAAAGTATCATTAATGTAGTTTCATCTAAGACAACTGTATCCTTAGCTACATCTACAGTGTGTATTTGATCAAACTGGCTGTTAGTCACATAGCCTCTTCAATCTGTGGATGCTATTTATTTTACCCGATCGGTGTTTCGTGTTGTTTTTTCTTTCCCTCTTTTATTTTATCTTTTCTTTTGTGTCGGTTGCAATGGGTGGTTTTACTTTTATTTTAAGAAATTCTTTGTATTTGTCATGGAGAACGGATCCTGCAAGAACTGATGTTCGAGGCTGCAACACCTGACCTTCTCCGTTCATTCCTTGGTCTTCACTGCTGGACATGCCATTCCAGACAAAAGACTGCACTCATGTGTGGCCATGGCGGAGCTTACATGAGGCATGCAATCCACAAATCAATTATGAAGGACCCGAGTCCCACGGCGGCAGCACCACTCACCCGAAAACCATGAAGAACGCAGGTGAAAGAGAAAAGAGATAATATCACCGTCGCGGCGACTCGCACGACATGGTCTCAGCGCGTGCGAAGAAAATTACATGACATGATGGATTACCTGACGATGACGATGCTCTGTTACCACCAATCCTCTCCTCTGCTCGATCGCCTACGGCTGGCCGGTGGTGATTAGGGTGCTCCTCCTGAGTGCCATAGTCACGTCCTCCCCTCTCCTCGCTGTCGGGGGAAGACCCCGGGTAGGGCAATGGACGCGGAGCAGCCGGCTGGCCACTGGCCGGCTCGCGGCAAAGGCCGGCTGAGGAGCAGCCGGCTGGCGCCGTGGCCGGCTGGTCCGGAAGCCGGCTGGCTCTAGGTCCTAGTCGGCCTGGCTACGGCCGCCAATGCTGTGGCTGGGCCGACTTCTACAAGCCATATCCGACTGGGGGTCTGTACCTCAGGCCGACTCGAGGCTGGCGAGTATTGCACTAGAAGGAACCGGGTTGGTGATCCGGGTTTCCCAAAGTCCACGCTGACTTCATCTTCCGTAAAGCGCGGGGCACTGTAGAGCAATAGTGCCACGCGCCGGACAGGCCATCATGGACTACGTCGATCCGTGCGGTTACGGTGGGCGATGGCGACAGGGACACCTCCTCTCCATACCGCTGACCTTGGCAGCCGGATGGGACAGGCCATGAGGCCTCAACGGCTCCTGACGTCACTGCCTCGGGAAGGAGCGGGAGCCGGAGCCGGCCAAGCCGGCCAGTAAACTATAGGGTCTTATATGTAAAGTGCCAGCGCCTATATAAGCTGGGCTCCCCCCCCTCGTGCGGGGGAGGATCGATCATTCTCACCTCACTTTCACCCCTAGCGCTGCCCTGAGAGAGAGACTTTGTCTTCCTTAGCCTCCCAGGAGCAGCCGGACACAGCTCAAGGAGCAACCTTGTATTGTGTGATCATCATATACACTCTAGCAGGAGTAGAGGTGTTACCTCCATTGGAGGGCCTCGAACACAGGTACGTCGCCGTGGCGCTCGTCCGCATACCCGCATCCGGAAACCGCCGTGAGATCTCCTAGCAACCACCGTCGTTAGCCACCCTATGGCATAAGCCGTGACGATACCACGACATTTGGCGCCCGCGAGTCGCCCGGGCTTGATGCGGAGATTCGGCTCCTCGGCTAACGTCGGCGGCTGTGGCCCGCTTCGCCGACCGGCCCTTCCGGCCGGCGGCGGCGTCATCTCCTTCGGCGGCCACGACGTCTCGTCGCCACCGTCGCACCGCCGCGCTACCGCGGCGGTCTTGCCGCGCAAGCCCTCCTCCGCGAGCCGGCGGCGGCGCTCCCGCCGGCCCGCCGTCGTGCAAGTCATGATGGGCGGCGAGAGCTCCCCGCAGAACCCGCGCACCGCGGCCCCAACCTGGAGCGCAACGTCGACCCCAACGCCTCCGGCTCGGGCCCAAAGGCGCCACCACCACCGTCCGGTGGACGAAGTCCGGCGAACCGAGCACCCCGCTCACGCACGGCGCCGACCCCACCACCATCGAGGCGGATTTGGAGGCGCACCGCCGGCTCCTCCTCAAGCAAACAAGAAGCGGCATTGCTAAGCGCCGAGATGGAGATCACCCGGCGCGAGTACAACCGCGCCCACGGCCTCACTCCGGGCGGCGACGGTCCCCGGCCGAGCCGGCCGGATCCGCCGCGAGGGCCGCGACCTTGGCGCCGAGATCGCCCGCGAAGGCGCCCTTCGCCGACTCCGTCCGCGGAGCAACCCGTCTACAACACCCCGACAAGAACATGCGCGCGGCACAAGCCGCCGCAGAAGAAGCTGAACCGCCTTGAAGGCGAAGAGTTACGCCGCCGGACCAAGCGGGTGGCGAGCCGCTCAACGCAGCCACCGAGCGACGGCCGACCCGGGTATGTCAATGCCCCCGGAGCTTCCACGCTCGTGGCGCTGCGAGCAACGACGGGGAAGGCGCCGAGGACTCGGCCGAGTCCGCCTCCCTAGCACCAAGCCGGCACCGCGACTCCGGGCCACACACGCAAGCTCGAGCCGGCCGAGCCACCAACCGAGCGGCGGCGGCCGGCCTCCTCCAAGCGGAACCAAGAGCAAGACTCCGAGCCCGCCGCCGGCCGGCCGGCTCCGAAGCAAGCGGCGCACGCCCGGCCGGCACGCTCCGGGCGGGCCCGCGCATCGAGCCAACCGACGCCGAGAACGCCTCGGCCGGCTGGTCGAATCCCGCATTGCGGAAGAAGAAGCGCCCGGCCGGCCCAAAGTGCTTCGGGCCACGCATCATCAACGAGCCCATGATCGACGGCTTCCAACTCCCGCGCGACACCCCCAAGTATGACGACACCGCCAAGCGGAGGGCCGGGCTGTTGGACTACTCCACCGCGGTCGGCATCGCCAAAGGCAACAAGCGGCGGGCTGTGCGCTACTCCCCTCATGCTTTGCTCGGCTCCGCCCGCACATGGCTCAACAACTTGCCGGCCGCGGCATAAAGCAGTGGGTGGACTTTGAAGCGGCCTTCATCGGCAACTTCACCGGCACCTATCGCCGGCCGGGTCGCCCTTAGCGGCTTGAGATGTGCAAGCGGGGCCGGACGAGACGGACAGCGCATACCGACGCGGCGGTGCGAGATGCGCAACTCTGCGAGGGTGTGCACGAGATCCAAGCCATCGGCTTCTTCATGGGAGGCTGCCGGCCCAACACCATGCTTTGTGGCACAAGCTACGCCGCGGCGACCCCCGATCGATGGCCGCCTTGATGGCCATCGCCGACAAGTACTGTGGCGAGGAAGCCGCAAGCCTCGGCTGAAATTTCGCCGGCCCCGCCGGGCGGGACAACAAGCCGGCCGAGGGCGCTCGCATGGCGGCGGCGGGACAACTACCGCGGCAAGCGTCACGGCGACCAGCCGGACCGCCGGTGCGGCTCCGCCCACGTAGCCGCCGTGGCGGAACAACGCGGCGGCGGCGGCCGCCGCCGAAGCAAGACCGGCGGTGGAAGCCAAAGTACACCTTCGAGCGGATGCTCGACTCGCCGTGCAAGTACCACGGCGGCAAGAACCCCTCCAACCACACCACCCGCGATTGCCACTTCATGAAGCGGCGACAAGCGGTGAACCTCTCCCGCCTCCACCCCCGCCTCCACCGGCCGGCGGGCTGGGTGGCCAAGCCGGCGCGAGAGAACGCCAACCTCGAGCACCACGAGGCTAACCAAGTGCACCATGGCGGCCGATATCCGGCCGAAGATGCTACCTACATCATCTTCACCTCCGAGCCCGAGGACAAGACGAGCCAGCGAGCCGTTCCCTCGAGGTCAACGCGGTCATACCGCCGGTCCCCCGGTGCCTAAGGCGGTCGGAGCAGCCATCACTTTTGATCGCCGCGACACACCGGCTGTCTGCCGAAGCCGGGCAGCTACGCCATGGTCCTCGACCCCACCATCGGCACAACCCGGCGCGGCGTGCGTTTCTCGCGCGTCCTCATCAACGGGCGACGGCATCAACATCCTCTACCGTGACACCGCCCGCAAGCCGGGCATCCGGGAGGCCGAGTTGCGCCCCACCCCCACCGTCTTCCATGGCATCGTGCCGGGCCACCTGCGCCACCGATCGGCCGGATCACGCTGGAGGTGATGTTCGGGAAGCCGGACCACTTCCGCACCGAGAGAATCGAGTTCGAGGTGGTGGACCTCGTGAGTCCCTACCACGCGCTCCAGGCGGGCCGGCCACGACCAAGTTCATGGCGGTGCCCCGCTATGGGTAGGCGAAGATGAAGCTGCCTGGCCCCAAGGGTCATCACCATAGCCGGCGACTATCGCCGCTCCATGGGCTGCGCCACGCGAGCTCCAAGATGGCCCGGACGCCGGTCATCGCCACCGAGAAGCGACTCATCCACGACGCCGTCGCCCTCGCCAAAGACGCGCAGACGGACATGCCGGCTGCAGCAACCCGGCAGGACGACTCACTTCCGGCCGGCCGAGCAACATCAAGAAGATCCTGCTGGACCCGGCGCAGCCGGACAAGTACGTCACCATCGGTGCCGGCTTGAGCAGGAAATAGGAAAGCGAGCTCACCAGCTTCCTCCGTGAGAATCGGGACATCTTCGCATGGACTCCAAAAGACATGTCGGGTGTGCCGAGGGAGTTGGCTGAGCACCACCTCCACGTACGGCCTGAAGCCAAGCCGGTGAAGCAACCTCTCAGGCGCTTCGCCGAAGAAAGAAGGAAGGCCATCGGTGAAGAAATCGCCCGGCTGCTCGCAGCCGGCTTCATCATGGAAGTCTTGCACCCGGATGGTTGGCGAACCCGGTCCTGGTTTTGAAGAAGAACGGCTCCTGGCGCATGTGTATCGACTACACCAGCTGAACAAGGCGTGCCCGAAGGACCCCTTCCCCTGCCGCGCATAGATCAAGTCATAGACTCATTGCCGGCTGTGAACTGTTGTCTTTTCTAGATGCCTATTCAGGCTACCACCAGATTCCTTTGAATCCGGATGATCAAATAAAGACTTCGTTCATTACCCCGTACGGGGCTTATTGCTACACGACTATGCCGTTCGGCTTGAAAAATGCAGGCGCCACCTACCAAAGGTGCATGCAAAAATGCTTGCAGGATCAAATCGGCAGAAACGTTCACGCATACGTGGATGATGTCGTTGTAAGACCAAGGAGACGACTACCCTCCTTGATGACCTGAGAGAAACCTTCACCAATCTAAGAAGATTTCGGATGAAGCTCAATCCGGCCAAGTGCACATTCGGCGTGCCGTCTGGCCAGCTCCTTGGCTACCTCGTCTCTCAGCGAGGGATCGAAGCCAACCCGGAGAAGATCAGTGCCCTGGAGAAGATGGAACTGCCGCAGTGCCTCAAGGACGTCCAGAAGTTCGGGCTGCACTGGCTTCCTTGAGCCGCTTAAATCGGCCCGGTACAGGGGAGAAGGCACTGCCCCTGTATCAATTGATGAAGAAGGCGGACAAGTTCGTCTGGTCACCGCAGGCGGATGAAGCCTTCCGTGACTTGAAGCGCGTGCTCTCAACCGCGCCAATCCTCGCAACGCCGGCTTCAATGGAGCCGATGCTGTTGTACATCGCAGCCACCAATCGAGTGGTTAGCGTTGTCCTGGTGGTGGAGCGCAAAGAAGCCGGCAGGGAGCAGCTGGTCCAGCGCCCAGTCTACTACCTCAGCGAAGTGCTCTCCCAGTCGAAGCAAAACTACCCCCACTACCAGAAGGTCACCTACGGCGTATACATGGCGGCCAAGAAGCTCAAACATTACTTCCAAGAGCACCCCATCAAGGTGGTTGCCACAGCGCCCTTGGCGGAAATCATTGGCAGCAAAGACGCCAACGGCCGGGTCGCCAAGTGGGCTCTGGAGCTAGCCGCCCATACCATCCTCTACGAGCCGCGCACAGCCATCAAGTCGCAGATCCTCGCGGACTTCTTCGTCGACTGGGCCGAGATGCAGTACCTGCCGCCTGTGCCGGATTCCACACATTGGAAGATGCACTTTGACGGTTCGAAGATGCGCAACGGCTTGGGAGCCGGCATCGTCATCACCTCTCCCAAGGGAGACCGGCTGGACTACGTCCTGCAGATCCACTTCGCCGCATCCAACAATGTGGCGGAGTATGAAGCGCTCATTCATGGGCTAAAGCTGGCCAAGGAGATTGGCGTGCGTCGCATACTCTGCTTCGGCGACTCCGACTTGGTTATACAGCAAGCATCTGGCGACTGGGACGCGAAGGACGCCAACATGGCCTCGTACCGCTTCCACGTCCAGCAGCTATCTGGCTTCTTCGACGGCTGCGAATTCCACCATGTACCACGAGCAAACAACGAGGCGGCTGACGCCCTGTCCAAGATTGGCTCAACCCGGCAAGCCATTCCGCCGGGTGTCGCCTTGGCGGTTCTCAAAAAGCCGTCCATCGTACCGTCACCGGACTCGGATTCAATATTCGTGCCGGCTGACCCGGGGTCGCTCGGCGAACCCGGGGCTTCATCGCCCAAGTCGGGGGCCAACAAGCCAAACCCGCCGGCTACCATGCCGAACACAGGGACTTCTCGGTCCAACCCGGGGGCTTCATCGCCAAACTCGGGGCTAGCAAGCAGAACCCGCCGGCTAGCAAGCCGAACCCGGCGACCATGCAGTCGAATCCGGAAGCTCCCACGGATGAGGCCCTGTTGGTCAGCGTATTCGAGATAAGATGCGTACCTTCATGGGCACAAGAATTCCTCTCCTACCTCACCGACGGTCTTGTTGCTGATGATAGAGTCCGGGCCGAGCGGTTGAGAGAAGGGCCAAGGCCTATACAATCATCAACCACCGGTGTACAAACGCAGCGTAAGTGGGGTGTTCCAGTGGTGCGTTCGGCCGGTGAAGGGATTGAACTCCTACGGAAATCCACCAAGGAGAGTGCGGACATCACGCCTCGTCCGAGCCATAGTGGCCAAAGCTTTCGGCACGGTTTCTTTGGCCGACCGCTCGAGAGACGCAGAAGAGCGGTGAAGAAGTGCAACGGCTGCCAACGCTTTGCCAAGCAAAAGCACACGCCGGCTTCCGCCTTGAAAACCATCCCCATCACATGGCCGTTTGCCGTATGGGGCTTGGATATGGTGGGCCCGTTCGAGCAACGGCGCGAGGCGGCATGACTCATCTCTTGGTGATGATTGACAAATTCACTAAGTGGATCGAAGCCAAGCCAATAAAGAAGGTGGACGGCTCCACGGCCGTCACATTCCTCAAGGAAATAATCGTGAGATACGGCTACCCCCACGGCATCATCACCGACAACGGCGACAACTTCGCCGAAGGCATTTTCAAGCGCTCTTTGTGGGGAGATGGGGATCCGAATGGACCTATCGTCCGTAGCGCACCCGGAGTCAAACGGCCAAGTGGAGAAAGCAAACGGCTTGATCCTAGCCGACATCCGGCCCCGGTGGTGGAGCCGCTTGAGCGCTCGGCCGGGCTGGCTGGATTGAAGAGTCGCCGGCGTACTATGGAGCTGCGCACGACGCCAAACCGCTCGGTCGGCTTCACACCCTTCTTCCTCGTATACGGGGCCGAAGCCGTCCTACCAAGCGACATCGAGCACGACGCGCCAAGGATCAAGCTATACACGTAAGGCTGAAGCCAAAGAAGCTCGCGAAGATGGAGTCGACCTGGTTGAAGAGGTCGGTGATGGCCGAATCTAGGTCCGCCGTATACCGACAAAGCCTCCGACGCTATCACACGGCGGAAGGTCCGGTCCTTAGCATTCCGAGAAGGAGACCTAGTGCTCCGGCTGATCCAACGGACAAACGGACAAAGATAAACCGTCATCCCCATGGGAGGCCCCCTTCATCGTGAGCAAGGCAGTAGGCAATGATTCCTACTATCTCATAGATGCCCAAGAGGCTAAGAAAAACAAGGCAAACAAAACTGACGAGGAGACTAAACGTCCCTGGAACGTCAGGTTGCTTCGACCATTTTATACTTGAGAGCAGGAATGTATGTATCCCTTGTATCCCTTTTCTAAGCTATGAAAAAGCATGCGCCAAGAGCGCCGTTTCCGACAAGTTTTTCGCGCACTCTACTTTGTTTCGCCAATTGGCTTAAACCCTCTCACGCGGTCGGCTCAGTAACGTGATCCGGTTTCCGACAGCCGGCTTCCGATCCAATTCTGCACCGCAACCCGGTGTCAGTGGCGGGAGTAAGGTCTAGGAAGCCGGCACGCGAAAGACGGCTAAGGGAAAGAGTAAAGCGAGTTGACTTGCAACTTTTCGTAAAAGTGCCGGATTGCCGGATTCGGCTCGTTCGTGAAATCTTGTCGGCCTCACCCCGGCTCCGCTCTTGATCGGCGACGGATCGCAAGTCGGACGTACGGCCAGGCAAGAGCAAAGCCAAAGAGTGGGGCGGATGGGAAAAAGCGAACAAGTCGAAAGAAAGCAAGTCGGCACACAAGTGATTAACAAACACATTAAAGTGTGACATAATAAAAGAGATGATAATATTCATACATGTGCACCTGGCATCCCGGGGATTTAACAAATTGTCTTGGCAAAAGCAACAACTGAGAGACAGGTAAATTAAGGACCAGCCGGAGGAGCATCAGCGGAGCCGGCTGCCGGGTCGTCCCCAGGCGCGTCTTTCGCCTCCTCGTCCTGCATCTCCTCATCCTCGTCGTCAGACGGCGGGTTCGGGTCCGCCACGAAGAGGCTCTTGTCGACGAAGTCGGCAATGGCGCTCGGGCAAGCGGGCGATCTTGTATTCGGCGGGAGCTTGCCCTCCACGTCGGCTCGCCGGTACTCGAGCCGCTTAAGATCCACCTCGTTGTACCGGAGAGGACAAAGGACGAGCGCCATGTCGGCTCCGGCGCGCGTGGCCAACTCCTTCCGATCGAGGAAGCGTTCGGCGCCCGCTCCATCAAGGAGATGAGGTCGGAGATATCTTGCGGCACCGCCTCCGCGGGCCACGACATCGAACCGGCTCCTCGGCCGCCTTCGGAGCTCCCAGCCAAGCTTGGTGATGGGCTCGACGCGGGCAGCCATGGATGCCATATAATCCTCCATGGTGAAGTACTCCGAGCTGCCCTCGCCAGTCGCCCGCCTCCTAGTCTCGCGCGCAACGCCAACGGCTGCTAATGCCGCGTCTTGCGTTTCAGGAAGGCGGCGCAAGAAAAAGCACGTCGAGAAATCATCAAAGCCGAAATAAGTGAAAAATGCAAATTTTCGAAGTCCTAAAGTAGGCCGGGCGGTGGCCAAGCAAGCCATCGCCCCGGTCCGAAGATGGAAATTCCGAAGGATAAAAGGAAAAGCACAGCGGTAGCAAACCGATCGGCGCCCCGAAGATGGAGATAGCGAAAAATCGAGTTTACGCCGTACAACCTAGGCCAGCGGACAGTAGAAAGCCGGCAAAGGGAAAGAGAGAAAGAAGAAATGCACTCACCCGAGCAAGCCGCGGTCGAGCGCGCCAATCTCGCCCGCGGCGTTTGGCGGTGGCCGGCCGGCTCCGTGGTCTTGGTGGTGACCTCCTCTGAAGCGCAAGCCGCGCTTCTCCACCTCGGTCGGCCGCTTGCTCGGCTCCTCCACCTTCTCCTTCTCGGCCGTCCCGAGGAGGGCAAGCTCCTTGAGGTGGTTCTCCTCAAGCCGGCGCGGCGCGCCGGCTCCCGATCGGCCACATCGAGCTTGGCGGCGGCGGTCGGCCCGCCTCCTCGCTCTCGGCGCACTGAGCGCGAGCGGCCGAAGATCCGCCTCCGGTGCGGGACCTTGGCGGCTTCAGTGCAAGGCGGCCAGGAAAGAAACGTCGACCAACCAAGACTAAAGAAAGAAGACATCAAGTCGGAAGGAAAAAGATCTTACCCTTGACGGCCTCCGGCTCGCGGGCCAAGTCGGCCGGTCCGGCTGGCCTTGTGGTAGTGGGTCACGGCGCGGTTGTACAAGCACGTGCGCCGCTCCGCCACGGCCTAAGGAGAAAGAAAATCAATCAACTAGGCGAAACCCGGACCGGCTTGGCGGCCGGCCCATGCCTCGGAGGGCTACCGGGATGATAACCAAATTGAAAAACGGATGAAGCGCTTACCTTGTCGGCTTCCTCCACCTTGGCGACGTTGGCCGCGGCCTCGGCGACCACAGCCTTGAGGTTGGCACACAAGGCTGGAGAAGAACATCTCCACCGATGCTTGGCACAGGTTCCCCTCCCGGCTGGTCACCTCGTAGGAGTCGGCGCGGAGCCGGGCACTGCTCCATAGTGCCGGCCGAGCCGAGGCTGAGTCGGAGGCGGATGGCACGTGCGACGATCGGGCGCCCTTGGCCACATGCGAGCTCCCCATCGGCGCCGACGGGGTTTCCGTCCTCACCGCGCGCGAGTCGGTGTCCTCCATGCGCCGGCTCATCCCTTGCCGGCTCTGCTGGCCGGCCTCACTCGTCGGCTCCGGCGGTGGCGGCGCTCCGGCGAAGCGATTGGCGATCGGCGCGGCCGTCTCCGGCGCTGAGGCTCCTCCGGGCTCTCCACCAGCACCACGCTCGGCCGGTTCCGGCCCCGGTCGCGAGCGGCTCCCGCCGGCTCCGGCTCCGGTCGAAAGGCGGCATGCCCCGGCCGGCCCGGTGCCTTGGTCCGAGACGAGCACGGCGCGGGAACATGTCGTCCGGCGTTGGTGGCGCGTCGACTTCGGCCGCGTGCCGCGGCCGGCGCCGAGGCCGATGGCACGGCGAAAGAAGGCGCCCTGCGGGAGGCGGAGTACCGCGGCGGCGGCGGCGTAGGCGCGCGCGATGGAGGATGTGGCGTCGACTCCCTCCTCTCTGCCGCGGAAGCGGCGACACGACACGCGGGCTTGCCGAGAGCCGCCGCCCGAGCAAACTTGATGGGGGCCCTAGCCGAACAAATAAGAAAAAGATAAGCATAAAGATTAAGGAAAGAAAAGGAATCAAACAAGAGAAAAAGAGAACTCACCGGCACTGCTCAGGAACCTTCTTCGAGCTGCTGCCGGCGTGAGCTTCTTCGCCTTCGCCTCCAAGGCGGCGGTGGAGCGGGGGTCGCCGACCCGCTTCTTCCCCTTGGGCGCCGAAGTCGCCGTGGTGCTTGGCGGCCTCGCGCGCGCGAGGCACGGCGAGGATTGGCCCCGTGGCGGACGTCGTCGGCTCCTCGTCCTCCTGCTGCTCCGGTGAAGGGGCGGATTGTGCTCCCCGGCCACCTAGATCGGGCGCACAGCGGGTCGTCGTCGCCGGCCTGATCGCCGGCTTGGCCGGCGGATCGGCGTGATCCGGCGTCCACCTCCTTGTCGTCGGATCGCCGTCCTCGACGTTCGACGGGTGAAGAGCTAGAAAAACAGAAGACATGAGCAAACGACAAGCGGAAATCGGCGAGAAGAAAGACAAGTCGGCCTCGCAACCGCGAGCCGGAAGACGGCCTAAAACGGTAAAAGCTTACCGGCTCGGGCGGCGAGATCCTGCTGCGGGCGCCGGCCCGTAGTTCCACTCCTCCGGCATGTTCGCCTTGGTGATGTTATTCACCGGTGGGCCACACAGGCCTTGGAGAGCGGCGCCCTGGACGTCGGGTCGGGTCGAACCGGCGGGACATGTGCCCGATCTTGTGGGTGCGCATTTGGAGCGGCGGCACCGGCGCTCGGCGATGGTGCGAGAGGAGGTCCTCGGCGGTCAGCCCGTTCTCGACGGCCGCCCCGGGAAGTCCCGAGCTGATTCACCTCGGCGTCCGGATCCGTCGTGCGGGCGTTATAGCTCCGATTGATCTGGCGGCGGAGGAGCCGGGTTGAACTCCGGCGAGTTGATCCGGTCGACGAGCCCGCCCTCGTTGCGCACGTAGAAGAATGACATCTGCAATTCTTCACCGAGTCAACGGTTGGAATTTTGGGGAAGGCGTACCGGCCGGGTGTAGATCGAGGCGGCGCCGCAGTTCCGCGACGGCCGTCGATGGTTTGCGCCATGAGGTAGAAAAGCCGGCTCCGTAAATCTATGTCGGCCACAAGCCGGCGTAAGCCTCCATGAAGGCCACGTAGCGGTGAGGAGGATGCGGCGTTGGCCGGCGGTGGTGCGGCTGCAAGCCGAAGTTGTCGAGAAATTGGCGGAAGAAGTTGGACGCGGCAGCTCAACCCGCGGTCGAGGTGCGCGTCGAAGGCAGCAGCGCTCGCCGAGCTCCGGCTTGGGCTCCGTCTCCTCGCCGGGCGCCCTCGCGACCACCGACAGCGGGATCCGGCGGAGGCGCACCACCGCTCGATGTCGTCGTCCCTCATGTACGACCCCCTCCACGATCCACTGGCGGAGGCCATTGACGAAGAGGAGGAGGAAGAAGACCACGAAAGGCGGAAAGGTGAAGAAGAACCTCGCGACGGCGGCGACGGCGGCGGCGGAGGACGCTCCGTTAAAACGCGGGGCCCCGTGGCGCCGGCTCGTCGGAGTAGCGGCGGCGGATCGGCGGAGATGCGCTCGCCGGAGTTTGCCAGTGGGAGACGCTCGCCGGAACAGCAACAGGCTCGAGCGCGAAGAAGAGAGCGAGAGGAGCGGAAGCGCGAGGAAGACGAAGTGAGGCAGTGGCCGCCTCGGTACCCTCCCCCGCGGCATTTATAGCCGCCCGCGGCGGACGGTTAGCCTCCAAGTGGCGATCGTGGCCACGTCGCCGGATCCTCTGCGCATTAACTCCCCCCACGACCGCCGCCGTTACCGAAACCGCCACACCACGTCGCCCACGACCGTACCGGATCCGGAGGGGACATTGATGTGACCAGACGAACCGGCGGCAGGACCCAGGCGTCAGACCGGTCAAGTCGGGTGCAGGACCCGAGGCGGCGGAGACTCCGGCGCGCCGGACATTAAGTTCACCTCGGCCCAAAATTCATCCAGCAAGGCGGAGACATCGCCAAAGCTTGCGAGAAAGCAAAAGTTGCATAAGTGTAAATAGCGGCCGGCTAGAAGCAGCCGGCGGAGCAGCCGGATGAGGGCGCGGCCTGAATGGAAATTCTCGATCGGCCCCTCCAAGTGCCGTCAAGAACATTCAAGAAGCCGGAAAACCTGCCTAGGTCCTTCTAAACGCGGGACCTTGCCGGCTTCGGGGGCTAATGTCGGGGAAGACCCCGGGTAGGGCAATGGACGCGGAGCGACCGGCTGGCCAGCGGCCGGCTCGCGGCAAAGGCCGGCTGAGGAGCAGCCGGCTGGCGCCGTGGCCGGCTGGTCCGGAAGCCGGCTGGCTCTAGGTCCTAGTCGGCCTAGCTACGGCCGCCAATGCTGTGGCTGGGCCGGCTTCTACAAGCCATATCCGACTGGGGGTCTGTACCTCAGGCCGACTCGAGGCTGGCGAGTCTTGCACAAGAAGGAACCGGGTTGGTGATCCGGGTTCCCAAAGTCCACGCTGACTTCATCTTCCGTAAAGCGCGGGGCACTGTAGAGCAATAGTGCCACGCGCCGGACAGGCCATCATGGACTACGTCGATCCGTACTGGTTACAGTGGACACCTCCTCTCCATACCGCTGACCTTGGCAGCCCGGATGGGACAGCCATGAGGCCTCAACGGCTCCCGACGTCCTTTGCCTCGGGAAGGAGCGGGAGCCGGAGCCGGCCAAGCCGGCCAGTAAACTATAGGGTCTTATATGTAAAGTGCCAGCACCTATATAAGCTGGGCTCCCCCCCTCGTGCGGGGGAGGATCGATCATTCTCACCTCACTTTCACCCCTAGCGCTGCCCTGAGAGAGAGACTTTGTCTTCCTTAGCCTCCCAGGAGCAGCCGGACACAGCTCAAGGAGCAACCTTGTATTGTGTGATCATCATATACACTCTAGCAGGAGTAGAGGTGTTACATCCATTGGAGGGCCTCGAACCTGGGTACGTCGCCGTGTCGCTCGTCCCCATAACCGCATCCGGATACCGCCGTGAGATCTCCTAGGAACCACCTTCGTTAGCCACCCTATGGCATATGCCGTGACGATACCACGACACTCGCCGACGCCAAAGTCCAAAGTCACAAGTCACACACACGATACCCGCACGCGGTTCGTGTTCATGTACTTGTACTTATAGTAGAGCCATGGTTGGTGGAAATAGAGATGAGGGGTACCACTCTCTTCTCTCCGTTGTTGCCTGATGGGAGAAAGTGGACGGTTGAGATGCGTCTGTGCCACGGATTGCTTACGTGTCATTCCCTTGATTCTGTGGTTGCACGTTATTCAAACAACCATTTAACTGTTGGTGGCGGTAGGCGGCTCAGTTCTCTAGCACAGTGAATGTTCTCTGCATGGCTCAACTTCCTAGCTAGCCGAGCAAATGCTCTCTCTTTTGCATGGCATTCAACTCTACTATTCTATTGTATTGCATGGCATTGTATAGACTATTGTATTATTTTGCACCGCATCGACAATTGCTACTTCCTCCATGCAGCACATGTGGCTTCAAAGATTTAACTTCCGCAAAAATTAAGTCCTAGTTATTATCAAATATTTTGATAAAAATTTGGTATCACTAGGAATCTAATCTAACGGCGCCAATTAAGTGTAACATAATTAAGTAGTTGCTCAATTTTTTCATCAAAGAAAAATCTTGAAAACTGATGCGCAACAACTCTACTGGTATAATTTTGCATGGCATCGCATCGACCATACTATTGCTTTGGTGGGACAGATACATGCGCTCGTTGAAAAGAGAGGGCTTGGTTCTTGCTGATGAGAGCCAAGTGGAAAACTAATCTCACATTTACATGGTGCAAAATAAAAGTGATGGCAGAATCAATTCCAAAATCACTCAGCCATCATGCGTGCAACCAGTAAAAACAGTTAGATTTTTCTTTTATTTTCATGCCAAGTTGCATCGC
This sequence comes from Lolium perenne, assembly GCF_019359855.2. Taxonomy (NCBI): domain Eukaryota; kingdom Viridiplantae; phylum Streptophyta; class Magnoliopsida; order Poales; family Poaceae; genus Lolium; species Lolium perenne. Next base: position 21,341,293 of record NC_067244.2, on the reverse strand, counting down.
ATCGACTATTTTTTTTTTTGCATAGCAGCAACATCATATAACAAGCAAGCTAGGCAATAATTTATCAAGGCTTAACTTGTACAAAATCGTCAGGTGTGTCAAGCCTGAGAATCTATGCAGATAACATATTGGGCATGGAACCAAACAAAACGACATCAAGACAAAAATCCTATTTCAGAACGCACAGACCAATTCGGTATCCTACAATAGCAGATCAGCACCATGGGTGGACAGGTTACATGACAACGGATCAAACAAATTCTTGACAGGGCTTCTCGTGACGCCAGAAGTACCCGCCCGGCCAATTCTGCGTCCATGCACCGCATGTGCTTGACCAGCAAACCCCGCTTCAAAGAGATGGACGGCAAGGCTAGGCCGCTCTAAAATAGGTATAGCCACTGATAATTTGAACCAAGATCATCTGAAATAGCTGCATTGCAAAATAAGGCAGCAATTCAGTTTCTCAAAACTAATTTCAAAATAAAGGGAACAAACATCTAAATATTTTCCTGTCAATGACAAATGCCATTGTGGGACAAAAAAACACTTCATTTTGTACCGAGACCTAGACTACATATGATTGCGCCACAATTAACAGCCAAATGAACAAAAAAATTACCACAGCTGGCGTAATTTTTATCAGTAGAGATGTATAAAAGGGCATTGCCATGGTAGCAGAACTAACAATCAGGTCATCGATTTCACAAGAGCAGAACCAATAATCAGCGATTACAGAAGAGAGAGATAGGTAGAATTCATTCCATACAAAGAACAACAGTCTCAAAGACTGGCACAATTGACAGGGGATCTAGTATTTACAGCAACAATAACCAGAGGAGGGACAGAGTGTCTACCACCTTCTAAAATGTAAACTTGATACATTGGCAAATAAAGAGCACAAGAGGGGAAAACAAGCGATGAGTACCACTTGATGCAGTTGCAGTTATGGTCACGGCGCCCACGGTGTCGAGGTAGCTGACAGAGCAGAAAGCCAAGGAAAGAGCCTCTTATTCATACTCGGTCCTTTCGGCTTCCTTATGACATAGCATGGGAGGGTTTCGTCCTTGTTTTTGCTGAATTTGCAAATTGAACACAATATGCGTCAGATCTATCACGAGATAATAAAGCAAGTCATTTGCAGAGTGAAAACCTGTGCATTTATGGGTTCAATTTATGGGTTCTCTTTAAGAAAGAATAATGCTAGTTAAATAATCAATTATTATTTAAGCATGGTCAGCAAAGCAAAAACTGTATTTTAGAAAAGGCACAAAAGAGAGATTGACAAGTCCTAAACATCACACTAGATGAGAGCACTTGTTGGTGTCATCTCCAAATACTGCTAGCGACATCTCTTCTTATCAGATTGATAATAAAGTGACAAAATAAAACCTCTAACTTGAGTAAAAGCCAATTTAAACAAACCAAACAGCATGTTCTTGTAACACCCAACGGAGCACTATTGAGAGTTAATCATGCTTACTAAATAGGAACTGGAACCTCCACCCTAGTGCTCTTAGTTAATTAAAGTCCAAATCACACACACATGTAGCTAAAAATTTGAGAAAGAAACCATAGAATTAGTAAGAGAGACCAGGAAATTAAACCAGCCAGCTACAGACTGATGCTTTGGAAAAAGAAAGCCAGCCACACATGGACATTACTAGATCGACATCCTCGAGGACAAAACAACAATGGGAAGCAGTCGACCATACATTTCACGGTTCATACTTCATAGCAACTTAAAACAGGAACATGAAAAATAGGCAGCTCGTACCTCAATACATGTGTAGCTCAACATGCTAATTTGCATTAACACTTAATTTCTCTCACAACATTGAGATAATATAGCACAGAATACCAATTGACCTAGGGTGGTGAAAATGCGATGAAATCATGCATGGCAATATGTATGTATTACTTGAACCAAACCAGAGATAAACAACACACATGATGGGCTCCATTACCAAATCCTAGCAACAACTCTTCTTATCAGATTGATAGCAAAGTGATGAATGAAATCCCCAACTTGAATACACCACAACAAACATCATACTACTTGGAAAATAATGCAAACACAAAACTGGAGACTTTAGGCCAGCAATGGGCATGTAGATATACTAGATGACCATGTGAGCAAGAGGGAACCCAAGGAGCTCACCCAAGGTGTGTAGCCAAAGCCAATCAGCAGCAGCACTGGAGCCAAAACATCATGCCCTTTCCATCGTCGTGGTTATTCTTGGTCACCTCCACTGAAGGATCTACCATCTGGCAATGCACATGTCACCCGTTTTCAGCACAAGCCACAATGTCCCAGCTACATAAATTCTAGGTCTAGAAATAACAGTGCACTACATAGAGGCAAGCTTATTAACAACTGGATCTGCGACCTTTGAGCGGGACATAATTAAGGGACCATCATAATACATATATATATATATATTTATATATATATTTCTCAATAACAAAGGAACTCTATAAAAAAAATCCACTCCATGTAAATACTTGTACTAAAGATAGGAAGAATCTTGCACTCATAATGATGGGTTCCGTCTGTGAAGGAAAAGAACAAGAACTGATACTCATCCTTTTGATTAAACAGAACCATAACAAAAAATGATTCAACTATACATATGATCGTCCTCGAGGCCCCCTGTCTATACTGAAAGATGGAGGATGAGAATCTAAGGCAACTCATTAGAACCCAATAGAAAGTAGCTCAACTTGCAAAGTCATGCAACAGTTCAAATCCATCTTTCAAGAAAATCAGAAGTGGTACACATGCGTTTTAGTTTCTCTTTCGATATAAGCAGCAATACGTGCATTTCAAAAGCAAGGCAAGAGGGGAAAGGAACAGACCCTATATGTGGAACAGAGTTTCAGATAAGCAGTGGCTAGCAATTACTCGTTATTTAGATCAAAGGCATGCAATGGTAAGCCTCTCTACTACAGGACAACACACATAGCTATACATGAAAAGAGGTGCATTATTTTTGCAGTCCACAATCCAAAAAAGAACTCAAAAGAAAATAAGAGATACAAAATACTACATTGATGCAATTTGGCAGACTACTACACGGAGCACACATCACAGGATCCTTAGCAACTGTTGGAAGAAATACAACACATTAGAAATTGAAATTCCTTTTTCTCTATTCCTAGGGTTGAACTTCAATTGTAGCAATACCATAAACATACCCAGAAGTAAGCAAATAGTTCATATGCCAAATAGTTGAACCTTGCTGAACTTGCACACTTGCCAAATAGTTGAACCTTGCAATGAATAATGTCTGTGTATGGCATAATTGTATAAACAGAGACAATCAAGTAATGAACTTAGTTGCATCATATAGGCTCCTAGCGATTTAGTTCAGATTGATTTGCTAGCTGTACAAATCTAGCTAACTTTCCTAGCTGTTGCATCAGAGTCCATGTATGCATTTAACCCATGTCATCATGCAATACAATGTATAGTTCGCATGGTTTACTGGAAAATGGCACTTTTATAAGCTGAACCATGAAACATAGAAAGATAATAGTGGCAACACAGCCTAAAAAGCCTTATTAGAAAGGATCTAGAATACATATTATCATCACAAGTTTGAGCCCACCCAACAACTTGGCACTTCGCTGTCAAACGAAAGAAAAAAAAGAAATCACGCAATATTGCAACTAATTAACTTACACATGAGCTAGGATTTCTCATGCTCTTCAAAGTGTCTTGCATCAACTTTTCATCAGGTTGTTTCCCACAACCCTGAAATAAGACAGAAGTAACAAATACTGAGTACTACGTACTAGTAAAGAAGAATAGAATGTAATGAAGACATTTCAGAAGAACCATAATTCAATGTAGATAAATATTTGAACTGGAACCATAAAGGATTTAATTCAACCTTAAAAGGTACAAATGTGCGCTGATTGAAGGGCCATAGATACATTTCCTGGGCAGGGGCATTTTATTATACTCAATAATTAGGGCATTTTATTATACTCAATAATTTGGGAGATACCGAAGACAAATGGAAATTAAAACCTAAAGATAAGTGCTTCAAGATTCAGGTCAATAGTGGATACTATTATTAGGATTATCATAATCAGGAGCATCAATGAAGCATAAACACACATGGCAAGACAAAAGTAACAAGTTTTTAAAAGGATTTACTTCTAATGACTAGCCAGCAAACAAGATGCTATGCCGGATTCAGGCCACATGCTTTGAGGAGCCTCCAGCTTGCTCTCAGGGGCAAAGGTGGGCGAGACGAGAAGGACCTTGGCAGGCTCGCTGAAATCAGCAGATACAAACAGATATGAGTTTCATAAAATTCCAGCTCAAACAAGTAAGGCATAGATAGACACGTCAAATTGAAGAAGAGATAGAGTGGAGGACTTGCATTGGTTGTAGCATGCTCAAGCCGGTGTGGTGCTTGAGTGTTTCAGTCCAAATGTGGCCTCTTATTCGGCGTTCACCGAGCAACATAGGCTGCCACCAGCGACAGAAACAGCAAAACCAGCCTATACCGCATCAGCGACCAAGAAGAGAACATTACTATTTAGGATACTCTTATCCATGATAATAATCTGCTGTCGTGATGTGAATGAAATCAGTGACCTGCAAAACAAAAGCAACCAGATGAGCTCGTAGGTTCAGAGTTGAGAAATTGCCTAGCAACTACTCTACAATGTATTCTGGTCTAATTGTCAGAGTGCTCGGGGATACAGTGCACGTATTCAGCCACAGTATAAATACCAACCAAAATCCATGAAGAATGAGTTTGCAGTACCTAGCATACAGTTCACAAGCATCTCCGCTCTTTCATACACAATACAAGTGTCTTGGTAATAATAAACTTGAGGTGCAAATGAGTAGATGACGACATGTTCCACCTCCACTTCATGACATACTACCATGTCAATTCCATGAGTGAAAAGGATCTAAGCCATTTAGGCCTGCCTTCATACAGGTAGAGCACAATGATCCAATAACCTGCAAGCAAAAAAAAAACACAAGGTTACCACTCTGCATATGCAAATTGAGTAAGGAGTGGAGGTGTAAATACTACTGCAGAAGCATACCTTGAACTTGGTGCTGCTAAATCCAGCTAGATACTTCTCACTTCTCAGTTGCAATGGCCCTGCCAGCAGCTAAGGCTGGACACGAGCCAGCTCGGGCTGGGCTCGGTGCGAGCTGCACTTTAGCTCGCTACCAAATAGCTCAGCTCGAGCTGGCTCGTTTGTCTCACAAGCCGGAAAAAGGGGCTCGGCCTGAGCTTGTGCAAAGCTCGGTGCAGCTCGGAGCAACTCGCGAGCTGAGCATGTGTGTGTCACTGGCAGGTGGGTAAACTTCTCCAGCAGCGGCGAGCTGCGAAAAACTCGGGCTGAGCCAAAAGCTCGCCCCCGACGTCCAGCCGTACCAGCAGCTACACATCCCACTTCTCAATGCTCCATGTAGTCACCACCCACCGGCAAGCTGACAGGTCCTCCCACTCTCTTTCCCTCCCACATCAACTCGATGTGGTGCTGTTGCCGGTGGTGAAACTGCCTCGTTCTTGGACTTGGTGGGCCCTGTTGTACAAATAGCACACATTAACATGATGAATTTGTGTTGTTAAAAAAACACTGAATGTGTTTCCCTCGCAAAAAAGAACATACTGAAATCATATTATTGGAGAATATATGATGAAGAAAATAGAGATATAAACTAAAGTTAGGCTATATATTTTTCTACCCTTCCTAAGAAACTAATAAAGTTGGTGGTGGTCTGCACGAAGTAGTAGTAATGGTCTCTGTAGCCCGACACAAGATTCACACCATACACAAAATTGTATTTGTGGAACCCACGATAGCAAGGCTGCAAGGGCATGCACTCGCACAAGAGAGAGAGCAATGGACAATTGGACGGAGTAAGTCGATATGAAAAAGATTCAGTTAGAGAATATAGCTAGTTAATCATGTGAGAATACTCTAAGCATATTACTAACGGGAAAATTAGTGGCTGCACTGGAAAGAAATTTGCAGTATGTAGCCCTCTCATAGCTCAACACTCAAACTCCCACACCAAAATCGAATTGAGTCAAAACATCCAATGCACAGAAATGGGAACGGATGGTGGAAAGATTAAGATAGCAAGTGGGGTGGACCTTGTTGGTGGTCGTCCTCAACCTCCGCAGCACCAAAGTCGGAGTTGCTGGACCGGCGGCGACGTTGAGCAACTTTGCGCAGCACCACCCTGCGCCACAGTCCGTGCCGTCTTTGCCCAGCTTAGCATCACCTTCTTCACAGCGGATAGGACTTGGGAACTGTCGTTTCATGTGTCTTGGTGCCTCTTCCAAGCTCCTTGAATTTTCAGGTCCACAAAGCTGTAGAGATGACACAATAATGTCTTGTACATCCCACTTTCCTATGAATGTACGATCGTCTTGTTGTATTTTATCACTAGCCCATATCTCCACCTACACAAGAAGCACGGTTATCAGCACCTATGAAGTAAATAATTGCACTACAAGAAACATGAAAAGGGGGAACTGGATATAGCTCAATAGGCATGTTCAAATACTCTTCTTGTTTCGCACATGTAGCTAACTCTGTCAGTATATATCACAATCTCTCCAACAAATGAACATTTGTGTTAAGTCCATGACAGAATATGGCCAGCATACTAGATGAATTTGCATTACTACTTACTGGTAGTATGACATACAAACAGAAAGGCAAGTCAATGTCACAAAATAGTAGTGCCGTCTACACGGACACATAAATAAATTTGATGAGACAAAACCCATTTTTATTTAGTTGTCATAAACTCAAATCCTTATAAGGAGTTAAGAACATAAGAGCAGTTATGAAATGCACACACAGTAAACACAATAACCACAGTACTAATCAAGCTACAAAGAACTGACACTACTTTAGCAATTGAGTGCCAAAAAATGGGACTGCCCTGTACTTTCAAGGTACAAATGCGTGTCAAAGGGTCAAATAAAGCAACCAGTCTCCAATCCTAAATGATGTCAAGATCCCTATAAGAAACACTGTAAATAGCAAGTATTTGAATTACAATACCCACACTGAGAACTTAGCTAGTAATTGTCAAAAACATTACAAGCTCAAGATGTCTACAAATATTTTAAAGAAAATGCACAGCTCCATTCACTGTTGTAGCTCCATTCACAGTTTGTAGTTTAGCAAAACAAATGGTCAAATAAACAGAAATTGGAACAGACAATGCAATAAAAGAAAAGAATAGGCACTTTGAGCAACGAAGCCAACAAGAACTGTTGGCCATGCGAAGACTAGAATCTAAAAGTGAGTTTATGCTATCTCAATGAAATAGGAAATTCCAATTTCATATCCTATAATAGTATAATACACAGAACTAGAAGAGCACTACAAGCATATGAAACAAGATTCCCCGATAAGCCTTGTGGTCAGAACCATCCTGTACGACCAGGAGCCGGAGACAATGCAGCATCTGCTCATCACTTGCCCCTTCTTGAGGCAAGTTTGGCACGAGATACTGTCATGGCTACGACTGACGTACATGCCACCTGAGGACGACTCATCGCTCAATGATTGGTGGTTAACTGCCAATCAGGCCACGCCCAAGGTCATGTGCAAAGGTCTTGCCTCTGCAACCCTGCCGACTGCCTGGATGGTTTGGATACATCGTAATGCCTGCATCTTCAAAAACGAGCAGCCCTCTGTTACCAGGCTCCTAGAAAGGATTAGGGTAGAGGCGGCACTCTAGGCGAAAGCCGGAGCTGCTGGCAAGAGTAATCATCCCAACAACTTGGGACGCCCATTGTACCCTTCTTCTATTAAATGAAAAGAAACGCAAAGTCTTTGCGTTCTCTCAAAAAAAAAGGACCCAACTGAAATCACAGAGAACTACCTTCTGCTGCCTTGGAGGACAGTGAGGCTATGCAACACGGTGTCTTGTAGGGCTAGCATCACCGTGCCGCCATTTGGGAGAGGCAGTACGAGCAACCACCGCTGCAGCATGTAAGAAGCAATCTGATAAATGAACTGTCTGAACAAAACAATCTTGTAAAAAGATCACTAGCAAATGTAGCAACAACCAAGTTCCTTCAATAACCGCACACTGCAATATTTTCATTTCAATGTTATGCATAAAGTTGTGATTACAACCGTCGGCAGCAACCATAGTATCATCTAGAAAACAACCCACACGTTATCAAACTGCATAAAATCCCTTCCAAAGAAAGACCATACTATATGTTCTGCATAGATAGACGTACTGAATTTGGGATTACTAAGGTAGGCAGCAGCAGTAGCACTATCCAAAAAAAACGCAGACCAGGAGGACAAATCGTGTTCCCAACTTCCCATCAATCTAGAACAAATAGTGTGTATGTGCTCATCCTTGTGCTACCGTTTGGTGAAACAACTTATATCAAGCACACAGCAGACATAGTGGAGGAACCTTTGTGGGATCTAACTAAGAGGAAATATAACATGAGTTTCAAGCGCATGGTATTTCCTTTTCTTTGACTTGATTTTGAGGCAGATTCACTACACTGAGATGGAATCGGCCTCCAACAGGAGAGAAAGTTTAAGATTTTAGACTTGAAGTTCAGTGTTTGTATCAATTAATGCATGCAACCTAGATGATTTGCTGGATCAATTATCTGAAGGTCATTATTCCTGCTTGCTAGAATGAACCATGTATATGCTAGTTCAAAAAAAAAAAACTAGATATTTTTGTGCCAACTTTGAGTATTCGTGCAATCTCAATGTTCCACGATTAGAGGTACCAGCCACCTACTGAACTAGCTTCAGCTGGCTGGATTGATTAACCCTGTATATATATATATGTGCATGCCCAATCTATGCATACACAATCAACTGACCAGGAACAAAAAAAGAAATGATTTTTTTAGCAAGAATGGATGCATGAGGGAAATAGTAGCTCACCCGGCAGGAGGGGAGGTAGCCGCCAACGGAAGGTTGGAGCGATGGCAGGCGGCAGGAGGTAGGGGTCGTGGCCGCCGGGAGCATCTCGGGGCGACCAGCATCACGTCCCCAACCCCTCCCCGCCGCCAGCCCTGCGCACCCGCGGACTGCTGCCACAACCGCTCCGCCAGCCGGACGCGGCCGTCACCGAGCTTCACCGTCGCGTCGAAATGCTCTTGGCCACCGAAGGAGGGATGCAGAGGTGAGGCACCAGGGCGGCGTCACTGCCGGCGCGCGGGGCCGGTGGCCCGTTCACGGGGGGCGGCGAGCTGCATCGGGAGTTGGGTAGTCGGGATCGAGCGCCGGAGTTAGGTAGGAATCGTCGGGAGGTGCTCCAAAGCGACGATTCTAAGCAATGTGTTCGGTGGAGAAGGTGAAGGTGGTGCCGGAGCTGGCCGGAATCGATTGAGGAGGGCGCAAGGAGAGGATTGGGGGCCTGGACGCCAAAGGGCGATGTAACACCATCTCTTGGGGGTAATTACATCAATTAATGTTGGGTACGAGCGAGTCTGGGAAATAGAAACGAAATTAACGTGGTGAGCCATAATTTTGACCATTAATTTGAACCAATGCATAGACTTTTTCACTAGTAGACCTCTTTTTTTTTGAAATAAAATATATTAAGCAAGCAAGCCGCCTCATTAAAAACCTTCCAGTCCCCTTCGGTACCCTGGTAAAGAAAAGAGTGCGTAAGAAACTTGCTGCCGTGGGTTCAAATATTCGGTACAATCTCCATCAGAGTTACATCATGAATAACATCAGCTCTAATAAAATCAGGAGGCCTATCATCCCAAACTAGACTGGTACTATTTTCATATCCATGCTTTGCTAAATTATGAGCCACCATATTTGCTTCTCTATGGCAATGCTGGAAAATCACCATGTCCATCGTACTGACTATTTGAAAACAATCAGCAAGCACTGCCGTGTAGGGACTAAATACTTCAGTATCTCCATTGCATGCTTGAATTAATTCCAGAGAATCCGATTCAATATACGCCGAAGAACACCCAATCTGCTCCAGAAACTGTAACCCTCTTAACAGCGCCATTGCTTCTGCCTGAGCCGAACTCATGAGATCATTTAACAAGCAAATCTTACCAGCTATGGCCTCACCCTTGTCATTTCTCAGAACAATACTAGCAGAACCCGAACCATCCAAATGATAAGAAGCATCGACATTTAACTTTTGATGACCCCTGGGCGGTTTTGACTATTTAACCTCTCTCTCAACAGCAGAATGTTTGACAGCACCAAAATTTGCTGCCAAAGCGTTTATAGCAAAAGCCGAACTCTTTGGAGGACTGACATTCTCCCCCTTCACTAATTCCCTACGTTGCCACCAGATGTACCAACAACCAACCGCCAGCAGCTCATGAGTTTTAACATTTTCAAGCCAAGATACTTTAGAATTTGGGGAACAGAGTATATGTTCCAAAACAACCGAACCCGATCTGTCAACCATTATTGCATGCTCAATTACAGCAAGTAAACCGAGCTCCCCCCAAACCTGTCTTGCTCGGGGACAACAGAATAGAAGGTGTTTTATATCCTCTGGGCCAAGCATACAAATAGGACATTGTGGCTGGACTTTGATATGTCTGGATGCCAGAATAGCCATCCCAGGGACTACACCATGTAAGGCTTTCCATATGAAAATTTTCACCTTACTCGGAACCTCCAAAGACCATACTTTTTCCCAGACTGGATTATCTTGCGATGAACCTTGACCATCTCTTCTCCTCACTTGTGATCCGAACTGATGATCCCATTCTATGTAGTAAGCTGATTTGACAGAAAAAATATAATTTTTTGTATAGTGCCAAGCAACGAAATCTTCATCTAAATGAGAACTCAGAGGTATTCTTAGTATCCGCTCTGCATCAATATTCAAAAAGAGCATACGAACCAGATCCTCATCCCAGAGATTCGTATTTGGATCAATGAGTTGATCGACCGTTTTGTACAAGATTTGTCCTCTGCTAGTTATCACCTTTCTCGTCGGACTAGTTGGGATCCAATGATCCTCCCATATATTTACTTTCTCTCCTGTATCGATTCTCCAAATATGACCTCGTTTAAAAGTTTTCAACCCCGCAACAATACTCTGCCAGGTATAGGAAGACCCTTTCTTTGGCCCCGCATGTAATAGTGAACAATTAGGATAATACTTCGCCTTCAGAACTTTTGCACAAATAGAGTCTGGCTTTGAAAGCAATCTCCAACACTGTTTGGATAACATGGCCATATTAAAAGTATGGAGATCACGAAACCCCATACCTCCCTTTCTCTTCGGTATACACATTCTCCACCATGCAAACCAATGCATCCTCTGTTGATCATACCAGAAGCTGGCCATTGCATCATTCATTTCCTTACATAGTTGTTTTGGGATTTTAAATACTGCCATCGCAAACACTGGGATAGCTTGGATAATAGCTTTAACTAGTTGAATGCCCGTGCGTTGCTACGGTCTAGTAAAGTTGCCATTATCACCCGAGATACTCCTGATGACTATCATTTCAATCTTTTCAGATTTCTTTCCTCTTCACACATTTTAAATAATGCATGTGCATGCTTGTGTTATTTCTCCTAATTTCGACCTCAATTAATGTCACTTATGTTTAAGTATATCCGTGAAATATAGGTCTTTTACTTGTGAATATATATAGGGTGTCCTTATTCTCATATAGATTTCAACATCCTTCTGGTAAAAATGCAAGACACAGGAAAATCCATGTACGAAACAAATTTTGACGGTATACGTGTACATGTTGAGTGACCAGAAAAAATAATGAATTTTCAGGACAAGTCAAAGACCAAATATGTTGCTGCTAATACACCAGTTGATATGCCCATTCTGCCATCCTGCATAGATAGGCAAAAATTTGCTTCAAGTTGTGTCACAACTAAGGATTATGGACATTATCAATCAGTGATCATCCGTGTCTAGAACAAAGCTATTAAACATTAAATTCTTAACACTATCACTATTAACGTAGTTGCTGAAATGTCACCAATTTGTACATGAGGGGCAACCAATTTGTGTGCTTCACAGCTTCGCTCCGCCGCTCCTCCATGGCTATGTAGTGAAATTCTTCAGCCATTAGGTTATAGAGGCATGGTCAACATGGTAAAGCACCAGAACTAAATCAGCTATTAAAGGGTCATCATGTTGATATATATAATAAAAGGCAAAGCTAAAACAATAAGTACTAAATGGACAAACTCACTGATGTATTTCTTCTCCACACCATCTCATGTTTATGTACGTACAACTTACATTCTACATATTTTAATGAAATTTTTACATATATTTGCTCGCCAGCTGAACACTAAACCATTTTTATATTTCTGTATAAAAGCCTTTTCCTAGGCTGCCAGTAAGAAAAATTACGTACAAACAGTAGGATACCAATATGTAGCAATCATACACAGGTTTTTCAGCGCATAAGAGGCTAGATCAATTGATTTTTGAACGTAGTAGAAAATTGAAGTTCTCACTGGAACTGCAGCACAGAGGCCAAAAACTGTTGCAGCTGAAATAAGTTATCACACAATTTACTCTCAATAACAATTATGGGAACTCATCTTTTCAGGTCAAAGGCGTGACAACAGTCCATCAAAATTTAATGTGTTTGAATTTGAGCTCAAACATTTTTCTTCTGGCTCAGACAAAATAGCTAGATCGAAGGTTGTACTTCCAGCCATCATCAGCACGAGCCAGCAAGGTATTTTATTTGTTATAGTTTCCACACTGATTGCTATAATATTTATTCAAAACTAAGCAGCCCATGTTAGAAGGACCTATGACAGATGCTACTACTAACAATAATTTGGTCAGTATTTTTCCATCCGTTATGTCGCCCTTAAAATTACCATTGCTACTATCCTCGCATGTATACTTTGAATTCAGGTTAGATCTGAAGACGGCGAAAACTCACACTCAAATGGAACTGGTGAAATTTCATTGTACTCCCCGCCTGCCACAACAAATATGCCTCCGACACTGAACATGGTATGCTAGTAATAGTGTATATTCTATCATTTTCTACATGCCTTCTTATACGTATGGTGATCTTCTCTAGCAATGCTAGACTCCTGTTGTACCAATTCATCTGCTTGAACAATCCCTAGAAGTTACACCAATTCCCATTGTTAGAATCCTCACAAGTTGGTAATAATGATGGGTCTAAACCAAAAAGGCACATTGGCTCCACTATTTGTTTATCAACTACATAAGTGTTCAGTGTTCTGGTTCATTCCTTCTAAAGGGGTTAATCTCACAAATTACATCCAAAAAACTACATGTCAGCAACTAATGGAAATAAATCCTCTAGCCAAAAGAATCTGTTTATTGATACCTCAGAAGATATTGCATCATGAAGACCTTGGATTGGAAAGGATGAAGAAAACAGAATATGCGTCATGAAGTCTTTGCAATGGAGAAAAAATAGCATGTGCCTTGATGTCTTTGTGCTTCCAATAAATAACTTTTCACACAAATAAAAAACTCTTATTGTCATATACCATTCGCTTTACGAACCTTATATTAAAAAGCTTGATCATGCTAACACCATTCTTTCTTCTGCGCTCTGCTATTATCCGTTTATGAAATATCTTGTCCTGTCAAAGAAAAAAAGATGTCTTACAAAAGCAAACCTTCTATGTATCAAAAAAATGATTGTATTATCTTACCGGACATTTTCCTTTTGTTCCTGTTACATATCAACTACAAATTAAATTGAGGGTCCCATACTTCCCGTGTGACAACAATCATCTATGTACAAGAATATATATCACCACCAGCAGAAATATTCCTCTGAAGAATCTTTTCTGCCAAAGTGAATAAAGTCAAATACAAGACATGTATACAACCATGGCTACTACAAACATGAGAATTAATCGGAGATGTTATAAGATTAATATGCAGTTTTAACAACTACGAGAAACCGAATTTTGACAAGGGCGTGTACACATATCAGTGTTAATAATTTCTTGGAAACAAAAAAATTATAACAACTTGAGAAGATGGTAATAACAAGATCTATTAATTATTGTAAGAGCATAAATCCGATGTTCCATTATCAGGAGAGCAAAAAGATAAACAGTACTTGTGATATTTGCATATGTTTACACCTTTCAAATCAGCTAAGTGATTTTAGAATAAAATTACATGTAAATGCTTCTACCAATTGGATGGCTAATGCGAAAGACTTATAAAACAGTATAGAAACTCTTGCATTTGTCAATCACTTGGAGCGTGTGTAGTGACCAACAGCGGTGAAGCAAAGATGGATGTACCTAGACATGCAGAGGACCTCCAGAGCCTCTGCCTGTGGGTGGAAGCGATGCAGCCACCAATCCGTCCATGCCGAAGCAGCAATGGACAACAACGGTGGCCGTAGCCCTTGGGGTGAGTGCTCTGCCCTGCTAGGGGAGATGGGGGATGAAGGGATCTGATGCCATTTAAGCACTTCTGCATCGACACAGCAGGGTGCTACGCTCATGACGATCCCTACAAGCACAAAGGTGCCAGTTGATCCGGCATCTCCTTGACCGGTTGGGCGAGGTCGCAGCCTTCGGCACCATGGCCGCCGTGCGTGCCAGCATCACTGCACGAAGGAGAAGAAGGCCCCAAAGGATAGCTCGATGAAGATGTGTCGTCCGTTGACCTAGGCCCCGTGGTCGTCGATCTAGCCCCCAAGCCATCTCGGCGCCCCCGCCCAACGAGGAATCGAAGATCTCGCGACGGCGACCGGAGACTATAGGGTACATAGAAGAGGAGGACCAGGCGGGAGGCCGTGGCAATGGCGAAGGGGAGGGCGCGTGCGACTGGGAATGACCAGCCTCCGTGGCTGTGGGACTCCTCCAGGGCCTCGAGTGCCTTCTCGTGGTCAGCCAAGGACTCCTGCTGCTTGGCGTCCTCGAGGAAGGCGAGGGCGGCGGGAGGCCGGGAGGGTGGGCGGGCTGAGGGAGACGGCAGCGACGGCGTTCACGAGGGAAGTTGGGGGATGATGGGTCGGGGTGTCGCCTTTCCGCGGTGGAGTTGATTTTTCACTTATCGGTGGCATGAAGCCGTAATTAGCTAAGCCGGGATTACAGCAACCTACTATACCATTAGATGTAGATTGAGCGGTTAGGATGATTCGAATCTCCTTCACCAAACGCGTTGTACGACCTACGACCAACTCCAATATCTCTACTACTAGTAATCCATTTGTGTTTATTCGGCCGTGCTCTGGTTTCGTAAATATTTGAACAAATCGTTTCCTTTTTAAAAAAATTGCCATCATTTAAAAAATACGTCGAGCAACCATGTCATCATGAAATAATAAAATATGGCGAAGACCGTCACACATGTCACATCTAACATATAAAGAATTAAGCACTATCATAAGATTGCAACCAGGGTCAAACAGTAAATTTTACTTAAGAAGAAAAGGAGAGAGAATGAAAATGATCCCAAACATCAATCTCGATGTTATATACAAGTATAATCTATGTGTAGTGCATCTTCTCCTGTGTGTTTTAGTGAAAGGGATTTCTCCCCGAATCCCCCAGGAGAAATACAGAGTTCCAGCAGAGAACAATCACCCACCAAATTTTAATGGTTTCTTTCTCTTGAAGGCTACCTTTTAAAACTCTCGAATTTGTTTTGGAAAATCTGATTTTGTTTTGGAAAATCTTAGATTTTGGTATTGTTTGTACTCCGGTACCCATTTTTTAGAATCTGACTAGTTGAATGCCCGTGCGTTGCTACGGAAAAATGATACGAAGAGTAAAATCAGTAATCTAAATGTACCTTTTTTTGTTTCTCCCATGAAATTATCTTTCTGCCTCTTGGCTATCGATCTATTGATTCTCTCAACATTTACACGACCAATGTGTTTTTTTCCAGACAAACAACATCTTACTCTTCGCCTTGTGCACATTTTCCCTATTCACGAATTTACACAGTTTAAGTCCCCTTCGGTGACCTTGTCTCCTAGCC
This sequence comes from Lolium perenne, assembly GCF_019359855.2. NCBI lineage: Eukaryota > Viridiplantae > Streptophyta > Magnoliopsida > Poales > Poaceae > Lolium > Lolium perenne. Next base: position 21,325,329 of record NC_067244.2, on the reverse strand, counting down.
GTCAACTGCTCCTTTTTTTCGCCGCATAGCCCTCAGCCGCTACATGTAGCTATGTTGTTGTTACTCCACTCTACGGTCGTCATGCTCCCAATTACATAGTGTTTACTTCCATTCTAGAGGAAAACTATTATGAACTTTCTCCCAAATACAGATTTACCAGTACATATTCAGTGGGCTTAGGGACATCTATTTTATTTTTGGAAGGACGGTTGGAACAATGAATTGCTGGTTAACAAATACCCGTGTCGATCTGTTTACTTATCTAAGGATATCGGTTTGACTAATCTTTGTGGCTCTGGTGAGCGTGGGAATATATTCAAATGCTGCTATCACCGAAATCCTTTGAAGATTTGAACCAGATCAAGAACATTATGAATAACCTGGTTCATCATGAGCTGCACAATGACATGGGGATCTAAGTATACCCCAGAGAAATTCTATATTTTTTGCTTCAGGCAACTCTCTGCTCCCTCCTCATGCACATGGATTTCCAAATATAATTCATGGCGAAATTTTGTTAATATTAGCTGATCAGCTGAATACAAAAAATATGTTAAAAAGATCGCACACCATTAGCAGGTGTTCAACTGTGTCATTTGTTCCAAGGGGGAAGAAGCTATTGAAGTTTTTTCACATGCGCCTTTTCAGTAAGAAATGTTGGAGACTGAATATTGACTGGGGACAAGATCTGAAAAGAACTGACGCTACATCTAGAGGGCTAGACCATCTAAAATATCTTATCAAGCTAGAGTTAGAGATGATATGTCCTTACTTAGGCTTAAGGTGCCAGCAAACTTTGCTGACTATATCATTTCTCCGGTTGAGGCTCCTACTATTTCATTGTAAAAAAGCCTAATATGTGAAACAAGAGAGAGAAGTCTATAAATGATGCATGCATAAATAGGTGTTTCACTATCTGCTCCATTAAAAATTGTACCAGCAACTGACTATAGAATACTCTTCATTCTGAATCTAAAAAAGCACCACCATATCAAATTACATTGATGTTATCATCAGAATTCTAATATCAAGATTATTGCCATTCTTGATCACTCAATCATATGTACAATAATGAACAGAAAATATGCTTTTAACATATATCTATAGAAGGAGCACACATGTGTATATACAAAAAATACTTCCAGTAAGTTTCTTACCTCAACCACAGTATGGAAAAGATGGTAATGAACAACATTGATACAATATTATTCATTGTGTATTCTGAAAATTATATGTGGACCTACCAAGCAAATGTGATGCATCGATGACTAAGCGATTTGCTGTAACCATTGTCCTAAGTTTGAGCAGAGTATCAACCATGATAATATGAAAGGACAGTGAATTATGGAACTTGTTTAGCACAAGCAGAGTTTTGAAGAGAAACATATCATAGCCTCTTCTCTTTTCTGATGCACTTGGATTCTGCTAGAAGTATTTGTACCCTACACATCACATGCAGTGAAGAGTTATGATGCAAAAAAAATCAATCACATACATGAAGTCAGATGTTGATATCACAAAGAAAATAAAATATGCAAAATATGAATTAGACATTTTCTAGCAATAATCAAAAATTATGGTGCGCGGTGATATAATAAGTAGTCAAGAGCAATGCAATGCTACCAAAAACGGCATAGCCCAAGCAAAGACATAATTACTTCCGAGTCAACTTGAATAGCTCGAAGCACAATATAGCAAATAAAATCCCCATCTAAGCAGCGAAAAAGCAAGGTTATACCATTTCGCACAACAATTCAGATACACGTTTGTGTGTACAAGATAGCCTGATACACGTACAGTTATTCTCAGTATCGCTATTGAGAGTTGAGATTAGGCACAACCATTAGAAAACCCTGAATTAGATCACAAATTCAATGGTTAATGACAAAAGAATGTAGTTAAGATATGTCTGCATGGGCAGGCATACTGACATACAGGTTGTGGAGTGCATGACGGCGCCGTGGTCGCTGTGGCAAGCATGAGGTTTCCATGTATGTGAGCTGCTTAGCCCCTTGTATGACAACAAAAAGGTCCAGGTGCATATTCATACACGTAATGGTGCTATGACTGGATAAATATCTTTCAGAGAAAGAGAGAGGGCACCTTGACTTCGAGGTATCCTTTCTCGTCAGATTCCCAGAATGTAGTTAGGATGTCCCTTCCGCTGAGCACGTCCTCCAGGATGTCCTTGCTGCAGATATAGAGGTAGATTATGGAATTGACGAGGAGCTCGGCGATGTTTCACTTGGCGTTACCTGCGAGATGTCGGTCGTTTTAGTTAAACGTGTTGGTCCGAGATTGAGATTTGTTGCAAATTCATCATTTTGTGCCCCGGCCAAAGGTAGATAGAAAAGAAAATTCAGAAAGCGAGGAGAACGTACGAGCAGGTCGACGGACGGGTTGACCTCCTCCACGCTTAATGGCGGATCAAGCGCGGTGCAAGCGGCACCGATGATCGCAGGATGCGGCTCTTCGTGTTGCACGGGGCCATTGGTGCCATCACCGATTTCCAGGACAAACTCGGCACGCAACTTTGCATGCACGTAGATGGACATGGATTAATGGATGGCGGCGTGATTCTTTGCTCGCTCCTAAACTCGGCGAGGTACAATGGGCTCGGGGGTTGAGTTGGTGGCGGCGTCCACGGCAAGATCGATCTCGCGGCAGGAAATCAAGCTCGGGAACGATGACCGACTAATGCCACCAAGCTTGCCCTGGCGGTGGTTTCTAGTCCGTACTCTCGTGTATCACGTGATTGCTTTCCATGTTTTCTAGATTCCGTGATTGGTGATTGCTTTCATGTTTTCTGATCTTCTCATTGATTGTACCTAATATACTTCCATACATAGTGGGCAATTTGAAGGTAGTGATTATTGACTGTGGCGGTCTCATGATTTCTGCTATCCCGTGATTGATGCTCCCGTCATCACATTTTTGGGAAGAAATAAACTGCCGTCGTGAGATTGTGGCCGTGGATAGCTAGATATCAAGTGGAATATACTTAATATGATTAGACGGTCTGAATGTGTTGAATGTATGATGTCAAACATTTTTAATGATGTACAAACTGCAACATAGCGGGCGAAACTCAAAGGCGGCGACCGTAGGCGGTACGTGACTTCAGGAGCAGCAGGCACGGGCGGCGGGCGAAACTTGGAGGCGGCGATCAGAGGCGGTGCGTGACTGTGCAATGAGGCGGTGCGTGACTGTGGGATTGTTTAAATGGCTTGCCATATTAGGCCTTATAAAAGAAAGGAAATGATCTGGTTGAATGATCTTTCATACTTGGGAAAGGAAACATTATTTGAATGATCTGGTTGAATGATCTTTCCTTCATTAGAGCATACGCAGGAAAGGAAAATCTGTTTGGGTATCATGCGCTTAGAGACCTCAGATTAGATGGAACGGTCAGGATGCTTCGAATCTCCTTCACCAAACGTGTTGTATGACGTACGACCAACTGGAATATAATAGTAAAGATATAAAAAGGAATAACTGATTCTGTTTCCTCCGGTCGGAGGTTTCGTCCTACACTTTTTTAAATAAGACCACTTTGCCCTCCCACCAAATCACATACCTACTAACGAATAACGATGGCATAAGGCAGTTAAGGAAAATAATCACATACCTATTAGCGATCACATAAGGCAGTTAAGGAAAAAAAAGACATATAAGGCAGATCGCCAATAGCAAGGACGTGCATAGATGTTTTCTTTCCTTTTTAACGATCGCATAAGGCAATTAACGATCAAAGAAACTCCATGATTTGAGGGATTTCACACCTGACTCTTCATGTCCTCCACCACAGATTGATCGCCCTTCCCAGATTGCCGCAAAAGAAAAAACATCTAGGTCGCCCTCTCACCTCCTCTTCCAGTTCCTCCTCGCACCGTCCGCCGCCATGGAGTCCTTCTCTCGCAGCTAGCCGATCTTCCGTGCACCTCCTCTCGCACGCCGCCTTGTCCAACTCTCGTCACTCCTCTGATCTAGATCCCCTCCACCGCCATGGACCCTCGAAGCTACGCTCCGGGCCATCGAGGATCTACCATCGTTCTCGTGTTGAACTATGACGGATGCATCATTGAGGTATGAAATAGCCCAAAAACCGTTGCAGTGTTCTAATAATCCTCAGTTAGCCTCCTTTATTAATCCATCATTGAGGTTTTTAGGAGAAACGTAAGTGATTTGGACAGGGTAGTGTACTCAGTTTACTGTCTATATTGTTCATGGTTCGTCATGTACCTCACATCAAGAGCAATCTCTCTCTTGCTTTGATTGATGATACTTTTGTTGGCAATAAAAATACTAATCTACGTTTTATCTCGATAAGCTGAATCAAGATGCCAGCAATCAGTTCAAATGGTTTCAGAGTGTATAAAATAATTCTTTTATGGGCCACAATCTCATTTATTTGTCACGGTTAATTTCTCTAGAGTTTAAATTAAGGGTTACTATCCTTCTGGTCCATGACTTTCTAAATCACAATATTTACTGGTAGACAGAAGTGCAAGTACTTGCTTGTCACACAGTATCATTTTAAGGAAACTTCAATCTGCACAAATAATAGATGAGATGGCACTTTGTTCTACTACACACAAATACTCAAATTGTCACGACGCTTGGCTGAATGGATCCGTATTTTTTTGCAACAGTCGAGCGTCAGAATACTTTGAAGAAGTAGATGGGCCTCATGGGAGGGGTGGAAGACACACACTGCACCAGTGATTCAGAGCATCCGGTGGCAGTACCTTTTGCAGGGAGTACTAGGGCGGGAAAGGTTGCAGCAATGGCACGCTGAAACGGTAGAGAAAGTTTTACTAAAGCTACGGATATGTATTTGAATTTCCCTAAAAATATTTTTCCCATGTACTGAACTCTTCTGCTTCTTTCAGAGAAAGGGGGTTCCAGTGGAGCAAAGGGAAGGAGGAGAATGGCATTCAACAGAAATTGGACTATTCATGTTAAGTGATACTGTGAAGTTGCTAATTACCTTACAACTTGTCCTTGTATGTCTCTTTCATTTCAGTCATACAAAGTTTTTGCCACATATTGCCCTTTCGATATCTAGATCTTCATTACTTAAATTGCCTCACAAATGGGCTTCACTATCATGTTTTTTCATTGATATGGAAACCATTTGTTGCTACTGCAGGTTATGAATAGATAAGGTGGTGAAGATCTGCGGCATCTTGTGTCCTTTTGGTTGCGATTTCTTTTAAGCAGAGCAAGATTTTATGTTACAGGTTCAAAGGTTAGCTTCTTACTGCTGGAAGCTTAATTCCATTTCAAATACTAACGTAGAGGGGAAGTGCATAGCATATTTTTGGGTACTGTTCTTTATGAAACGTGGAGGAATTGTTTACATGCTATATGTTTTTAGGAGCTGCTGAAATATTATATATTTATTTTTTTCCTTTTCCCAAGGATATAGTTAGAATGTAGCCATATTGTTTGAAAAAGGCCGTCTTACAATTTGTAACTGGTGGTTTTAAAAGGGTAATCTTACAATCTGCGGATGCTCTTAAAATTTGTCTTCCTCTGCCATCCGTATATGTACTCTTGGTACTGATCAAGTATTCTCTTTTTAAAAAATGATATTGGAAAAACATAGTGGGACAGTACACTATCTTTTGTGTGTGTCGCTGCATATTTGATGATTTAATCACCAATGTAATAACTTCCAAATTCTTGATATTTGTGTTTTTCGCTGACGCCTTTAACATGAATAAGTTAATGTTCATATGGTCACTTTGTTGGAATGATCGGTGCAGCAGCTCTTGCAGCGAATATATGGGCCTTCTTTGCGAGATTCAGGTCCTATGCTCCAGACTTCAACAAGCCGGTTCGGTGTAACTGTGTGTGAAATATAAAGTCACCATCAACGGTAATATTGAAACTGAAGGCGGGGAGGAGGTGTTGGTATACATTATTTTGTCTTTGATAATTATATTTTATGTACCCTAGGCTAGGATTCAAATGTAAATTGATCTGAGCAAGGGCATACAGTTTAAAACAAGATTAAATTATACAGTGGATATATAAAATTTAAACAAATGTAACGTCATGCTCTTCTTTCTAGCAAGAGTTTGAACATCAGCTTATCGTTCTCTGTGTCGAAGGTTATTCATGTTGCATCGCAAAGGAGGTAGTTATGTTGCCTATCAATTACTCTCAAATTAAGTATGGAAGTGATGCAAACGCTATGGTATGGGTTGGCAAATTTTAATTATGATGCACTGATAAATATAAATTAGATCTCACTTGACTTCACCTGTTGATTTGCGATTTGTAGTACTGCGGTACTATAAGTGGTTATAGTAGTCAGCAATTATGGGTATATACCTTGAAATACATCTTTCCTTCTCTAATAACAAGATTCGTACTTAGAAAATTAAGTTATGCAAACCACACATCGTTGTCCATGTAAGCAGCCTAGACCGCCAAGTTCTAATTTTTGATCTGTTAAACTTTTCATGGCCATCGGTGAGATGGAATACAAATAGACTCAAGAGCACTTTCAAGTCTGAAAGAAAACCTGTAATGTTTCATGTGCATGTAATGACGCTCACGCATATCGTCAAGTGTTGGGACTCCAAGCATAGAGTGTTGTAGCAAGAGAAGCTTTCCCAATAAGGGTGACCCAAGGGTTAATATCAAACTCTCTAGGAATTGGGTTAGAGTTATCTCCTTTCTTTTCTTCTTCCAACAATCCTGCAGAATAAAGTTTTGCATTGTGTCTCCAACTCTACCGTGTGGTTGTCAAACACAAGGTTTAGCATGTCAGTATCATGCCACCGATACTTCAGCTATGATGATGCTTACAATATCATAACTTAATATGTCCTTTGACTCTAGAAATCAAGGCTCCAGGCACAACCTTCAGCACGAGTGAGGCTGAAGTCGCGAAACATAGCCTTTGGGAGGGTTATCATTAACCCGAAAAGTTGTTTGTATTACCCTTGTGTCCCAATCCTTTTATTTTATTTCTTTTTATGTTAATAATCTTGTGTTTTCCATAATTTCAGCGTTACATCCTCACAACAAGGAAGCAGTCAGTTCATGTTACATCCTCATAACAAAGAAGCAGTAAGTTCATGCTACAAGATTGCCATTGGGAGGCCCAGACCGATTGTTGATTTGTTGATGCGGATGACAAATACCGCAATGGGGAGGCCCAAATCGATTGTTCATGTGACGACGATGATGATAAATACCTCAATGGGGAGGCCCGGATCTTGATGAATACCACAATGGGGAGACACAGATCGATGCAACCATCCAAGCCTAACCTCTGGTTCTTTCATCCCCATGCCAGATTTCATGTCTCGTTTTTCTGGAGGGCATGTCTCGGTTCTTACTTGAATTTATTTTGGTTGCTTGGTTCAAATTGTAGAAGTGTTCCATGAATTTGTTGCAATTGAGGACCTCATGTTCATAAATATGTTGCTCATTGGTTAAGATGTGCTCCTTATTATATTTCCCATGTTATCCAGAAAGACTACCTATTTTTAGTTTCATATAGACAAAGTTAAGTGATGGAATTTGCCACGGTGCATTTCTTTCTACTATCTTCATGTCTTCCTTTTCTCCAAAACCATTTAATATTTGCAGGAGGAACAAACCAAATATGTTGCCGCAGCAGCTGATGGAGGAAATCTAACTAAAATCAATCAGGTTCGTGTGAATTTGAAAAGACAAACAGGTTTATTTCTTCACACTCCATGTTAATCCAATGCACGTGAAAATGTGATATATAAAAAGTTAGTCGCATTTTAATAGTCAGTTGGGGAAAACCGTGACTGTTGACAATAATAATATCATATCTTAGTTAAGGGGAAATCAGTACCTTGTCAGTGAAGGTCTCTTTGTTGAAGGTAAGGACATGTCTCTTTGTTGAAGGTAAGGACATCGAGGCCGAATCACGCGGCCAGAATCGGAGTTCTCCGACGGCCACCACCAAGATGTGGATAGAGAGGCGGGAGAAACGACCACAAACAGCCAGATCCATGGACTCGGATGGAGGATGACCACGGTGGACACAGTGCAGCGACGGTTTTTGACGATCAGCCTACTAGGTGTGGTCTAACAAGGTTGCCGAACGCGGAACTGTGATGGTTCTCCCACCGGTGATGGAGAGGCAGGGGAGGGGCCGGTCTCCGATCGGTCTTCTCGAGAGAGTGGTGGAGCTCGATAAAGCGGGTGAGCTCGACAGAGTGAGGAGTCGGTCGGCTTTACATCATTCACATTCATTTTCTGCAAAGGGTTTCTAGAAAAAGAAAGTGTTAAGATCGTGTAATTTGTAACGAATACGATTTTATTGTAATTATATTTTTCTTGATGACAATTATTGTCACAGAGCTTCCTTGTATTAGTCGCACATGTTATCTTGAGTAAAAAGTGGGCTATGTTCAGAAAGAGACACAAAAGATAAAGAAACTCCAATATGGGTCAAAACAAAAAAATGAAACAGTGCAATAACTATTTTTCTTTCACACATCCTCACTCCGGAATCTATTCATGGTCCAAGCATAGGAAGTTTAGCAGTTATTTGTCAACAGAACATAGCAAAACTTGAGAGCATAAAAGTTGTTTCAGGTGGTACACAAAATAGCATTATATTGTTGTAACCAAGATCATCATCGTGTATTTGAGTATTCTAAGATTACCTTCACAAGCTCACATGTCTTTCTTATAATATTACAAAGAGTAACATCAGCTCAGATTCATGCATGAATGGTAAATTTAATTCTTGCTCTCATCATCATAATAAATACTCTTCGGCTCTTATGAGGATACATCACTGCATAAAAAATTAGCATCCGCACCCCGACCTACCGACGAAGGTTTTTACCCAGCCATTATTGAAGATTTACCTCTTGTGTATGTTTGACACAGAAGGCTATGATCTAGGGTTGTCTCCAGATATTTATGATTATCAAAATATTGTTGGACTAATCAGAAAAGGGTATCACCCATGTTTTGTGAAATAATAATAGATCCAAAAGGAGGTTGTTGTGTTGACAGTGACAGTCCAGAATATAGGTGTGATACTTGCTGCGAAAGAGTAACAACAAGACCTAGAACTTGGAACCATGTAGATGCACAACAATGTTGTCTTGTTATTGCGTTAGGCATTATCATGTTGTATTACATTATGATATCCCTGATTTGTTTCGAATCTTCATAGTGAGTCATGAATTATGTATGTGCATTGAAAAATTAAATTTGAGGACCCGTGGCAACGCACGGGCATTCGTACTAGTAATAGTAAAGATAAGAATCTCCTTTCCCCCCATAGATAAAAACCTCTCTTTCCATCCTTGCAATCTTGCAATGATCCTTTCCAACAAATAATTAAAACTATCAGTTCGGTCTAGGCCAACCATAGCGGGCAGGCCAAGATATTTCTCAGAGATAGCTTCAGTCATAATATTAAGTTCCTCACAGACCTGAGCTTTTACCTCTACATCAACATTAGAACTGAAGAAAATGCTACATTTTGCCTCACTCACCAATTGTCCCGAGCTTGCACAGTATTGATCCAGAACTCTTCTCAATGAGGTTGCATTAACTAAATTAGCCTTCATAAGTATCAGGGAATCATCATCAAATAGTAAATGGGAAACTGATGGTGCATTTCTACACACCCGGACACCTTCAATACCACGAACCTCCTCTTCATGAGCTAGAGCAGTAGATAACCCTTCTGCACAAATAAGGAATAAATAAGGTGATATAGGGTCTCCCTGACGGAGGCCCCTACTAGGAATAAAGCCTTCTGTTTCTTGATCATTGTATCTGATTTTGTATCTCACAGATTGTACACATGCCATAAGAAGGTCAACAAACTCCCTATCAAATCCCAGCTTAATCAACATACGCTCCAGGAAGACCCACTCCACTCGGTCATATGCTTTATGCATGTCTAATTTCACAGCACATAAACCCTCCTTCCCCATCTTCTTGTTCTTTATCTTATGCAAGCATTCATAAGCCAACAAAATATTATCAGTGATCAAACGGCTAGGGACAAATGCACTTTGTACCTCAGAAATTATCTCATCCAAAATTAACTTTAAACGAAAAGCCAGCATTTTTGATATTACCTTGTATAACACGTTGCATAAACTTATAGGCCTGAACTGTGTAATTTTATCTGGGCTTTCCACCTTTGGAATTAACACAATGATAGTGTCATTCCATCCTTCTGGAATGCTTTTATTATTGATAGCATTCAACACCTCTTCTGTCAGGCTAGTACCGAAAATATGCCAACATTTTTTGAAGAATAGAGCATGAAGACCATCCGCACCCGGCGCCTTCATATCACCAATCGAGAACAAGGCTTTCTTCACTTCTTCCGCAGTAAACGGCTTCAATAATTCTGTGTTCATTGCCTCAGTGACCCGTGGTGTGACTTTCTCTATTAATTCTGGGTCCGGTTCATCAACTTCAGTTGTAAACAACCCTGCAAAATAATCCGAGATTAAGGGATTAAGCTGCTCCGTACCCTCCAGCAGATTTCCATGATCATCCTTTAATATTTTAATTCTATTCCTCTGCCGCCGACTAGTAGCAAAATTATGAAAGAAGTTTGTATTTTTGTCACCAAATTGCAACCAATTAATTCTACTTCTTTGAGCCCAATAAATCTCCTCTTGTTCAAGCAATTGCTCAATCTCTTTTGCTAGTTCTTTTTCTTTTTGGATATTCTCTTATGTCAGCTCACTGCGTGTTAGCTCTTCAAAATCTTTTTTAAGGGACTTTATTTTCTTTATTGGCTTCTTCAGGACCGATCTATCCCATCGATGAAGGCTTTTATGTACCACAGATAGTCTAGTAGCCAGATCTGATTGGTTGCTTTGGCCTGACGAGTTCCAGGCTTCCTGGAAAATATCATGGAAGTTCTTTTCCTTAAGCCAGCGTGCTTCAAACCGTAACACCGAGGGCACTCTATCATCCCGAACTGGATTATCTCCAAACTTTAGCAGAATAGGCCTATGATCCGATCTACTATAATCGAGATTTTCCACGGTAGCATCAGCAAATTTTGATCTCCAAGCATCACAAGCAATCGCTCGATCCAGGCGTTCTCTGATTCCACCCCTGTGCCAAGTAAACTTATCACCACTATACCCCAAATCTGTCAAACCACAATCAGCCAACGCCTCTTGGAAAGCAATGAGAAACTGATTTGGTCTTGGTCTACCTCCCTCCTTTTCAAACGAGTATAGTACTTCATTCAAATCTCCCATGACTACCCAAGGCATAGATGTTGCCTCCTTTAACTCTCTAAGCCGAATCCAAGACATATATTTGTCTTCCCATCTTGGCTCACCATAAAAACCCGTGAACCTCCAGATATTTTCTTGTCCCACACCAATAAAAACATCAATGTAATTCTGTGTCTTGTGCCTTAGTGAGAGAACTACCTCTTTCTTCCATAACAATAAAAGCCCCCCTTTACGGCCATCGCTTTTCACAACTTCCTTATATTTCATGTCTAGTCTCCTTCTCAGACATTCAGCCGGCCATTCATCTAAGTGTGTTTCCATTAAAAAAATTACATCCGCCTCATGACGCTTCTGAATATTCACAAGCGCCGTCACAGCCGTGGCCTTCTGAAGACCACGGCCGTTATAACTTAGGAGTTTCATTGCTCCCGGACAGCCCCCGTATTGGAGACCGCCGATAAATTTTCTGTTGCAATATCCTTATCCTTCCTTGATCTCTTCAGGACCTGAAATTTCCCCGGGGTTGCTAGATTTGCATCTATCTCCTTAGTCCCTGGTTCCAATTGGTTGATTAGACCTGCCACTTTAGAACCACTACCATCACCATTATCATCTAGACTCGTCTGACCTCCGAAGGTCAATCTTTTCCTTGCATTAATCCCATCTGAGAGTTCATCATCCTCCTCCATGTCATCAGTCGTCCTGGAGTTACGAGAGAATAACTCATTATCATAAAAAGACCGTCCCCTACCTCTTCCCATAGGTGGTACCCGTCCAGCTGAAGATCCCCGGCCACCAGTCCATCCTCTACCTCGACCTCTACCTGCATCAGCTAGTATAAAATCTCCCCACTCCAGTTTTCCTTCTTCATGCTCTCCTGTACCACATTCCTGATACCAATGACCCAGCAGTCCGCAAGCACCACAGAAAACAGGTAATTTTTCTCAATAGTCCCTGCAGTTTTTATTTTATAGAAAACGTGCCTACAACTTCTTAAGCGAAACCACTAAACAGAGAAATTGATAGTGCATCAAATATCTTTGAAGCACACCCCTGCGATTCATCCGAGAAACGTGAGCTCAAAAGTTCAGATTCATCATGACTAATGAATCTGATGTTGATGACTGATTGGTAATTCCACAAGAAACCTGTGCGTCTTATGAAGTGAACAATGGCTAACGTTGTTGCAATTCCGGAGAATCTTGATGTGAGACTGAGTGATGACAAAGGTGTCTCATGCAAGAAATCTGCATGCACTTGCATTTCTTATGTTGTTAACTGGCCATGGTGTGTTGATGCCATAATGTTCGTGTCTTTGAATATTTAATGGCTTGCAGTGGAGGCCATCCGATTTTGTATCAAGGACCTCCCAAACTGTGAACATTTCATATGCTACAAAAGATAGTTAATATTTCCAATGCTATCACAGTTCATTCTATTTGAGTGTTTGATATGAGTTATTTTAATGTTGGTCTGATAATTATGTTGGTCTGATAATTAAGGTAACAAAGATATGTATACTTTATTTTAGGAGAGATGGTGCTTTAGTTTGCTATAATTTGTTCATGAAAATCATTTGTTGTCTATCCGTGGCCTAATTGATGTTTTTTTCATTTCATAATGTAGTATTATATATCAGCACATGTGGATCCATTAGTGTTGTATATCATTAGTGAATAGTAATGTTTTTTGGTTCCTGATATTGTGGCTGAACGGGCCCTATTTTTTCTCTTGAGATGCAATTAATTGACGATTGTCAGATGTGGTATGAAGAGACATTGCATTGGATGCACATGTTTGTTTGAGCTTAAGGTGCAGGTTAGCCAGGTCTGCAAGCATCTAGCTTAATCATTTGTTGTCTATCCATGGCCTAATTGATGTTTTTCATTTCATATTGTACTATTATGTAGTGTTGTATCTCATTAGTGAACAGTAATGTTTTTTGGTTCCTGACATTGTGGCTGAACGGGCCCTATTTTTCCTCTTGAGATGCAATTAATTGAGTGATTGTCAGATGTAGTATGAAGAGACATTGCATTGGCTGCACATGTTTGTTTGAGCTTAAGGTGCAGGTTAGCCAGGTCTGCAAGCATCTAGCTTAATACTTGTGTAAACTATCTCTGCTGACTAAATTTTTAGGTTGTCTCTTCTGGTAACAACTATCTATCTTTAAATTGGTCTTCCATATTCAGTGGTTATGAATTTAATGTTGCTTTATGGGGTGACCATCCAAATAAATTCAGTAGGAATGGTGGTTAACGACTCTTGCAGTTTTCCTACTCCGTCTTTGTCTTCTCATGAAAGGGCATAGGAGTGTAGGCCTTTACAATACTCAGAATGGTTGTTTTGTAGTTTATATTTTTGTGTTTTTCCTTTACTACTTTTTTGACTAATATTTTTCTTTACTATACTAGAGAATATAAAAGTTTATCGAGTGAAGATTTGAAATGACACATGCTTAGTGATAAGCAAAGAAGGAGTTGTTTCGCGTGAAATAAGTATGTTGTTGCTCTTTTTGCTCCTTTAAACGGATGCCAGTCGCTGTTTTTTTTTTGCTCTCTGGCAAGTTTATAATGAGTGTACGGACTAAATTTGATTTGTATATGAACTTAATTTAGATTTCAGTGTATTCTGTCACCTGCAGGCTTTAAGACAGCTGAACTTTGCTTTTATAGTTCATCCTCGAAGAATATTAATTGTTTGTTTAGTGTGACAGATAGCATTGTATATGAATTGAATTCAGATTTCAGAGTCTGCTGCCTCCTGTAGGCTTTCAGGTTAATTTAGCAAGTGATGGTAATGCTTTTATGCATCCTGTCAACACAGCCAAACCTATCTTACTAATATTTATTTGAAGGTGAGATTCATTGCTAAGATTTTTCTGTATTATTGTAGTACTTCCAGATATAAAGTGTTATTTCTCCACTAATAATTTGTATCTGATATGCTTTTAGCTGTGAATATTCAAGGAAATGCCTATATCGTATCATTGTTCTCTAGGATAGTTAGTAGTTCTTGGCACAGATACAAAAAGCAATGATATACTCCTATGTTGCTTTTCTTTGTAAGGTAAAATTTTGACACACCAAGCTATTAACTGTTTTTTGTTATACACATGAGTTTCACACTTTATCTCATGAAAATTATAATTGTTGGCATCAAGCAATTTTTTATGTTTATTCGTGTATTTTTCTTACCGCATAAGTGGTCCTTCCGTACTTGAGCAAACAAAGGCTAATAAGAATGTGCATGATGAGTATGATATCCTTCTCCGTTAAGTAGCATGAATTTCCCTTACATGCATGCATGGAGGCAAACTAGCAAGGTCTAATTGGCACACTGTCCGACTATTTTTGTAATTTTTGTACAGTCATTTGATTTAAAAAATTAAATGTTAGTATTTTTTATTACCGACTGCTTTTCAATACAGACTAATACCACATAACCAACAATATTTGGAATTATTTTTCAGTTATTTGGTGGCTTGCAAAATCAGGTGAATGGCTATAAAGGTCTTTGCTCTGTAAAAATTCTACTGCGAGATGAAAAGAGATATTTCTTCGTAGAGGTAAATCGTGTTATCTTGTGAACACTTGTGGATATTAAATTTGTCCAACATGAAAGCGAGGTAAACATAGTTTACACTAAGCGTGATGAGTGCTGAATTGCTTTCACATGCATGTGGGTGGTGCACTAGTGCCGAAATGAAGCAACTCCATAGTTAACGAGCGGACACAACGGGATTAAGATGACATCTTGTTGCGTAGCGGGAGTGACACTTGAAAAATGTGCGATTCTTTTTTTTGGTTAATTATATCGTACACTTTACTTTGATGCAGAACCTCTATATATTTGACCCATCACTTTGTTATTTTGTGTATTAATCTGTGTTGTATGCATACCCTGTCGTTGGATTCGTAAGGGATGCTTCTGCATGATTATCTTCTTATATATCTTTTGTCTGTCTTGGTGAACTTTCTAACAATTATTTGAGGTGACAAAGTTATCTTCCATAAATTTTATCTCAATTGTGTTACGTCATTATTTTTCTGAGTTAGTTTAATTCTTAGTTAGAAGGTTTCTTATTAGTTAAACTCTTCGTCACTAATGTTATGTTTAAAACAAAAAAGAAGAGGAAAAGCCTCATTTAGGGCTTTTAAACCTTGCTATGTTACTGTTGAAAATTGTAGCTATGTCAAAACTCATACGCAAGAGCGGAAACCCGGCCATGGTCTCTAAAGTGAGATATTGATTGATGCACTCTCTCCGAAGTCATGCGACTCAATTTGCATATTTTTTATGGTTATTGATGTTCAAAAATGTTGCCGGATCGAGCCCGTGGTAACGCACGGGCACTTAACTAGTAAGGAGGAAAAATGGAGAGACTTTTCTGGTCCGGATCTTAAGATTAATAAAGAAAGAAGGGGAAGAAGCGAGGACTACGCTCAAGATAATTTCGGCAGACGCTGATTGGATTAAACGCGCATATGTGGAGATCGATGAATAAGAGCATCTCCACTCGTCTCCCCGATAAGCCCCCGACGAGCCGTTTTTTACATCTGGACGGCGAAAAACGGCCCAGTCGCGCCCCTAGGTTCTCATTTTCGTCCGGAAAACAGCCTA
Organism: Lolium perenne; assembly: GCF_019359855.2. NCBI lineage: Eukaryota > Viridiplantae > Streptophyta > Magnoliopsida > Poales > Poaceae > Lolium > Lolium perenne. The sequence continues at coordinate 21,309,472 of NC_067244.2, read as the reverse complement.
GTTTCGTCCGGACTCCCCGGGTTATCCTCGGTTTCCCGGGGATCTCTCGGGGACTCCGGATGGAGCAAAACCAACCGCCCACGCCCACGTGTCTCCTCTTTCGTCCGGACTCCCCGGGCCATCCTCTTTTTCCCCGAGAAACGCCGTTTGGGGAGCACACGACTGGAAATATACTGCCCCCCAGGCCAAATTTTCGTCCAATCCGGACGAAAATTTCGCTGAATTTGGGCGTGAAGAGCACCAACGAGTGAGGATGCTCTAATGCACGGTCTTGATGGCCGGTAATTAGCCGGTGCGATTTGTTCACGTCTCCTCAGCTAGCTAGCTGGCCGGTAATTAATTAAGCAGAAACAAAAAAAAAAAAACAGTACTTCCACGTGCGCGAGCCCAGGTTAAACCAGTCTACGTCCGCAGTCTAATTAGCCGGACGCGCTGACGGTGCCGCGCGGTGCGGTAGACCCGTCTGAGCTAGGCTGAATATTTTGTTATGTTGCGCAGTATCGAAAATATGGAAAATTTCTACAAACAAAAATTACATATATGAAAATTCCTGGAAGTAAAACAATAATTCTTAGTTTATTGAAAATTTCCTGGGAAGTAATTAATAAAATTCTTCACTTTTCCTAAACAACAGCTAGCTGTTTTACCATTGGTGAATAGTCACTTTTTCGACCGTCAGATCTCATTGTTCAGTCACCAATCTCCGCGTTGTCTCATCCCATCTCCTTCCTTTTTTTACGCTCGTCTGGCCTGTCTTATTTTCTTAATTTCATTTCCAGTGTCATTGTTGCTTCGAAGAGGAGGGGCAGAGGCTGGCATGGCGGAGAGGTCTGCACTGACCCCGCAGCCGACGCCGCCGGCAACAGAGGGAGCATCGCTTCGGCCTTCGGGTGCGGGCGCCACCGTCGACAAAGTAGCAATGACCCCGCAACCAGTGCGAGTGGCGTGAGAGAGATCCGTCGAGCACGAGCCTGCTTGACCTGCGGCAGAGAGACGGCGATTCGCCTGCGTGGAAGGCATGGTCGCCATTTCCGTGAAGGGTACTCCACTGCCTTCTTCCTCTGTCCCTGATGTGCTCTGATTCCATTTTGTGTTGGCTCGTTTGCCTTTGTTCTGATTCTGGTGTTTTCTGTGTTGGTAGAGGGATTTTCTGCAACAGCAAACAGGAACTCATCAATGTTGCCATGAAGCACCAAATCTTAGTGTTCAGTGTGATTTTAGGTTCACATGATTATCTAGGGCTCCTACTAATTTGTTCTTATTTTTTGGTATCCCATCTTAATTCCATGCTTCGACCTCATGGTCCTGTGGGGAAACCATTGTCTAGCTAGGCTGGAAGATAGGTTGGGAGAAGATGATCAGTTGTAGTCTTGCCACTCCCAGACTCCAGGTCGAGCTGCAAGTCTCCCTCAAGTGATTGCAGATGGTTGAGAGGCTCAATGTTTGCATAAAATCCCTGACACCAAATAATAGCTCGGGCACTTAGTTTATCTTTCATTTCTTTATTTTATCTCAGTGCAGTCTTCTTCATTTTAAAATAATTCCCTAGTCTTATTTCTTCAGTTGTATGTCATATTTTTAGAGTTATATCAGTTTATGAGAATTACATTAGCTCCAGACTTCATCAATGAGTCAACTATTCTTTCAGTCTTGTTTATTCATTCTTTTTTAGTCAGCTTAGTGTGTACATGTTCTTCAGTTCTTGTTTATCCCGAGACCTTCTAGTATCTTTTGATTTCCTTCAATTATTTTTCTGATGTCTCATTTTCTTCTCTTATTATTATGATCTTAAGTCTCTCTTGGTCTCTTTTGTTTTCTACAGTCTCGGTATTACTATTTATTTAGTATTTCGTTCAGTGTTCAATAAACATGACTAAAGAACATCAATTACTCCTTATTTTACAGTGTTATGTATCTCTTTGCCTCTTCTTTTCAGTATTACTAGGACAATGCCCGTGCGTTGCAGCGGATTTTAAATAGTATTACCATAATATAAAAGTTATATGTGTCCTTCCATCTATCTCTAACATCTCTCAGTGTCGGGATCCTTTTCAAGGACATCGCCTCTCCACTTTACATTGTCTTGATATACACCATGACAACAAGCATAAGACTTCACTCTATCTTGGTGCTTTCTCTTTGTTTTTCAGTGGGCTCCACATCTAACTATATGTGTGCTAAATCCTGTCGGCTGAGGATGTGAAGGCTGAAATCAAAACACAAAATTTTCTTTTGTGTGACAAAACTTTCTAATGTGAAGTTTTAGTACATATATCTGCCTACAATGAAATGCTTGAAAAAAAATATAAAATAAAGCGACCAGCAAGAAATAGGGTAAGCAAACGTGCGAACTTATTGCAGGAAACCAGACTATAATCTTACACATGCCAAATGTGACGGGTGATAGGTGACTACAAAAATTGGCTTGCGGAATTCTGCATGTAACAATGATGTATATATATAAGTGTAAGTGTACAATAAAACCAACGATTAGTGGAGAAGGCGCATGATCTGGTACGCAAATTCACCTGAAGGTTTGCCTGTACCTATATGATGCACGCTCTCGATCGGTGGCCAACCTCAGGTGGCGATGCAGTACCAGTACTGCAGTACTCAGCTCCAGGTGAGAAAAAAATTATTGAACAAATACCTCATTAGCTTTCCACGATTCAGCCTCTCGCTGCCGTGCACGTACCCCCTCGACTCGAAACAAACCGAGAGCGCTAAAGTCCTTCAGATCAATCTCCAAAAAAAAGTCCTTCCTATCGGCTTGTGCATGCTCAGGAGAGCAAGTTGGTGGAGCTGGCGCGCAGCAAACACCGGTTGGTGGAGGTCCCCTTCACGGCGACGCTAGCGCACACGGCCAATGTGCTCCTCGCTGGCTGCGTGTTCACCATCACCATGGCCGCGCCGCCGGGCCACTGGTTCATGATCCTCGACTCCGTCCTTGCTATTAGTGCGGTAGTGCCTACATCGATGAGGCTTCCTTCTATGATAAGTATTTGCAGGGATGAGTCATGTACTCAAGTTTGAAGATGACAGATATGGCGGCAGTAACCAGGGGAGGACCTGGGGTTTGGTTTTTGCGGCTCGCGGAGGAGAGTTTCGTATGTGCAGAACCGGGCCTAAACGCGGCCGCGCGAGAGCCAACTCTCGCCGGCCGCGAGGAATCGGGGGCATAGGAAGGCCGCTCCGATCTAATCTGAGTTTCTGACGTACAAATTACCAACGAAGGCCACTCACTTACGATTGAAGGAAGAGATCTCTTCAAGAAAACAACTTCGATCCGATTTTTGCCAAGGTTGCATGGCGAACCGCCACCAGTGTGTCCTCCGCGAGCAGCCCGACCATGTCCTTTGTCGACGTACGAAGGAAACCTCTCACATCTCGATGTAAAGAACCTTGCACCCAGTCAAGGCGATCCGCCCAGCCCGAAGCCCCGAACCCCTCCTCGTCCATCGTCTTTGTCATAGTAGTGGAATCGACGGATTGGCGAGACGGCAGAGTTTAAAGAAGTTCCACATCTCACGCTTGTGTACGTGGGATAAGATACAATACCATAGTTAGCTATTTAAGTACGGTAGATCGATTGGCTTCCAGCCGGACTCTGCGGGGTCTGGCGCGTGGGTACAGGATACCATGCCATGGTCAGCTACTTTTTTATTTATCTAAGGACGCTCGATCAATCGTCTTCGTGCCGAACTTTGCGGGACTCCGTACTCAGCACGGTTCAGCATCAGATGTAGGAAACTTGTGCACGACGGACGGACGGACCAACCCAACGATGGACGGATAAAATATCAAAACGTTTTTTTACTCATTATATGGCATTAGTGGTAATATGTAATTTGGTGGGAGGGTAGAACGGTCCAAAAAAGTGTTGGACGACGGAAACAATCCTCCCTTTATTATTAGGTATAGATAGGAAAATTGCCCGTGCGTTGCAACGGGTGAGAGAAAATAATATCGCAAAGACATGTAAAATAAGTTGTCGGTGACCTGACTTTAGCACCAGATTAGATGAAGCTGGGTGCAATGATAAAGTGTGAGCGTAGTATATCGCTATAGCATCTCGAATAATTAAGCGAATTACATTTAGTTGTTATAGGAAATAAGATACATAGAAATAGTTTAGAAAACAAATCTCAATTGCACAGGATTTTTATTTTCAGCTGCAATTGAACTGATTTCAATGGGAAAAATAAATTTCATCTCAATCTTATCCGGACGACGACTAAATGAAATATCCTATCTATATTATTGAACCGCGTGTTGTTTATCCGTTTTTCTTCACCAAAAAACTTGCACCAAGTCAAAAGATTACCATTTCCTGTTATAGATTGAGATATAAGCTTACACAGCACATTAAGCTCGTGCCTGCATCGGAGACTGGGCACAATTACGATGATGGCTGCCGGCCGCGCAGCATACAGATTGCAGATCGGTTATTTTTACCAAAGATCTAATTCTGAAAGGGTTGTCCATTTAGGAGGTTGTGTCCTGCTGAAGTGTCTCGAATGTCCTGACCTGCCGTGTAGAATCAAAGGAGCAAACCCAAACTGGTGTGTTTGGGCATGTGGCGCAGCCAAAAGAGATCAATGTAGATTCTCCCATCAAACCTGCATGAACTCCAAGGGCCAAGGCCATCAGAGGTCATGATTTAGTATAATAATAGTTTGGCATGGGTTCATCGTGGCCTAATAGGGATTCACGACGGGCTGCGCAAATAAATTGATGTCTCCTTGGGCGAATCGATCGTAGCATCGAGCGATCTATTTTTCGCACACCTCCTCTCGAGCAAGCGAGCACAAGTCATCGTTGAGTCTTTTGTGTGATGCCTGGCAACGGCGGCCCCATGTCCTAGCCAGCGGATGCCTGGAAAGTGGAAACTATCTTCAGTCGGCTCCTTGCGCAACAGTGGGATACTGGCATACTGCAGAGAGGCAGCGGCCCAAACGACTGGCACCAGTGCAACGACGCAGGAACCAACCATCGTGGCTATCGGCCCCGTTCCCACTCACCCCGCTTGACGTTGTCGATGAAGTTCGAGTTGACCCGAGAAGCTGCTTCTACCGACAAGTTCTGGCGTTGCTCGATCCTCTCGGCAGGAGTGGATCATGTGTTGTCCCACCGCCGCCTTGTCATCGTTCGTCGGCGTGCTCAATCTGATTCTTCATCGCTGATACAGGCCGAAGAACATCAGCCTGGAGCTCGCCGCGGCGGCCAAGGCCTCCATATCCTCGCGTCGATCGGATCGAACTCACGTTGCGCCTTTCAGCCTTGAGCACGCCGCGCTCCTCACGCCGATAGGATCAAACTCGTCGTGCCTTTGAGCTACGTTCGGTTTATATTGGGCAGGAACGGGTTGGGATGAAACTCCTGTCCGCTTTTGATTATATTTAAATTGAACAGGCTGAGGATTCCTAATGAAGCACGGCCGTACCAAAAGAAGAGAAAATAAACAATCGTGACAGACCACGATCGATCTTGTGGTGGTGTAGGTACTATTCGCGGCCGCGTGATTACCAGGACACGGTCCCGCGCGATCAGCCCTGGGGTAGCTCTTGATTACGAGATCAAACCGATCGAGTCAATCGGAGAAATTGGAGAAAGCGGTACAAATCCAGGGCAACATAAGAAGGCGCACTAAGGACGGACGAAAGCGCACAATGATGGACCAAACCACGGAAACGTTAGCTCCTTTATTATTAGGTATAGATTTGGTTATTCCTCTCTATCTCTTAGTTTTGCTTTCCACTTCTCTTCTCTTGTTGTGATCAACAAGTTAAGACAGTGGCGGATCTTTGGGATGGTGTTGTATGGGGTTTAACTTTTAGGCGATCCCTTAATCAGGCCGAGGTTGAGGAATGGCAAAGTTTGGGTGATGTTCTGGATGGGGTTAGCCTAAATAATGATGAGGATGTTGATGTATGGCAGCCGGAGAGTAAGAAGAATTTTTCGACTAGCTCCTTGTACAGTTCTGAATCCTAGGACAAGAGACATGAGGATGACGGATATGTGGCAAACTAATTGCTCCCTTAAACATAAAATCTTTTTGTGGATGTGCTTTAGGGGGCAAATTCAAACTACCTCTCAGCTTACGATTAGAGGATGGCAAGGTGATGTGCGTGAAGATGTGATCATATCATCTTCAGGTGCACCTTTTGTATGGCGTGTGCTTAATTAGGGAGGCTTTTTGCTAGAAATCGTAGTACAGGATGTAGAGAAGATTTTTTTGAAAATTTCCTTCAGCCTGGGGGTAGAAAAAATAATTATGTTTCGTGGTATGTTGCTGCTGCCCTGTTCTGGTCATTATGGTTGACCAGAAATGAAAGAATTTTTCAGCATAAAGTACCCTTTACCCCTTTTCAACCTATCTACAAGGCGTACACTTTGATGTTGCAGTGGAAGCCGCTTCTGGGTAGTAAGAAGTTGCCGGCAGTCGAAGAATCTATGCAAAAGCTAGATGAGAAGACTAAGGCGTTAAATTCTAGGGGAAGGACAAGAGCATGAGGAAAGATCAGGGACCTGGTGTCTCCTGTGCGAAAAATGTTATTTCCTTTATTTCTTTTAGTTGTTGGTAGTGCCTAGTGATGTTTGAGATATTTGTAGGAGTTGTGTTATCCTCGCCAACTCTGTTATGCTTTGCGTTGTCTTCCTATCTTGTTGCAGCAGAGGGTGTTCCATTTTATTTTTTCGCTGTAAGAACTACTAAAAGCTTTCAATATAAGCTGGGCCGATGAGGTCTTTGATCTAAAAAAATCTCTTAGTTTTTCTCATTCATATTTGTTCCTCATCTCCATGTTCCATCGGTTCTTTATATTAATTTTTTGGTTCATCTTATTGCTAGTTTAAATTGCTCAGTTCACCTTATTTGTTACTAAGTTCTTCTCGGTATTACATTTTCTTAGTCATATTTTCCCAGTCTTCTCTATATCTCTCTTGTTTTCTCATCCATATTTGTTACTCAGTTCATGTTCTCATTATCTCAGCCTCTTTGATTCCATGTATCTAATTTTTTCAGTCACATCTTCTATGTTTAGCCAATTCTTCCTTAGTCTTATTTGCTCAGTTTTATTTTTATGATTTCTTACGTATTCAATCTTTCCATCAATAATTAGCTTGTGTTCTTCAGTCTTCTTCTCTATCGTTGTCCTCAGTCTTTCAGTTTTCATATTCATTTGTTATGTATAAAATCATTCTCTTGCATTACCGAATACTTATTCTTTCAGTCTTTCATTCTCTCATGTTTTCTATTTAAGTATCGAGTTGGTTTCTTCATTACATTAGTCTATGTTCGCTGCCTTCATTTTATCCGTCTCCATTAATTTTGTGATTCTATGTCAACTATTTCTGTTTTGATATGTATTCGTCTTCTGCATTCATTAGTAATTTAGTAGGGTGATAAATCTGCCCAGCCGAAAAGTTGGAACGCCTAATTTTTGTCCTTCGTCATGTTATTGCTCACTAGCAGTATTCAGTAGTCTTTCAGTCCGTCATTATCTCTTCTCTGTCTAAGTGTTATTGCTCATTCTCATTTTCTTTCTTCATTCCCTTTTATTAAGTCTTCAGTTTATGTTTCATCAGTCCTTAGTCCTCACTAGCTTGTATGTTGTGATGTTTATTTTCTTACGAGCCTTGTGACTTTTTTAGTCCTTGGTCCCTTCTCCATCCTCTCTTTTTGATTTTCTCTCTTTTAAATCTCCCAGTCATATTCCCCATTCTCATTTTCTTTCTTCATTATCTATTTGACTCATTTTATATCTTGAGTGCATCTTTCATCAGTCCTTATCCCTCACTGACACTTACATTGGTCTGGTAAATTTTTGGATATATACGACGCGGATTTTCTAACCGCATGGCTAGCTGTGCATAGGCCGGCTGCCGTTGGATAAAGGGAGCATGTGTGCTGACGCTAGTAGATTGGCTCCCTTGTTGTTGTGCTGAGTTAACGATGTTAGCTTCTGCCGTCTGGGCGCATGTGGCAGGACATGCACGTGGAGCTAAGCAAAAACATCATGCGTAGAAACTCTAAATGATGGAGTGACTTGAATTCTGCACGGTTTTGTTGAGACTATTCAAGTGCATGTCATTCTTTTGCTCTCATCAGTGATGGCCACATGCTTCTCCGTATGGTTTGGCTGATCAGTAGATTCTCAGAATCTTAGCTACATTTTTGTTGCCACGCAGATGATACAAGTTGACACGACCAGATAGATATTTTCGCTAGCTTCATAAGACCATTTTCTGGCTAGTGTTTCATCCACTGTATTTCATAACAATGAAACCAACTGAAAAAACAAACTGAAAAAACAATCGAACCAACTGAAAAAACAAACTGATTTCATAACATAGAACGATTTACATGGAAGCGTGCACCCATAAGACAGTAATCAATCATTGCTTAACAAGATACATTAATTTGTTCCAGAACCCTATCCAAGTTACATCAAGGTTCTCCAACTACGGAGGCCTCCTCGTTCTCAGTCATAAAACTCGTGCTTGGAGTAGCGATCGTGAAGATAGTACCAGCTGCTATCCCTAGCAGCATTGTCGGTCAGGCATTTGGCATATAATTCAATCCCATGTCCACAATAGGAGAACCACCACGGCTACTGCCATCGCTGGCCTTGACGCCGGTGAAGCGAACTCCATGCGGCGCACATAGTAGATGAGCAGGATGGTGCAGGTGTATGAGGCCATGGTATGCACAGCGACCAACAATTGTCCACCACACAGGTACAGGGAAGCAAGCACGGTGAAAGCCATCATTGTCCAGAACCAGGCGGGCACCATGTCTGAAAGGAAACTCAAATTCAGCCGAACAGCTACTGTAAATCAGTAAACAAGAACAAGCTTTGATTCAATTGATTACCTGACTGATTGTTTTGGTTGTGCAAATTTTTACATTAATGACTCCATTAGCTTCAGTACCAGATACATTAGCTTCAGTAAAAGATTGTCAGCTGATCCAAAAAAATATTAGTCTCCAAAAAAGCAAAACTCAGTCAAGTGAGAGAAAGGGATTACATCACATTTGGATCCAAAATTGTTGGAGCTGGAGCAACAGCAGACTCTCATTCTAGCTTTTCCCCAAAACAACACGTCAAACAAACAAATCCAATTCGGATTTTTCCATTCAGCACGATATGAAGGGAAAATCAATATGTTGCCTAGCATCTACCAGTGAATAATTGAGGTGAATCGTGAGCAACAGAAACAATCCTATTGTCTGTGAAACCACTATCACTCACAAAACCCAGAGAAACAACCAATCTTCACTGCGCTATGATTGTTCATGGTCTCCACTGCGTCCTTACTAAACCAAACAAAAACTGACATTAACGCTGCCAAATAATGATTCCAAAATGCTAATTGGGGTTGGATCATGACCGCTATCAAAATATCAATAAGAAAATTCCATGACCATACTCTAAAATTCTACTATTAATTTGAATGACCATGGGACCTGGAAACACGATGCAAAAAATATCAGCAAGTAATCGAGATCAGAAACATGGTAAAAAATCGAGATTTGAGAAAAGGGGAAGGGGTCACTTTCCACGAAACTAACCGTGGTCACTTTCTGTGAAACTAACCGTGGTCACTTTCCGCGACATGGTGCATGTGACATCAAACAAATTAGAAAAGAGCAATAAGAAACTAGTGCTATAAATTCTGTCTGCATAAGAATGTGGGGATATGAAAATAACAAGTAGAAGTTGTGGTCATGAATTGGAACAGACATGCGAATTTGTCTACTGAGTAGTACAGGTAGCATCTATGGTGGAAACATCATGAAGAGAAAAAAGATCATGCGCATGAGGGAGAAACTACAACATGTAGATGCCCCGATGCTCGGCATCAAGAGGATCTTGGCCAGAACGGCACCAGAGAGGCGGTTGTGGTTGAACCGCAGCCTGGGCATCAACGTCATGGACTCTCCATGGGATGCTCCAGACCAGCCCGATAGCCCTCCGGTGAGGCTCCAGAGGTCGAGCAGCGTTAGGCTCTCGTGCCCGGCGAGCTCCGTCAGGAGGCTCCCTTCGAGTAGGTATTTGCTAGGTCCATCATGTGGAGGCCCTTGAGTACACCTAACTATGGAGGCAGAGACTGGTTAGAAAGTTCTTCTCATGTCCATGATCAGCCGTTCTTGCTCATGTACACGACACAGATTTTGAAAGCCTTTATACATAAAACTGAGCTGAACCACTCAGCGTATTACACAGACATGAAAACTGAAAATAAAATGGGGCAGATGCTAGATGGAGACATAAAAGGGTCACATGCTCAGGTTCGGGTTTTCCCAAAAACAACACATCAAACAAACATAATCTCATTCGGATTTTCCCAGTGAGCACGACATGAAGGAAAAATCAACAGACACGTTCCATCAAACATTGAAGCGGTGGGAATCAAGCATTGAAGAGGATTACTGGGAGAGCTCGTTCACCCCCAGATTGCCTCCAAGCTCGTTCACGTCAAGAAGGCACACTCCAATACTAGAAAGATGACAATAAGCCCATGGAGTACTAAGCTAGAGGAGCATCTGGTTGATTAAAGTGAATTCAGAGATCATCTTCACTACACTACTACTCCAGATTGAAGTTAATTTCAAAGTACATGAATGGGTATTTTACGCAGAATTCTCAACAGGTTGTACAATTACACTGAATTGCATTCTCTACAAGTTGTACAATTAGACAGAATTTAAAAGTGGGATTTATTCCGACTGTAATGTCAGCATCGTTTATACAGACTGTAATGTAAGCAAGAAGTATACACTGCAGTATCTAACAGGGATCGAGTGCACAAGCTAGCTAGCTTCTCATTCACCATAGTATATACTGCAGTATTCAGGGAGTATTATTTTTATGGCACAAGCACAGGAGACGACCAAACTACCATTACACCGTTGACCGGAGTGGCGGATAATTATACTGCTGCCTTACAAATCGTATGAATCCTGACAGCGAAACCAAAAAAAAACCACATGAACTCTAACATTAGGCGAATTGTGTTTAAGTCTGGCCCTAAATTCAGAAGTATTTCTATTGCAGATAATGGAGAACTCGAGGTTGGAATGGAGGTGACTCGCCGAAGAGGAAGTCTCCAAGGCTGCCGTTTGAAAAGTACGGGTATACGAGCATCTTGTGCGGGTATACGAGCATCTTGTGCCCGGCTCCGGCCCCGGCAGCAGAGGAGGCGTATCAGCTGAGGAGGGAGACCAGGTTCCGGAGCTACACCTTGAGCAGCAGCCTCACCTTGGAGAGTATCTCCCGTGCCCCTTGCAGCGATTCCAGGTTGCGGCCGGAGAAGCCGGTGATGGCGGGCTCCAGCACGAGCATGTCGATGAAGATGCTCCACTGGTCCTCCTGTCCCGACACGCCGGCGCAATCATCGTCGTTCCCACAGATCCAATGTGGAAAAATACATGGAAACGGGATTCTTCCACGGAAAAAAAAAAGCGGTGGTGGGGAGCGACCTGCGGGGAGAAAAGAGGTTGTGGAGAGAGGGATGGTAGGGGCGGCGCCGATGCAGGTCGGGCCATGGAAGAGCGGCGGCGGCGAGGATGCGCTGAGAACAGAAAATGGCAAGATTGGGACGGCAGCTTACCGTGCGTGCTTATCCCACCTGCTTTTTTTTTGAGACACTTATCCCACCTGCTGATGCTACATAATGGCGCATGCCTTGTTCCCTAGCTGTGCTGTGGGGCCAGGTTCTACGCGGTGAAGCAAAATCATTGAGTTGCCTATGTGCTCGGTGTGACGGCGTCTGCATGCCGTTTGCTTTGAACTCCAACGAATCCTGTATACATACATACATATATATATATATATATATATATATATATATATAGAGAGAAAAGCTTTTCTATTTTGTGACTCCACGGTGGTTGCAATCATCACGGTTGATGTTGCTTTGAGATTCGCATTTAGAGTTCCTTATTTAGTTGAGGCTTTAGAGTTTTCCTCTTTGGGCTGTTTTGGGCCCGTACCCTGCCACCTATTACCGCTAGGCCTGATACCTATCATGGCTCTCTGCCCGAGTTTAGGGTCGATACAGGCTCGTGTTTTGCTCCCATCAAGTGCCGTGCTCGCCAAAGGTGCTGCACCCTTCCCAGGAAACCACTGACCAATCATTCGCCGGCGCGCTCCGCCCCGATCCGTTCATCGCCGGCGCGCTCCGCCTCAACCCGTCCTTGTTTCTTCCCCAACATAGAACAATTCCTGGACCGTAGCCTCCCCACCGCCGGCCTCGTCGCTGGTCAACGGACACCGCCGCCGCGCTTGCGCCGGGTGGTGCTGCGGGCTGCTTCCGTAGTCTCCCCACCGCTGGCCGCGTCGCTGGCCAGCGGACGCCGCCGCCACGCTTGCACCGGGTGGTGCTGCGAGATTCTTCCGCTTCTGCCGTCGCGGAGGAGTCCTCGCGGCCGCGGCCGCGCGGGGGCGGCTGGAGTCGCTGAGCTGGGTGGCCGGGGTGCTTGGCACGCAGAGTGGGGGACGAGGGAAAGGGCAAGCTCGTCGACATCCTCGCCTAGCGATTCGATGTCGTCGCCCGGTGCCAGGTCTATCTCTCTCGTGCGCGGGCGCTCTGCTATTTAATGCGTCCTTTCCCTCTAGTCCGGATGGTGTTCGATGAATTGCTCCCGTCTTGCGGGGATGGCGATGATTCCAACTTTGAGGGCTATGCGTTTCGGTAAACTCTACGAATTACAGGAATTGATATCAGTAGCCTCTCTTTCTTGAATTGTGTGAAACCCTTCTCAGCTCTTCACTGATAGAAGTACATGGCCTAAAAAAACACCATCATTGATCAATGCAGCGTTCCTGTTTTTGCAGTCGTCATTTTATCATGGGTTCTTTCTGTTGCCCATGTCAAACATGGAGGCTCGTTCGGTTTTCTGGGTGTCATCTTGAAATACTCTGAATTTTTATGCGCACAGGAGCCTGTAAGAAAGGGCAAGACAGATTTCCATAAGCATCCAGTGAATAAAGGTAAATTCCTTTCAAGTTGTGTTCCTCTCGTGAGCTTTAATTTCTTCCTTGTTAAATCTGCGTGAAACATACAGTTTGGAATGCTCTGTTTCTGTCACTACAGCTAATTTATTGAAATGCTCCGAGGTTGATCTGCACTGGTTAAATTTGGGTCAAATTGCTTCTATTGGCCTCATCTCCGGCACGAGTCCGAGCCTCCGTTTTCGCCATTGGGAAGAATCCTACCACTTGCAGCCGCTCCCTGTGGCATCGTTCTTGCGCCTGCCGGTCCAGGTCCTCGTGGGGCTGCAGGAGAGCGGGCTACCGCCCACAGGTTCTGCCTCTGGAGCAGCAATTCTTCCATCAATTTTGGCACCATTTTCCTGGAATTACCATACTCCATCTTCCTGGAATTATCATCTTGCGTCAAATAAATGCTCAGCCTTCCCCTCTCTTTTCTATTAATTTATTTCCATCTTTTGACTTGATTTTTCAGAGTTTTGTACCAGGCACACCAACTGTGCACTTCATATTGATTTCTTAAGTGATAAAATTCTTATTTTACGTGGTAAAATTTAAGATAGGAATCTTCTGAAGCTAAGTGCAAAACTACATGGGCGTAGACCCAGCCCCTAGGAGCCTTGCACCTCCTCGGTTTCATTTTCTTGTAGCCGGAGAGCACTGTCTGTGTTGTTTCCCTCTAATTCCATCTCTAATAATTTAGTCTATGGGATTAATTATTTTTCATACCATGTGGTAAGTGGGCTAACTGGTTAATATCGGTGCATGAAGTGTGAAGTTTTGTCTCAGTTTACTCTTCACTTTGAAGAGGGCACCCATAAGATATGCGCCAAGCACCATTCATGCCAATGAACAGGCTCTTCTTGTTTGGGTGGTTGGCTCTTTTTATAAATTGTACGCAGATACCTAAGTACTTCCATTCTCATGTTTTGATTTGGAGAAAAAACAAAATTGTCATTCTAATGTTGCCTGTTAACAACACCGTTTCTTTTTTTGGAGCGGCACTTTTGTTTTCCATGGCGCATATTGATATTTTTAATTTGATTTTCTACCTCTGTCAATATTGGGGCATAATGAAGATGGACAGGTAACTTGTTTTCTCAAAATGAGGGAAGAGAGAGAGACTTGCTGATGAGCTTTATATGAAACTGAGCTAGTTAATTAGTTATCTTTGTTCATGAGTTAGGTGATTAGCTATCTTCAAATAATAGAAGTTTGCAGTTTTGAGGTGCTCCATCGTTTGTTCATGCATACGGTCTGTGAAAGCACCATTTCTTATGTGATGTGCACACACACCTAGCGTTCAGTATGTTAACTACTACTGATCTTGGTGGAAGATGTATATTTTGTACTTAATTTTTTAGGAAAGGCAAGAAGTGCAGAATGAAGATGATGATTTTTTAGGAAAGGTAGCCAAGTCATTACTTTTGCAAGTCTGTGGAAAAGAAGGGGAGGAGGCTCCTGTGTCCGCTGAACAAGAGTCGATCCAGCGCCTTGCGCCTCCTCGATCTGGTGCTGTCCGCGCCCCTCCATCCTAGTCTAATTGTACTATTCGAGTAGGAATAGAAACCGGCTCACAACTTCCTGCCCGTCACAACCACAACAAAAGGGCGACTAGAAACAAGCAGCAGGGTCCAGTATCAAAGGAACCAGCTGTTGCACCTAGGCGTTGTAAAAAGAAAACGGCACACATTAGTTCTAAAAAGAAATACACTTTCAGGCAATAGTTCTGTTTTTTATCCTAGGATCTATAGATAATTATATATGACCATGGCCTAACAGACAATGAAAATGAGTGATTTATCTGCTATAAGTTCATAAGACAACTGGATATCTGAGAATCTTTGTTGCCGTCGCCTGGAACCATTGCACCTTTTGCTCACGCACCATTCCCTAACACGCGTGGCTCTTTTTATAAATCATATCCAAGTATGCAATATCCATAATTAAGCAGATTGTTTCAAAGTATCCAAATCAGTAAGCCGAGCAAACAGGCTATTTCTTCATGTGCAAAATTTGGAGTACTAGTAAGCTGCCAAATATGATTACGTGCTATTGCTTCACTCTATTTCTAGTTGATTTATTTTTGGAAGTACAGAAGCTTCAAGTTTGGAGGGCCGAATTTCTAATGAGGAGGGAACAGAACTGCTGCGTTTAGCTCCAAGTTTCCTGCATTATGAACGACGAGAATGGCCTAATGTAAGAACTTTGGTTCTTGCGTTGGTATCTGTTCAGAAGGATGTCAAGGTGAATATATATCTTATCATACATCTTCAGTACACATTAAAGCATGTTCCAATTCCTTTATTTCTGGCCTTACGTTTTGTAATCAAGATGGTTCATCTTGATAATATATTTTGATAATACCCATTTGCTTTGCAGTCTCCATCTTACAATCTGATGGATAAACCCCATGATGGTGCATTTACCTCATCATCTCTAGCCAGTTGACTCTAGAATTCCACATATTGCAGTAAGGACCTTACTGCAATATGTGGAATTCTAGAGTCAACTGGCTAGAGATGATGAGGGAACTGCAAATGAGGTATTTGATCTGTACTTAAGATGAACCTCCTGGTGTATGCTATATGTTGCCATTGTTTACTACTCTCAGGTTCCCTTGCATGTGCCTATTCAGTTTCTCTTTAAGTTGTCATTTGTTTCAATTGTGCAATAGTTTCCTATGAGACCATGTATGATTTAAATGAAACGGTTTTAATTTGGTGTTCTCCATCTGGCACTTTTGTTTTGTGTGGTTCAAACGCTTTGGTACTTACACACGCACCTCCTATGTATACGTGTGGCTCTTTATGGATATCAAATTCTGTAGTTCCCAAAATATTCAAATTAGTAACAATACTAATTCAATGGTATACATGTGAGTAGACATTTCTTCTCAAAATATCCAAATTATCAATTGTACTAACTTAATGGCATAGTAGATCATTTCTCTAACTTCTAAATGTACTGTTATAAAGAAAATCATGTGAATCAAGAACCAGAAAATATGATGAACAAGGCAATGATATTTTTTACACACACACCAGAAAAATATTGAAAGTAGGCATGGTGCGGAGAAAACTCCTTCAAGAACAAAGGCACTTTTTCTTTGAGCGGTTGGAACCATTCGAAAGTTACACATGCACCTTTTTTTTATATGTGTAGCTCCATACAATAAATAAATATTACTACCGCCTTTCATAGTGTATATCAAGTTCTTTGATTTTTTTGTCTAGTTGAAATTGTTTGTTTCGGCTGGACATACATATTTAAAATAATATACATGAAAAAGAGAAAACTTCTGTTGGTGTAAAAGGACTCCACTATATAGCGTTGACTAAATATCGTTCCATTTCAAAACGAAGATACATGTCTATTCTCATAGCCCAGATTCTCAAACCTTTCTTCCTTTTTGTGATTTGTTTTGGTCTCTGGAAACAGTAGCACATCATCATTTTAATCTATGGTGCAGGGTGGTTCTAAGATCCGTGAAGCTTATCTCATATTCCGACTTATTTGCGGATGCTGAAACTGTATTCGCGGCTCAACACCTGCATCCCATGGATTTGCCTTCTCTGAACTTGTATTCAATGCACCGGACAGAAATAAACTGAGCACCGTTTCACCTTCAGAGTAGGCACGGCTAAATTTGATGGGCTTTTTTCTTTGCTTCTCTAATGTTAGTGATTAGTGGAGCATAGATGAAGTGAATATAGTGTTGTTCTTGATTGGTTTTCTCATAAATGTGGAGCATGTGCAATTTTATGGCACTGATTTGGTTTATGGCACCGTCGGGGAATGAACTGAGCACGGTTTGTGATTCAGACAGGCCCCTTTCATTTATTTGTGGCTACTAAATTCGATTTTTTTTTTTTTTGCTTCTCTCCTATTTGTGATAAGAGATAGGGATAGTGGAGACTATAAGAACAATCCAAGTCTGTGTTCGTCATTTGATTCTCTGGTAAATGAATCATAACTTCTATTTTCTGCATAAGCATTTGGAGGGCTCCGTTGCACATATTTTCCAGCATATGTTCCCTGGCATAAAAAAGTGAGTTAAAAAATGGACTTATGTAAGTGACGACCATGCATGTATTGAGCAGATGGCAGATAAAAGACTAGAAAAGCCTCTCGTGACCGGGTTTGATGGGAAAAAGGGTTCAATGCATCAATGCATAGTGCACGGTGGAAGAAAACGAGGCACTAAATGAGAAGTTTCCGTTACGGTTATGAGAGAGAAGAAGAGGTCCGGCACGGGGATGGAACCTAACATAAATTGGCTCAAACTCATCACGTGATTCGAAAAAGGTGGTCACATGTGACCAAAGAGGTGGTCACATGTCTCGAAAGATGTGAAAAGCTGAATCCTATAGGCTAGAGTAGGCCAGGCTAGGTTGCCTAAAATGATACATGTGTAAGAGTAAAGGTACCGGTCCCCCTTGCTATTTTGAATTATGGGTGTGTAGAAACCAAACAAAGTGGATCCTTTTAGGTAAAAAGTGCGGATCTCAATGCGAATGAGTGGTTCCGATTACACCCTCCACTACTTACAAACATATATATATGTTGCAACCAGTCATCAAATGATCATGGCAAAAGTTCAAGTCCAATTTCTTTTAGATTCTCAGTTATATTTTTCTAAATTCAAGTTTCTGTCCTCTGAATTTCCCTTCTATGTTATTGTTACTTGCAGGACTTGTCATAACCATTAGAAGCCGACACTCATACACAAAAGTCTAGGTATGTGAATCTTCTCGTGCAAAATTCTGGATCAAACGATAATTTTGTTGTCCTTTGTCATTGGCACAAACAAATGATGCGTGGAACATAGCACTATGCAACCAGACCAGCTGGTTGCATCTAGCGCAAAGCAGGTTGTAAGGAGTTTGTTCTAAGTTCTAGCCTCGATAGAGCCTCACCGCCGGGACCTGATCGAGAGGTCCCAGGTTCGAGTCGCGGTCTCTCACATTGCACTTCGGGAGGGTAAAGCTTGCCACTAACACCTTCCCAAGACCCCGCACAGTGCGGGAGCTCTAAGCACTGGGTATGTCCTTTTTCTAGCCTCGATAGGAATGTGCATGCTTATGGTGTATCACTATAACAGCCAAGGAGGTTCATATGGATTGTGTTTGATGCTCTCTAGCCTCCATTGAGCACTTTCGTGCTTGCAGATGCTCTACTTCTAGTCCTTTAGCCACCTTCAGTCTGGCACTGATTTGGAACATTTCAATGAGTTTATTTCACCATTCAGTGTGTGAGGAAAGAATATTTTTTCTGTATTTGTATGACTGCTGCAAATCGTTTTACCCTTTTTATGTAAGTCTGTGAAATCCACTAAGACTATCAACTTGGATATCTACCAAGACTATAAGTAGGTACTTCTATGTTTGTCTGATTGGTTTCAATTATATAGATTCAGTTCAACATTCTAAGCCCTCATAAGTTTTTTGAACTCCCGGTGTGTATGCTTCAACCGCTGTTTGTTGTTGCCAGATTTTTACTTTGCTTTGCTCTGAAGTCACTAGCAGCTCACTTGGCGAGAAGAGACAAACCAAGGTTCTTATTGCTTAGAGAAGAAGAGAGAGGAACCGTGGAAAGGCCTAGCACAACCTGGCGCATGAGCAACATAATGAACGGGTGGAAAAAAGCCTAACAATACTTGGTGCACGGGCGTGAAAAACCTAGCAATACAAACTGAAGCCCGCTAGAGGTGTAGGTGCTTCGGCCTGTGCAACTTTTGCGGTACGAGGGAGGCATGCAATTTGCGCTGATATATATCAGTTGGGAGGGAAAAAATGTGACTGTTCCCTAATTTTAAAACAGCTAGCTGTTAGATAGGCACTCCAAATTCTTAGTTGATAGAGTAAGATTCCTGGAAATGTACCTTATTTTGCAAAGTATTGAAACTATGGAAAATATCTATGAATATAAATTACTTGCATCTGTTAAGTTTTTTTGCTCGGTCAGGGATTTTGTTGCTCAAGTTAGGGACAGAGGGGGTCCACTGTTGGTTGGCTCTATGGTTCTGTTTAATGAAAAGTATCTGTTCTTTTCTGTACTGAAGCATCCAATTTATGAAGCTGGTGCCGGTGTACATACAGAGGTTGGGTATTACAATCGTATTGTTATAATCGAGATGCATAATAAACGAAGAACGAAAAGTAAAACACTGCAGGGGACACGAGATTTTAACGTGGAAAACCCTGCAGTGTTTTACTTTTCATTCTTCGTTTATTGTGCATCTCGATTATAACAAGTGGTATCAGAGCCCGTGTTCTTTGGATCTAGGGTTTACGAGATGTCGCCACTGAAGTTCGATCTACCGCAGCTGGACTACACCACGAGATTTGCTTTGTGGCAAGTGAAGATGAGGGCGATTCTCGCCCAATATTCAGATCTAGATGAAGCGATCGATGCTTTCGGCGAGAAAGCGAAGGATACCTGGACCGATGCGGAGAAGCGGAAAGACCGTAAGGCTTTGTCGTTGATTCAACTCCATCTGTCCAATAATATTCTGCAGGAAGTGCTGCAGGACCGCCGAGTTATGGGTCAAACTAGAGGAGATCTGTTTGTTCAAGGATCTCATGGGCAGATTGCACGTGAAGATGAAGCTGTTCTCGCATAAGTTGCAAGAGGGAGGTTCGGTAATGAATCACCTATTTTCCTGGAAAGAGATTGTTTCTGATTTGCAGTCTATAGAAGTTAAGTATGAGGATGATGATTTAGGTCTTCTTCTTTTATGCTCGCACCCTAATTCTTTCAGTAATTTTCGTGACACCATATTATTGAGCCGCGACAAACTAACTCTCGCGGAAGTTTATGATGCTCTCCAACAAAAGGAGAAAATGAAATCTATGGTGCAGGCTGAAAGTTCGTCCTCCAAGGCAGAGGCATTAGAGGTCCGTGGCAGGCCTGAGCAGGGAGATAACTACTACCACAACAACAGAGATAAGAGCAAGGGCGACAGAGGTCGCTCAAAGTCCAAAGGACGTGACAAGTTCTGCAGGTATTGTAAGAAATCTAACCACAATATTGATGATTGTTGGAAGCTGCAGAACAAGGAGAAAAGGAACGGAACTTACCAACCGAAAAATAATGATGGTAATGGTAAGGCTGCCGTTGTCACCGGTAAGGGTGAGGCTGCTGTTGTTGCTGGTAGTGATAGTTCTGATGGAGATTGCTTAGCTGTCTTGGCTGCATGTGTTTCACGTGATGATGAATGGATTCTTGATACTGCATGTTCGTTTCATATTTGCTGTAACAAAGATTGGTTCAGTTCTTATGAGTCTGTGCAGAGTGGAGATTTTGTGCGTGTGGGGAATGACAACCAGTGCAGCATTGTTGGCATTGGTTCTGTTCAGATCAAGACCCATGATGGGATGACACGCACGTTGACAGGAGTGAAACACATACCCTCCATGGCGAGGAATTTGATCTCTTTGAGTACCCTTGATTGTGACGGGTACAAGTACAAAGGTGGGAACAAACTTTTGAAGGTATCATCAGGTTCTCTCATTATTACGATTGGTGATATGAATTCTGCGAAATTATATGTCCTTAGAGGTAGCACTTTGCCTGGTATTGCTGCTGCTGTTAGTTCTGATGAAACTAGTAAGACTAACCTTTGGCATAAGCGTCTTGGACATATGAGTGAGCTTGGCATGGCAGAATTGGCAAAGAGAGAGCTAATTGATGGCTGCGATTTAGGTAATCTTGAGTTCTGTGAGCACTGCATCTTTGGTAAGCATAAAAGAGTAAAATTTAATGCTTCCGTTCATACCACCAAAGGCATTTTAGATTATGTACACGCTGATGTTTGAGGTCCGTCCCGTAGAACTTCTAATGATGGTGCTAATTACATGCTTACTATTATTGATGATTACTCAAGGAAAGTGTGGCCATATTTCCTGAAACATAAATCTGATGTTTTTAATGCTTTTAAGAAGTGGAAAGTTATGGTAGAAACCCAAACTGAAAAGAAGGTTAAGATACTCCGTACTGACAATGGTATGGAATTTTGTTCAAATGAATTTGATGAGTTTTGCAGCAATGATGGGATGGTAAGACATCATACCATTATGTACACCCCTCAACAGAATGGCGTGGCTGAACGCATGAACAGGACCATTATTTCGAGAGCTCGCTGCATGTTGTCTAATGCAAAGATGCATAGAAGTTTCTGGGCTGAAGCAGCCTCCACCGCATGTTATCTCATCAACAGGTCACCTTCTGTTCCACTTGATAAGAAAACTCCAACTGAGGTATGGTCTGGTTCGCCTGTTGATTATTCAGATTTGAGAGTTTTTGGTTGCACTGCTTACGCTCATGTTGATAATGGAAAGTTGGAGCCAAGGGCTGTTAAGTGCATCTTCCTTGGTTATGGTTCAGGAGTTAAGGCATATAGATTATGGAATCCTGAAACTAAGAAAATTCTGTTGAGCGGGAATGTCGTTTTTAATGAGGCGGTTATGTTTAATGATAGTCCGTCTACTGATATTTCTGATGCTATTGATTCTCCTAATGTTTCTGATAATGAGCAGCATAGAATTGGCGTGCAGGTGGAGCACGCAAAGGAGAATGAAAATGTGGTTCCTGAAACCAACAATGATCATAATGATGTTCCACCTTCACCACCTTTTGTTCAGCGACAAGGACGGTCTATTGCTGCTGACCTCCCTAATAGAAATATTACACCTCCTACCCGATTAATTCAAGAATGTGATATTGTTGATTATGCTTTGAGTTGTGCTGAACAGGTCGAGCATGATATTGAACCAGCTACATATACTGAAGCCATTGCTTCGGTTGATAAAGAGAAGTGGGTAGGTGCGATGCAAGAAGAGATGCAATCGCTTGAGAAGAATGGCACATGGGATGTTGTGCACTTGCCTAAACAAAGGAAGGTTGTCCGCTGCAAGTGGATATTTAAAAGAAATGAAGGTTTGTCTCCTAATGAGCCTCCACGGTTTAAGGCAAGGTTAGTAGCAAAAGGTTTCAGTCAAATTCCAGGTGTTGATTATAATGATGTATTCTCCCCAGTTGTGAAGCATAGTTCTATTCGTGTTTTCTTTGGTATTGTTGCTATGCATGATCTTGAGCTTGAGCAGCTAGATGTAAAGACTGTTTTTCTGCATGGTGAGTTGGAGGACGAGATATATATGGACCAACCTGAAGGTTATTGTAATGTCCCAGGTTTAGAGACGATCGAGGGGTAGATTTAAGAAAGGGATGTGCATTGCATAGTAAATTCTGGGGAAATTTCGCGTTTTTAAACAAAAACTGCATCGAAGGGGGACAAGTTTCTCTCTCGACACCTTACAGGGTTAGGGTTTCGAGAGTGCGACAAACTTGCTTCTCACTTCACTAGTTAGGGTTTTGAGAAGAGAGAGGAGAGTTTGCTTGATTGAATTCCAAATGATATGACATGGTTGAATTCAAACCAAGGTTGAATTTGAATTTCAAATTCAAACATTAAATAATTACTTAAATAATTCAAATGAAGAAATTCATTAAGTATATAATCAACAATAATCAAGATAAACAATAATATTAAAGTAAAGCTCATTAGAGAAAACTTTGAGCTTTATTGATCATCACACAAATTACAATGTCATTACAATATTTATAAGTGAAATAAAAGAATCATACAACACATTACATAAATGGGCAGAATAGTAGAAATGAAAATAAAGAAAAATTACAAGATAATAATCCTAGTCTAAATTCTACAAGGTCATCTTCATTTGATCTTGTATTTGATGAATTCCTTGTCAATCTTGCTCAATTGATGATCCCTGCACAAATCAAAGCCAAAAACAGAATTAAGCCAAGTGGCAAAGCCACTTGGCAGGTTAATAAATAAAACAAAATGAGGGGATATGATCAGGCTGCCGAGCTGATCCTCTCCAAAGCCAAGTTCACAGGATCTGGTTCACACAGACACACAAGCAGCACACACATCAGGTGTGCATGCTCAACACCCAGGCTGCTTGTGCATGTGGCACAACACACACACAGCATCAGTGAGTCACCAAAGTGACCAGAGCCAAGCTGTCGACCAGGGAGAACATAGAGGCACCATATTTAACCTTTCCAGAGCCCAAACCCTAGCCATTTGCTCATCCATCGACAGGCTGAAGGGGTAAGTTACCAAGAACACCAAGAACAGCTTGAACAAGGGGAACAGCCAGTGCTGTTCCATTTGCTCAATCTCACCATTGAATCAAAACAAGATCACCAGGAGGAGCAGGGCAAGTAAATCAATCACAAGAGCAACCCAGAAGCAATCCTCTACACCAACAAACAATCTGGGAGCTGGAGTGAGGTATACCACACAAAAGCCTGAGCAAGATCATATCTTGCTCATAATTAAGCATACAATGCATCACTGGAGCACAGAAGGGTAGATTACCCTGTGTGTGTCATCATTTGGCTATCAAGCCATTTGGTGCAAGCACAGATGGGTAAGACCAACAGGTTAACATCCTTTGGGAACAACAGTTATGCAAATCCATGCATAACTAGAGGAATCCAGCCAAGAATGAAACCATAGTTAGCCTAAACCACTCACTAAGCACCTACAGCTAGCTAGGCCATCAGATTATAGACAATTACCTGTCTATATATTTTGTCAACACCAAAAGGTCACTGGAAGTCCAAGATTGGATCAAGCCAGAGAACAACTACTCCATTCCAGCTAGCCAACACAAACTATGGCAAATCACAGATAGGGGAGCAACCAGGACAGCAACACAAGTGCTGCCAGGGCCACCTCAACCCTAAGCCAGCACAAGAACCTATACCTCATTATCCCTTTGGATTCAGTAGAGGGCTAGGGTACACAACTGAAGGTTGGCATCCATCTAGCCCTGACACAATTAATTAGATGATCACAACTGCAGAGCAGCTCACATCACTTATCCACTTCAGAAAAATTCAGGCAACAGCAGTTGCTTAGGCCAACAACAATATACACCAGGTTAAGCCTGTGTGATACACACACAGCACAGAGTGAGCAACAGTGAGCCATAGACCACAAAGAGCAGCTTTTACAAGCAACTGGTGATCATATGATCACCAGAAGCTTGCTAGAGCATGCTACTGCATGCTAAAACTCATTCCAAGTAATTAACACATGAACAGATAATTAAATAACTGAACAATTGCATCACAGATAAGAGAATCAGGCTTTATAATTGTATCCAGAAGCACATCAAAGGTTTGATGAACCACTGGATCATAATAAACAAATAAACCACTTGGTGCTCATCCTTTAATCATACCAGTAAGCCAACAGCAATGCCCAGATGAGCATGCTCGTGCATTTGAGCACAAGAATTAGCCACAGTAGCTCAGACACTTGCAATTCTGCAAGAACTATACACTATAATCAAGCCATAGCAATTGAAACTAACACACTTGAGGATCTGGCAAGATTATCAACCAGAACAGAGGCACAAGAATGGAATTAAGCAAGCAGTACTAGCACAGCAAGTGCTTAGGCTAGAAATTCTTACACAGAGATAGCAGTAGCACTTAGCAGCAAGCACAGCAACAGCAAGCACAGCTAGCTGGGCACAGTAGCAGCGCAGCAGCACGGCAGGCATCTCCACGAGATGGAGTAGCCGTGGCCAGAGCTAGAGAATGGAGAAGAAGGACAGTAAAGAGAGAAAGAGAGAGAGAGAGAGAAGGTGGCGCACGTACCCGAGGCGAGCAGACGTTAGTCGCGGCCATGGCGGCCACGGCGGCGCGTGCCGAGTGCACGGTAGCACCTGACCAGGCCAGGCCACGCTCAGACAAGCACCGCAGCACCCCGCACCACTGCGGCGAGGCCCACGGCGGCGCCATCACGCCTGGAACCTCTGGAAGAAGCGAGATCGACACGGATCCCGTAACCCTAGCCACGGCGAGGGGGTCGGGAATGAGCTGGAGCAACGCCAGTTCCAGATCGACGCGGATGAGAAGGACCGGCGTCACGAGGCGGTTCGATTGCGCCTCATGGCGAGGGCCATGGCGGGCGGAGTTCGCCGGAATCAGCCGGCGACGGCGAGGGCGACACAGGTCGCCAGGGAGAAGGGGATTAGGGTTCGTCGAGGCGGCGTGGTGGGGAAGGAAGTGAGCGACCGCTCGGGTCGGTTGGACCCGAGCTGGTCTAACCCAACCCACTGGGCTCCACTGACAGGTGGGCCCAGGGGCAAATTTGGTATTTCACAAATTCTATAAATACTGAAACTTTGAAAATTCATACTAAATGTTTAAAAGCTCCAAAAAAATAATTAAAAATATGAAAACCACTCAGTATAAAAATCTCTATCATAATAAAATATGAAATAGAATTTTTGAAGTTAAACAAGAATAAGTTCAAGTTTGATGATTTAAATAATCATTTAAATCACACATATTATTTTCAATAATGAAAATAAGTCCATTAATGCATTTGGACTTTAAAAACACCTTGACAATATTTCAAGGTTGTATTTATCATAAATAGAGTATCTCCAAAATCTATCTTAGTATTAACCTCTCATAAAATAACAACGACATCGGAAGGGGGGAACAAACCCTAAAAATGGAATCATGCATGAATTGCTTCTTTAACCATTGCCCTTATCGGACAATGATGCTATTTTTCAGAACAAGAGGACAAGGGTCAGTCCATACTTTCCAACTGCAGAACTTTGCAGTGTTCAGGCAAGTTCATCACTTGCTCATGTCATTTGAGTATTTCTATCAAATTACTTGCAAAGTATTATGGTTATCACTATTGCATAAAAACCAAAACCACTATTTTCATAACTATGAATATGACTATGTGGTGGGCAATGGAACCATGGATTGTGTTGATATGGTGGAGGTTCCATTGCAAGGGTTTATATCCATATAGGATTAAACAACAAATGTCGCCAGTGATTCTTGTGCCGTAATACCCGTGTTAACCATAAGATCTGGAGTGGGACGGAGTAGTCAAAAGTGTTTCCACCTCTCGTACATCAACGGATGCGCTTACCGTAGACACTTGACCCAGGTTGGGCAAGCGGTGGGGTGGGGATCCCATTCTAATTCCCCACGGTAAGTGGTCTATGATGGGTTGCAGCTACCGGCGAAGGAGTTTGGTTAACGAGTCCCAAACTGTTGTCGTGGTCGGGGTCCATCCTTAATTGGTATAAGAGGACCAACGAGGACCCAGGGTCGGGGTATGCAACAAAGGGTGGGTGTGCGAGGTAGCGGAGGAACATGATTGGCTAGACCTTATACCGGGCCTCACACCAAAGGAAGTGTGAACGGGAAAGCTGCCCGGTTGGCACCAAGGTTAAGATCTCTTATGGGTAAAGCAACACACCTCTGCAGAGTGTAAAGAACTGTGACCTGTCACTCCCTGTTCCGGGATTGAGGAACTGCGAACGCGGCCGGAAAAGAGCTCCATGAAGTTCTAGTAAACCGGTGAAGGCTGACGGACATAGCTCTTCGAAATAAAAGCAACCTTTTGAAGAAATATTTATCAAAACTTGCATTGGTATTAGACTTTCTGGTCTAGTATCGTAGCTAGTGCATAAAACACCTCTTATCTAAAATGAACTTGTTGAGTACGCTCGTACTCATACCACTCTTAAACCCCATGCTTAGATTGTCTGAACCGTCTGGAGGAGGAGGACTACGACAGCAATGATGGAGCCGAGATCATCGGCTACGAGGAACCAGACCTCTCAGGAGGGGTTGAAGGTGTAGACTACATCATAGTCTATGGATCCGGGGAGGCTTCCGGAGGAGAACAAGCCTAAGGATATCAGGAGGAGTAGTAGAAGCCGAGCAGCGCGAACTCTTACTATTTAGCTGCTCGTTTAAATAAATGTTTAGTTTAATGAGACAATGGTATTGTAAGTTAAGTTGGGTTCGCCTCGAACCCAGGAGTTATCCTCTCAGAACCCAAGAGGAGCTCCGAGACGACTTGTGTATGATGATTGTAATAATATGTGAATGAGTTATGGACCCTGCTATGTTCTGTTGTACTACTCTGAGGGATGTAATATTTGCGGAATGGTACTTCGCGAATGTTATATCAACGACTGGCATACTACAACATGCAGTGGTATGCAGGGTCACCACAGTTGGTATCAGAGCAAAAGCTTTGACCTTAGGTTGGAACCTAGTAAATGGGACTAAACGTTAGGAGTCAAATAGGATTAGTAAAGAATTCTCTAAAAATATGGTGTATATTCAATTGAGAATACAACAATCATATCTTTTAGTGCGATAATTCTTTATTATCTCTATTATGATGCATTATTACTAATCTTATAATCTTTCTATTTCTACAGCCAACATGGCAAGTGCACGACCGGGAAGAAACGTGAAAGTTATGGATTCCACACTGAACGAATACCAAGGAGGACTTGCTGATATCCTACGATCCATGTTGCTGGAATTTGGGTGTGATCCCCAGATTCCAGTAAAGAAGTACATGTTCTATGATGGACCGGTGTTAGCCAAGTGCAGAGTAGGACTGCGACTTCCCGAATCTTTGGGAATGAGCATAGTCATGCCAGCTGGAGAAGCTAGGACAACCAACACAGCCTATCATATAGCTGTTATGAGAGCCATAACCGACATACGGGAACATAAGACAAAAGAGCTTATGGATTCCGAGTTCTCCCATATTCCTCATAATCAGGAGGAGGAAGATCCCATGCTCAACCACTACAAATACGCCAAACGCAAACCCATAGCAGCGGCAAAATATATGGATAATAGCCGTAACTTCATATCATTACTCTTTCAGCTGAATCATCATCTGATAGGAGCTATTGATACGATGTTAGAGGAATTTACCGAACCCAAGGAGGAGAGTAGGGAGAAAGAACCTATGGAGAATGTAGTGCATACACCAGTTTATTCAGCTGGTGACTACATCAGCTTTGATCCACTTGCACGTGAACCTACACCTGCTACACCTGGGAACTACCTGAATAGTTCCTATGGGGGATACGAAGGCGGAGCGGAATCCGGAAACAATCAGCGTTCCGAGACTCCAATCGAGAATTCCAGAGGTTGGCGTTGGGGTAGTGATACTGGAACCCATAGTACTACTGAGTATTATGATGGAGAGATGAACGATGATGCAACAACCCAAAACCAGAGCTACCCTAGTAATGAAGGAGTGGATGGAGGATATCCGACACAGGTTGAGTCGGGTATGGGTTTTGGTAACCCTTATGGTGGGGCTACAGGAGAGTACACCCGATGGGTGGACTATGATGCACTCAACGATCAGTTTGTGAACACTGATTTCTCCTTAGGGTCATCATCGGATTCGGATTACAAGCCAACGGGGAGACCTTATGTTCCAGGGTCTATCAGGAGGACGACACGTTCGACCGGATGGAAGCCTGGAATGTATCGGGAGTGAAGACCGATTAGAAGTCCACCAAGGGAGGCGTGGCTATAATACACAAGTACCACGTGTATTATAGTTTGTAATATTTGTATAAATTTGTACATATACTTTAATAAGTGAGTTTGCATACTCACATCGACTCGAGTATTGTAATAAGACCACTTATGTATGTATATACAGGGTATATGTTTTGTATGATTTGGATTTGCTTCTTGATTTCCATTGCGTGACTAGTTCTGTGCACAAAGTTGAGCTCAGAAAACTTGCGCATGGAGTAATTATGAGTATCACCTTGTGTTGCAGAACTAGGGGAATATGTCGGGAACGTTAGGAAACGAGACGGAAGCGCAGCGCATGGAGCGCGAAGCAAAAGAGAAGGAAGAGGCTGAGGGTGTAGCCAGAGATCAGTTTCCACCACCACCACCACCCATGACGCAGCAAAACTTCATCCAGTACATGCAACTGGCGGAAGAGAGGCAGCGTGTAACACTGGAGCTGCAGAACAAATTCCTTCAGGATCTGATGCAGCAGAATAGGGTGGAGAGACCTGAGAACCAGGGAGTCACATTAGCAGACTTCCAAAACACCAAGCCGATATCTTTCGCATACGCACCCGAGCCGATGGACGCGGAAGATTGGTTGATGGATACTGAGCGCAAGCTCAACACTGTTGGATGCAATGACCTAGAGAAGGTCCGATATGCTACCCATCTGCTATGTGGACCTGCCGCATCATGGTGGGACAACATTGTAGCCGTGTATCCGGCAGGAAAGGTGTTTACCTGGGAGGAGTTCGCAAGGAAGTTCAGGGAATCCAATGTCCCTGAAAGTATTGTGGAACTGAAGCGTCGAGAGTTTGAGAGTCTCGAGCAGAAGGATAAGGCAATCCTGACTTATGTCAGGGAGTTTTCAAAGTTGTCCCGTTATGCTGTTGAGGAAGTCAATACCGAGGACAAGAAGAAGAAGAGATTTCTGAGGGGGTTAAGTCCCCAGTTTAAGGTGCAGCTACGGATGATGAGAGCAACGGAATTCCAAGAGTTGGTGGATGCAGCCATCACTCTTGAAGATGACTTTAAACAACTGCAAGAAGAGAAGAGGAAGAAGGCCAAGTATGAGCCTAAGAGGTTTGTTAGTAACAAACCCAATACCAGCTTGAGTTTCAAGCCACGGTATAACAACAACAACAACAACAACAACAGCAATCAGAGGAGGAACCAAGGATATCAGTCTGCAAATCAGATTATATGCCATTCCTGTGGATTCAAAGGACATGTCGCGAAGGATTGTAAGAAACCCAAGATCATATGCTTTGGGTGTCGTCAGGAGGGGCACATGCTGAAGGACTGCCCCAAGAAGAATAGTGGAGGAGGAGGAAATCGAGGAAACACCGGAGGGAATTGGAAGAATAAGAAGCCCTTCGGCAAGCTGAACTGTACCAGTCTGGAGGAGGTGGTCAACTCTGACCAGGCGGTGATAGGTACGCTTCAGATACTCACTCATCCTGGCAAAGTACTTTTTGATACTGGTGCAACTACATCATTCATTTCTCAACAATTCATCATCAAACATGGGATTAGTTGCACTAAGTTAGATACACCCATAACCATACTTTCTGCGGGGGGAACGATATTAGTAACCCATGCCAAACAAAAACAAGTCATTATGATCAATAAGTGCGCGTTTGACGCGGACCTGTTCATCTTACCGATGAAGGACATTGATGTCATTCTTGGTATGAACTGGTTAGAAGCTAATGGAGCATTGATCGACTGTGTAAACAAGACGGTGACATTGAAAAGTCCCGATGGAAGTAGAATGATCTACCAAGGCGACAAACATACACAGATTGAAGTGGAGCTACAGCTGAATAGCATGAAGGAGGTGAAGTTAGAAGATATACCTGTAGTAAATGAATTCCAGGATGTGTTTCCTGCGGAATTACCTGGTATGCCACCAGATAGGGAGATAGAATTCACTATCGACCTAATCCCAGGAACAGCTCCGATTGCCAAGGCACCATATAAAATGGGGCCTAAGGAGTTGAAAGAACTCAAGGAACAACTGGATGATTTGGAACAAAAGGGATTCATTCAGGAGAGTGTTTCACCATGGGGATCACCTGTGATCTTCGTAGATAAAAGAGATGGAGGAAGAAGGATGTGCGGAGACTACAGAAATCTGAACAACGTCACAATCAAGAACAAGTATCCACTTCCAAGGATACAAGATCTATTTGATCAGGTTAGAGGAGCGGGAGTCTTTTCCAAGATTGATCTAAGATCGGGTTATCACCAGATAAAGATCAAGAAGGAGGACGTTCCGAAAACTGCCTTTGTCTCAAGGTATGGACACCATGAATACCTTGTAGTACCTTTTGGATTAACCAATGCCCCAGCAATATTCATGAATCTCATGAATAAGATCTTCATGCCATATCTTGACAAGTTTGTCATCGTATTCATCGATGATATCTTGATATATTCCAAGAACAAGGCAGAACATGCCGAACATTTGAGGTTAGTGTTGCAAACACTAAGGGAACACCAACTTTATGCCCAACTCAGTAAGTGTGAATTTTGGCTAGATCAAGTGGAATTTCTTGGTCATGTCATTAGTAAAGATGGAATCGCTGTTAACCCGAGCAAGGTAGCAGCAGTTCTAGAATGGGAAGCACCCAAGACTGTCAAGGAAATCCGAGGATTCCTTGGAATGGCAGGATATTATCGGAGATTCATTGAAGGATTCTCCAAGATAGCAGGACCAATGACAAAGCTGTTAAGAAAGAACACACCATTTGTGTGGTCAGAGGAGTGTGAGAAGAGTTTTCAAACTCTGAAAGAGAAACTCACCACAGCACCGGTGTTAGCGGTTCCTGAAGTCGGCAAGGACTACACCGTGTACTGTGACGCATCCAAACATGGATTGGGTTGCGTACTCATGCAAGATCGGAAAGTGATATCCTATGGATCGAGGCAACTCAGACCTCATGAAGTGAACTATCCAACGCATGACTTGGAATTAGCAGCGGTCGTTTTTGCACTCAAAACTTGGAGACATTTTCTCTATGGAGCTAAGTGTGAGCTCTATACAGACCATAAAAGCCTCAAATATTTCTTCACTCAGAAGGAACTCAACATGAGGCAGAAAAGATGGCTAGAATTGATCAAGGATTATGATCTGACCATCAATTACACACCAGGGAAGGCTAATGTAGTAGCAGATGCCCTGAGTAGGAAGAGTACTGGGGGAGTGGAACAAGAAATATCACCGGAA
This sequence comes from Lolium perenne, assembly GCF_019359855.2. Lineage (NCBI taxonomy): Eukaryota > Viridiplantae > Streptophyta > Magnoliopsida > Poales > Poaceae > Lolium > Lolium perenne. The sequence goes on along the minus strand of NC_067244.2, from coordinate 21,277,810 downwards.
TTGAGGAAGGAAATAAGCCAAGCCCAAATACAACTTTGGGAGAAGGAAGCCCATGAAGGATTATCGGCGTTGCAAGTAGCCGATGAACTTAATGTTAACTTGAAGAATGAGATAATGATGGGTCAGATGGACGATCCATTCATTGTAGAAGAGATGAGGAGAATAGATGAGGGAAGACCATCAGAATTTCACCGTGGAGAATCTGGATCTTTGTGGTTCCAGAAGAGGATTTGCGTTCCTGATATTGCTGAAATTAAGGAAGTAATACTCCGGGAAGCTCATCAAACACCCTATTCCATACATTCGGGAAGTACAAAGATGTACATGGACTTAAAGGAACTATTCTGGTGGAATAACATGAAGAGGGAGATAGCACAATATGTGGCAGAATGCCATACCTGCCAGCGAGTGAAGGCTGAACATCAGAGTCCGGCAGGGAATTTACAACCTCTACCTATTCCGGAGTGGAAATGGGAGGAGATAGGGATGGATTTCATCACCGGACTACCCATGACCAATAAAAAGAAGGACATGATATGGGTAATCGTGGACCGGTTGACGAAAAGTGCACACTTCTTAGCGGTGAACCAGCAGGATAAAGGAGAGAAACTTATCGATCTTCACATCAAAGAGATCGTAAGTAAGCATGGAGTGCCAAAGAAGATCGTATCGGATCGAGGATCCGTATTCACATCAGCATTTTGGAAGCAACTTCACGAAGCTTTAGGATCCAAGTTGGACTATAGTACCGCTTATCATCCACAAACCGGTGGACAAACTGAGAGAACAAATCAGATCTTAGAAGATATGCTTAGGGCTTGTGCCCTAGACTTCGGAGGATCATGGGAGGAGCATCTACCTTTAGCAGAGTTTTCATACAACAATAGTTACCAAAGCAGCATCAAGATGGCACCATTTGAAGCTCTGTATGGAAGAAAGTGTAGATCACCAATTTGTTGGTATGAAGCCGGAGCAAGCAAAGAGTTCAACCCTGATTATGTCAAGGAAAAACAACAAATCATTGACATTATCAGAGACAGGCTCAAGATAGCCCAGAGTCGGCAAAAGAGTTACGCTGATCAGAAGAGAAGAACATGGGAGCCACAAGTTGGAGACATGGTTTATCTTAAGGTAAGCCCGATGAAAGGACTCCAGAGGTTTGGAGTAAAAGGGAAACTCAGTCCTAGATACATAGGACCTTTCAAGATACTGAGTCAGAATCGAGGTTTAGCCTTTGAGTTAGATCTACCGGGAAGGTTAGCTCAAGTTCATAATGTATTCCATGTGTCACAACTTCGGAAATGTTTGAAGACCCCAGATGAACCAATATCACATGAGGAGCTAGAGTTACAACCAGACCTGACGTACATTGAGAAGCCAGCTAAGATTCTCGAAGAGAGCTGGAAACAACTCAGAAATAAGGCGATCAAGTATTGCAAGATACAATGGAAGCATCATCCCGAGAGGGAGGCCACCTGGGAAAAAGAGGAAGACCTGAGGAAAACATACCCCGAGCTGTTCAGGTATTACAACCACAACTTCGGGACGAAGTTTTCTTTAAGGGGGAAAGGCTGTAATGTCCCAGGTTTAGAGACGATCGAGGGGTAGATTTAAGAAAGGGATGTGCATTGCATAGTAAATTCTGGGGAAATTTCGCGTTTTTAAACAAAAACTGCATCGAAGGGGGACAAGTTTCTCTCTCGACACCTTACAGGGTTAGGGTTTCGAGAGTGCGACAAACTTGCTTCTCACTTCACTAGTTAGGGTTTTGAGAAGAGAGAGGAGAGTTTGCTTGATTGAATTCCAAATGATATGACATGGTTGAATTCAAACCAAGGTTGAATTTGAATTTCAAATTCAAACATTAAATAATTACTTAAATAATTCAAATGAAGAAATTCATTAAGTATATAATCAACAATAATCAAGATAAACAATAATATTAAAGTAAAGCTCATTAGAGAAAACTTTGAGCTTTATTGATCATCACACAAATTACAATGTCATTACAATATTTATAAGTGAAATAAAAGAATCATACAACACATTACATAAATGGGCAGAATAGTAGAAATGAAAATAAAGAAAAATTACAAGATAATAATCCTAGTCTAAATTCTACAAGGTCATCTTCATTTGATCTTGTATTTGATGAATTCCTTGTCAATCTTGCTCAATTGATGATCCCTGCACAAATCAAAGCCAAAAACAGAATTAAGCCAAGTGGCAAAGCCACTTGGCAGGTTAATAAATAAAACAAAATGAGGGGATATGATCAGGCTGCCGAGCTGATCCTCTCCAAAGCCAAGTTCACAGGATCTGGTTCACACAGACACACAAGCAGCACACACATCAGGTGTGCATGCTCAACACCCAGGCACTGCTTGTGCATGTGGCACAACACACACACAGCATCAGTGAGTCACCAAAGTGACCAGAGCCAAGCTGTCGACCAGGGAGAACATAGAGGCACCATATTTAACCTTTCCAGAGCCCAAACCCTAGCCATTTGCTCATCCATCGACAGGCTGAAGGGGTAAGTTACCAAGAACACCAAGAACAGCTTGAACAAGGGGAACAGCCAGTGCTGTTCCATTTGCTCAATCTCACCATTGAATCAAAACAAGATCACCAGGAGGAGCAGGGCAAGTAAATCAATCACAAGAGCAACCCAGAAGCAATCCTCTACACCAACAAACAATCTAGGAGCTGGAGTGAGGTATACCACACAAAAGCCTGAGCAAGATCATATCTTGCTCATAATTAAGCATACAATGCATCACTGGAGCACAGAAGGGTAGATTACCCTGTGTGTGTCATCATTTGGCTATCAAGCCATTTGGTGCAAGCACAGATGGGTAAGACCAACAGGTTAACATCCTTTGGGAACAATAGTTATGCAAATCCATGCATAACTAGAGGAATCCAGCCAAGAATGAAACCATAGTTAGCCTAAACCACTCACTAAGCACCTACAGCTAGCTAGGCCATCAGATTATAGACAATTACCTGTCTATATATTTTGTCAACACCAAAAGGTCACTGGAAGTCCAAGATTGGATCAAGCCAGAGAACAACTACTCCATTCCAGCTAGCCAACACAAACTATGGCAAATCACAGATAGGGGAGCAACCAGGACAGCAACACAAGTGCTGCCAGGGCCACCTCAACCCTAAGCCAGCACAAGAACCTATACCTCATTATCCCTTTGGATTCAGTAGAGGGCTAGGGTACACAACTGAAGGTTGGCATCCATCTAGCCCTGACACAATTAATTAGATGATCACAACTGCAGAGCAGCTCACATCACTTATCCACTTCAGAAAAATTCAGGCAACAGCAGTTGCTTAGGCCAACAACAATATACACCAGGTTAAGCCTGTGTGATACACACACAGCACAGAGTGAGCAACAGTGAGCCATAGACCACAAAGAGCAGCTTTTACAAGCAACTGGTGATCATATGATCACCAGAAGCTTGCTAGAGCATGCTACTGCATGCTAAAACTCATTCCAAGTAATTAACACATGAACAGATAATTAAATAACTGAACAATTGCATCACAGATAAGAGAATCAGGCTTTATAATTGTATCCAGAAGCACATCAAAGGTTTGATGAACCACTGGATCATAATAAACAAATAAACCACTTGGTGCTCATCCTTTAATCATACCAGTAAGCCAACAGCAATGCCCAGATGAGCATGCTCATGCATTTGAGCACAAGAATTAGCCACAGTAGCTCAGACACTTGCAATTCTGCAAGAACTATACACTATAATCAAGCCATAGCAATTGAAACTAACACACTTGAGGATCTGGCAAGATTATCAACCAGAACAGAGGCACAAGAATGGAATTAAGCAAGCAGTACTAGCACAGCAAGTGCTTAGGCTAGAAATTCTTACACAGAGATAGCAGTAGCACTTAGCAAAGAAGCACAAGAACAGCAAGCACAAATAGTCACAAGAGGCAAATAAGAAGAAGACGGCAGGCATCTCCACGAGATGGAGTAGCCGTGGCCAGAGCTAGAGAATGGAGAAGAAGGACAGTAAAGAGAGAAAGAGAGAGAGAGAGAGAAGGTGGCGCACGTACCCGAGGCGAGCAGACGTTAGTCGCGGCCATGGCGGCCACGGCGGCTCGTGCCGAGTGCACGGTAGCACCTGACCAGGCCAGGCCACGCTCAGACAAGCGCCGTAGCACCCCGCACCACTGCGGCGAGGCCCACGGCGGCGCCATCACGCCTGGAACCTCTGGAAGAAGCGAGATCGACACGGATCCCGTAACCCTAGCCACGGCGAGGGGGTCGGGAACGAGCTGGAGCAACGCCAGTTCCAGATCGACGCGGATGAGAAGGACCGGCGTCACGAGGCGGTTCGATTGCGCCTCATGGCGAGGGCCATGGCGGGCGGAGTTCGCCGGAATCAGCCGGCGACGGCGAGGGCGACACAGGTCGCCAGGGAGAAGGGGATTAGGGTTCGTCGAGGCGGCGTGGTGGGGAAGGAAGTGAGCGACCGCTCGGGTCGGTTGGACCCGAGCTGGTCCAACCCAACCCACTGGGCTCCACTGACAGGTGGGCCCAGGGGCAAATTTGGTATTTCACAAATTCTATAAATACTGAAACTTTGAAAATTCATACTAAATGTTTAAAAGCTCCAAAAAAATAATTAAAAATATGAAAACCACTCAGTATAAAAATCTCTATCATAATAAAATATGAAATAGAATTTTTGAAGTTAAACAAGAATAAGTTCAAGTTTGATGATTTAAATAATCATTTAAATCACACATATTATTTTCAATAATGAAAATAAGTCCATTAATGCATTTGGACTTTAAAAACACCTTGACAATATTTCAAGGTTGTATTTATCATAAATAGAGTATCTCCAAAATCTATCTTAGTATTAACCTCTCATAAAATAACAACGACATCGGAAGGGGGGAACAAACCCTAAAAATGGAATCATGCATGAATTGCTTCTTTAACCATTGCCCTTATCGGACAATGATGCTATTTTTCAAAACAAGAGGACAAGGGTCAGTCCATACTTTCCAACTGCAGAACTTTGCAGTGTTCAGGCAAGTTCATCACTTGCTCATGTCATTTGAGTATTTCTATCAAATTACTTGCAAAGTATTATGGTTATCACTATTGCATAAAAACCAAAACCACTATTTTCATAACTATGAATATGACTATGTGGTGGGCAATGGAACCATGGATTGTGTTGATATGGTGGAGGTTCCATTGCAAGGGTTTATATCCATATAGGATTAAACAACAAATGTCGCCAGTGATTCTTGTGCCGTAATACCCGTGTTAACCATAAGATCTGGAGTGGGACGGAGTAGTCAAAAGTGTTTCCACCTCTCGTACATCAACGGATGCGCTTACCGTAGACACTTGACCCAGGTTGGGCAAGCGGTGGGGTGGGGATCCCATTCTAATTCCCCACGGTAAGTGGTCTATGATGGGTTGCAGCTACCGGCGAAGGAGTTTGGTTAACGAGTCCCAAACTGTTGTCGTGGTCGGGGTCCATCCTTAATTGGTATAAGAGGACCGACGAGGACCCAGGGTCGGGGTATGCAACAAAGGGTGGGTGTGCGAGGTAGCGGAGGAACATGATTGGCTAGACCTTATACCGGGCCTCACACCAAAGGAAGTGTGAACGGGAAAGCTGCCCGGTTGGCACCAAGGTTAAGATCTCTTATGGGTAAAGCAACACACCTCTGCAGAGTGTAAAGAACTGTGACCTGTCACTCCCTGTTCCGGGATTGAGGAACTGCGAACGCGGCCGGAAAAGAGCTCCATGAAGTTCTAGTAAACCGGTGAAGGCTGACGGACATAGCTCTTCGAAATAAAAGCAACCTTTTGAAGAAATATTTATCAAAACTTGCATTGGTATTAGACTTTCTGGTCTAGTATCGTAGCTAGTGCATAAAACACCTCTTATCTAAAATGAACTTGTTGAGTACGCTCGTACTCATACCACTCTTAAACCCCATGCTTAGATTGTCTGAACCGTCTGGAGGAGGAGGACTACGACAGCAATGATGGAGCCGAGATCATCGGCTACGAGGAACCAGACCTCTCAGGAGGGGTTGAAGGCGTAGACTACATCATAGTCTATGGATCCGGGGAGGCTTCCGGAGGAGAACAAGCCTAAGGATATCAGGAGGAGTAGTAGAAGCCGAGCAGCGTGAACTCTTACTATTTAGCTGCTCGTTTAAATAAATGTTTAGTTTAATGAGACAATGGTATTGTAAGTTAAGTTGGGTTCGCCTCGAACCCAGGAGTTATCCTCTCAGAACCCAAGAGGAGCTCCGAGACGACTTGTGTATGATGATTGTAATAATATGTGAATGAGTTATGGACCCTGCTATGTTCTGTTGTACTACTCTGAGGGATGTAATATTTGCGGAATGGTACTTCGCGAATGTTATATCAACGACTGGCATACTACAACATGCAGTGGTATGCAGGGTCACCACAGTTATGTTGTGCCTGGTAAGGAGGATCTTGTTTGCAAATTAAAGAGGTACCTTTATGGTCTGAAACAGTCGCCACGATAGTGGTATAAAAGGTTTGATTCATTTATGCTTACACATGGTTTTGAGAGATCTCAGTATGATAGTTGTGTGTATATCAAGTTTGTTAATGGATCACCTATTTATTTGCTGCTATATGTTGATGATATGTTGATTGCTGCCAAGAGCATGAAAGAGATCACTATTTTAAAGAATCAATTAAGTAGTGAGTTTGAGATGAAGGATCTTGGTCCTGCTAAGAAAATACTATGCATGGAAATTAAAAGGGACAGAAAGTCTAGTTTGTTGTTTCTTAGTCAGGAAAAGTACATTGAAAAAGTTCTTCATCGTTTTAATATGCATGATGCAAAGTCAGTTACCACTCCTATTGCTTCTCATTTCAAGTTGTCAGCTTTGCAATGTCCTAGCTCTGAAGATGATATTGAGTACATGTCTCGAGTTCCCTATTCTAGTGATGTTGGTTCCTTGATGTATACCATGGTTTGTTCACGTCCTGATCTGTCATATGCTATGAGTTTGGTCAGTCGATACATGGCTAATCCTGGTAAAGAACATTGGAAAGCTGTTCAGTGGATTTTCAGGTACCTTCGCGGCACATCAAAAGCTTGCTTGAGGTTTGGCGGGATTGGTGAGGGGCTTGCCGGATATGTGGATTCAGATTATGATGGCGACTTGGATAAGAGAAGGTTCCTCACAGGTTATGTGTTTACTGTTGGTGGATGTGCTGTTAGCTGGAAGGCTACTTTGCAGGATGCTGTTGCACAATCTACTACTTAGGCTGAGTACATGGTGCTGAGGCAGGTAAAGAGGCTGTTTGTTTATATGCTGAGCTTTGTGGAGATAATTCTTGCATTAAGTTGTTCAGTGACAGTCAAAGTGTTATTTATCTTACTAAATATCAGATGTTCCATGAGAGGACAAAGCACGTTGATATTAAGTACCACACAATCAGAGATGTGGTTGCAAAAGGTAAAGTGAAGGTATGCAAGATTAGTACTCATGATAATCATGCTGATATGATGACTAAGCCTGTCCCTGTGTCCAAGTTTAAGCTTTGCTCAAGCTTGATTGGTATAACTGTTTAGCCCAAGTGGCTATTGGCGCCAGCAAGTGTTTTCTTTGTTGATTCAGGTGATTGTTGAAGTTCATGCTACAAGGAATTTGTCTCAAGGTGGAGTTTGTTATATTGTGATCCAAATTCATATACTAAAGGGAGGTTAACTTCTGATGAGCGGAGCGAGGCCCGTCGCCGGATCATTGCCACCGTCTATTTATATTCCCTGTAAGCCGCCGCTAGGGTTTTTTGTCGCATCATTGTACACCCACGGCGTTTGTAAACACCACCGAAATAGTGAAGTTTTGCTGGCTGGCGTCCGTGGTTTTTCCCTTGTGTGTTGCAAAGGTTTTCCACGTTAAAATCTCGTGTCCCCTGCAGTGTTTTACTTTTTTTTTTTTGCGAAACACAGTACAATCAAAGACGCTCATACATACGCGCACACACTCACCCCTATGAACGCACACACGCACACCCTACCCCTATGAGCACCTCCAAGAGACTGCGTTGAAGAACTGATTCGGCGGGTCTTGAGATTGACGAAGTCACCACAGGCGTCTCGCTGTCGACGGGAACGTCGCCTCCCACTGAAGAATATTCCACCTTTATGAGACACCAAAGTGTCAAATCTGGGATTTGAACTCTGGTGGGCTGGAAGTGCCACTGCCCTTCTAACCATCCAACCACAGGTTTTACTTTTCGTTCTTCGTTCGTACTGAAATCGTTGAGCATTCAATGCTTTGGACACGTCACCAAAAACGAGTGGCTCTAACGTTGGGATACTTTGCACCTATGAGCCAAAAATCCGGGTCCTTCAGTTGAGTCCCTACGTTCCAAACAAAGTATCTTTTTTTTTGCTTGGTTTACTAGCAAATGCAGTGGTAGTAGTTTTGAGAAGAGACAGTTAGTGTTGCAGCAAGACTTGGGCAGGTCTGGTACCAACTCTTCTCAAGTTCTTCGGATACAAGCTCTGCCAAAAACACCACACAATGTGGAGCAGCTCGTCGGGGAATTGCTTCCCTGTTGTTGGTTATGCAGTAAAGCCTATGAGTATGAGGATGGTTGAACGACAATATAATGTTTAGCTGGGGCCTAACATACACACGAACACGGCCACAGCATGCTTGGAGCGCTGAACCCCAACTGATTAAAACAGGGAAAGTATAGCATTAGTGGAAGAATGCCAACGCCTTGCCGTTCTCCGCTCCTCTCCAGGATACTTTTCAATAAATCAAAAGGTCCTTTCGACACTCCATGTTTACCAATCTGATTCAGTAACACCAGTGAGAAACCCGGCACAAGACAGCAAACTTTGTATGGGGGCAGATAACTGTAGCACGGAGACTACCTTCTTCCAAAGCGCCAAGAGTAAAATTTGAGTTTGTCAAGAATGCCCGCTAGAAGGGGTCTACTTGGATCCGTCCCTGGACAATTATCCAGCTTGTTTTCTTTCTTTTCTTCAGTCATCGAGTTTTTTTCCTTTCTTTTTTTGACAGTCATCAAGCTTGTTTTCTGGGTTTTTTTCACGGCCATTGAGCTTGTCAAGAATGTCCGCTACAAGCGGTCTATTCCTCCGCTGAAGCTCAACACAGCGTAGCCCAGTTTCAATGCATATTTTCACTTCCTGGAAGCTAGCTGCATCTAAATCGTACTTCCACAAAATGTATTCATCTGTCCAAACTTTACGTATCTGCGACATTGGAATTATGTCATAAGTGATAATATACCAACTAAATAAGATAACAATCTTCAAATCATCAACATATGTTCTTACATGAGCAATGAAGTTCATCCCACATGCGTCATCATTGTCGGGTTGATTCTTCTCCCCTGTTGCTATTTCAAGGATTATAAGGCCTAAACTATATATGTCTGACTGCATTGAGATTTCACCTCTATATAAATATTCTGGAGCCATATATCCTCTGTGGGGGGATGGGTGGTTAACATAAAGAGTTCAGTAAGTATTTCTACATATATGAAAATGCAAATTAACTAGTAATGAAGATAGCTTACACTGCTCCCACAATATTCCCTGTGACCATCACTGTTTGTTCTTTACCAAACACTTTTGAGATACAAAACTCCGTAATTTTGGGCACCATATCGGCATCCAACAATATGGTGCTAGGCTTAAGATTCATATGAAGAACACGCCTATCCATTTCATTGTGAAGGAAATGTATACCTTGGCAAATCCCCTTAATTATCCTGAAGCATGTCGCCCAGTCAACTCTTGATTGACCTAAAAAACAAAGAATTATGTCATCATTCTAAGACAATGAACTGCAAAAGTATAAATCCCATACAATATGAAGGATGCAACAAATGTTCACACGTGAACAACTTTCAGCGTAGCAACATTTGAATTTTTCATGTTTGATGATATGAACTTTTTTTTGACGTAAAGATGATATGAACTATAATCACGTCTTTTGGGATTGTAGTTTATTGGACAAGTTGGTAACCTTAACAAGTCATAGTCATACTCCAAAGAGTGTAGGAAACATAGGAATATACACAAGAGATATCAGAACGAGATTTATATCTAATAGTGCATTAACATACCAAAAATATGGTCGTCAAGGCTTCCATTTGGTACATATTCGTAGCAGAGGAAACATTCAACTATGTCTGCAACAATATATCTTCCGTTATTCAACACCACTTTTTTCTGTTCTTCATGGCAGAAGCTAAGCAATTTCACTATATTATCATGTTTGATTCCAATAATATTCCCAGCCTCGTTCTGAAATTGTTTGTAAGGCTCCACTGGAGAACTTTCCCAGATCTTCTTCACAGCAATTATTGTCCCATCTGACAGAAAACCCTGTTTCAACTCTCATTAATTTACGACATGTTAGCATGCTTGTATATACTCTGTCCCAAAACATAAGGTGCCCTTAAATTCTGCTGGTCAACAACTTACAACTTTGACAATGATTTGTACTTATAATATGTCCGAAAAATTGCATAAATACATATATGAAATGATATTTGCAAGACAAATGCAAGGATGTCATTTATATATTCTAAATCAATATAATATAGTTTTATATTAGTGGTCAAATGCATGCATGGAAGACTGCGTGAAAAAAGTGCCTTATATTTTGGGATGGAGGGAGTATTTTTCAGAAGGGAGAAATGATAAATGCATAATCGCACCTTATAAAATGTTCCAAATGCACCTCTGCCAATCTTTCGATCGGAAGAGAATCCATCTGTAATTGCCCTCAAGAAACTGGATGATACTTCCATCGGTAGTGTACTTTGAAGGTGGCCAGCATCAGGGCGAATATCTGTTGATTGAAGCAATATATGGGTGTGAAAAGCTTTTCCTGATGGTACTACTTCCAGATCCGATAGTGCAATTTGTCTTAATCTATCTATTACATATATCTGTATTATCTAGTAAAATATAACTGAAAATTTGGCCCCTTGCTGGTTTCACAATAGCACCTAGTTACTCTTTGTTTACCTTGGTCGGCTCACTCCACCCTATGCGGCATCTCACTCGGACGTACCGGTTATGTTCAACCAGTATGGTTGGCGTCTTAACAATAGGATCAGTGATGCGTAAGTGCGAAGTCGTAATCTCTATTGCAGTTATTCTTGCCCATTGGAAATTGTTCTGTATTAATAAATGGTCGTGTGCCACCACATGGTGCAGAGCTCGGAGTTTCTCTCCTTTTCCAAAAAAAAGATGGAAACATCCATTACGGTCGGCTTTCTATACTAACTGTGTAGAAAAAGCCAAATGCAAAAAAAATACGAGGTCTTCATTTGCATGGCTACAAAATACGGACCCCGCCTGTTGGGATATGCTAAATGGGTATAACCACGACATAGTCTCATACCAGGAAGCCCGGGTGGCCCACAGATGGTGGTCAGACCCATTGCTAGACCGGGCGGCCCAATTGCTCATTGATAAAGGTAGAAAATTCAGCCAGGACTAAGCAAGGCGGAATCATAGCGCCCTAGGCAAGGTGGAATACTTGGATTGCAACACAAGGTGTTATGCCGTATTGAACTAGGACTTGTGTAGATTCCAGCTAGTACTCTTCTGTGTAAACCCTAGGTCGCGCAACCTCATGCAAGCATTGCCACACGCATAGGTCGCACAAGGATGGCCCGTGACGGCTTGCATGAAGGTACATGGTTGAGAGACTGTGGCCCTAACCTTGGCGAGGTGGCGTTGCACGAGTTCTTCCTACTTTGGGATTGCTAGCCCACGATCCAGCTGGATTAGATGAGTGAGGACACCATCATATGGAGCTGGGAAGGAGATGGTTGCTACACCTCACGTCCGGCTTACAAAGCTTTCTATGCCCCCACCACCAAGGCGGTCGAAGGCGTGGATCAGATCTGGCCACAGGGTTGCCGTCGCTTGGTTGGCGTTCCGGAAGAGGTGTTCGGGGGCAGATAGGCTTCAGAGGCAGCTCTCCCACACCCGGTTGCCTGTCCCCTCTGAGACCAGATGCCTAAGACGCTGCCTTACCTTCTTATAGTATAGCGAGAGGTGTGGACTCACACCATCACCTTCTGGGGTAAACCTGATTGGATACCTGTGGTTGACTCACCCTTGACGGAATGGTAGGTGGGGAGATCTGCTGGACGCAGAGACGAGAGACGCGATCTCTGGACGGCAATCACCTTAGTCTTCTGGTGTATATGGATTATGGAGACATCGCAACAATGTGTTCTTCAATGTCAAGCGACCAGCAACCCAGTCGATCATTCAGGTGGCACGGCAAGAGTACGAGGCGTGGAGGACAGCGGCTCTATTCCGAGGTGAGGTTTTTGGCTTTCCACCCCCGATACTAACTTGGTTGCTAGATGGAGAGTAGGCTTTCTTTCGGGGAGCTGTCCCCAGCAAGGGCTGCCTTCCTAAGGCATTGTAAACTCAGCCTTTTGGCTATTCTTCTATAACATATTATAGTTATACACCTTCTAGGGTGTATTCTAGAAAGAGGTCTTTGTTTTAATTGATCATCTAGTCTTATTAGGAAGGGTTTTTGCACTGCGAGATGATCCATCAAAGCTGATCCAATCCTTAGTTTGTGCTAACCTTATGCTAAAAAAACAAGGTGGTGGTTTGGGGATAATACTGGATGGTCTATTCGCAGTCTGATCTCAAACTTAATAACCCAGTAGTAGTACTGACCTGGAAAACGCCTCTTTGGGATATCTTCCTTGGGAAGGATGGATTGTTCCTTGTGAATCTGCATGAGCACAGTACATTTATGAAGTCAGGATAAGCTCAACTAGTTGATAAATTAGAAAAGCATAATGCATTTAAGTGAGGATGAGAGGAAGTAGTTCATCAACTAAAATTAAAATGATACAGCAGCCTACAAAAACAAAATCAACATAGGTGTTTAAAACAACACAATATCTATCACTGCAAGGGGGCATTCTTTAGAATGCCTATAGATTCTGGCGGGTGTTCCACATGAAAATGCCTATGTCTTTGCACAGATGAGATACATTGGATATATGTAGGATAACCCATCCGCCACCTCTCTTGATCGATGAAACTAACGTGACAAGTGCTTTCGCACCATACAGCAGATAAAACTGAATTGGGGGAGGGGGGGGGTCGGATGTGAATCTTCAGAAGATTTGGAAGCTCAAACTTCCGATGAAAATAAGGATCTTCATTTGGCAAGTGATTCAGGATCGTCTTCCCTCTAGGGAGCAAATTCTGACTCGAAATGGTAACACGTCTGGGCTGTGTCCGGTGTGTGGAGAAGTAAAAACGATTGATCATCTCCTGTTTCAGTGTCCTGTTGCGGTATTTGTTTGGCTGGTGCTGAAACAGCTGCTGTACTGGCCTGGCATCCCATCTTCTGTGATGGATTTGATGACTTTGTCTCGGTCAAGCGAGAATGAGTTTTTTTGGTTTGTTTTGGAAAGGGGTGGCTGCAGTTCTGTGGTCTCTATGGAACACACTAGGAATAACCTAATCTTTGAGGGGAAAGTTATCAAGAAGCCGGCTGATGTAGTTTTTCGTGTCATATCTTTTCTACAGCTTTGGCGTCCGCTTTGGGATGAGCACTCGCAACTGGTGGTGGACTAGTAGGAAGACTAGATTTTGAACATTACATCTATCTAATCAAAGACTTGTCACCTAGATCAGCCAAGCTCACATAAAGCAAACCTTAATGCCGGAGAAATGGCTGCAAGGGCATACATGGCAAAACAATGTCTGCAAGGCTGGTTCCACACGTCTATGACGTCGCTTGAATGCATCACAAAAGGGATGCAGGGAAACGATTTCCAAAGAATATGGCTGGGCGCAGTGGCGAAGCCACGTACAAGCTGTGTACTTTTTGGGGTATACAAGCAGAAACAATGCAAAAAAATAATGAAAAATTTATATAAATACATATATTTGACAACACAACTTCGAAATTTTCTACACAAGTTTGAAGTTCTAGCAGCGCCACTGGATCGGCACCCTCCTACTGGGTTTTAGTCAATTTATGGAATTATTGTATCATGGCAGTTAATCTTTCTAGCTAATACATGGTAATGAACCAAATATATCTCATATTTGTTACTACCTCCGTTCCATAATTCTTGTTGTGCTTTTAGTTTAAATTTGACTAAAACCACGACAAGAATTATGGGATGGAGGGATTAGTATGCCGTGAAGCAGATAGCAATGAAATTTTCCTTTATCTCAAAAGAATGTATTGACTATGCTAACACATCACCTTGCCAAATGGACATAACTGTATGTTGGGAATGTGTATAGGATGTAAATCACAGTTAACATATATGGAGATCTTTGAATTCAAATTCATTTATGGTAGTTCTAGTTTGTATAATCTGTTGTTTGGAAATAAAGTACAAAATATTCTTCTAGCTGAAAGATGAATGACCATACCTGCTCTATCTGAGACCTTGAGCCATCTTCCCTAGTCTCTACCTCGTTCAGTTCACAAATGATATCCTTCATTTTAGGTCTTTTGTATCTATCTGTTTCCATGCAGACAACTGCAATTTGAATACAAGTCCGCACTTGTTTGCAATCTACATCAAGTGATGCATAACTCGATGTCTCCTGCAACTTCTTCCAGGAGTCATGTACCTTCAAACACAAAAAAGAGGGCACAAGAGTGCCACATGCAACCCATAAACATCAACAAATTCTTGTAGGAACTAGCCAACTAGCAGAGGATTCTCTAGAATATCACTAGTGTATTATTATTTTGAACCATATTCTTATAAAAAGAGAAAGAATGTCACTTAGGTATGCCAATAATGTTTTGATAAATGACACTGCAAAAGGTAGCTTTTACGATATCACTATTTGAAAAGCTGAGTGGGTGGAATAGTATGCTAATTTATAACCGTCATGCTGTCACGTTTCATCACTTCATTTTGTTTTGGAGTAGCAACAAATTTGAGGAAAATTATAATAACGGAAAATTGATGGAATACGTATTAGAGTCTTGTGGACCCTATATTTTGTATCTACGTAGTCAATTTTTCTCCAGCATATATTCGGAATCCTTTAGTGTAATGACATATACAGATAATTATCCTTACATGCTCAATAAAAGCCTGGTCCTCCATGTCAGCGATGCTCATATAGTCATTTAGTCCACAAACCACTATCCTTTTGATTATAACACCCAAGCTAAAAATATCAAACTCTTTCGAGATTATTTGCTTGGTTATGAATTCTGGTGGCATGAATCCCCTGCATAATAACACAAATGACAATGACAAAATAAGAGTAGAGAAAGCAAACTTAGTTCAGTGAAAAAAGATGTTGAGATGAGTATAAAACTTACAGAGTACCCAAACTAGACATTGTTGATAGGGTGTTTTCTTCGCCAACAATCCTGGATATACCGAAATCAGCTATTTTCGGCACCATATTATCATCTAACAATATATTATCTGGCTTTAGATCAAAATGCATGATGGAGACATCATGAAGGTACTTTAAACCCTCACATATCCCCTTAATTATTTTGAAACGCGCATGCCAGTTAAGTCCAGAGAATTTTTCTGCAAGAGCAGGGAGAAGTATTTCTCAAATACCAATGTTAATTGTCATGCCTTTGGATTACATTATAAGAATGTACACCTGAAGAGCACCAGAAGTCAAGCATACCAGAAATAAGCTTGCCAAGGCTTCCGTTGGGCACAAACTCGAGGCAAAGTGCCCTGTGTATCTCTGAAGCAACTACTAACATTCCATTGTACGGTACTACTACTTCCTTGGTTTCGTCGCAGAAACCCACAATTTTTACAATATTTTGATGATTGAGCTTCTTAAGGTGTCCAAGTTCATTTGCAAATTGCATCTCGTCAATCCCTGGCATGAAACGGAGCTTCTTCACAGCAATCTTTGTTCCATCTTTAAGCACCCCCTATTCAAAAGCCATAAGTCAGAGCCGTGCTTTGTCCAAAACAAGTGCAGAGCTTCTTTGGTAGCATCTATTGGAAAAAAATGTGATCCTAGACGTGTTGGAAACTGACAACCTTTAGGCCCTGTTTGAAAGCATGGTTTTTATTGGATTGATTTGTTTTTAGTTCTAATGTGAACTAGAAACGAAATTAATCCAGTCAGAAACTATGCTTCCAATCAGGGCCTTAGTCCGAAAACGGCACTAACAAGTTTTGACTCATCAGTAATAAGAAGAACTGACAACATTTAGTTGGGAACTTTCATACCTTGTAAACTTCACCAAATGAACCACTGCCAAGTTTTGCCTCATCGGAGAAACCATTTGTTACCTCTTCTAACAATTTGAATGGTATCTTCTTCGGCTCATTAGATATACTGTGTGATTCTTTCTCCATGATGTTGATTTTCACGCAAAATTCCTGTGGGGCAAGATTAATCGTGTATTTTTTCTTAAAAGGAATAGGAAACCTTTAAAAAGTAGTTACAAAACTACTGTGCAGGAGTTGATTCGCCGTGCATCACCTGTGGTATGGTACAGGCGTACAGTGGCCCCAAGGGGACCATTTCATACCGGCTAGAAAATGCTCGACTACTTCCTGGGGTTATGCAGCAAGGGTCTTTCACAAAAGGGGTTTTTAAGTTGCGCGTCTAGTTAAGAAGCACCGTTAATGATGTCAGCCAATAACTGATTTTATTTTATTTTAGTTCTTCCAGATCTTTTGCTGTCATTCTGTTTCTTTTAAAATTTTGTTTATACTTGTGCTAGTGAAACTTTTGGATCATTGTGACCTGCTATTTTTTTCATAGATTATATCTGCGTGCTACCAAATTTTATCGATGTTGCTTTGTTTTTTGCTTTAACTTTGCAATATTTTTGTTCATAACATGTTTTTTGTTAATATGAATATTATTTTCCAAAAGGATATTAACTATAGCTCATATATGATTTCTGCAGTTTCTCTATTATTACTCACTTTATACTTTCTTGCTCACTAAAATATATTTTTAAGTCTATAGTCATATATAAATATATTGTTGTCACGGACAATGAAATTTTGGTTCATACTATTTTATTATTCGATTCATCATAGCTAATATTTTTAATCCATCATAGGCATTTGTACTGCGTTGGGTTTCAGTCGGCATTATTATGCCATGATCAAAGCTAATCTTTCTAGCAAATATGCGGAAAGAATCGGTATATCTCATCATACGCCAATAATCCATATGTTGCGAGGGATAAACCTGAAGTTAATGCATCTGGAGATCTCTAAATTAAAGTTAATCTTGGTAATCCCAAACCACGTAATCTGATATTTCTCAAATCCAGTTTAAGATATTCTTCTTATGAAAATAAGAATGACCATACCTGTTCTATCTGAGACCACAAGTCATCTTCTGAAGTTTCTACCTTGTTTAGTCTACAAATAATATCCTTCATCGTAGGCCTTTTGTATCTATCCGTCTCCATGCAGACCACCGCGATCTCAATACAAGTCTGCACCTGTTTGCAATACGCTTCAAGTGATGTATAACTCGATATCTCCTGTAAGCTTTTCCTCCAGGAGTCTTGTACCTTAAAAATGGAACAGAGTACACGTGTGTTCTAAGTTAAATGTAAGATATATAAAAAACATGGGATATATTTTGGTGATGATGCACTAATAGATTTTTTCTAGCATATATGTGGAAATACTTTAGAACAATAAGATGTCTATAAAAAATTTATTATTACATGCTCAATAAATGCCTTGTCCTCCATGTCAGGAATGGTCATATAGTCCAGTACTCCAGAAATCACTATCTTTTTTATTATAACACCCAAGCTAAAAATATCATACTTCTTTGAGATTATTTTCGTGTCCATGGATTCTGCTGGAGAGGATTCCCTGCAGAATAACAGAAATGTAAAGATAAAATAGACTAAAGAAAACTAACTTAGGTAACCGGAAAAAGATGTTAAAATGAGAATAAATCTTACAGGTTCCCTAAATGAGATTCTTCGCTCACTAGCCTTCGTAAACCAAATTCTGATATTTTCGGCACCATTTTATTGTCTACAAATATGTTATTTAGGTTTAGATCAAAATGCTCAATGGAAATATCGTGAAGGTAGTTTAGACCCTCGCAGATCCCCTTTATTATTTTGAAGCGCACATGCCAGTTGAGTCCAAAATAGTTTTCTGCAAGAGCAAAGATAAGTACTTGTCAAGTACAAATAATGTTCTGCAAAAGCAAAGATGTGTACTTGTGAAATACAAATAATTTTCTGCAAGAGCAAAGATAAGTATCTATATATTATGGTTTGTCCTAAGTCAAACTTTGTCCAATTCAACCAAGTTTGGAAGGAAAATACCAACATATGCAACACCAAACGAATGCAGTATGAAAAATAGTTGTAATTATACTAGTTTGGATTTGCCTCTGCGCTACTTTTTTACAAAGTTGACAGAATTTGACTTAGGAAAACCCCAAAAATAAGAATATTGTGAAACTGAGGAATACATTATATAGAATCACCAACAATCTAGCATACCAGAAAGAAGCTTGCAAAGGGTTCCTCTGGGCACGAACTCGAGGCAGACTGCCCTGTGTATCTTTAAAGCAGCTACTGGTTTTCCTTTGTATGTACTAAGTACTTCCTCCTCCTCATCACAGAAGCCCACTATTTGTGTGATATTTTCATGCTTGAGCTTCATGAGATGTCCAATTTCACTTTCAAACCGCCTCTCTTCAATCCCAGGCATCAAACGGAGCTTGTTCACAGCAATCTCTGTTCCATCTTTAAAGGCTGCCTGTTTAACAACTTGCACAAATCAGATCCGTGCTCAGTGCTCACTCATGAGAAAGAAGAACATGAATCGAGCATCTCTGCTAGCGTGCTTTCAAGGCGATAAGATAGTGTAAATGTTACATAAATAAACTGATGCAGAGGCCAGGGGGTATTTCCTTTTTTCAAAAGAAAAAAAGGAAAAAATGTTTACACATAAATGTTTAAGAAAGAGAGAGAAATAAAGAAATAAAGGTACACGAGAAACACTTCCAATTTACAAGCAAAAGCCACACATTTGCAAACAAGACCAAGAAAGTCAAAAGTGGCTAGTACTATCAGTATTTTGCAAAACAGATCGAGTGACTGTAAACATGTAGGGTGAAATTCAAGAGGAACAAGAAAACTCAGTTACCTTGTAAACTTCACCAAACGTACCACTGCTAAGTTTCGCATCCTCAGCGAAACCATTTGTTATTTCTTCTAACAATTTGAGCGATATCTTCTTTGGCTCATCAAATATACTCTGTGATTCTTTCTCCATGATATGGTTGATTGTGCGAAATTCCTGTCGGGCAAGACTACAGCATGTATTTTTCTTTACACAGAAATAGGAAGCCTTACAGATGTACTTTTAACTGGTAACTTCCGTGTCCTCTGCCACTCAACCTTTCTACCTTGTGTAACTACGAGCAAACAAAAAAACTGATCAACATAATGAGAAATATAGGGTTAAAGACAGACACAGTTCATACAAGAAAGATCTGTTTTTTTAATAACAAGGGTGAAGGACCCCGAAGCTGTATTAATATTGGGAGGTGGGATTACATTTTACATAAAGTCCATGAAAGATAAACAGTTACAGCAAAGACCTCTAAATTTACAGCAAGGACCCTGAACAGAGATTTGGAAACGCCATCAGGTGCCAAGACGAGCTCCATCGCCGGACCAGCCAGGGAAGAACCACTTGGCGAGGAGAAACTGCATGACGTCCGGTTGAAGCAGAAGATCATCCTTTTTGGCTGTAAGCTAGGAGGAAGAGAAGCCAGCGTCAGGCAGACGCTATGGCTGAGCAGGGCCGCTGTTTGGCCTGAAGCGGCGTGGCGGCGACAGACGCGGGAAGCCACTGGGGTTGAACTCCTGGGAAGAAGATCAGCTTCAGATCCCCACAACACAGATCGGGATTAAGATTCGAAGCCCAAATCCCCAACACCTCCATCACCACGATGGCAGAGTAAGAGGAGAGACTGCCAAATCAACCCGATTTGTGCTGAGAACGAGCTTATTCGGGGTGCTGCCGCTAGATCTAGACCCCGACCCAGCCGTCCACCATCGGAGGAAGAAGAAGTCCTCCAAGCGTCGCTCGAAGACACCCAGATGCAGCACCAGGGCATTACGCCAAACGCCATATAGGCAAACTCCAGAACAACTCTAAAACTAGACCTACCACTACGAGTATGTACAGGAGGAGTCCGGCCTCCCCTCCCCCATCCACTCCGGCCGCGAGGCCGCCGGAGGAGAGGGGGGCCGGGTCGGCACACGCGACTCTTAATAGAAAGATCTGGTGAGTTAATGCTACTCCGTATATGAAAAAAAAAGGTTATGAAGAAATGAACATCTCGTGGTATCTAAACACAACCCAATCTGAAACTTCCGAGGGCAGTTGTCAACATCACCGGAAGGAAAAAAGATTATGCGAAGGGATTTACCTCGAGCTTGTAGAACACGAGAAGTCCTGCAGTTTCATGCAGATCAGTCTGCTAGAGCCAGAAGGGAGAAGAATGAGCTGCTTGCCGCCCGCGGCAGACGAGAGTCCGATCTTGCTATAGTTTCGACTATTCCCCAATGGAACCTGAGTAGTGCAAGACTTCCTTTGTACTTGATGAGTCAACCCGGATCTGCTTGGCCAACCCTAAATGCTACCAGTGGCCGGGAAATCCATCTTGGCTCCCGGGTCTATATGATCTCGATACTTGAACCAACCAGAGCTGGACAGGTCGGTCGATGTTCTTGTATTCTCCATCGTATTTTGGTCGTGGAGCCGATTATGGTACAGTGTCGCAGGTGACTGTTGCTTCGCATTCATTGAGACGGCCCAGCTGCTGGATGGATAGGAACAAACGGATCCACTGCGACCTGGACTGACGTGCACCTATGTGGATCGTACCGTTGAGGCCCAAAGGCTCACGGGCTCGCAACACGCGTCTATTACAAGGGCATCGCCGTCGTTTGCGTTGGTCTAAATGGTCGAAATTGACCACGCGTCCGTTTGCGTCGGAGATGGCTCCAGCGGCACGACGCATTTTTTTCTCGATTTTCCAATTTTTATAACATGAAAACATAATTTACATAGTAAAAGAAAGGAAAATAAAAACCCTAAGAACGCGTGCGCTTACTCGTTCTCGTCGTCGTTGTCGATCACGACGAGCTCCGGTACCACCCACGGCCAGTTAGGAAGCGGTGGAAAATACGCTGGTGCTGCTGGTGGTGGTGGAGATGGAGGAGCCCAGGCCGGTGGTGGAGGTAGAGCAGCCCAGGCCGGTGGCAGGGTGGAGCAGCCCACCTCGGAGGTGGTGGTCCCCACGGGTTGTATGACGGAGGTGGAGGTGGCGGTTGAACCGGTGGTGTGGCCGAGTCCTGTAGCGCCAGTCGTATGGCTTCTTCCTCCGTGAGGCCCGGCGGCATGATGCCGGTGGCGTACCGGGGCAGCGACGGCTGCATCGGTCGGTCCACCTCGGAGACGAGGACGCGAGCCTCGCGATCTCGTCTTCCTTCATGTTGGTCGGGTACTCAAACTTCCGGCCCTCCGCCATGACCAACTACCATTCCTGGAAAATGCACGCGACTTAGTCGTCGCTGTCGTCCTTGGCCTCCTCGTTGTGGTACGCCAGCGCCTCGATGTAGTCCTCGTCGTCGTCGCCGTCGTCGTGGTCGTCCTGTGCAGGCATCGGCGCCTGCCGTGTTCGACGACGAGGTACCGATGGACGGTCAAAGGGGAAGTCCCTGTCGCCCAGGAAGCCCGCCCTCCTCCTCGGATCATTCTCAGACTCGAGATAGTTGCGCCAGCTGTCAGAGTCGATGGCGTAGGCGGGATCGGCGCGGAGGTCTGGCAGCAGGTACCGCCACCTTCGCCGGATCTTGGCTCTCCTATCTGGCTCGCGCGCAAGCACGGGGGGCACGGCACCCGGAGGTAGCTCAGCCGCCAGCCGCCAGGCATGTGCATGTCCCGCAGCCGGCGTACATCGTCCAATTTGCATGCATCAGACGCCCCACGTTGACGGGCAGCGACTCCGGCGACCAACAAGCAGGAAGTCGCTCGACTGAATCTTTTTGTGTCCCTGGGAGCATCTCCGCCGGCGGCCCGCAAATAGGCGCAGGCAGGGGCGCCGACACCTCCGTATGGGGGCGCCACCACTGCATCCTCTATTTGGAGATGCTGCTCCCACACCGGCGCCCTAGACCTGCGGCCCCGATATATTTAGAAAGTTAAATTCAAATTTCGAAAACGATATTCAAACAAAGTTTGAACGAAATTTGTACAAATTTAACGCGAATTCAATCTAAAAAACATCTAGCGGCACTGGGAGTCGAAGGCGGTGAAGTCCAGGTCATCGCCACTGGATGACTCGAAGGACCAGCTATCGACCTCGTCGGGCTTCTCCTCCTTCGGCGCCGCCAGCTCGGAAGGCCCGTGGAGGTCGACGAAGTTGACGCCGTGGTCCCTGGTGGACCACACTGCCGCCTGCCACGGGTCCAGCGTAATGTGCCGGTAGTCTTCATCGACGGAGCAGCCGACGATGAAGTTCGTGCCGGGGAATTCCCCCTCGTCGTCGTCGCCACTGAGGGCCGCCTGCGCCTCGGCCTCCTTCTCCCACCATTTCTTCTTCGCCGGCGGAAGTGGTGGCGAGGCCGCGGCGACCTCCTCCTTGACGCGGGGGCGGTGGCCCGACCCATCGTCCGACGGGCCGGAGCAGAGGACGCGTGCCTTGCCTCGTCGTGGATGACGACGCCTCCGGAAGGAGGCGCGGGCGCGGCCGAACGCGTGCGCGCAAAGGCAGATGACAATCCGGTGTGCGAGCTTCCGGACGTCGCGGTCCTCTCCGACAGCCTCTGCAGGGTCGGCACCCGCGGCGCCATGCACGCCGCCTGCGGGAAGTACAGCGGATCCCGTTGCCCACGGACGCGCGGACGGAAGCCGTACTGGCGGAGCGTGTCGTCGATGTCGCGGCCGTACCACCAGGCACGGCGGCCGACGGTGTTGAAGCGGCCGCCCGAGGGGTTGTCCGTCCTCGCGAGCTTGACGGCGCGCTCGTGTTCGAAACGTAGTGCCCAGTCCGGGCGGTCGAGAGCGTCGTCCGGCAGGCTCCTCTCCTCCGGTGTCATCCGGTTCCGCCGTTCCCTGGCAAGGGCCCGCGTCTGTGCTCCTGGCAGTGGCACGGCGAAGCCGCCGTTGGAGACGTGCCAGTCGTGTGGCAACTTGAACTGTACTGGCACGAGGATGCGGTGCATGTACAGTATGTCGGCCTCGTCGAGGCTAAGTTGCGTCGAGCGGAGCACGCTGCCGCCGGCCTGGTCATTGTGCACCATCATCGGCGGGGTGCGTGGGAGGTTTGCGTGGAGGTTGGACGGCGGGAAAAAGCGAGAAGTGTGCGCCGGTGGGGTTTTAAAGGAGGCGGCGAACGCAAGGCGCGTGTGTAAGGTACGTGGACGCTGCGTGGCCAGTCGCCGCCCTCACCGTTTGGGTTTCCGCGCGGGAGGCCATTAACACCGATGACCAACCTCCCTGCGTTGTTTCCGATGCGAGCCACCTCGTCCTCTCGCTGACAAGACGTCCCCACCCGCGAAAACCGTCATTCCGCGAGGCGCCGGCGCGCCGGATTCGCGCCCTTGGCGAAGGGGCCGGCACGGGGTTGCCGACGATTCTATTGTGCTCGAAAAATCACCGGCGTCGTTTGAAGCGCACCAATGCGAGTCTATTTTCGCTCCCGGCCCCCAAAACGCTATTGAGACTGCCGGTGAAGATGGTCGGACAAACAAAGTCGGGATGCTGATTGTGGCTGGTCGAAATTATCACATGACTAGTCATGTGTAGCTAATAGTGCTCCTGTTTAGGGTAGTCCTAGTTCTGCAGTTTCGCCGGGTGAAGGCTAAAATGCCGTTATGTGGTAGCATCAGCAACAAGCCAAGGATCTAAGGCATGGTGTCGTGTTTTGTAAACCTTGCAGCCCTTTAATTAATCAAGTTTGTGTAAGTTAGCTTTTTCTTTCGTTATTGCTTACTCCCCTCCCCTGGCACCCGTTGAACGAATAACCACAGTGTCCCAGATAATCTTGTTTTTGTGAGTCATTTGTTTTTGGACCAGATTTTTTCCAATTCTATTTTTGTGAGACAGGTCCTGCATTTTTTTTCCGAGAGGCATGCTTGACACGCGGAACCCGAACCCCGTCCACAACACCAGGCTGCATTCATACCACCTCACCTGTCCATCCAGCACCCTCCTCTACCTCAGGAATCCTCACAGGAGAGGCGCTTTCTCCCCACCCTCTCCCCATTTGCGCATCCACATTTGTACGCGAGCTCTGTCCATCCTCATCCACCGGGCTTGCTCCCGAGCACGAGTTCCTCAATCTGGATCCCATTACTCCACTCAAGGTAATCAGCAAACCACCCAACAGCACACACTCTGTACAGTTTTTCAGATATATGGCTATGGCTTGATCTAACTGCACATCATGTTTTTCGACACAGTCATGTCCGATGCTGCCAGTGACCCAGGTTCCAGAAGCAGCACGCATAGCGCCCAGGTTGAGCTGCCAGAAGACGATGCTAGCGACGGGTGCCATGGACAGTCTGGCGACCATGCACCCCAGTTCACCTCCCGGTCCGCCTCAGCGGCAGCTCGTCGACGGGATTTTGTTCACCGGCCGCGTCGCCTTTTCTTTAGCCTGCACCGACACTCTTGTCTCGACATCTGAGATCTGGGGAGCTTCGGCTCGGCGGCAACCCCCCATGTGTTAAACCTGGACCCGTGGTCTAGGCCGCCGCCATTGACTTGTACCGTGTGTCCATCAGTCGACCCAAAACCGTCCCCCGTTACGGACCACCGTCTTCTCTCCGTGCAACAATCATTAAACCATGCGGGACCCATCACTGCTACGTACGTCGCCGCACGCGTATTCTTCATTTGCTGGCGGCCGTAGAACCACTTTTCCTCCCTACAACCGCAATCTCCGTGCGGGAATTGTTGGTCCAGATAGCGGGACCATGTAAGCCCGGGAGCCAAAACTCCACTCCCCCAGTGGCCGATGTTTTCCAAGAGAAAAACCTAGTACAACCGGGTCGTACGGCTACCGTTCACCGGACCAACTCCTACGTCTGACACCTGGCAAAGCGAATTTCAAAGCAATCAAGCCATGGATCCACTATTCCCCCGTTACAAAATCCCTATCTCATGTCAGCTAATCTTTTTAAAACAGGCAAAAGACTTGCCATTTTCATTGATAAAGAAGTTTTAAGAGGTTTTACAAAACCAACGCTCCACCATAGTCAAGCGCTCCAAATAAACACTCTCGCTGCATAATATTACAAAGCGTTTTAGCACCGGCACGACTCCACACAGTCGCTTCCTCCCTAATTTATGTGATGACCATATTGGCGGTAGAGGAAAGATTCCTGAAAATTCTAGCATTATGCTCCTTCCAAATCTCCCAAGACACCAACATAGCTAGGGAAGCCAACCCTCTTTTCCCATCTCCCTTCTTGATAATGGCCTTGATCCACCATTCTTCAACATCCACCATAGAGTAAAATGCACCAATGGTCACTGTAATTGTCGGAGCTGCTCGGTACGGTCACCGTACTGCTGGAATACGCCGCGGAGGTCACTCAACTTGTCATAGCTGATTTTTACGGTCACTGGTGTTGTACGCGCGCGTGTATTTGGCAGCTTGGACGTGCAGGTCACTGAACTTGTCCATGAATTGAATCAAAGATAACTACGTCGGCTGGCCGTCGTGCAGAAGACAAAAAGTGTAGGGGCGAAATTGCAAAACAACACATGGGGACAGAAATGCAAAGGCCAATCCCCATCGCGTTGACCCGCCCCCATTCTCCACCCGCCGCGTCGACCCCGTAGTCCACCCCGCACTCCCCCCAGTTCTTCCTCCACCCGCCGCCGGCGAAAATCCTGCTCCTCCTCTTCGAATCGTCCACCTCCTCATCGGTTCGTGGGCACCGTCGGCCGATTCGGCCACGGCGGCCGCCGATTCGTCGCCCACAGCAGCCCGCCGGCCGAATCGACCCCACAGCAGCCCGCCGGCCGATTCAACACCACAGCAGCCCGTCGGCCGATTCGTCCCCCACAGCAGCCCGCCGGCCGATTCGACCCCACAGCAGCCCGCCGGCACAACCTCTCCGATTCGTCGCCACAGAAGACCGGCGGCACATCCTCTCCTTCGTCGCCACAGAAGCCCGTCGGCACGTTGAAAGGATCGTATGCCGCACCTAGAGGGGGGGTGGATAGGTGCTAACCAATTTTTAGTTCTTTTTCAATTTAGGCTTGACACAAAGGTAAATTCTCTAGATATGCAACTAAGTGAATTTACCTATATGACAAGGTTACCAACTAAGCAAGATATAGCTACGCAATATATATGAGATAGAATAGGATAGAGGTAACCGAGAGTGGAGCACGCGATGATACGGAGATGATTCCCGTAGTTCCCTTCCTTTGCAAAAAGGTACGTCTATGTTTGGAGGAGTGTGGTTGCTACGAAAGCCAAACCAACAGCCACGAAGGCTTCACTCAGATCTCCTGTGAGCAACGCCACGAAGGCCTAGCCCACTTCCACTAAGGGATTTCCTCGAGGCGGAAACCGGGCCTTTACAAGGTTCTTGGGGCACACATCCACAACCAAATTGGAGCTCTCAAATCTGTAACAACACAACAATCAACAACAATACATCAACACAAAACAACTAGGGATCCAAAGAGGAACACTAGCAAGAGAGCCCTCAAACAAATGAGGGGGAAATGTAAATCGCTTCGGTGAGGATGTTGATCGGTGTCTTCTCCTTCGAATCTCCAAAGATCAAGAGCTTTGGTTGGGGGAGGAAGGAGATCTTGCAAATCTTGAGTTCTTGAGGTGGCTCTAATGGTGATGAGGCTTGGCAGAATTTTGGTCAATGATTGAGCAAGGAGCAAGGTAGAAGAAGGGGGTATAAATACCCCCCTCCAAAAATCCAGCCGTTGGAGACTTTGGGGGCCGGATAATCCGGCCTAAGTTGGGGCCGGATAATCCGCCCCCACCAAAAATCCGGCCCTGGGAAAATCCGGCCAAATGTCCGGCCAAAAGTCCGGCCCATGTCCAGAGCTGCATCGCCTCAGGTCCTTAGCCGATTTGGGGGGTGACATAGGCATCCCCAATGGGCCTGCCGAAGATGGTACCCGGGGTTTACTGAAGGCCCACGACTCGAAGGATAAGAAGAATCGGAAGCCCAAGTTACTATTAAGGAAAGCTAGAGTTGTATTAGGAAATAATACTTGTAATCTTGCGGGGTGAGTTGGAAACCCTCCCGGACTCTGTAACTTGTGTATTACGAATCCCTTGGCTCCGCCTCCTATATAAGGGGGAGTTGAGGGACAAAGAAAGCATCGATTCATTGTCTCACGAAACCCTACTTTTCATATCGTCGAGCACTTTTCGGCTGAAACCTTCGAGATCTACTTGCCCTCTACTTCCGACTAAAACCCTAGTCTACAACTTGTAGGCATTGATAAGTTAATCCCTTGTCAATTGGCGCCGTCTGTGGGAATTAGAGGCGTCAAGGATCTGATCTCGATGGCACGTTCAAGATCGTCGACTTCGTCAACAGCAAGCAACGCAATGGATAGAGGTAAACAGATCGAAACTGATCTAGTCGATTTTGTTCCTCACCCGCCCTCCCGTTTGGATGCATATGCGTATCTGGAGGAGCCTATGGAGATGACGTTCGGAAGGTTCCACTTTCGAGTCGAGAAAGAAGGAGCGTATCGTCTCGAAATTCCGATCTCGTCGGGATTGTCAGCGGTCGATCCCGATTTTTCAAGTTCTACATCATCGATCGAGTCAGGCGACGAGGAGACTTCATCGCCACGCTTCATCAACACCAAGGCAAGCGAAAAACTCGCCAAGATCTTCAGCGACATGTCCTTCGAGTCATCTACGGACTCCGATATAAGCGATGACTCAAGCAACATCGACAGCTTCAACTTCATCGACAGATCCACTACTGTTGGAGAGGTCTTCACCAATCTCTATGATGGTGTCACCAAACCCAACAAGGTTCAGTATCCAAAATATCATCAGATTTATGCCATCAGAGAACCAAGTCGCGATCAGGAGGAGACATCAGAGGCTTTCGATGATTTGGGAAATCCATATGTCGATCCCTCTGACCTTAGGCGAGGTTTAGGCAATAAATATGTCGGGCCTACACCACATGTCAGGGTTCAACTTCCAGAAGAAGCATGGGATAGAGCCGCAAGAGCTATGGATGGTTCAGAACCAATGACTACAACTGCTACGGCGGAAGAATTACAAGCGTACCAATATAGACTCGCCCGCGTGGGAAGAGAATTGGAAAAACAGACAGCTGCTCTGAATCGAAGAAGGGAAGCAGCTTCCGCGTCAAGCAAGCGAAGGGCGGAGTTAAGTCGACATTCAGGAACTTCGGGAGATAGTCACAGAGAAGCTCGAAACAGAGCAAGATCTCGGCTGCAAAACATACCTGAGGCTGATAGGGAGAATTTGGTTCAAAACCTCGATATGTCCTTTATGTCGATAGACACGAGAGGGAACATCATCCCTAAGACACCAGAAGCTGGATACATGGCGACGCAAGCGTTCATCCTCGCATCCAAGCCACCTCCCGGAGATCCAAGAGAAGCATTGTACAATATGGCCATGGCAGGAGTTGGGGCCATGGGAACGGCGTTCGTAACAACGCCTCCCGAAGGCTCAGCAAGGCAAAATAGTCCACGACCTACTGCAGCAGCACCAGGTCCCGAAAGAACAAGTGGAGCAAGAGACACAACAGCGCAAGCACGGGTGGACAGAGCATGACAAAATAGAAGGGAACATTGGCAGTCCCCAGAGATAGAGGACGATGATATGTGTGGGCTGCCGTGCTTTACAAGGAGGGTCCGGAAAACTCGAGTCCCTTAAGGGTTTAAATTACCCGATAACTTCAAAAAATTCGATGGCCTGCAAGATCCAGAGGATTGGCTAGTCGATTATCTCGAGACAGTGAAGCTGATAGGAGGAACCAGAGCAACAACCATGCAAAGCATCCAAGTACATCTAAGTGGAGCCGCGCGATCTTGGATAAAGAAGCTTCCTTCGGGTTCCATCGACAGCTGGGATAGTTTCGAGGATGTGTTCGTAAAAAACTTTTGATCCACCTGCAAAAAACCCGCATCATTAGAAGAGTTGAGAGCGTGTCGACAAAAGCAGGATGAGTCAATGAGAAAGTACATCCAAAGGTGGAACATCATTAAAAACTCGGCAGAGAACATATCTGACGAGAGAGCGATAGATGCGTTCGTAGCAGGAATCCGACGAGGAGATTTTGTCGAAGACTTGGGAAGAACTAACCCAAAAACAGTATCAGCATTGATGGAGATAGCAAACAGATGGGCAGATGGAGAATATGCGGTTCACGATAAGCGGCATAGGTCGCCTGAAGAGGACCACAGTCGAAATTTCCAAAATAGACGACGATTTCCTCGGCAGTACTCGAGCTACGACGCTCCTGGCCAAATATCAGCTGGTTTTCGAGGAAACAATGGAGGAGGCAATAGAGATGACTATCCAAGGAGCAGCGAGCAGCGAGGCGACAATAGAGATGACTCCCGAAATAACAGGCAAAATAGTGGACCAAGGTTCCAGAGGCCTTTCGTGTCTCCCGAGGATATGATGAACGGGCCGTGTCAGATGCATTTCTATCTCGATAGCAATGGGAAGAGACAGTCAGGACATCTGCAGAAGGACTATTGAAATTTCCAGGCAATGCTAAGGTTCGCAGGGCAAGCCAATACTCATGCGACAAATAGAAACCCTCAGGGGCCCAGGAGTAAGATCCACTTGCCACCTCCTCCCGCAATCCACTACAAGAAAAGTTCTGATAGACAACGTCCCAAAATCGTCCGCTAAGGGGTATTTTTCGTCGCCTATGGGCCTAACCCGACGATATGGGTTTGATGGCGTGTAACTCACACGTTCATTGGGAACCCCAAGAGGAAGGTATGATGCGCACAGCAGCAAGTTTTCCCTCAGAAAGAAACCAAGGTTTATCGAACCAGGAGGAGCCAAGAAGCACGTTGAAGGTTGATGGCGGCGGGATGTAGTGCGGCGCAACACCAGGGATTCCGGCGCCAACGTGGAACCTGCACAACACAACCAAAGTACTTTGCCCCAACGAAACAGTGAGGTTGTCAATCTGTTGACCGCCAAAACCCACCGGCGGGCAGCGGCTTGTCAACACTGTAGAGCCGGGAAGAGCCTAGAGCTGCGGCTGGCTGAGACCCCTCCGAGCGACGGCCCGCAATGCTCTTCTGGTCACACGCGGCGATGCGAAGTGCAAGGGCGTGCCACCTGACCTATACCTGGTCAGGAAGGTGATGGGGATGCCTCGCTTAGTTTCCTGCATGGCATACACGTAAACATTAAATAGAGCCTCGATCGGCTCTCAGGTTATCCTGTGAATCGGCTCAAAGAGCCGATCCACCCATGATTCGTACGGGGTGCACGAATATATGGTGATCCTGCTTGATCAAGATAAAGCTAATGAGATCTACGACGATTTAGGGTTTTCACCGCATAATCGGATTATCCTACTCCAGGTTGGGCCTCGCGGCCACGCACGGTGATCGTAAGCCGATCCTAAACAAGGCCTAAAAACCAACATAAAGTTGATCCTCGGAACATCCTGTTTAGGACTTGCGAACGCCACCCTACGTGCCGCTGGATCCTCCACCCCTTTGTAAGGCCTAACTATTGCAGATATTAAACTAATCCTTGCAGAACAAGGAGCAATCGTAATGGATCAGATCTACTAAATAATGATCAAGCGGGGTGCCGCCCCCACACCTAAGACAGATGTGAGGGCGGCTAGACATGCAAGGGTTGCACTACGTAAGCATGTTATACGAAGAGCTATGCTAACCCTAACACATCTATGATAACTACGTTGCTCGCCATCAAAGACGCTTCAGTACGAGCAACGCATGAACAACGTGGAGCTTGTGCTGCCTAGATCGCAAGATGCGATCTAGGCGCATGTCGCTACCCGGTAGAAACCCTCGAGACGAAGGAGTTGGCGATGCGCCGAGATTGGTTTGTTTTGGGTTGAACGTGAGTTGTTGTTTATTCCAGAAACCCTAGATACATATTTATAGTCCAGGGGACTTTCTAATTCAGACGTGCAACTAACCGTGCACGAGTAAAACTCTAACTTCTAACTTAAGATACGATCTAATAAATTACAGATAAATGGGCAATCTAGCCCAACTTCGCATATAAGGCCGATCTTCGTATTCTCTCCATATATAACCTTCAAGCTTATCTTGATCGTGGCCCACCTCCAACTTGGTCGAATTCTGGTGATAACACATGCCCCCCTGGTTTTGGAAATGATATTTCCAAAATCATTATCTTTCGTCGGGTCATGTCGTAGCAGAGCAGAACCATTGCAGCATTTTTCGTCATGATGCCCTGACTTCTCAACTGTTCCGCGTGATTTGACCGTTGTCTTTGGGCGCTGCCTCCTCGAAAACTGCTGTGGCATTGAATTTTTTCACCATAGCTCCCTTTTATTTAACTGCTCTGAGCAGTTCGCCACTTCATCATCCTGCTCTGCTCTGGCCATCGGCACCAAAAACCCCCAATCTCCCACAGCCATGTCTTCCTCTTCTTCCTCTTCCTCGTCGGTCTTCCACGACTCCTCCTCCGAGCTTTCCTACGGGTCCTCCTCCTCCCGCGAGACGCCGCCGGACATCCGCGCCCCAGAAGCATGGGACCTGGAGGACCACGCCTCCTCCATCTGGTCCGAAGACGACCAGTCCCTGACCAGCGGGGACGAAGATCTTCAGTTCCTTGCCGTCGGGGAACTGGAGTCGGAAAGCGAGGACGACCAATTCCCCTGGGACGGCTGCCCCACCTCTGAAGAAGAGGAAGAGGAAGACGACGACGACGACGACTCCCTCGAGGGGTACCCGCCAGCGAAACGCCTCCGCATGTGGTGGGACGACGACAGCAACGACGATGAAGACGAAGATGAAGCTCCCGTAGAGGGCTATGGGAGCAGCGACGAAGACCCCATCGGCAGCAGTGCCGATGAGAGTTCCGAGGATGACGACGAAGGAAGCGATGGCCCGTAGATTAGGATCTACTAGTATAGGCCTAGCAGTAGTAGATTGGTCAATAGACCCTTCTTTTGTTCTTCCTTCCTAAGAAATCAGCTCTTTCTTTGTAAGAAATCCCCTTAAGTAATTTCGCTCCCTTGCCGATTGTCGAATGGAGTTGTCGTACAGGGAGCCGATAGCAGAACATCGGCTCATATTGCTGTCTGAGGCCAAGCTGTTGTATAAACAGGCCTAAGTCTCGTCCAAACCATTAGACTGAATCCCTCAGCAATTATTAGGAGATTCGTCTCTTGTATCCCGATTTCTGGCCTTGCTAATCTAAACTTATTTCGCTAAAGTCGATATCAGCGTATCGGCTTTGTTTTCTGAAGTCGATGCCCGTGCATCGGCTGTACTTGCATACTGTTAATCTCCATACGTTTTCTCAAGTCGATGCCTGTGCATCGGCTGTGATTTTATATATATTTTTTTTTACTGGCCGATTCTGAAATCGGCCCCCACATCTTACTGTCCATCATCCCACATGCTTGGGAAATATTTCTTGAGGTGTTGACCATTAACAGCCACTGGGAACTTTTCGCCGCTCAACTCCTCCAGCATGTATGCATTACCCTTCAAGGCCTGGACAACTTTGTACGGACCGTGCCAATTAGGAGACCATTTGCCAGATGCCTTATCCCTGGTTCCCAATGGCAACACAGCTTCCCACACAAGATCACCAACTTGGAACTCCTTTGGCCTAACCTTTTTGTTGTAAGCACGAGCCACCCTGGCTTTGTTCTCCTTAATCTTCTCCAACGACCAAAGCCTGAGTTCCGTTGCGTCCTCAATAGTGTCGCTCATCAAAGCTGCATATTCTTCAGCTGTCAGATCATTCTGAAACGTGACACGTCTTGATCCAGCCGTAATTTCCCAAGGCAATACGGCTTCCTGCCCATAGACAAGCTGGTACGGCGAAGTCTTTATAGCTGCATGGCACGACATGCGATAGGCCCATAATGCTTCTGATAACTTCTCATGCCAATCCCGAGGGTTCTCGTCAATTTTTCTCTTGATCAGCTTGATCAGACTTTGATTGGACGCCTCGGCCTGTCCGTTAGCTTGAGCATAGTACGGGGATGATCGGATCAGTTTAATCCCTAAGTCATCACAGAACTTCCTGAATTCTTTAGAAGTAAAGACCGAACCTCCATCGGTCGTGATAGTTTGGGGAATCCCAAACCTATGAATGACGTGTTCTTTCACAAACTTGATCACATCCTCTGATTTCACCTTTTTCATAGGGACGGCTTCCACCCACTTGGTGAAGTAATCTGTGATAACCAAAATCCATTCATGTTTTTTACTTGACGCCGGATGGATTTTGCCGATCATATCCATGCCCCACCCCCGAAACGGCCAAGGCTTGATGATGGGGTTCATCGCTGATGCTGGCACCATCTGAATCTTTCCAAATATCTGACACGCTTGGCACCCCTTGTAATAATTGAAGCAATCTTCAAGCATAGTTGGCCAATAAAACCCTGATCGCCTGATCAACCACTTCATCTTATGAGCCGACTGATGCGTTCCACAGGCGCCTTCATGCACCTCATGTAAGAGCCGATTAGACTCAGTCGGTCCTAGGCATTTGAGCAGCAACCCTTCCAATGTCCTGTAGAACATGTCGTCTCCTATAAGGACATACTTCATGGCTTTGTATCTTACCCGTTTAGGTGCCCCCCGAGCCGAATCTTTTAAATAATCGAAGATCTCGGCTCTCCAATCATTCTCTGTTCCAGGAATTGTATCTGAACTTCCGATCCGTCGGCTATATCTATGTAGCCTGACGCCATTTGTGCGAGATTGTTGGCATCGGTATTTTGGGATCTCGGGATCCAATTAAAGTTGATGTACCGAAACTGTGTCATCAACTCATGGCATTCCACCCAATATGGGAAAAGCGATTCACTTTCGCAATTATATTCATCCGTGAGCTGGTTAATCACCAACTTTGAGTCTCCAAAGAGCTCTACAGCTTCCGCTCCAGCTTCCAATAGCAATTCCATTCCCTTACGTATTGCCTCATACTCTGCTACGTTGTTGGTGCAAGGGGTAGATAATCTGATGGAGAAGGAGTATTCTGCCCCCCGAGGCGACACGAGCAGAATGCCGATGCCACAACCACCGTCACAAACCGATCCATCGAAGAACATAGCCCATGCACGTATGGATAGTGCTGCTATATTGGTACGGATCCGTTCAGCGATGAGATCGGCCAACGCTTGGCCCTTGACTGCCTTCGCAGGCTGGTACCGGAGATCAAATTCTGACAGCGCAAGCATCCATTTACCGAGTCGGCCTTTCAAAACGGGGGCCGACAACATGTGCTTGACGACGTCTGATTTACAGATGACGATGATCTCTGCCGTCAGAAGGATGTGATGAAGCTTGGTGCAGGTAAAGAACAGGCAGAGGCAAAGTTTCTCAACCTCAGGATATCTTGTCTCCGCGTCCAGAATCCTTCGCTGAGGTAGAAAACGACTCTCTCAACGCCATCGTAAAGTTGCACCACCACCGAAGCAATGGACGTGTCGCCCATCGATGTGTATATGTAGAATGGCCTCGTCTTGGTGGGGCGGAACTAGTACAGGCGGCGTCGTCAGATATCGCTTAATTTCATCAAACGCCTGTTGCTGTTCTGCCCCCCAGTGAAACTCGTCGTCAGATTTAGTCTTCACCAGCGCCATGAACGGCTCGATTCGTCCTGACAGATTAGAGATGAACCGCCGGACGAAATTGATCTTGCCGATGAGGCGTTGGAGCTCCTTTTTCGTGGTTGGCGGCTGCATGGTACGCACCGCCTCCTGACTTTTCAGGCCGATCTCAATTCCCCTTTCATGGACCAGAAAACCTAGGAATTGACCAGCCGTCACGCCAAAGGCACACTTCTTCGGATTCATTCTCAGCCCGAATTTCCGAGTTCGGTCTAGGACGCGCCGTAGATCGTCCAAATGCCCCTCCATGGAGACCGATTTGACCACCACGTCGTCGATATAGATCTCCACCAACTTGCCGATCAGATCATGAAATATATAATTCATGGCTCGTTGGTATGTTGCACCAGCATTCTTCAATCCAAAGGTCATGACCACATACTCGAACAAGCCCACTGCCCCTGGTACTCTGAATGCGGTCTTGTGTATATCTTCCGGAGCCATGAAAATCTGGTTATAACCGGCGTTGCCATCCATGAAACTCAACACCTTGTGGCCAGCAGCGGCGTTTATCAATGTTTCTGCCACGGGCATTGGATATTCGTCCTTTGGGGTGGCTCTGTTAAGATCTCGGAAATCGATGGCCACGCGCCATCGGCCGTCCTTCTTCTCCACCGGAACGATACTGGAGATCCACTCAGCATACCTGCATGGCCTGATGAATCCAGCGGGCAACATTTTCTCGATCTCCTTCTTGACTTCTTCCAGGATTTCGGTCCTCATCTGACGTGCTCGTTGTTGGAACGGCCGAAATCCTTTCTTAAGGGGGAGCCGATGCTCAATGATGCTCCTGTCCAACCCAGGCATCTCCGTGTAATCCCATGCAAAACAATCTGGGTATCCCTTCAACAGGGCTATCATCTGTCCCCTGAGCTGTGGATCTAACTTCTTGCTGATAAAAGTAGGTCGAGGCTTATCCCCAGGACCGATGTCGACTTCTTCTAGCTCATCAGCTGATGTAAATCCGTACCCTAGCTTTCCGTCACCTGTGAGGTCGACGCCACATACTGGGAGAGCAGGTGATACGGATACTACGGGCCGATCACTAGCATCGGCTTCTACCTTGATCATCACCAAGATGTTTTGGCGGTGTCGGGGCCGATCACATGGAGCAGCCTCTTCCTTATCTTTGCCACGAGAGCAGTTGCCCTCGTCTTTACCTCCATCAAGGGGGTGCCCCAGTTCTATCATGTTGATGTTGAACGAGTGCCCTGGTTGGCACCTCCCAGGGTAAGTACCGTTAGTCCTGTCAACGGCACGCGACGGTGAATTAGGCACTCCTGGTGCCGCCGATGTGCACGACAACGGCAGACGGGGCTGGAGTGGCACCTTTCCTCGATAGGTCCCGAGGGCTGGCTCTAATAGAGAGTGCCGATTCTTCATGACCTCCTTGATCATCCGAACGGCAACATGCTCCAAAGTATTCACCAGGCTCTCGGAATGGAGATGCAACGAGTGAGCCACCATGCCACCAATCTCCTGGCGCACGGCCCTGGTACATTTCTCTGACGGGACAGATAGATCCACTTCATCGAGTGCGCCTTCCGGTGAGAACCCCTTCCACCTGACGCCATGCGAACGGGTTCTGTGATATGAGCCGATGAGGTCGGCTTCGAGGGTGGCCTTGATCTCGTCATATCTCTTCTTGAGCTCGTCAGGCAGCTCCTCGTAGGTGACTGGCGTGCCGTCCGCCATCTCAGATGTAGATGGCGATGTGGTTGATGTAGATGATGGTCCCACCGGGCGTGCCAGAATGTGTTGACCGCCAAAACCCACCGGCGGGCAGCGGCTTGTCAACACTGTAGAGCCGGGAAGAGCCTAGAGCTGCGGCTGGCTGAGACCCCTCCGAGCGACGGCCCGCAATGCTCTTCTGGTCACACGCGGCGATGCGAAGTGCAAGGGCGTGCCACCTGACCTATACCTGGTCAGGAAGGTGATGGGGATGCCTCGCTTAGTTTCCTGCATGGCATACACGTAAACATTAAATAGAGCCTCGATCGGCTCTCAGGTTATCCTGTGAATCGGCTCAAAGAGCCGATCCACCCATGATTCGTACGGGGTGCACGAATATATGGTGATCCTGCTTGATCAAGATAAAGCTAATGAGATCTACGACGATTTAGGGTTTTCACCGCATAATCGGATCATCCTACTCCAGGTTGGGCCTCGCGGCCACGCACGGTGATCGTAAGCCGATCCTAAACAAGGCCTAAAAACCAACATAAAGTTGATCCTCGGAACATCCTGTTTAGGACTTGCGAACGCCACCCTACGTGCCGCTGGATCCTCCACCCCTTTGTAAGGCCTAACTATTGCAGATATTAAACTAATCCTTGCAGAACAAGGAGCAATCGTAACGGATCAGATCTACTAAATAATGATCAAGCGGGGTGCCGCCCCCACACCTAAGACAGATGTGAGGGCGGCTAGACATGCAAGGGTTGCACTACGTAAGCATGTTATACGAAGAGCTATGCTAACCCTAACACATCTATGATAACTACGTTGCTCGCCATCAAAGACGCTTCAGTACGAGCAACGCATGAACAACGTGGAGCTTGTGCTGCCTAGATCGCAAGATGCGATCTAGGCAGCATGTCGCTTACCTGGTAGAAACCCTCGAGACGAAGGAGTTGGCGATGCGCCGAGATTGGTTTGTTTTGGGTTGAACGTGAGTTGTTGTTTATTCCAGAAACCCTAGATACATATTTATAGTCCAGGGGACTTTCTAATTCAGACGTGCAACTAACCGTGCACGAGTAAAACTCTAACTTCTAACTTAAGATACGATCTAATAAATTACAGATAAATGGGCAATCTAGCCCAACTTCGCATATAAGGCCGATCTTCGTATTCTCTCCATATATAACCTTCAAGCTTATCTTGATCGTGGCCCACCTCCAACTTGGTCGAATTCTGGTGATAACACAATCTCACCGGCTTGCTGTAACAAAGGATTAACCGTATTGTGTGGAAGATGATTGTTTGCAGAAAACAGTAGAACAAGTATTGCAGTAGATTGTATTTCAGTAAGAGAATTGGACCGGGGTCCACAGTTCACTAGAGGTGTCTCTCCCATAAGATAAACAGCATGTTGGGTGAACAAATTACAGTTGAGCAATTGACAAATAAAGAGGGCATGACCATGCACATACATATCATGATGAGTATAGTGAGATTTAATTGGGCATTACGACAAAGTACATAGACCGCCATCCAACTGCATCTATGCCTAAAAAGTCCACCTTCAGGTTATCATCCGAACCCCCTCCAGTATTAAGTTGCAAAGCAACAGACAATTGCATTAAATATGGTGCGTAATGTAATCAACAACTACATCCTTAGACATAGCATCAATGTTTTATCCCTAGTGGCAACAGCACAACACAACCTTAGAACTTTCTGTCACTGTCCCAGGTGTCAATGCAGGCATGAACCCACTATCGAGCATAAGTACTCCCTCTTGGAGTTACAAGCATCTACTTGGCCAGAGCATCTACTAGTAACGGAGAGCATGCAAGATCATAAACAACACGTAGATATAACTTTGATAATCAACATAACAAGTATTCTCTATTCATCGGATCCCAACAAACGCAACATATAGAATTACAGATAGATGATCTTGATCATGTTAGGCAGCTCACAAGATCCGACAATGATAGCACAATGGGGAGAAGACAACCATCTAGCTACTGCTATGGACCCATAGTCCAGGGGTAGACTACTCACTCATCACTCCGGAGGCGACCATGGCGGCATAGAGTCCTCCGGGAGATGATTCCCCTCTCCGGCAGGGTGCCGGAGGCGATCTCCTGGATCCCCCGAGATGGGATCGGCGTTGGCGGCGTCTCTGGAAGGTTTTCCGTATCGTGGCTCTCGGTACTGGGGGTTTCGTCACAGAGGCTTTAAGTAGGCGGAAGGGTAAGT
This sequence comes from Lolium perenne, assembly GCF_019359855.2. Taxonomy (NCBI): domain Eukaryota; kingdom Viridiplantae; phylum Streptophyta; class Magnoliopsida; order Poales; family Poaceae; genus Lolium; species Lolium perenne. The sequence continues at coordinate 21,238,915 of NC_067244.2, read as the reverse complement.
CAAGAGGCGGCACGGGGGGCCCAAACCATAGGCCGGCGCGGCCAGGGGTGGGGCCGCGCCGCCCTAGGGTTTGGCCACCCCGTGGCCCCTCTTCGTTTCATCTTCGGACTTCTGGAAGCTTCGTGGAAAAATAGGCCCCTGGGCGTTGATTTCGTCCAATTCCGAGAATATTTCCTTACTAGGATTTCTGAAACCAAAAACAGCAGAAAACAAAGAATCGGCACTTCGGCATCTTGTTAATAGGTTAGTTCCGTAAAATGCACGAATATGACATAAAGTGTGCATAAAACATGTAGATAACATCAATAATGTGGCATGGAACATAAGAAATTATCGATACGTCGGAGACGTATCAGCATCCCCAAGCTTAGTTCTGCTCGTCCCGAGCAGGTAAAACGATAACACAGATAATTTCTGGAGTGACATGCCATCATAATCTTGATCATACTATTTGTAAAGCATATGTAGTGAATGCAGCAATCAAAACAATGTATATGACATGAGTAAACAAGTGAATCATAAAGCAAAGACTTTTCATGAATAGCACTTCAAGACAAGCATCAATTAAGTCTTGCATAAGAGTTAACTCATAAAGCAATAATTCAAAGTAAAAGCATTGAAGCAACACAAAAGAAGATTAAGTTTCAGCGGTTGCTTTCAACTTGTAACATGTATATCTCATGGATATTGTCAACATAGAGTAATATAATAAGTGCAATAAGCAAGTATGTAGGAATCAATGCACAGTTCACACAAGTGTTTGCTTCTTGAGGTGGAGAGAAATAGGTGAACTGACTCAACATTGAAAGTAAAAGAATGGTCCTCCATAGAGGAAAAGCATCGATTGCTATATTTGTGCTAGAGCTTTGATTTTGAAAACATGAAACAATTTTGTCAACGGTAGTAATAAAGCATATGTATCATGTAAATTATATCTTACAAGTTGCAAGCCTCATGCATAGTGCACTAATAGTGCCCGCACCTTGTCCTAATTAGCTTGGACTACCGGATCATCACAATGCACTATTTTAACCAAGTGTCACAAAGGGGTACCTCTATGCCGCCTGTACAAAGGTCTAAGGAGAAAGCTCGCATTGGATTTCTCGCTATTGATTATTCTTCAACTTAGACATCCATACCGGGACAACATAGACAACAGATAATGGACTCCTCTTTTATGCATAAGCATGTAACAACAATTAATAATTTTCTCATTTGAGATTGAGGATATATGTCCAAAACTGAAACTTCCACCATGGATCATAGCTTTAGTTAGCGGCCCAATGTTCTTCTCTAACATTATGCATGCTTAACCATAAGGTGGTAGATCTCTCTTACTTCAGACAAGACGGACATGCATAGCAACTCACATGAAATTCAACAATGAATAGTTGATGGCGTCCCCAGTGAACATGGTTATCGCACAACAAGCAACTTAATAAGAGATAAAGTGCATAATTACATATTCAATACCACAATAGTTTTTAAGCTATTTGACCCATGAGCTATATATTGCAAAGGTGAATGATGGAATTTTAAAGGTAGCACTCAAGCAATTTACTTTGGAATGGCGGAAAATACCATGTAGTAGGTAGGTATGGTGGACACAAATGGCATAGTGGTTGGCTCAAGTATTTTGGATGCATGAGAAGTATTCCCTCTCGATACAAGGTTTAGGCTAGCAAGGCTTATTTGAAACAAACACAAGGATGAACCGGTGCAGCAAAACTCACATAAAAGACATATTGAAAACATTATAAGACTCTACACCGTCTTCCTTGTTGTTCAAACTCAATACTAGAAATTATCTAGACCTCAGAGAAACCAAATATGCAAACCAATTTTTAGCATGCTCTATGTATTTCTTCATTAATGGGTGCAAAGCATATGATGCAAGAGCTTAATCATGAGCACAACAATTGCCAAGTATCACATTACCCAAGACATTAATAGCAATTACTACATGTATCATTTTCCAATTCCAACCATATAACAATTTAACGAAGGAGAAACTTCGCCATGAATACTATGAGTAGAAACCAAGGACATACTTGTCCATATGCTACAGCGGAGCGTGTCTCTCTCCCATAAAGTGAATGCTAGGATCCATTTTATTCAAACAAAACAAAAAACAAAAACAAACCGACGCTCCAAGCAAAGCACATAAGATGTGATGGAATAAAAATATAGTTTCAGGGGAGGAACCTGATAATGTTGTCGATGAAGAAGGGGATGCCTTGGGCATCCCCAAGCTTAGACGCTTGATTCTTCTTAATATATGCAGGGGTGAACCACCGGGGCATCCCCAAGCTTAGAGCTTTCACTCTCCTTGATCATGTTGCATCATACTCCTCTCTTGATCCTTGAAAACTTCCTCCACACCAAACTCGAAACAACTCATTAGAGGGTTAGTGCACAATAAAAATTAACATATTCAGAGGTGACACAATCATTCTTAACACTTCTGGACATTGCATAATGCTACTGGACATTAGTGGATCGAAGAAATTCATCCAACATAGCAAAAGAGGCAATGCGAAATAAAAGGCAGAATCTGTCAAAACAGAACAGTTCGTATTGACGAATTTTAAAATGGCACCAGACTTGCTCAAATGAAAATGCTCAAATTGAATGAAAGTTGCGTACATATCTGAGGATCATGCACGTAAATTGGCTTAATTTTCTGAGCTACCTACAGGGAGGTGGACCCAGATTCGTGACAGCAAAGAAATCTGGAACTGCGCAGTAATCCAAATCTAGTACTTACTTTTCTATCAACGGCTTAACTTGGCACAACAAAACACAAAACTAAGATAAGGAGAGGTTGCTACAGTAGTAAACAACTTCCAAGACACAAAATAAAAGCAAAGTACTGTAGCAAAATAACACTTGGGTTATCTCCCAAGAAGTTCTTTCTTTATAGCCATTAAGATGGGCTCAGCAGTTTTAATGATGCACTTGCAAGAAATAGTATTTGAAGCAAAAGAGAGCATCAAGAGGCAAATTCAAAACACATTTAAGTCTAACATGCTTCCTATGAAAAGGAATCTTGTACACAAATAAATTCATGAAGAGCAAAATGACAAGATCAGGAAGATAAAACAAGTGTAGCTTCAAAAATTTCAGCACATAGAGAGGCATTTTAGTAACATGAAAATTTCTACAACCATATTTTCCTCTCTCATAATAATTTTCAGAGGCATCATGAACAAACTCAACAATATAAGTATCACATAAAGCATTCTTATTCACATGCATAAAAGTATCATTACTCTCCACATAAGCATAATCAATTTTATTAGTTGTAGTGGGAGCAAATTCAACAAAGTAGCTATCATTATTATTCTCATTATCAAATATAGGAGGCATATTGTAATCATAATCAAATTTATCCTCCATAACAGGCGGTACTAAAAGAGCAATATCATTATCATAAATAGGAGGCAAAGTATCATCAAAGTAAATTTTCTCCTCAATGCTTGGGGGAATAAAAAGATTATGAAAACCAGCTTCCCCAAGCTTAGAACTTTCTATATTATTATCAACAATGGTATTCAAAGCGTTCATACTAATATTACTACCAGCATGCAAATAAGATCCCATAGGTTTTTTAATTTTCGCATCAAACAATCCATGTTTTAAATCAGGAAATAGAATAAGAAGATCATTTTTGTCCATCATGCCAAACTAGTGTAATAAAAACATGCATGATATTATAAAGTAAAACAAGTAACTAATTTTTTTATGTTTTTGATATCGCGAACAAGATAGCAAATAAAGTAAAACTAGCAACTAATTTTTTTTTGTATTTTGATTTAGTGCAGCAAACAAAGTAGTAAATAAAACTAAGCAAGACAAAAACAAAGTAAAGAGATTGAGAAGTGGAGACTCCCCTTGCAGCGTGTCTTGATCTCCCCGGCAACGGCGCCAGAAAATATGCTTGATGGCGTGTAACTCACACGTTCGTTGGGAACCCCAAGAGGAAGGTATGATGCGCACAGCAGCAAGTTTTCCCTCAGAAAGAAACCAAGGTTTATCGAACCAGGAGGAGCCAAGAAGCACGTTGAAGGTTGATGGCGGCGGGATGTAGTGCGGCGCAACACCAGGGATTCCGGCGCCAACGTGGAACCTGCACAACACAACCAAAGTACTTTGCCCCAACGAAACAGTGAGGTTGTCAATCTCACCGGCTTGCTGTAACAAAGGATTAACCGTATTGTGTGGAAGATAATTGTTTGCAGAAAACAGTAGAACAAGTATTGCAATAGATTGTATTTCAGTAAGAGAATTGGACCGGGGTCCACAGTTCACTAGAGGTGTCTCTCCCATAAGATAAACAGCATGTTGGGTGAACAAATTACAGTTGGGCAATTGACAAATAAAGAGGGCATGACCATGCACATACATATCATGATGAGTATAGTGAGATTTAATTGGGCATTACGACAAAGTACATAGACCGCCATCCAACTGCATCTATGCCTCAAAAGTCCACCTTCAGGTTATCATCCGAACCCCTCCAAAGTATTAAGTTGCAAAGCAACAGACAATTGCATTAAGTATGGTGCGTAATGTAATCAACAACTACATCCTTAGACATAGCATCAATGTTTTATCCCTAGTGGCAACAAGACAACACAACCTTAGAACTTTCTCACATCGTCCTGTGTCAATGCGAGCATGAACCCACTATCGAGCATAAGTACTCCCTCTTGGAGTTACAAGCATCTACTTGGCCAGAGCATCTACTAGTAACGGAGAGCATGCAAGATCATAAACAACACGTAGATATAACTTTGATAATCAACATAACAAGTATTCTCTATTCATCGGATCCCAACAAACGCAACATATAGAATTACAGATAGATGATCTTGATCATGTTAGGCAGCTCACAAGATCCGACAATGATAGCACAATGGGGAGAAGACAACCATCTAGCTACTGCTATGGACCCATAGTCCAGGGGTAGACTACTCACTCATCACTCCGGAGGCGACCATGGCGGCATAGAGTCCTCCGGGAGATGATTCCCCTCTCCGGCAGGGTGCCGGAGGCGATCTCCTGGATCCCCCGAGATGGGATCGGCGTTGGCGGCGTCTCTGGAAGGTTTTCCGTATCGTGGCTCTCGGTACTGGGGGTTTCGTCACAGAGGCTTTAAGTAGGCGGAAGGGTAAGTCAAGAGGCGGCACGGGGGGCCCAAACCATAGGCCGGCGCGGCCAGGGGTGGGGCCGCGCCGCCCTAGGGTTTGGCCACCCCGTGGCCCCTCTTCATTTCATCTTCGGACTTCTGGAAGCTTCGTGGAAAAATAGGCCCCTGGGCGTTGATTTCGTCCAATTCCGAGAATATTTCCTTACTAGGATTTCTGAAACCAAAAACAGCAGAAAACAAGAATCGGGCACTTCGGCATCTTGTTAATAGGTTAGTTCCAGAAAATGCACGAATATGACATAAAGTGTGCATAAAACATGTAGATAACATCAATAATGTGGCATGGAACATAAGAAATTATCGATACGTCGGAGACGTATCAGGGTTCTGTTGTCGAAACAGCGTCAGGCAAAGTCCTACCACGTTTTTTTCGGTCCGTCGCGCTTGGGCGCCCTTCCGCCACGGAAAATCGGACCGTTGCAGAAGTGTTTCCGGGAGCCCGTTGACTGCTGACGTCATGCAAACTGACACGTGGCAGACGCCGTTAACTGGCAGTTAACGGCGTTAACCGGCTAAACCCCGTGGTAGATGGTAGGCCCACACGAGGCCTGCCACGTCTTAAGCGGGTCGGCCCATTAAGTTTGCGGGCCGGGCCAGCTGACTTAGTTTGACCAGTCAACTATATAGCTGGGCTGGTCCATTAGTTACGTGGGCCGGGCCTAACCTCTCAGGTTGACTGGTCAAAACTTTAATGGGCCGGCCCACTAAGCATGTGGGCCGGGCCGAATGCACTCGTTTGACCGGTCAACAGGCAAAAGGGCCGGCCCACAAGACATGTGGGACCCACTTTCCTGTTATCGGGCCGGCCCATTTACAAAGTGGGGTCCACCTTAAAGCAAGTGGGCCGGCCCAAGAAGTTATTGGGCCGGCCCAATTAGCATGTGGATCCCACTTTCCTGCTACCGGGCCGGCCCATTTAGTACGTGGGGTCCACAATAGATCAAATGGGCTGGCCCAATGACACGCGTACAACACGCGACCGTTGGGAACCCCAAGTGGAAGGTGTGATGCGTACAGCAGTAAGTTTCCCTCAGTTAGAAACCAAGGTTTATCGAACCAGTAGGAGTCAAGAAGCACGTCGAAGGTTGATGGCGGCGAGATGTAGTGCGGCGCAACACCAGGGATTCCGGCGCCAACGTGGAACCTGCACAACACAACCAAAGTACTTTGCCCCAACGTAACAGTGAGGTTGTCAATCTCACCGGCTTGTTGTAACAAAGGATTAGATGTATAGTGTGGATGATGATTGTTTGCAGAGAATAGTAAAACAAGTATTGCAGTAGATTGTATTCGATGTAAAAGAATGGACCGGGGTCCACAGTTCACTAGTGGTGTCTCTCCCATAAGATAAATAGCATGTTGGGTGAACAAATTACAGTTGGGCAATTGACAAATAGAGAGGGCATGACCATGCACATACATGATATGATGAGTATAGTGAGATTTAATTGGGCATTACGACAAAGTACATAGACCGCTATCCAGCATGCATCTATGCCTAAAAAGTCCACCTTCAGGTTATCATCCGAACCCCTTCTAGTATTAAGTTGCAAACAACAGACAATTGCATTAAGTATGGTGCGTAATGTAATCAATAACTACATCCTCGGACATAGCATCAATGTTTTATCCCTAGTGGCAACAGCACATCCACAACCTTAGAACTTTCTGTCACCGTCCTGCATTTAATGGAGGCATGAACCCACTATCGAGCATAAATACTCCCTCTTGGAGTTACTAGCAAAAACTTGGCCAGAGCCTCTACTAACAACGGAGAGCATGCAAGATCATAAACAACACATAGGTAATAAATTGATAATCAACATAACATAGTATTCTCTATCCATCAGATCCCAACAAACACAACATATAGCATTACAGATAGATGATCTTGATCATGTTAGGCAGCTCACAAGACCCGACAATGAAGCATAATTAGGAGAAGACGACCATCTAGCTACTGCTATGGACCCATAGTCCAGGGGTGAACCACTCACTCATCACTCCGAAGGCGACCATGGCGGTGAAGAGTCCTCCGGGAGATGATTCCCCTCTCCGGCAGGGTGCCGGAGGCGATCTCCTGAATCCCCCGAGATGGGATTGGCGGCGGCGGCGTCTCTGGAAGGTTTTCCGTATCGTGGCTCTCGGTACTGGGGGTTTCGCGACGAAGACTATATGTAGGCGGAAGGGCAGGTCAGGGGGCCGCACGGGGGCCCCACACGACAGGCCGGCACAGCCAAGGCCCAGGCCGCGCCGCCCTGGTGTCTGGCCACCTCGTGGCCCCACTTCGTCTCCTCTTCGGTCTTCTGGAAGCTTCGTGGCAAAATAGGCCCCTGGGCGTTGATTTCGTCCAATTCCGAGAATATTTCCTTACTAGGATTTCTGAAACCAAAAACAACAGAAAACAGCAACTGGCTCTTCGGCATCTCGTTAATAGGTTAGTGCCGGAAAACGCATAAATATGACATAAAGTATGCATAAAACATGTAGATATCATCAATAATGTGGCATGGAACATAAGAAATTATCGATACGTCGGAGACGTATCAGCATCCCCAAGCTTAGTTTCTGCTCGTCCCGAGCAGGTAAACGATAACAAAGATAATTTCTGGAGTGACATGCCATCATAACCTTGATCATACTATTGTAAGCATATGTAATGAATGCAGCGATCAAAACAATGGTAATGACATGAGTAAACAACTGAATCATAAAGCAATGACTTTTCATGAATAGTACTTTCAAGACAAGCATCAATAAGTCTTGCATAAGAGTTAACTCATAAAGCAATAAATCAAAGTAGAGGTATTGAAGCAACACAAAGGAAGATGAAGTTTCAGCGGTTGCTTTCAACTTGTAGCATGTATATCTCATGGATAGTTGTCAATGCAAAGTAATATAACAAGTGCAATATGCAAGTATGTAGGAATCAATGCACAGTTCACACAAGTGTTTGCTTCTTGAGGTGGAGAGAGATAGGTGAACTGACTCAAAATAAAAGTAAAAGAAAGGCCCTTCGCAAAGGGAAGCATTGATTGCTATATTTGTGCTAGAGCTTTGGTTTTGAAAACAAGAAACAATTTTGTCAACGGTAGTAATAAAGCATATGTGTTATGTAAATTATATCTTACAAGTTGCAAGCCTCATGCATAGTATACTAATAGTGTCCGCACCTTGTCCTAATTAGCTTGGATTACCGGGATTATCATCGCAATACACATGTTTTAACCAAGTGTCACAAAGGGGTACCTCTATGCCGCCTGTACAAAGGTCTAAGGAGAAAGCTCGCATTGGATTTCTCGCTTTTGATTATTCTCAACTTAGACATCCATACCGGGACAACATAGACAACAGATAATGGACTCCTCTTTAATGCATAAGCATGTAGCAACAATTAATGTTCTCATATGAGATTGAGGATATATGTCCAAAACTGAAACTTCCACCATGATTCATGGCTTTAGTTAGCGGCCCAATGTTCTTCTCTAACATTATGCATGCTCTAACCATTAAATGAATGGTAAATCGCCCTTACTTCAGACAAGACGGACATGCATAGCAACTCACATGATATTCAACAAAGAGTAGTTGATGGCGTCCCCAGGAACATGGTTATCGCACAACAAGCAACTTAATAAGAGATAAAGTGCATAAGTACATATTCAATACCACAATAGTTTTTAGACTATTTGTCCCATGAGCTATATATTGCAATGGTAGAGGATAGAAATTTTAAAGGTAGCACTCAAGCAATTTACTTTGGAATGGCGGAGAAATACCATGTAGTAGGTAGGTATGGTGGACACAAATGGCATAGTGGTTGGCTCAAGGATTTTGGATGCATGAGAAGTATTCCCTCTCGATACAAGGCTTAGGCTAGCAAGGTTATTTCAAACAAACACAAGTATGAACTGGTGCAGTTAAACTCACATAAAAGACATATTGTAAACATTATAAGACTCTACACCGTCTTCCTTGTTGTTCGACCCTTACTAGAAATTATCTAGACCTTAGAGAGACCAATTATGCAAACCAAATTTTAGCAAGCTCTATGTATTTCTTCATTAATAGGTTCAAAGTATATGATGCAAGAGCTTAAACATGAGCACAACAATTGCCAAGTATCACATTATCCAAGACATTCTACCAATTACTACATGTAGCATTTCCCGTTTCCAACCATATAACAATTTAACGAAGAAGATTCAACCTTCGCCATGAATATTATGAGTAAAGCCTAAGGACATATTTGTCCATATGCAACAGCGGAGCGTGTCTCTCTCCCACACAATGAATGCTAGGATCCACTTTTTTTCAAACAAAACAAAAACAAAAACAAATAGACGCTCTAAGCAAAGTGCATAAGATGTGATGGAATAAAAATATAGTTTCTGATGAGGTCTAAGACCCCGTGTGTGGCCCGATCTCGCGGATTGACTTCGAAACCAAGGGGGGAAGATGGGAAAACGCGAGGAACACGAAGAACGCGACGAACACGAGGAACTCCGAGACTCACGCACACACACAACCCGATACACCCGATGCTTACCTCCGTGGCTCGATGGACCACGCCAATAGAATCTCCGAGGAAGAGACACGCGGTAGAATTCCCCGGGGAGAGATTGGAGTTGGAGAGGAAAAACTTGGTGAGGGAGAGAGAGTAGCTTGTACTAGAATCTCACTCAACAAGTTCAAAGTCAACAACTAAGGTGCCTTGATTACAGAGGGATGATACCCAAGGGAGACTAAGCTCAAAGGTAGGTTTGAGTTCTAAACAAGTCTAAAGAGCTAAAGGGGTGCTTGGGGTGCTTATATAGTCTTACAAGGCGTCACAGGCCGAAAAGGTAAGTTCGGGCCGAAAATATAACTTAAGTCGTGCATGCCGGTCAGGGGGCCGGTCAGACCGGGCCTGTGACCGGGCAGGCCGGTTTCAGACCGGGCCTGTGACCGGGCGGAGACCGGACGAGGCTCCAAGTCCCCTGGATGGCGCCCGGATGTCACGAGCGCGAATCCCGGTTTCTGACCGGGCGGCCCGGTCAGGAGGCCGGTCAGACCGGGCTGTGGACCGGGTGATCCGGTCAGGGGGCCGGTCTGACCGGGTTCTGGACCGGCCGTCCGTCTTCTCTTCCTTGCGCTCTTCGGGCGACTTCCTGTCCAGCTCCATGTCCATCTTCGTGTCCATCTTCTTGTCTAGCTGCTCCTCTCCTCCCTTTGACCAAGGCGTATCCTCCTCTTGGTGACCTTGATGCTCCTTGTACCTAATGACACATAACACGTCGGCATGAGGTAGCAATCCATCCAAAGGTGTACCAAGATCAAGGGTGGTGAGGAGCGAGTTCACCTCATCATGTAGCGCTTGGACTCGGGCTCGTGTCATCGGTCCACTTGGGGGACTTGTTGGTCTTGGTGTAGCGACGTCGGTGACCGGGGCTACATCATCTCCCCCCCCCTTGGGAAAGAGTCGTCCTCGACTCTTGCACCTCCTCATCTCCATGATAGGGTGACAAGTCCGAGACGTTGAACGTGTTGCTCACCAAGTACTTGGATGTTGGTATGTCGATGACGTAAGCGTTGTTGTTGATGCGTTTGAGGACCTTGAAGGGGCCATCTCCTCTTGGCTTGAGCTTGGAGTTGCGCTCATGAGGAAACCTTTCCTTCCGGAGGTGGATCCAAACGAGGTCTCCTTCTTCGAATATTCTTTCCTTCTTCTTGGCGTTGAGGCGGTTGGCTTGACGAAGAACATGTTCTTGTATGGTTGCCCTTGTTTCTTCATGTAGTTTCTTGACGGCGGCGGTGCGCTTGTCGAAGTCCATGTTGATGCGCTCGTGGAGGGGAAGCGGAAGTATGTCGAGTGCCGTGTAAGGTTCGAAGCCATAGACGACCATGAAGGGGCTCCTTGACGTAGTCTTGTGCTTGGCGCGGTTGTAGGCGAACTCGGCGTGAGGAAGGCACTCCTCCCATTTTGCATGTCGTTTGTTCAAGTTGTGTTGGCTCTTCAAATATTTCAAGGACTCATGGTCGGAATGAATGATAAACTCTTTTGGCCAAAGGTAATGTTGCCAAACTTCAAGAACACGAACCAAAGCGTAGAGCTCCTTGTCATATATAGGATAGTTGAGGCGTGCGCCGTCCAACTTCTCACTATAGTATGCCACGGGTTTGCCCTCTTGCATAAGAACACCACCAATACCAAGCCCACTTGCATCACACTCAATCTCAAAAGTTTTGGCAAAATTTGGAAGAACAAGAAGTGGAGCTTCGGTAAGGCGTTTCTTCAACTCATCAAAAGCATTTTGTTGGGCTTTGCCCCAAACAAACGGAACATTCTTCTTGGTAAGCTCATTCAAAGGGCAAGCAATGGTGCTAAAGTCTCATGTGCACTTGGGAAAAACCAATTTGTTTTGAGCAAATGTGCACTTGGGGAGGTTAGCATAAAGCTTTTCATGGCGCAAGATGCACAAGACTTCTCTCACATGTTGCACATGGTCCTCGAGGTTTTTGCTATAAATAAGAATATCATCGAAGTAGACAACCACGCTCTTGCCAATGAGAGGACGCAAGATGTGATTCATGAGGCGCATGAAAGTAGATGGTGCATTGGAAAGACCGAAAGGCATAACGAGCCATTCATAGAGACCAAGTTTGGTCTTGAATGCCGTTTTCCATTCATCACCAATAGCCATGCGGATTTGATGGTAACCACTACGCAAATCGACTTTAGAGAAAATCGTGGCACCACTAAGTTCATCTAGCATGTCATCTAAACGCGGAATGGGATGGCGGTAACGGACGGTAATGGCATTGATGGGGCGACAATCCATACACATCCGTTGCGTCTCATCCGGTTTGGGCACAAGGATCACGGGAACCGCACAAGGGCTAAGGCTTTCTCGGACGTACCCTTTGGTGAGGAGATCTTGAATTTGGCGGTTGATCTCCTTTGTCTCTTCGGGGTTGGTGCGGTAGGCGGCACGGTTTGGAAGCGGAGCGCCGGGTATGAGGTCGATGCGGTGTTCTATGCCGCGGAGTGGTGGTAGTCCATGAGGGAGCTTGTCGGGGAAGACGTCTCGAAATTCCTGCAAAAGAGACAACAAAGACGGAGGAATGTTGGTTAAGTCGTTAGTCTCCGACGCGGGTCCCTTGCATATGAGCACATAGTGCAATATGGTGGATGGGTTCTCTTGGAGCTCTCTCCACTCACTCTTGGTGGCTAGAAGGACACTCTTGGGCTCACTCATGTATGGCTTGTGGCGCTCACTCTCTTTGTGGTGGGTCGCTCCCTCTCCTCTCATCTCACTATGGTGGGTGCGGAGTTGTGCCCTCGCTAAAGCCTTCGCATTATCCGCGATGATTTGGCTAGGAGTCATCGGGCGCAACTCGAACTTCTTGTCGTTGACCTTGAAGGTGTATGTGTTGGAGAGTCCATCATGTATAGCCTTCTTGTCATATTGCCAAGGGCGGCCAAGCAACATGTGGCACACCATCATGGGTACCACGTCACACTCGATGGTGTCCTCATAAGGGCCGATCTTGAAGTTGACGGTGACGGTATGTTGTATCTTGACGTTGCCCTTGTCACTCAACCATTGGATATGGTAGGGGTGAGGATGCTTGCGAAGAGTAAGGTGGAGCTTCTCACACAACTCGGTGCTTGCAAGGTTATGGCAACTTCCACCATCTATGATGACCTTGATCGACTTGCCACCAATTCCGGCACGGGTTTGGAAGATGTTGCACCGTTGTTCTTCCATATCATGAGGTTGTGTGGTTAGCACCCTTGTGACCACAAGTGAGGGACTTGGGTCATGTTCACATAAGAGAGGATCTTCTCCACTTTCTTGCTCATAAGCTTCTTCACTTTCCACGGCGGCTTGCACAAGGGCTTCATATTCATCCTCATCAAGAGTCTCGATGTCACCATTCTCCATAGTGATCATGACCTTGGTGTTCTTGCACTCAAACGATTTGTGACCTTGGGTGCCACACTTGAAGCAAGTGACACTAGAGGGTCCCGTGGATGCCTTAGAGGAGGCGGTGGAGGAGACCGTTTGCTTCATGCGACTTTGGATAGTCGGTTTCTTGGAAGGTGTAGATGAGGCGTCGGCCTTGGCACTTGTAGCATAAGGAGTTGATGAAGTAGGAGGAGTCAATGTAGCGAGCTTGGAGGAGAAATAGGACTTGGCCTTGGAGTACTTGATGTCCTCAATCACTTGGCGCTCGGCCTTCGATGCTTGGTGGACTAACTCAACCATGTTGGAGTAGGGTTGGAACTCGACAATCCTCTTGATAGGATAAGTAAGGCCATTGAAGAAACGAGCAATGGTTTGTTCCTCGGACTCTTGGATGTTGGCTCGCATCATAGTGAGCTCCATCTCCTTGTAGAACTCCTCAACGGTCTTGGTGCCTTGCTTCAACTTTTGGAGCTTGTTGAAGAGGTCGGTCATGTAGTGTGCGGGGACAAAGCGAGCATGCATCTCCTTCTTCATATCTTCCCAAGTGTCAATAGGGGGTTCACCCTTTTCTTCTCGAAGAGTGAGGACTTGCTCCCACCAAGTGTTGGCGTAGTCTTCAAACTCGAGTGATGCCATAGCCACTTTCTTGGCACCGGAGTAGTTGTGGATGCGGAAGATCTTGTCCACCTTGAGTGCCCATGAGAGGTAGGCCTCGGCATCTTCTTCTCCCTTGAACTTTGGCATGGTGAACTTGAGTCTTCCAAACATGTTCTCTTCATCCTCCAAGGTTCTTCTACGAGGAGGGGCACCTTCATCTCTTGCGGCTAGAGGTGGAATAGGAGGTCTTCTACGGCCAACCATAGCATTGGGTTGGCGTTGGAGTTGAACACTTGCTTCACTTGGTTCACGGTGAGGATGTGGTTGAAGATCTTGTCGCGGTTGAGGACGATGCTCAAGGTTGGGTCTCGCATCTTGATCATGGTGAGGCTCTCCTCGTCCACGTTGGTCATGGCGAGGGTGGCGACGAAGATCTCGCCGAGGTGGATCTTGAGGATCTTGGTCTTGGGGATGGCCATCACGCCCATGGTGGGCATGGCGATCCGCTTGGTGATGATCTTGTGGAAGGTCTTGAGCTTGTGGAGGATGCTCATGTGGACGAGCATGGCGATGTATTTCTCCACGCCTAGAGTTGGAGCGGGAGTCTTCATGACGAGCATGTGAGCGATGAGGTCGATGATGGTCTTCACACCTTGAAGAAGAGCTTGGGGACGAAAGGCCACCATGAGAGTAATGGTCTTCATGCCTTGAGGAAGAGCTTGATGAAGAGGAAGTAGAGCGGTGTCGACGATGGCGACCCAAGTTGGTGATGGCGCGCTCGAGGCTATCCATGCGCCGCTCCATGTTGGCATCATTTGCCGCCATTTGACCATTCAAGTTGTCCGTAGCTTCACGAAGAAGGACCAAGTCTTGGTTGACGGTGGCGAAGTTGTGAGCCACCTCATCGTATTGCTCATCGATGCGCGTCTCGAAGAGGGAGAGTTGCTCCTTGAACTCTTGTCGTTGTGTCCATAGGTTGTGTTGAGTAGCCAACCTCTCGGTGTTACGGAGGATCTCTTCATCCCTATTGGTATCTCCGTTCCTATCCATGATGGAAAGACAAGAACTATGTTGTGTATGTTAGTGGAAGGAGACTACCTCGCACTCTTACCAAGGTAAGATAGTATTGAGGCAATCCACCAAACCGAAAGCAAGATCAAGTGTATCGAGAACACACGCAAAACCACACGCAAAATCTAGCAAATATGGTGTTATGCGAGTGTTGTGGAAAGCCAAAAGACAAATCCAAGATCGAGTATGTTGTTAAAAGTGGGTAAAGTCCAAAAATCCAAATGTCAATGTGAAGATCACTATAAACACGGAAAAAGTTGTGGAACACACACACGAGATAAGCGGGGTTAGTGCAACCAAAAGTGAGCGGAAAAGTGTATGTATAAGTGCTCGGTGTCACACTAACACAAGGAGAGCCAAAGCTTTGGTTGCAAAGGAAGAGACAACAAGATTCACACGCGGCCTCTCTTCTCCGATCTCTCTTTGCTAAAAGCTTTTTCTCTTTTGTATATGGCGGCACTTGCACTCGTTTGTATCTTTGGTGGCACGTGGACACTTTGTATGTATGAGCGTATGGATGTATGGATGTATGGATGTATGGTGCTACTCGCACTCTTTTTGTGTTTTTGGGGCTTTTTGACGCACTATGTTAGCGTTAGCCTCGCTTTTGCTATCTTGCCACACGAGTGTTTGCTTGGGTGCCTTACTCAACGCGACACACACACCTCACAATGCGGGGCCACGTGCAATGTCTCGCAACACTAGACAAGCAATGCTCGATGGGATAGATCGCAAAAGGAAGAGGGGTTACAAGGTGACCTGCAAGTTATACCTGCGATGATGGTGGTGGTGGTGGTGGTGGTGGTGAAGATCGCCGGAAGACGAGGTCGAAGGAGTGGCGTTGCGTCGCCCGGTCGGAGGCCCGGTTGGACCGGTTGCTGGACCGGCCCGGCCGGTTGTATGGCCGGTCGACCGGATTCTGGACCGGACCGGCCGGTCTGTAGCCCGGTTGACCGGTGCTCAACCGGATCGCGCGATTTCTCTCTCCTGTTCTTCACGAAAACCAAGCCAAATCGACCAAATCGAAGGGAAACGATGGAATTGGAGGCTAAAAGTTGGGGAAATAGTAGATCAAGCACAACAACACCAGATCCACGGACCAAAACCACTCAAAACGCAACCAAATCACAGATCGGTCAAGAGGCAATTTAGGGCTATTTTTGGGGATTTTTTGGAAAATTTTCTAGGGACGAAATCGGGTGGGTGGGAGGTCAAATCCGCGGTAACCAAGAGCTGCTGATACCATATGATGAGGTCTAAGACCCCGTGTGTGGCCCGATCTCGCGGATTGACTTCGAAACCAAGGGGGGGAAGATGGGAAAACGCGAGGAACACGAAGAACGCGACGAACACGAGGAACTCCGAGACTCACGCACACACACAACCCGATACACCCGATGCTTACCTCCGTGGCTCGATGGACCACGCCAATAGAATCTCCGAGGAAGAGACACGCGGTAGAATTCCCCGGGGAGAGATTGGAGTTGGAGAGGAAGAACTTGGTGAGGGAGAGAGAGTAGCTTGTACTAGAATCTCACTCAACAAGTTCAAAGTCAACAACTAAGGTGCCTTGATTACAGAGGGATGATACCCAAGGGAGACTAAGCTCAAAGGTAGGTTTGAGTTCTAAACAAGTCTAAAGAGCTAAAGGGGTGCTTGGGGTGCTTATATAGTCTTACAAGGTGTCACAGGCCGAAAAGGTAAGTTCGGGCCGAAAATATAACTTAAGTCGTGCAGGCCGGTCAGGGGGCCGGTCAGACCGGGCCTGTGACCGGGCAGGCCGGTTTCAGACCGGGCGGAGACCGGACGAGGCTCCAAGTCCCCTGGATGGCGCCCGGATGTCACGAGCGCGAATCTCGGTTTCTGACCGGGCGGCCCGGTCAGGAGGCTGGTCAGACCGGGCTGTGGACCGGGTGATCCGGTCAGGGGGCCGGTCTGACCGGGTTCTGGACCGGCCGTCCGTCTTCTCTTCCTTGCGCTCTTCAGGCGACTTCCTGTCCAGCTCCATGTCCATCTTCGTGTCCATCTTCTTGTCCAGCTGCTCCTCTCCTCCCTTTGACCAAGGCTTATCCTCCTCTTGGTGACCTTGATGCTCCTTGTACCTAATGACACATAACACGTCGGCATGAGGTAGCAATCCATCCAAAGGTGTACCAAGATCAAGGGTGGTGAGGAGCGAGTTCACCTCATCATGTAGCGCTTGGACTCGGGCTCGTGTCATCGGTCCACTTGGGGGACTTGTTGGTCTTGGTGTAGCGACGTCGGTGACCGGGGCTACATCAGTTTCACTAGAGGAACCTGATAATGTTGTCGATGAAGAAGGGGATGCCTTGGGCATCCCCAAGCTTAGACGCTTGAGTCTTCTTGAAATATGCAGGGGTGAACCACCGGGGCATCCCCAAGCTTAGAGCTTTCACTCTCCTTGATCATATTGTATCATCCTCCTCTCTTGATCCTTGAAAACTTCCTCCACACCAAACTCAAAACAACTCATTAGAGAGTTAGTGCACAATCAAAATTTACATGTTCAGAGGTGACATAATCATTCTTAACACTTCTGGACATTGCACAAAGCTACTGAAAGTTAATGGAATCGAAAAATCCATCAAGCATATCAAAACAGGCAATGCGAAATAAAAGGCAGAATCTGTCAAAACAGAATAGTTCGTAAAGACGAATTTCTAAGAGGCACCAGACTTGCTCAAATGAAAATGCTCAAATTGAATGAAAGTTGCGTACATATCTGAGGATCACTCACGTAAATTGGAATAATTTTCTGAGTTACCTACAGAGAATTAGGCCCAGATTCGTGATAGCAAAGAAATCTGTTTCTGCGCAGTAATCCAAATCTAGTATGAACCTTACTATCAACGACTTTACTTGGCACAACTATGCACAAAACTAAGATAAGGAAAGGCTGCTACAGTAGTAACAACTTCCAAGACTCAAATATAAAATAAAAATACTGTAGTAAAAACATGGGTTGTCTCCCATAAGCGCTTTTCTTTAACGCCTTTCAGCTAGGCGCAGAAAGTGTATATCAAGTATTATCAAGAGATGAAGCACCAACATCATTTTCACAATTTATCCCATTAGGTATCTTAGATGCTCCCTTATCTATAGTGGTTTTAAGAGCTTTATCAATTTTAGGCCTATAATAGTTTTTTAGGCACCTTAGAGACATACATGAACTTTTGCTCCTTACCCACATAAGCTTTCTCTCCAAACTTTATAGATGAAAAGGTTGAACCCAATGTTCCCATAGCCTCTTCAAGTTCACTAATCCTTTGGGTTTGATTATCATGAATAGCACAAGATTCTAAGATGGCAACTCTCTCATTAATTCCTCCTAGAGATTTATCAAGTTTATCAGTGCTATCAAGTAATACTCCCAAATTAGTATTAATACTTGGAAGGTTTTGCTCTATGGTTTCCAACTTTTTCATGACATCTTCAAGAGAGGTTTCAATTTTAACTTCATTAACAGGTGGTATTCCAAATAGACTCTCAATAATGCAACTAGCTTCTAAAGCAGGAGCGCCTAGGAAGTTACCTCCCGCGAGACAATCAAGAACATACCTATTCCAGCTAGAGATACCAACATAAAAACTCCTGAGTAGGATAGTGGCGGAGTGTTTCTTAGTGCACCTATTATGGGCATCACTAATTCTATACCAAGCATCTTTTAAACATTCTCCCCCTTGTTGCTTAAACGAACAAACTTCAACTTCAGGATTACTCATTTTAGCAATAGTAAATAAAACAAACTAGATAAAGTAAATGCAAGTAACTATTTTTTGTGTGTTTTTGATATAGATTGCAAGACAGTAAATAAAGTAAAGCTAGCAACTAATTTTTTTGTGTTTTCGATATAATGCAGCAAACAAAGTAGTAAATAAAATAAAGCAAGACAAAAACAAAGTAAAGAGATTGGATTGTGGAGACTCCCCTTGCAGCGTGTCTTGATCTCCCCGGCAACGGCGCCAGAAATTTAGCTTGACACGCGTACAGCACGCGACCGTTGGGAACCCCAAGTGGAAGGTGTGATGCGTACAGCAGTAAGTTTCCCTCAGTTAGAAACCAAGGTTTATCGAACCAGTAGGAGTCAAGAAGCACGTCGAAGGTTGATGGCGGCGAGATGTAGTGCGGCGCAACACCAGGGATTCCGGCGCCAACGTGGAACCTGCACAACACAACCAAAGTACTTTGCCCCAACGTAACAGTGAGGTTGTCAATCTCACCGGCTTGCTGTAACAAAGGATTAGATGTATAGTGTGGATGGTGATTGTTTGCAGAGAATAGTAAAACAAGTATTGCAGTAGATTGTATTCGATGTAAAAGAATGGACCGGGGTCCACAGTTCACTAGTGGTGTCTCTCCCATAAGATAAATAGCATGTTGGGTGAACAAATTACAGTTGGGCAATTGACAAATAGAGAGGGCATGACCATGCACATACATGATATGATGAGTATAGTGAGATTTAATTGGGCATTACGACAAAGTACATAGACCGCTATCCAGCATGCATCTATGCCTAAAAAGTCCACCTTCAGGTTATCATCCGAACCCCTTCCAGTATTAAGTTGCAAACAACAGACAATTGCATTAAGTATGGTGTGTAATGTAATCAATAACTACATCCTCGGACATAGCATCAATGGTTTATCCCTAGTGGCAACAGCACATCCACAACTTTAGAACTTTCTGTCACTGTCCCAGATTTAATGGAGGCATGAACCCACTATCGAGCATAAATACTCCCTCTTGGAGTTACTAGCAAAAACTTGGCCAGAGCCTCTACTAACAACGGAGAGTATGCAAGATCATAAACAACACATAGGTAATAAATTGATAATCAACATAACATAGTATTCTCTATCCATCGGATCCCAACAAACACAACATATAGCATTACAGATAGATGATCTTGATCATGTTAGGCAGCTCACAAGACCCGACAATGAAGCATAATTAGGAGAAGACGACCATCTAGCTACTGCTATGGACCCATAGTCCAGGGGTGAACTACTCACTCATCACTCCGTAGGCGACCATGGCAGTGAAGAGTCCTCCGGGAGATGATTCCCCTCTCCGGCAGGGTGCCGGAGGCGATCTCCTGAATCCCCCGAGATGGGATTAGCGGCAGCGGCGTCTCTGGAAGGTTTTCCGTATCGTGGCTCTCGGTACTGGGGGTTTCGCAACGAAGACTATATGTAGGCAGAAGGGCAGGTCAGGGGGCCGCACGGGGGCCCCACACGACAGGCCGGTGCGGCCAAGGCCCAGGCCGCGCCGCCCTGGTGTCTGGCCACCTCGTGGCCCCACTTCGTCTCCTCTTCGGTCTTCTGGAAGCTTCGTGGCAAAATAGGCCCCTGGGCGTTGATTTTGTCCAATTCCGAGAATATTTCTTTACTAGGATTTCTGAAACCAAAAACAGCAGAAAACAGCAACTGGCTCTTCGGCATCTCGTTAATAGGTTAGTGCCGGAAAACGCATAAATATGACATAAAGTATGCATAAAACATGTAGATATCATCAATAATGTGGCATGGAACATAAGAAATTATCGATACGTCGGAGACGTATCACCCAACTGAAAGGATACGGATGTCGCCTAGAGGGGGGGGGGGTGAATAGGCGATTTAAAACTTTTACGAGATGGGCTTAACAAATGCGGAATAAAACTAGCGTTTACTTTGTCAAGCCCAAAGCCTATATACTATTGTTCACCTATGTGCACCAACAACTTATGCTAAGCAATACAAGCAAGCATGTGATAGCAAGATATATATAACTTCAAGCACGATGGCTATCACAAGGTAAAGTGCATAAGTAAAGAGCTCGGGTATAGAGATAACCGAGGCACGCGGGAGACGATGATTTATCCCGGAGTTCACACTCTTGCGAGTGCTAATCTCCGGTGGAGAGGTGCGGTTGCTTAGTGCTCCCGAACGCCACAAGAGGCTCACCTTGAGGTGTGGTTGCTCGATGCACACCAACGCCACAAAGGCCTCACCCCAAGATGCGGTACTCACACCACACACCGAACGCCACGAAGGCGCCTCACCTAAATCTCCGGTGACCCTCGCCACAAAGGCCTAGGTCACGGTTCCACTAAGGGATTTCCTTCGAGGCGGAAACCGGGCCTTACACAAAGATTGGGGCACACATCCACAACTTAATTGGAGGCTCCCAACAAACCGCCACAAAGGCCTAGAATCCGTCTAGGGTTCCAAGAACCCAAGAGTAACAACTTCCTTGCTTTCACCTCCACGAATCACCGTGGAGAACTCAAACCGATGCACCAAATGCAATGGCAAGAACACCACAAAGATGCTCAAATCCTTCACTCTCAAATTCCAACAACGCTACAAAAGCTATTGGGGGAATAAGAGAGGAAGAACAAAGAGGAGAACACAAAATTCTCCAAGATCTAGATCCCAAAGATTCACTCACAAAGAGGTGATTTGGTTTGGTCAAAGTGTGGATCTAGATCCCCTCAATCTTTCTCTCAAATAGATGCAAAAATCATGGGAAGGGGAGAGAGATCTCAAGCTCACAAAAAGTCAATCAACAATGGAGGTGAGAGGCTTGAGAGAGAGGAGGAAGAAGCAATGCAAAAGGTGAGAGAGAGGGGGCTTAAAAAGGAGGCCCAATTTTTCTGCCCGTTGGAGGCTGCATCGCGTGAGGAAGGAGGGACCGGTAGTACCGGCCAGGTTGGGCCGGTACTACCGGCCAGAGCTGGCAGGAGGCGGCGGGGGGCGAGCTGCGGGCAGGGAGGGGGAGGCCGGAGCCTCCGGCCATGGTACCGGCCGGGGTACCGCCGGACCTCCCCAACGCCCTGGAGCATCACTGAGGCACTTGGTGCCTTAGCGGTACCGCGGGCGGTACCGAGCCCGGAGGCTCCGGCCATGGTGAGGCCGGTGGTACCGCCCGTGCCTCCGGCGGCTGCCCCTCCTCTCCTTTTCCTTTTTCTTTTAAAACCAAATATGGAAATGCAAATATCTAGAGTTTGGAAACTCGGATTAAGACGAAACTAATTTTGTTGGAAAGAGGACGACAAGAGCTACCCAACAAAAATATGGAAACTAGCTGGGGGTGATTTTCTATTATTTTTAGAGGTGCAACACCTCAACATGAGAAACCGAGAAAATCACCAAACTCGAAAACGCAACAAGTGATCTATGCGAAATCCGTTTTCGAAGAACTAGAGCTTGTCATGAGAATAAGCACAAGCTCTAAAACATCACATGGATAAGATCCAAATAACAACCAAGAAAGATGATGCAAGGATGCAAAGGTTTGAGCTCTCTCCGAATGATACGATCGAGTTACTCACTCGAGAGCCCTCTTGATAGTACGGCAACTAAACTAAGAACCGGTCTCCAACTACACCATGAGACCGATGAGAAAGAAACCCTATCAAGAGCAAACCTTAACCTTGCGCATTCCACTTGATCTCGATGATGACGATCTTGACCGCAACAAGATGGAACGCCTTTCTTGCTTGTGCTTGCTTGACGACGTCTTGTGGATTGCTCCCCCATAATCCACCATGGGAGAGCTTCTTCTTCGGCGCATCTTCACATATCCATGAACACCATATGGATGGCAAGATTCAAGCATATGATCTCTTCGAGTTGGCTCATCTTGAACTTGCACTTCATTTCTTCATTCTTCATCATGTTGATGTCTTGAGATAACTTGAGGGCTCACTTCATCTTCATCTTCAAGACATACTTGACACTTGATATCCTTCATCAATTTCTTCTTATTGCAACCTTGAAGCCAACAAATGGTTCAAGCATTGCCTATGGACAACACCTACAAATATAACTCAATGCAAACATTAGTCCATAGGGATTGTCATTAATTACCAAAACCACACATGGGGGCTCCATGCACTTTCACCAACAAGCCAGTGGGCCGGGCCAAAAACACAGGTGGGTCCCACTTTCCTGTTAATGGGCCGGCCTATTTAGTATGTGGGGTCCACCATATAGCAAGTGGGCCAGCCCAAGAAGATAGTGGGCCGGGCCAAAAACACAGGTGGGTCCCACTTTCCTTTCAAAGGGGCGGCCCATTTAGTATGTGGGGTCCACCATATAGCAAGTGGGCCGGCCCAACAAGAAAGTGGGCCAGGCCAAAAAACGTTGGTGGGTCCCACTTTCCTGCTAAAGGGCCGGCCCATTTAGTACATGGGGTCCACCGTATAGCAAGTGGGCCGGCCCAACAAGATAGTGGGCCGGGCCAAAAACACAGGTGGGTCCCACTTTCCTGTTAAAGGGGCGACCCATTTAGTATGTGGAGTCCACCATATAGCAAGTGGGCCGGCCCAACAAGATGGTGGGCTGGGCCAAAAACGCAGGTGGGACCCACTAACCTGTTAACGGGCCGGCCCATTTAGTGTGTGGGGTCCACCACAAAAGCTTTTGGGCTGGCCCAACAAGTTAGTGGGCCGACCCAATTAGTATGTGGGGTCCACGGCAAATCAGGTGGGCTAGCCCGACGAGTAAGTGGGCCGGCCCAATAAGCTTGTGGGACCCACTTTTCTTTTACTGGGCCGGCCTAGTAGTGGGTGGGGTCCACCTTAAAGCAAGTGGGCTGGCCCAATAAGTAAGTGGGCCAGCCCGATTAGTTGGTGTTTATATGCCGGCATAATAGGCGCTTTAGGATTTTGCGGGCCGGCCCATATGTGATTTCACTTAATTGGGCCGTTTAAGGGATGGGAATTTGTGATTTAGATACTGAGAATATTTAAGCAGCACATGATTTCTGTCGGATAGCCTCACTTACCACAAGCACCATAGAAAAAATGCGCGAAAGAATTATAAAAACTAACTAAATATTACATCAGCTGCAAGGCTTTGAAAAAATATTACAGAACCCAGAGAAATTGAATGGTAATTAAACCTAGCAATACAATGAAGCGATCCAGCAATCTTTTAAGTTGTCCATGCAGCACCTATATCTAAAACAAAGACATTACAAGTTAAGACAGCAACAATGGAAAGGCAAAGACACTACAATATTGTTTGCCAAAGAATTTGGAACTCATCATTTCGTCGTTATAACAAGATCATTGTAATGCGCACAATAAGCAAACAAAGAGTGCATGTCGCATACCAATAGCCAATATAACAGAGCATGTTAGAATGAAACAGCAGACTTACTACTGTCGAGTCCCATGCAAACCAACATGTTCAGGGAGTACAAGATCGCATGAACAACATAATAGCAGGCTATAAATTTTGTAACAACGACTGAGCAAGATGAAGTTATGATGACTACATCTACAGAGCAGGGAATGTAAACCAAAAATAGAAGTTACGATGGCAAAAGCTAAAGAAGAGGGAATGTGAACCAACATGTGCCAAGTGCAATTACTTCATTTTGGTCGTGAACTAAATAATACTCCTGAACTTATAGTGAAGGGGATGCAAATCAAGATGTTTCGGGATATAAACTTGTAATGAGCAACACATAGAGGATAGTTAATGCTGGAGCTTAGGATGGACCAGATACAAAATATAGTGGGATCACCTGTGAACTTGTATAAGAGGGAATGCAAACCAATATGTTCAGCATTCCATATGTGAGCGTCATGCCAAGTCAGAGAAACAAGTCAATAATGCAGCTTTTGAAGAACAAGATGGCACGCAAAATTATTATCTAGTAGTATGACAAGTTTATTTGTACTACAAGCTAGATAGCAGAGTGATAGCAGCCAAACTAAGTCCTTACTTTGTTAGCTTACAATGAACTAGATACAAAACAATGGCATCACCTGTAGTACAGGGAATGCAAGCCAACATGTTCATGGAGTAAAAAATTGGCACAAACAACATAGTAGCAGGCCATAATTTTTGTAACAATGATTGAGCAAGATAAAGTTATGATGGCTAGATCTACAGAGCAGGGAATGTAAACCAAATATAGAAGTTACGATTCCAAAAGCTGTAGAGCAGGGAATGCGAACCAACATGTGTAATTACTTAAAATTGGCCATGAACTAAATAATAGCAAGATGTTACTATAATAGCTAGGAATAAAACAGATAGGAGTTATAATGGCATCACTCATAAACTTGTAGATAAGGGAAACAAATCAATTTGTTTCGGGATATAAAGTTGTAATGAGCAACACATATAGGATAGTTAATGCTACGGCTTAGGATGGACCAGAAACGGAATATAGTGGGATCACCTGTGAACTTGTAGAAAAGGGAATGCACACCAATATGTTCACCATTCTATATGTGAGCGCCATGCCAATTAAGAGAAACAAGTTAATATTGCAGCTTTTGAAGAATCAGATGGCAGACAAAATTATGATGGAAGTAGCTGCTGTGACGAGTTCAAATAAATTTGTACTGCAGGATGGCAAAGCGATAGCATGCAGGAACTAATAGCAGACAGTTACTTTGTTAGCTTACGACGAAGTAGATAGAAATAACAATGGCATCACCTGTAATACAGGGAATGCAAACCAACATGTTCAGGGAGAACAAGATTGGCATGAACTAAATAGTAGCAGCCTATAATTTTTGTAACATCGACTGAGCAAGATAGAAGTTATGATGGCTACATCTACAGAGCAGGGAATGCAAACCAAAATGTTCAATCGCTTAAAGTTAGCAATGAACTAGAAAATAGCAAGGTGTTACGGTCATATCTAGGAATGAACTAAAAGAGCTTCAAACAAACAAGCATCTGAACCCAGAACATGGCGCTAAAACAAGGGACTTACATTAGGAGAAGCACTCTGTGGGAGTCACAGCAGATCTTCCTGGGGTTGATAGATCCGGTGATGAAGTACGCTACATGTGCTACTTGGGGTTGGAGAGACGGCCATTACAATTCATGGTTACTAATCTCATCTGCAAAAACGTAACGGTGCATCGTTAGCACAAACAGGTTCCCCCAAGATTAAACAAGAACTTGCAGGCAAGCAATAGAAAAGCGACAGTAGAAGAGTTTAGATCATGCACGGCGCTGGTGAAGCAGATCTGGTTCATGCACAGCGGTGTCGGTGAGCAAGATCCGATGCGGTGGACGACGGATCCGGCGAAGCGGCTCCGGTGGGGTGGATGATACCGCAGCTGAAGCGACTGCGGTAGACTGCTGGATGAGCATATGGTTTGGAGGTTGGGCGGGGATGATCTGGTCCGGTTGATGACGACGTCGATGAAGCGGCTCCAGGCAGGCAGCCGGATGATGAGGATCGCGAGGCCTCGGGTAGGCCAGGGAAGTCCGGCAGGGATGTTCCGGTGCGGTGGTCGTGGAGGTGGGAGAGAGAGGGACTTGGGAAGTTCCGGTGGGTGTGGTCTCAGAGGAGAGAGAGACTGAGGGAAATGAATTTTTTCGGTTAGTTTCCAGGGCTAGGGAGGTGGTGATCGAAAAAAATGACGGGTAGACCCCCCACCAACCGACTTATACATGGACATTGTTGTCATCTTTACGAGGGTAGAATGGGAAGTTAGAAGCGTGTGAAATATTTGTATTTTTCGGGTGGGAAGTTTTGCCGCTGGAATGAGATTTCGAATTTGGCTACAGTCCAACTAATACAAAAAATATGAGACCGTACTAGTACGGCCAAGTGTCACATCAAGTCATCATTACGTTGAAAATCGGTTACCACGATCATAATCATGATGTATCTTGAAAATCAATTTTGAAAAGCCCTTCCGAAATATTTCGGGATTTGTAGGAGATTTTGCAGCTTGACTGAGAATTGATTTTGAATAAGGCTATGGTCTAAGTAATTTTTTTTCTTCCAAAAGGGGATATGACCCCAGCCTCTGCATCGTGGTGATGCACACGGCCTTTATTAGTAATCCAGTCGCAACAAAAGTATGTTGTACAGATGGTCTAAGTAATATACTCGTGATTGTAATATAGAGATGACAAGTCAGGTAAGCACAATGCTTAAGTAGTGCAAAACGTAGAAAAAAATTCAGGAACTGTAACAAATATTGTACGTATTTACTGTAGCAATCACTGTATATTTTTACTGTACAAAAAATAGTATAAATATTAAAAAACGATAGTCATAATTTTGATTGTTACTAATTATTGTAAATGCATATGGCTTACATATATTATGGAAGTTAATTTAGATCAAATTATACTTAATCATGTAGATGTGGAGAAGGAAAATTAGAGAGGTGTAACTTACCTGACTTGTCTGTTGCACGTTAGAGGATCTGCTTGCGGGGTAGACCATGCTACTTAGACTACTCATAGTGGGAGTAACTAAGGAGTATTAACATAGAGCTACATGCATTGCCAACCTACGCAGCACCGATACGGATACGTGTATCCGTATCAGATCGATACGGATACGTAAATACGACATTTTGAAAATGCGCGGATACGAGGATACGTTTTAATAGCTTTCTAAATTAGAAATAAATTTACACCAATACATTGATACAACGGCATTTGGTATTGCTCCACAACCCTTGATTTATCTAAAATTGTAACATAAATAACTTCACAGTAGAAAGTTAGGATTTGTAGCTTGCTCCTGGCTTACTGGTTGCTGCCTGGCATCGGCTGTTTGCTGCAGCCGCCAGTCAAACTTCTTGGCTCCTGCGCTGAGACGGAAAAGTTGTCGGGTCTCCGCTAGCTAGGTCGCCACCTGCTACTGGGTGCAAATCTAGTAGTGCCACCACAAAAGGAAGGAGGCAGCTGTGTCGGGGTCTCGGGGGAGGGTGGGAATTGGCAAGGGAGGGTTAAAAAAGAGGTTAGGATTTTTCATCTGGGCTGGACCGTATCGAATCTGTGTCCAAACCGTATCGGAATAGGTATCTGAATTATTATCAATTATTTTTAATTCATTAATTTAGCGATACGTCAAAAACCGTAGGGATACGGTATCCGAGCCGTATCCGTATTGGATACCATATCCGACACGGACACGGCCTCTCTGCCCCGTATCCGTGCAGCGAAGTTGCCAACTAGGCAAATTGATGACATGGCATGATATTAAATGAAGAAAGAGATGGTTGTGGTAAGTAGTAACTAGCTATGTTACCATAACACTTTTCAAGATAGAATGAGTCCACATGCTAACTAATACACTCATGCATGATAGTACTACATATAAATTACTATGCATTATGAAGGTAGTAACATAGAGTAGTGTCATATGCATGCGGAAATTCAATTTGGCTCCCGGGTGCATATGCTCCCTCTACCAAAAAAATCATATTTTAAAATGTCGAAAAAAATTAGCAACAAAATTTACATGTACATATTCATAATATATATTCGTTCGTCAAGTTTCACGAATTGTGGTCTATGTAAAAAAGAGAAAACTTATCTTGTGAAAAGCATTATTTTTAGTACTGAGTTTTATCTTTTTACACACGTCACATGACTAGTCGAATTTTTATGAAACAACTTTGTAAGCGCGTAGCACGAGAAGATGTACATGTGAATTTTTTGTTTCAATTTTTTAAATTCAAAATATGTGTAAGATGCATTTCAAAATAGATGGAATATATGCACCCATGTTTCAAAACACCACTCCCGCATGCGCATGACACTACTATATGTTAGACCATGCACTATGTGACACCGGTTCAATGAAAAAGTTGTGAGGTTTGGAAGCCGCTTCATTTTTCTTGCTATGTAGGTTCGGTTTATTTGTGGATCCAAACTGACAACATGCACTACCTTTTCTGTACTTTATTCATGCAATCACAGCAATCTCTCTCTCCTCTCTCTCTATGCAGCATGGGCCAGCCTAGCATGCATAGTAGTATGAATCGAACCAACAAATTGAGTCGCTTTTGCTGTCAGAGCTATTGAACCGATGCCCTGTTATGTGTTGAATCGGTTCATTGAGCTCCATGGTTCGCTTTTGCTTCACATAGTACATGGTCTTACTCCCCACTATGACCAGAAAGAAAGTCTTAGTAGCTCTGTTCAGCAATTTAAGGCCAGGGGTCCCATCAAGTCATCATCATAAAATCATTTACACCCAAGTTCTCCAAAGTCCAATTCAAAAACGCGTCTGATATATTTCAGATTCATTTTGCGGGGGGGGGGGCCTCTTGACTAACATTTTGAACTTTGCTATAGTAGAAGCAATATAAGTACTAGAAAAAATTGTAGACCGGCGTAGTGCCTCTGTTCAAGAATCCAAGGCCTACGGTCACATTTAGTCATAATCACAACCAAAATCAGTTCCCATGTACTATCTCCTAAAAAAACTTAAATTCAAAAACGCGTAGCGAATATTTTGGATTTTATTGGCGGGAGATTGTAGCGCTTGACAGATATTTTCAATTTAGCTGGCCCTAAAAAAATACTGTACTAGAAAATTTGGTAGCTTACTGTAGTACTACCTCCTTTCAGGGATACAACGACAAGGACCCATCAACTAAATGTATGAAAATGGTCACCAATGGGCCAACTAATAATTATGCTTTTCCCATGCAACGCAATATAAAAAATACTACAAATCAGATTAAACCTTGATTAAATATTGGTGCATCCAATCCATTCAGTTTTCATTAAATCCACATCACCAAGGAAACAACCACCAGGTACATAACAAGTGCAGATAAAAGAACCAAAAAAATAGTTTAGCATCACAAACTCTTTCACACAACCAAGGGACACCTTTGACTGTCAGTGTTCACTGTGGTATTCAGCATCTCCCACACTTTCTCAGGATGTTGCCCAGGTGGGCTTGACTTGCTTCTAATCCTGCAGTTATACGGTGGATGACTACTCTTTGTGCAGCCACTATTGCTCGTTCCTCTTTGAGTTGTTCCTCGAGAACATAAAAAGACAATGACTTGGACCTCAACTGCGCTTGGGCTTTGACTTGGACTTGGACCTCGACAAATTAATTGTGAACCTAGCATTACGCAGGAATGTGTTGTTGGCTATACCATGACATTGTAGTACCTTGGAAAATGAATTCAGACATTCTTCCTGGGTTTTTTCTATACCATCTTTCTTTGGTTTTGCCAGCTCCACTTTCATGTCAGACTGAGGAGTTTTCAGTTGTTACACATGTGTAAGAGAAGAGATTATAATGTGAAGACGTGTATGAACTACCTCTAATAATCCTACAAACTGGCATGGCTGATTACCGCATATACATTTTAGTAAGAGCATGTTACATCATATTGACATGTCTTCTATTGCTAACACGTAATAGCAGGACTATAAAAATATGCATGGAACCATGTGTAGAATTCGTCATGTGCATGATATTACTGAGAAGTATATAAGTGAATTGTACTAGCCCTTTCCACCAGTTCGGACATTTGGTTGTGTTGGCTAGTGCATGAAGCTTGACAGATATGACAAGATATTTCTGCATATAATAGAAAACCATAACTGACATTAGTAGAGAATACTTACAATAACACTCTGTGCAAAATGTCCAGTCAAACCATTTCTGCTTGTCTAGCACACCTTGAATTGCTCAAGTAGACTCATCTCTCTATCTGTACTCTCACAGTATTCTTGCCTTGCATTCTGATATTTTCGTAAGAGAAAATATAAATTAGTTTCACAACCACGTCACATACCGACATGCGACAATTGAAAGTTTTCAACAAAAAAATATAAATAAAACAGAGACATCAATTTACAACGTATATTGTGCATCTATAAATTCTAAATGATTTACTAATTTAAATATTGCTGTACAGATAACATTCCTTACCATACAGTAGAGGTGTCCAATAAAGCTACGAGATCCTGTACGCTGATGTAAACGTACATTATTACGAGCACGCATGTTACTTCGAGCGATGAACTACAAATGAAGACTTGTGAGACACATGCTTAAAAAGGAATCAGTAATGTGATCTTGTCTCACTGTCTTCACGGAACATACCAAATTCTTTTGAGCAGACCAATACTCAACAAGATCGCACCATTGATCATCAGTCATCTGTAGTATAGGAGAGGTTGTTGGAATGTCGCTAGGAGTCCTCCCAGCAAAGTATCTCATCTTTAGCCTATGGCGCTCCTGGCGCAACGCTGAAGAGAATATGCTCCTGATAACAGTGATTACATTCTTCATGTCATCATCAAACTCAAGGCATGTCTGTTTACAACAATGGGAATCGTTCATGTGTTAGATAGCTACCCAACAGCAAGCTAGAGGGCATGTGAACGAGCAACATGGTATTGTTTACGAAAATGACTTACATGTAACATGTGCAGTAAACCTTCAAAATGGGAAGGGGTGTTTACGTGTTGTTTCCATGATGGAAAGATAGGAATTTGAGTCCTGACAAAAATGCCTGTGATCGATGCTATATTAGATGATTCTTGTGGATCCAGTGGCCTTCTGATACCTGCTATAACTGATGTGATGGGAAATCTTGTTCCCATTCGGGCAATCTTAGTTTTAAGCGATTTCAAAGTCGTTGGCCCCCTTCGTTTTCTTGGTCGTGGTGGAACTGCAAATTTAAGCATTACATCAAGCTATCAAGGTATTTATGTAAAGGAGCATGTAAGGGAATATGTACCTAATTCGGCCCCACCATCATCTTTAAGGAAGAAGTTGTCTCTGGCAGGACCAAAGATCGGCGGGCGATCGTGATTAGTTAGGTGTTGAGAACCTGCTGTTGAAACTGGGTCTGCTGTGAATTGTTCTTGGGTAACTGGATTGGCAACAGGTGGCTGGGGAACATGTGGTTTGGTATTTGCTCCGTCTACAGCTTTTGGACCAACCAATGTGGGGTTAGGTCGAATCTTTTTATGCTGGTGTTTCGCATTATAATATTTTTTTGCCTGGTCATCATTTTCAACTAGATTAGAGTTACTCTGAGTCTGAGACCTTGTTTTTACTCTGTTCACTGCATTTGTTTGTGATCTGACATGACCAGCTTGAACCCTTTTTATTTTTAGGTGGGCTGTCAGCCATTGAGCTTCCTGTTGAACTATGTTCTTCACCTTGTTGGTATTTGAAACGTCCTTACGTGAAGTCCCTGATGCCTGCCAGAGATAAACGGTACAATCAACAAAATCATATACATGGTTGATACGAATATGAAACATAAGTACAGCAAGCCAAGACATGATGAAACATATGTCATTATTATGTGTTAACTGAGCAGATGATAATGCTATAACTTGGGCTGGGTTGGACGAATACATCACAATTATTGAAGATGCAACAATAATGCCAATGAAAAGAGCGAGCAATCACCTTGGGGGGTGGAGTAGGGTGCTTGACAAGGGCATCCTCTTTACTCAGGTCTCCCCCAGACTCTTGTTCAGTAGGATCAAGTTCTGAATAAGAAAATCGATTGTTATCGATGGAGACAGGAGAGGGGTTTGATTGTTCACTGGTGATACCTATATTTTCTCTCCGGCCCTCTTTGTACTCTAGTACAGTATCTTTTGCATGCATTAGAAAAAATGCTAACGAGATTTATCATGGAACTTTGAGTAGAGCAGTAGAAGGGCAAATTAGTAGTAGCAAGTAGATGATAGCTCAAAAAGGAATAAAGCGTAGATCAAAAATAAATGATTTCCCTGTGCATGCCAATTGGTAAGCAGATGGCACACATTTATTTACAAGATTTATAAACATGCAGTTTAATAATGTCGACTAATCACTCTGCAGGCTTGACTTCTACTACAGTCATACCAGATAGCACCAAACAGATTGTAGGAAAAGTAAACTGGAACCCCTAAAACAGATCGCACCAAACTGATGTTCAGAAATGAAATGCATAACGGAAGCGGCTACACACCAACCTTCGCATGGGGAATGGACGGGTTTACGCTTTGGTTTCGCGCGGTGGACCGGTTGGGCGCGGGGTCTACCCATTGATACGTCTCCAACGTATCGATAATTTCTTATGTTCCATGCTACTTTTATGATGATACTCACATGTTTTATACATACTTTATGTCATATTTATGCATTTTCCGGCACTAACCTATTAACGAGATGCCGAAGAGCCAGTTGTTGTTTTCTGCTGTTTTTGGTTTCAGAAATCCTAGTAAGGAAATATTCTCGGAATTGGACGAAATCAACGCCCAAGATCTTATTTTTCCACGAAGCTTCCAGAAGTCCGAAAGGGAAACGAAGTGGGGCGACGAGGCGCCCACACAACAGGGCGGCGCGGCCAAGGCTTGGGCCGCGCGGCCCTGGCGTGTGGGGCCCTCGTGGCGCCCCCTGACCTACCCTTCCGCCTACTTAAGCCTTCGTCGATAATAGTTCCAGTACCGAGAGCCACGATACGGAAAACCTTCCAGAGACGCCGCCGCCGCCAATCCCATCTCGGGGGATTCAGGAGATCGCCTCCGGCACCCTGCCGGAGAGGGGAATCATCTCCCGGAGGACTCTTCACCGCCATGGTCGCCTCCGGAGTGATGTGTGAGTAGTTCACCCCTGGACTATGGGTCCATAGCAGTAGCTAGATGGTCGTCTTCTCCTAATTGTGCTATCATTGTTAGATCTTGTGAGCTGCCTAACATGATCAAGATCATCTATTTGTAATGCTACATGTTGCGTTTGTTGGGATCCGATGAATAATGAATACTATGCTATGTTGATTATCAATCTATTATCTATGTGTTGTTTATGATCTTGCATGCTCTCTGTTATTAGTAGAGGCTCTGGCCAAGTCATTACTTGTAACTCCAAGAGGGAGTATTTATGCTCGATAGTGGGTTCATGCCTCCATTAAATCTGGGACAGTGACAGAAAGTTCTAAGGTTGTGGATGTGCTGTTGCCACTAGGGATAAAACATCAATGCTATGTCTAAGGATGTATTTTTTGATTACATTACGCACCATACTTAATGCAATTGTCTGTTGTTTGCAACTTAATACTGGAGGGGGTTCAGATGATAACCTGAAGGTGGACTTTTTAGGCATAGATGCATGCTGGATAGCGGTCTATGTACTTTGTCGTAATGCCCAATTAAATCTCACAATACTCATCATAACATGTATGTGCATGGTCATGCCCTCTTTATTTGTCAATTGCCCAACTGTAATTTGTTCACCCAACATGCTATTTATCTTATGGGAGAGACACCACTAGTGAACTGTGGACCCCGGTCCATTCTTTACATCGAATACAATCAACTGCAATACTTGTTCTACTGTTCTCTGCAAACAATCATCATCCACACTATACATCTAATCCTTTGTTACAGCAAGCCGGTGAGATTGACAACCTCACTGTCACGTTGGGGCAAAGTAATTTGGTTGTGTTGTGCAGGTTCCACGTTGGCGCCGGAATCCCTGGTGTTGCGCCGCACTACACTCCGCCGCCATCAACCTTCAACGTGCTTCTTGGCTCCTACTGGTTCGATAAACCTTGGTTTCTTACTGAGGGAAAACTTGTTGCTATACGCATCACACCTTCCTCTTGGGGTTCCCAACGGACGCGTGCTGTACGCGTATCAAGCTCTTTTTCTGGCGCCGTTGCCGGGGAGATCAAGACACGCTGCAAGGGGAGTCTCCACTTCCAATCTCTTTATTTTGTTTTTTTGTCTTGCTTTACTTTTATTTACTACTTTGTTTGCTGCACTAAAACAAAACACAAAAAAATTAGTTGCTAGTTTTACTTTATTTACTGTCTTGTTCTCCATATTAAAAACACAAAAAAATTAGTTACTTGCATTTACTTTATCTAGTTTGGTTTATTTACTATTGCTAAAATGGGTACTCCTGAAAATACTAAGTTGTGTGACTTCACAAACACAAATAATAATGATTTCTTATGCACACCTATTGCTCCACCTGCTACTACAGCAGAATTCTTTGAAATTAAACCTGCTTTACTGCTTGTGATGGTACAGCACGCGTCCGTTGGGAACCCCAAGAGGAAGGTGTGATGCGTACAGCAGTAAGTTTCCCTCAGTAAGAAACCAAGGTTTATCGAACCAGTAGGAGTCAAGAAGCACGTTGAAGGTTGATGGCGGCGAAGTGTAGTGCGGCGCATGATGTCTACGGGAGCTTCTATTCTTGTAGACAGTGTTGGGCCTCCAAGAGCAGAGGTTTGTAGAACAGCAGCAAGTTTTCCTTAAGTGGATCACCCAAGGTTTATCGAACTCAGGGAGGAAGAGGTCAAAGATATCCCTCTCAAGCAACCCTGCAACCACAAAGCAAGAAGTCTCTTGTGTCCCCAACACACCAAATAGGTGCACTAGTTCGGCGAAGAGATAGTGAAATACAGGTGGTATGAATAAATATAAGCAGTAGCAACGGCACCAGAAAAGTGCTTTGCTGTCCAGGACTGGCGTGTGGTTGATGGTGGTAATATTGCAGGAAGTACAGATGCAGTAAAACAGTAAACAAGCAGTGATAGCAGTATTTAGGAACAAGGCCTAGGGATCATACTTTCACTAATGGACACTCTCAACATTGGTCACATAACAGAATAAATAGATAGATGCTAGACTCTACACCCTCTTGTTGGATGATGAACACCACTAACTGTGTAGGATTACACGAACCCTCAATGCCGGAGTTAACAAGCTCCACAATATTCGATGTTCATGTTTAAATAACCTTAGAGTGCATGACAGATCAACATAACCAAACCAAGTACTAACATAGCATGCACACTGTCACCTTCACGCTACGAAAGGAGGCATAGATCACATCAATACCATCATAGCAATAGTTAACTTCATAATCTACAAGAGATCACAATCATAGCCTACGCCAAGTACTACACGATGCACACACTGTCACCATTACACCGTGCAGGAGGAATAAACTACTTTAATAACATCACTAGAGTAGCACACAGATATATTGTGATACAAAACACATTGCAATCATAAAAAGATATAAATAAGCACTTCACTATGCCATTCATAACAGTGAATAAGTATTCTGTGAAATATAGCCTAAGAGACCCACACGGTGCACACACTGTCACCTTTACACACGTGGGACAAGGAGTCTCCGGAGATCACATAAGTAAACAATCATGAACATAATGACATCTAGATTACAAGCATCATCATATGAATCTCAATCATGTAAGGCAGCTCATGAGATTATTGTATTGAAATACATAGGAGAGAGATTAACCACATAGCTACCGGTACAGCCCTTAGCCTCGATGGAGAACTACTCCCTCCTCATGGGAGACAGCAGCGTTGATGAAGATGGCGGTGGTGTCGATGGAGGAGCCTTCCGGGGGCACTTCCCCGCCCCGACGGCGTGCCGGAACAGAGAGTCCTGTCCCCCAGATCTTGGCTTCGTGATGGCGGCGGCTCTGGAAGGTTTCTCGTACCGTGGTTTTCCCGTCTCGAAGATTTAGGTCGAGGACCTTTATATAGGCGAAGAGGCGGCGTCAGAAGGTCAACGAGGCGACGACACAACAGGGGGCGCGGGCCCCCCCTTGGCCGCGCCAGGGTAGTGTCTGATGGGCCTGTGGCCCCCCTCTGGCCTCTCTCGGGTGTTCTGGAAGCTTCGCGTGATCCTAAGATGCTGGGCGTTGATTTCGTCCGATTCCGAGAATATTTCCTTACTAGGATTTCTGAAACCAAAAACAGCAGAAAACAGCAACTGGCCTTCGGCATCTCGTCAGTAGGTTAGTTTCGGAAAACGCATAATAATGACATAAAGTATGCATAAAACATGTAGATATCATCAATAATGTGGCATGGAACATAAGAAATTATCGATACGTCGGAGACGTATCAGCATCCCCAAGCTTAGTTTCTGCTCGTCCCGAGCAGGTAAATGATAACAAAGATAATTTCTGGAGTTACATGCCATCATAACCTTGATCATACTATTGTAAGCATATGTAATGAATGCATCGATCAAAACAATGGTAATGACATGAGTAAACAGATGAATCATGTAGCAAAGACTTTTCATGAATAGTACTTTCAAGACAAGCATCAATAAGTTTGCATAAGAGTTAACTCATAAAGCAATACATTCATAGTAAAGGCATTGAAGCAACACAATGGAAGATTAAGTTTCAGCGGTTGCTTTCAACTTGTAACATGTATATCTCATAGATAGTTGTCAATGCAAAGTAATATAACAAGTGCAATATGCAAGTATGTAGGAATCAATGCACAGTTCACACAAGTGTTTGCTTCTTGAGGTAGAGAGAAATAGGTGAACTGACTCAACATAAAAGTAGAAGAAAGGCCCTTCGCAGAGGGAAGCATTGATTACTATATTTGTGCTAGAGCTTTGGTTTTGAAAACAAGAAACAATTTTGTCAACGGTAGTAATAAAGCATATGTATCATGTAAATTATATCCTACAAGTTGCAAGCCTCATGCATAGTATACTAATAGTGCCCGCACCTTGTCCTAATTAGCTCGGATTACCTGGATTATCATCGCAATACATATGTTTTAACCAAGTGTCACAAAGGGGTACCTCTATGCCGCCTGTACAAAGGTCTAAGGAGAAAGCTCGCATTGGATTTCTCGCTTTTGATTATTCTCAACTTAGACATCCATACCGGGACAACATAGACAACAGATAATGGACTCCTCTTTAATGCTTAAGCATTCAACAACAATTAATGTTCTCATATGAGATTGAGAATATTTGTCCAAAACTGAAACTTCCACCATGATTCATGGCTTTAGTTAGCGGCCCAATGTTCTTCTCTAACATTATGCATGCTCTAACCATTAAATAAGTGGTAAATCGCCCTTACTTCAGACAAGACGGACATGCATAGCAACTCACATGATATTCAACAAAGAGTAGTTGATGGCGTCCCCAGGAACATGGTTATTGCACAACAAGCAACTTAATAAGAGATAAAGTGCATAAGTACATATTCAATACCACAATAGTTTTTAAGCTATTTGTCCCATGAGCTATATATTGTAAAGGTAGAGGATAGAAATTTTAAAGGTAGCACTCAAGCAATTTACTTTGGAATGGCGGAGAAATACCATGTAGTAGGTAGGTATGGTGGACACGAATGGCATAGTGGTTGGCTCAAGGATTTTGGATGCATGAGAAGTATTCCCTCTCGATACAAGGTTTAGGCTAGCAAGGTTATTTGAAACAAACACAAGCATGAACTGGTACAGCAAAACTCACATAAGAACATATTGCAAGCATTATAAGACTATACATTGTCTTCCTTGTTGTTCAAACACCTTTACCAGAAAATATCTAGACCTTAGAGAGACCAATCATGCAAACCAAATTTTAGCAAGCTCTATGTATTCTTCACTAATAGGTGCAAAGTATATGATGCAAGAGCTTAATCATGAGCACAAAAATTGCCAAGTATCACATTATTCAAGACATCATACCAATTACTACATGTAGCATTTTCTGTTTCCAACCATATAACAATTAACGAAGCAGTTTCAACCTTCACCATGAACATTAAGAGCTAAGAACACATGTGTTCATACGAACCAGCGGAGCGTGTCTCTCTCCCACACAAGCATTTATTCAAACAAAAACAAAAACAAACAGACGCTCCAAGTAAAGTACATAAGATGTGACCGAATAAAAATATAGTTTCAAGAGAAGGAACCTGATAATTTGTCGATGAAGAAGGGGATGCCTTGGGCATCCCCAAGCTTAGATGCTTGAGTCTTCTTGAAATATGCAGGGATGAACCACCGGGGCATCCCCAAGCTTAGACTTTTCACTCTTCTTGATCGTAGTATATCATCCTCCTCTCTTGATCCTTGAAAACTTCCTTCACACCAAACTCGAAACAAACTCATTAGAGGGTTAGTGCATAATCAAAAACTCACATGTTCAGAGGTGACACAATCATTCTTAACACTTCTGGACATTGCTTAAAGCTACTGGAAGTCAATGGAACAAAGAAATCCATCCCACATAGCAAAAGAGGCAATGCGAAATAAAAGGCAGAATCTGTCAAAACAGAACAGTCCGTAAAGACGAATTTTAAAGAGGCACCAGACTTGCTCAAATGAAAATTCCCAAATTGAATGAAAATTGCGTACATATCTGAGGATCACTCACGTAAATTGGCATAATTTTCTGAGTTACCTACAGAGAATTAGGCCCAGATTCGTGACAGCAAGAAATCTGTTTCTGCGCAGTAATCCAAATCTAGTATCAACCTTTCTATCAAAGACTTTACTCAACAATGCAATAAAATAAGATAAGGAGAGGTTGCTACAGTAGTAACAACTTCCAAGACACAAATATAAAACAAAGTACTGTAGCAAAATAAACACATGGGTTATCTCCCAAGAAGTTCTTTCTTTATAGCCATTAAGTTGGGCTCACCAGGTTAAATGATGCACTCATAAAGATGAGAGTTGAAGCAAAAGAGAGCATCAAGAGGCAAATTCAAAACAAATTTAAACCTAACATGATTCCTATGAAAAGGAATCTTGTACATAAACAAGTTCATGAAGAGCAAAGTAACAAGCATAGGAAGATAAAACAAGTGTAGCTTCAAAAATTTCAGCACATAGAGAGATGTTTTAGTAACATGAAAATTTCTACAACCATATTTTCCTCTCTCATAATAACTTTCAGTAGTATCATGAGCAAACTCAATAATATAACTATCACATAAAGCATTCTTATCATGAGTCTCGTGCATAAAATTATTACTCTCCACATAAGCATAATCAATTTTATTAGTAATAGTGGGAGCAAATTCAACAAAGTGGCTATCATCAAATATTGGAGGCATATTGTAATCATAATCAAATTCACTCTCCATAGTAGGCGGCACCAAAAGACCACTATCATTATAATCATCATAAATAGGAGGCAAAGTATCATCAAAGTAATTTTTCTCCTCAATGCTTGGGGGACTAAAAAGATCATGCTCATCAAAACCAGCTTCCCCAAGCTTAGAATTTTCCATATCATTAGCAACAATGGTGTTCAAAGTGTTCATACTAATATGTTCCATGGGTTTTTTAATTTTCGCATCATACCATCCATGTCTTAACTCAGGAAAAATAATAAAAAGCTCCATGTTGCTTTCCATTATGCCAAACTAGTGTAAAACAAGAAACAAAAAGATGCAATTGCAGGATCTAAAGGAAATAGCTTCGAGTACTTACAACGGTGAAAATAGCTTAGTAGCCGAGATCCGTAGTTTGAGTACCTTTTACCTTTCCTCCCCGGCAACGGCGCCAGAAAAGTGCTTGATGTCTACGGGAGCTTCTATTCTTGTAGACAGTGTTGGGCCTCCAAAAGCAGAGGTTTGTAGAACAGCAGCAAGTTTTCCTTAAGTGGATCACCCAAGGTTTATCGAACTCAGGGAGGAAGAGGTCAAAGATATCCCTCTCAAGCAACCATGCAACCACAAAGCAAGAAGTCTCTTGTGTCCCCAACACACCTAATAGGTGCACTAGTTCGGCGAAGAGATAGTGAAATACATGTGGTATGAATAAATATAAGCAGTAGCAACGGCACCAGAAAAGTGCTTTGCTGTCCAGGACTGGCGTGTGGTTGATGGTGGTAATATTGCAGGAAGTACAGATGCAGTAAAACAGTAAACAAGCAGTGATAGCAGTATTTAGGAACAAGGCCTAGTGACATAGGCATCCCCAATGGGCCTGCCGAAGATAGTACCCGGGGTTTACTGAAGGCCCACTACCCGAAGAATAAGAAGATTCAGAAGCCCAAGATATTGTTAAGGAAAGCTAGAGTTGTAATAGGAAGCATTATTTGTAATCTTGCGGGATGAGTTAGAAACCTTCCCGGACTCTGTAACTTGTACAATACGAATCCCTTGGCTCCGCCTCCTATATAAGGGGGAGTCGAGGGACAAAGAAAGCATCGAATCATTGTCTCTCAAACCCTAGTTTTCATAATCGTCGAGTACTTTTCGGCTGAAACCTTCGGGATCTACTTGCCCTCTACTTCCAACTAAACCCTAGTCTACAATCCGTAGGCATTGACAAGTTAATACCTTGTCAATTGGCGCCGTCTGTAGGAACTAGAGGCGTCAAGGATCCGATCTCGATGGCACGTTCAAGATCGTCGACTTCATCAACCGCAAGCAACGCGATGGATCGAGGTAAACAGATCGCAACTGGTCTTGTCGATTTTGTTCCTCACCCGCCCTCCCGTTTGGATGCATATGCGTATCTGGAGGAGCCTATGGAGATGACGTTATGAAGATTTCACTTTCGCGTCGAGAAAGAGGGATCGTATCGTGTCGAAATTCCGATTTCGTCGGGATCGTCGGCGGTCGATTCCGATTTTGCGAGCTATACATCGTCAACCGAATCAGGAGAAGAAGAAACTTCGACGTCACGCTTCATCAGCACCAGGGCAAGATAAAAACTTGCCAAGATCTTCAGCGACATGTCGTTTAAGTCATCTGCGGACTCCTATATAAGCGATGACTCAAGCAGTGTCGACAGCTTCAACTTCATCGACAAATCCACTACAGTGGGCAAG
Organism: Lolium perenne; assembly: GCF_019359855.2. Lineage (NCBI taxonomy): Eukaryota > Viridiplantae > Streptophyta > Magnoliopsida > Poales > Poaceae > Lolium > Lolium perenne. The sequence goes on along the minus strand of NC_067244.2, from coordinate 21,197,716 downwards.
GTCTTCGCCAATCTTCACGATGGTGTCACCAAACCCAGCATAGATCTGAATACAAAGTATCATCAGATTTATATCATCGGAGAGCCAAGCCGTGACCAGGAGGAAACATCTGAGGCTTTCGACGATTTGGGAAATCCATACATTGATCCCTCTGATTTGCGGCGAGGCCTAGGCAATAAATATATCGGGCCACAGCCGCGAGATAGAGTCCAACTTCCACAAGCAGCATGGGATAGAGCCGCAAGAGCTATGGATGGCTCAGAACCAATGGCCACCACAGCCATGCCAGAAGAATTACAAGCATATCAATATAGGCTCGCACGAGCTGCAAGGGAATTGGAAAAACAGACAGCTGAGTTAAACAGAAGAAAGGAGGCAGCCTCTGCATCAAGTAGGCGAAGGGCAGAGCTGAGTCGACAATCTAGAACTTCGGGTGATAGCCACAAGGAGGCTCGGAATAGAGCAAGATCAAGGTTACAAAACGTACCTGAAGGAGAAAGAGAGCACTTGGTTCAAAACCTCGACATGTCTTTTATGTCGATAGACACGAGAGGGAACATCATCCCCAAGACACCAGAAGCTGGGTATATGGCGACACAAGCTTTCATCCTTGCATCCAGACCACCCCCAGGAGATCCAAGGGAGGCATTATATAACATGGCAATGGCAGGAGTTGGAGCCATGGGAACGGCGTTTGTATCAACACCTCCCGAAAGAACAGCAAGGCAAAATAGTCCACGACCTGCGGCAGCAACAGCAGCAGCTCCCGAAGGACCAAGTGGAGCAAGGGACACGACAGCACAAGCAAGGGTCGACAGAGCGCGACAAAGCAGAAGGGAACATCGGCAGTCCCCAGAGTTAAACGACGAGGATATGTGTGGTTTGCCATGCTTCACAAGGAGAGTTCAAAAAACTCGAGTCCCTTCAGGATTCAAGTTACCTGATAACTTCAAGAAATTCGACGGCCTTCAAGATCCAGAGGATTGGCTAGTTGATTACCTCGAGACGGTGAAGCTCACAGGAGGAACTAGAGCACAACAGCTATGCAAAGCATCCAGGTGCATTTGAGTGGAGCCGCACGATCTTGGATAAAGAAACTTCCTCCAGGATCTATCGACAGCTGGGATAGCTTCGAGGACGTGTTCGTCAAGAACTTCCGGTCCACATGTAAAAAACCTGCGTCATTAGAGGAGCTGAGAGCGTGCCGACAAAAGCCAGACGAGCCAATGAGAAAATATATCCAAAGGTGGAATATCATCAAAAACTCGGCAGAAAATATATCTGACGAGAGAGCAATAGATGCGTTTGTCGCAGGAATCAGGCGTGGAGATTTTGTCGAGGATTTGGGGAGGACCAATCCAAAGACAGTATCCACACTAATGGAAATAGCAAACAGATGGGCAGATGGGGAAGATGCTGTTCACAACAAACGGCACAGGTCGCCAGAGGAAGACCGCGGTCGAAATTATCAACCAAGACGACGATTTCCTCGGCAGTACTCGAGCTATGACGCTCTAGGTCAAATCTCGGCTGGCTTCCGAGCAAGCACCGGAGAAAACAACAGAGATGATTACCAGAGAAGCAATGAGCAACGAGGCGATAATAAAGATGATTCTCGAAACAATAGGCAAAATAGCGGGCCAAGGTTCCAGAGGCCTTTCGTGTCTCCCGAAGAAATGATGAACGGGCCGTGTCAGATGCATTTTTTCCTCGACAGCAACGGAAAAAGATAGTCAGGACATCTGCAGAAGGATTGTAGAAATTTCCAGGCAATGCTAAGGTATGCAGGGCATGCTAATGCTCAGGCAGCACAGAGAAATCCTCGAGAACCCAGGAGTGAGATTCACTTGCCACCTCCTCCCGCGATTACGGACGACAATCGACATCAGCTCAGAATAGCGGCAGCACCTGCACCACCGCGTTACGTTGATCCTAACTCTAACGGAGCGGTCTCAATGATTCAGAAGGGAAGGCCATCCAATAGAGCTCAGAAAGTAATCTCGCGGCAGGTGTTCATGGCAGAAAAAATGCCTCCACCAACAGTCGAGTACCTTAATTTGTCAGGGCAAGACATTGGCTTCACCATAGCGGATCATCCACAGCAAGTTCCTCGACCAGGACAGTCAGCACTTATCCTACCAGCAGTCATCGCAGGGTTCGACGTATCTCGCGTGTTCATAGATGGCGGCAGCAGCTTAAACCTTATGTATGCAGATACACTAAGGAAGATGAACATATCCCTAGCAAAACTGAAACCAACGGACACGAGGTTCCATGGTATCACACCGGAGAAGCCAAGTTATCCGCTGGGGAAGATTAATCACGACGTTCAGTTTGGGACTCGAGAAAATTACAGAATCGAGAAGCTGGAGTTTGAAGTCGTAGATTTCCCATCACAGTACCACGCTCTATTGGGACGACCAGCATATGCTAGATTTATGGCGGTACCACATTACACGTACCTGTTGTGGAGGATGCCTGGACCTAAGGGACCAATCACAGTCAAAGGAAGCTTCGCCCTAGCCGATAAATGTGATAAGGATTTTCATCGAATATCAGAAACTTTCGGGATGCAAGCTAAGTATTTGGCGTCAAAGCTCATGACTGACTACGACGTGCTGCCAGACGTTGGAAGGCCAAATAAAGAATCAACTTTCAATACTGAGAAAAATTCAAAGGAGGTGCAGATTCACCCGACAGACCCGAAAAAGACGACGTCCATTGCAAACGACATGGACCTCGCATAGGAAAGCGCGCTCGTCGAGTTCCTCCGTGAGAACTGGAAAATCTTCGCATGGTGTCCAGCTGACATGCCAGGAGTACCCAGGGAACTTGCCGAGCACCACCTAAACTTGGATCCATTAGCGAGACCAATCAAACAACCTTTGTGGCGTTTTTCGGAACCAAACCGCAAGGCTATGCTATCAGAAATTGATCGACTAAGAGAAGTTGGTTTTATCAAGGAGCTGCATACAGAGGCCACATGGGTAGCAAATCCAGTGTTGGTGCCAAAAAAAAACACTAAAGTCCTTCGCATGTGCGTCGACTTTACGTGTCTCAATAAACATTGTCCAAAGGATCACTTTCCCCTCCCGAGGATCGACCAAATTATCGACTCCACGGCAGGATGTGAACGTCTTTCCTTCCTGGACGCATATTCTGGTTATAACCAGATCAGATTGAAGGAAGAAGATGAAGTCAAAACAGCGTTCATCACACCTTACAACGTGTTTTGCTAGAGAACAATGCCCTTTGGTCTGAAAAATGCGGGAGCAACATATCAGAGGATGATGCAGAAGTGTTTGGCGACACAGATTGGAAAAAATGTGCAAGTGTACATCGACGATGTCGTCATAACGTCAAAAAAGGGGGCGACGCTGATCGAGGATCTCAAGGAAACCTTTGACAACCTCGACAAATTCTGCCTCAAGCTGAACCCGACGAAGTGCTCCTTCGGCGTCCCAGCAGGAGAACTTCTTGGGTTTCTAGTTTCAGCAAGAGGGATTGAAGCAAATCCTGACAAAATACAAGCTATCGTAACAATGAGAAAGCCAACCAAGTTGAAATAAATACATCAATTAACTGGGCGAGTCGCAGCTTTAAGCAGATTCGTCGCCAGGCTGGGAGAAAAAGCGTTACCGTTCTACGCTTTAATAAAGCAAGGGAGAAATTCCAGTGGAACGAAGAAGCCGATAGAGCTTTCGAGGATCTGAAACGCACAATCTCGACACCACCAATCTTGGTGGCGCCGAAGGAAAAGGAACTTCTCCTGCTGTACATTGCAGCCACACCCCAGGTGGTTAGCACGGTGCTAGTCGTCGAAAGAGAAGAAGAAGGTAAACTCCATGGAGTGCAAAGGCCGGTATATTTCATCAGTGAAGTTTTATCGCCTTCCAAACAGCGGTACCCGCAGTACCATAAACTAGCATATGGAGTGATTACAACGGCAAGAAAGTTGCGCCACTATTTTTCGGCACACCCGATAATAGTAGTCAATGAAGCACCTCTTTCAAATTAACTGAACAATCCAGAAGCTACAGGGCGTGTCTCCCTTTGGGGAATAGAACTTTCCCCTCGGGACATCACGTATGAAAAAAGAAAGGCAATCAAGTCGCAAGTTTTGCCAGATTTCATTGCAGAGTGGATGGAGCTGCAAAACACGGGACCCCCAAATTTGTCGAGAACTTGGACTATGAACTTTGATGGATCCAAGAGAGTAGAAGGAGCTGGCGCAGGAGTGATACTTATATCACCCGAAGGCGACAAGTTAAAGTATGTCCTACGGATGACGTTCCCAAACGCATCCAACAATGAAGCAGAATACGAAGCCCTTATACACGGGATGAAGATGGCGAAAGCTTGCAGCGCAACTCGACTAAAAATCTTTGGCGACTCACAATTGGTGGCTCAGCAAGTTATGAACCAATGTGATGCAGTCAATGATAGCATGATAGCATATAAGGAGGTGTACAATGAGCTCGAGAAGCTGTTTGATGGATGCGAGGTAAATCACATCAGTAGATTGAGCAATGATGAAGCCGACGTTCTCGCATACATCGGGTCGCAGTGCCTTCCAATCCCGCCAGGTGTATTTTGGGAAGAAATAGCGGAGAGATCCACAAAGCCGAAGAAGGCGCAGAAAAAAGCAAAGGAAGAAAAAACTTCGGCGCCCTTCAAAGAGGCCGTGGAGGACGAAGAGGACCAAGAGCTTGTGATGATGGTAGAAGTTCCTTGGATGCAAGCGTACATATCGTATATCCTTAGGAAAGAAATACCCGACGATCCAGTTGTGGCAAGGCGAATTATTCGACGATCCAAAGCTTTCACAGTGGTTAAAGGGGAGTTATACAAGCGAAGTATTTCAGGCGTCCTGCAAAGGTGCGTCACACCCGACGAAGGAAGGATAATCCTAAAGGATGTGCACGAAGGAATATGTGGTCACCACGCGAGCAGTCGAGCTATTGCAGCCAAGGTTTTTCGGGCAGGATTTTACTGGTTGACAGCAATCGAAGACGCAAAAGAGATAGTACGAACCTGCGACGCGTGCCAAAGATTCGCGCAAAACCTCACTCTCCGGCGGCAGAGCTGATGCCAATACCATTGTCATGGCCCTTTGCCCAATGGGGACTTGATATGGTGGGCAAGTTGCACAAAGCTTCGCCAGGAGGATATGAGTACCTGCTGGTTGCTGTCGACAAATTCACTAAGTGGGTAGAAGCGAAGCCAATAAACTCACCAGACGCAGCGTCGGCAATAAAGTTTATCAAAGGCCTCGTTTTTTGGTTTGGAGTGCCTCACAGCATTGTCACAGACAACGGTACTAACTTTACAGCTAAGGAGTTCAAGGCATACTGCGCAGAAGTAGGCATTAAATTGCACTTTGCGTCAGTAGGACATCCACAAACCAATGGCCAAGTCGAAAAAGCCAATGGTATCATCTGCAACGGCATTAAAAAGTATCTGCTAGGACCGCTTGAAAAGGCTCGACATACCTGGCCAGAAGAATTGCCAAGTGTTTTGTGGAGCATCCGAACAACACCAAATACGGCGACACAAGAAACTCCATTTTTTCTCGTCCACGGAGCCGAAGCAGTACTACCAATCGAAATAGAGCATGATTCTCCAAGAGTGACAGAGTATGACGAGGAAACATCACGAAAAGCTCGGGAGGACGATATGGATGCACTCGATGAAGCTCGAGATGAAGTACTATCACGAGTCACCAAGTACCAGCAGGACCTGAAAAACTACCACAGTCGATGATTGCGGCCCAGATCTTTCCAGGTCGGTGATTTGGTCCTACGGCTTAACCAGCAAAGTACTGAAAAGCTCGAGTCACCATGGTTGGGACCTTACGTCGTCACGGAAGTCATCGACGGAGGAGCATACAGGATCAAGGACAAGAAGACAGGGGTTCCCGAGAAAAACCCCTGGAACGTGGCGCAGCTCAGGCGGTTCTACGCTTAGAGTCGAAATATAGTCCTCCACTGTAAAAATACAATGTACTGAAACGCCCGCGAGTTTTCAGATGCACTCTTTTCCTTTTCGGGGCACCGAGTGGGGCCGGAAAGGTTTTTAATGAGGCGGGCTCAAGGTGCTGCAATATAATAAAGATAGTGGAGATATACTTCTTATTCTTCGACACACTCGGGGGCTCAATGCCTTCAAGTTACAAAATATACACAATATAGACAAATTAGACTCACCGAAATATTTCGCCTTGGTACAAGAATACCTCGCTAAATAGAACATCGGGAGCTAACAACTATAAATATAGCGTACTCATCAAAATCCTATTGCTTTGGTCTGAAAACCTCGCAACAAAAATATAGAACTTTGCCACCAAGACACTCGGGGGGCTCGTAACCCATCGACAGAAAAATAAATATATCTTCTCGCAACAAGAGAAAAATCTTCGAGATAGCAAAACAGTATAAACTCCAGCCAAAGGCTCGGGGGCTCCAACAATATAGGCCACTTTACAATATAAAAAAATTCTTCGGAACAAAAAGAGATTGACAAGATATAGACATAATTACTCACAATATAGTGCAGCTCAGTTAAGGCCTAAAATACTGTCTATGGATAAACCTCTGGTCGTTTTGTGTTCAGCATAGGTCCCCTTGATGAAGAATTTTGAATCCATCCGAAGAAGTTCATCCATCATCGACTCGGCCACAGGAGTCACCATGTCATTGATTGTGTCAATATCATTTTTTCGCTGCGATTTCTTGGCCAAGCAATCAGCAACAATCTTCGTCAGGTCCAATTTGGGGTGGCAAATGTGTATCATAATCATGGCGAACCTTGCTCCAGCAGTTAATTGAGCTCGCACAAAGTTATGAATACGAGGGGCATCTCTAAATTTTTCCATCAGTCCAAGAAGAGTTTCGGGAGCCTCATCTCGAGGAAATAAAGTCTTGTAAAAAAGGGTTAAGGTTCTCGTGCAGAAGTTAAGAAATTCGCGCACCTGACAAGCGCGATCTTGGAACCTGACAATCTGCTAGGTTCGCTCAGGAGTGGCCCAGAACAGGCAGCCATGGTTAAGAGAAAGATTGACGAGGAGATTCGTTCTGACATTCACTCTCTCATCTTCAACGGCAGCGTCGAGAACCGAGCCTATCAAGCGACAAAGCAAGAAATTTAAGGGGAGGTACAGTAATAAGAAGAAGCAGTATGAGGTTGAAAAAACATACCTAGCATATCCACGCTAGCTTCAGACATTAGCTCGAGCATGCTATTTTCTCGAGTAGTGGCTTTTTTCAGCTTCCGACACAGCAGCATCTTTGGCAGCTATGGCCTCTTTGGCTTGTTGGAGAGCAATTTTCTCTCTTTCGGATGCTTTTCGAGATTGTTCCATCATTGCCAGAGTCTGTTTTTTCATGGATTGAAGTTGTTGGCGCAGTTCTTGCAAATCTTGCGACAAATGTTGGCTTGAAGAACCTTCGATGAGGTTATCATCGACCAGTGTTTTCTTCGAGAAGGAGGAAGCAGGAGAAGTATTGGCAGAATGAGGATTGGCAGAATAGTTATCAAATATCAACTGGAAAAGAAAATTTCAATATCAAATGATTGCACAAGACAGAATTCCATTGATCTTCAGGAAATTTACATGGATATTACAGAAGGAGTTCTTCAAAGGGACTACTAAGGTAATTGTCGCCAAAGCTAATATGGCGACAATAGCAAAAGAAACAGAAAAAACAAAGAAGGAAAAGAAGAGGCATTCAACTAGACCTCCGGCTTTGATGAGCTAGGAGTCGAAGATGGCTTGATTCCGAGATAGGCCAGGATTTTCTTCGTATTGGGCTTTGCCGCCCTGATCAGCGATCGCCATTTTGTGGTCTCCATCTGTTCTGTATCGCCTACTTTCGCCCAGTCGATAGTTTGCTGGCTGTCAGCAACCAAGGCGACAGTACTTTCGACAGCAATCTTCATGTTTTCTTGGCGCATCTTCAGTCCAAGATCTTCTGGTGGATTGAAGTCCTTGGCAAGAGCAAGGAAAGTCTTGGGTTCCGTTTTCTTCGGGAAGAAGTAGGGGAACAGCCGTGACAATCCTGCGTCAGCCTATTCAATGCCTTCGCGAGCTTCGGTTCCATGAAACTCGAGGACAGAGAGTGCGTCCAGAAGAGGATCGTTGTCGGGATCTTCAAGCTCAAATTCTTGGTTTGTTTTACCTGTCACAAAAAATATATGTTAGTCGACAAACAAGTAAAGAAAAGCAAGTCTAAAAAAGATAGAATGGATCGATAAACTTACCGACAAAGCGTCGATTCTGCGAGTTCAAGCGCTTGATGATCGCCTTTTCACGAGTAGCCTGTGCGGCTTTATGCTCGTTCAACGAAGTTTCGGCATCATGAAGCCTTTTCTGCAGATCTTCGACACCAGCAGCTTCTGCCTTAGCCTTCTCAGCTTCTGCTTTAGCTTTGCCAGCATCAAGTTCGGCCTTCTTGCGAGCCGTCTCACTTTGCTCTAATTTCTGAGCAAGCGTTTCGGCAAGTTTGTTGGCCTCTGCAAGTTTTTCTGCCAAAATAGTCAAAAATAGTCAACATATTGATAACACAGGAGCAAGAAGCCATGAACAAAAGCAAGCAAGGAATCATCACCTTCGGTTTTGCTGGCGTATTCGCGATACCCAATGAATTGGGCACCAATGTGAATAAGTTCTTTGATCATGGGCTGTCAAAGGAGGAAAAAGGAAAAAAAGCATAGGTATGAGAAAAAAAATGATGGCACAAAGGAGCAAATACAGAAAAGATAGACAATAACAAAAAAGAAATTACGGACTTACATCGTCCAAAAGAGGACTCGAGGAGCTACCCAATTGCAGGGTAGGCTCCATGATCATTTCAACCCTTGTCCTTTTTGGTGAAGGGACAAGAGGACTTGCAGGAGGAGTGGGAGCGCCAACGTTTTGTTGAGGAGGCGAGGATTCCTCTCCTTCGACTGGCGTCTCCGAAACAACTAGAGTATGTGACGTACTCGTTCGAGCAGCCACATCAAAAGCTGGTACTTCTTCCTCATCATCACTGCGATTAAATGTCGGCAGCATAAAAAGCAAGATAGACAAAAATCTTCGAGTACAAAAATAAAGGGAAATAAAAGGTAACTTACGAGCTGATGAGGGCCTCAAGGTATGGATCATAAGCTGCCTTCTGACATGAAGGAATAGCTTCTTCGGCTTTGGAGGTGCCGGAATCTTCGACATCATCCCTTTTCCTTTTGTTCCTTGGAGAAACAGCAGGAGGAGGAGATTGTGCCGATGCAGTGCCTTCAGAGGCAGCCTCCTTTTCAGAAGATCCCGCAGATTTTTGAGAATCTGCGGGTTCATTCACAAAAGAGGGGGCATCTTGGCTGTCGTCGGTGACAACGGCCCTTTCATCGACTTCTCCACCTTCAGGAAGGGGAGGAAGCGAGACAAGATTTGGATGGTTCTATACAAAAAAACATGGGAAGATATCAAAAAAGGAGTTACAAAAAAGATAGCAAGGCAATAACAAATCAATCGACAAAGGTTACCTTGGGAAGCGCATTGGTGGCGCTATACGGTTTTACACGACAAGAAGAAGGGACATGATCTTTTTTGCTGAGAGAGGAGATTTTTCGGACAAGCTTCTCTAAGTCCTTGACCTCTAAATCCGCCGACAATCGGTCTGCGTCCTTGTCGCCAGCGTACTTCCAGGGAGGGTATTTGCGAGCCTGAAGAGGCTGCACTCTGGTTCTAAGAAAATATGCCGTGATTTGGATACCTGACAACTCTTTGCCACGAGTATTCTGTAACTCATGAATGCGAGTCATCAGGGTTTCTGTCGATATTCTTTCTTCCTCGGTAGCCTCTGCATCCCAGGAGCGGCGGCGAAGGATTTTCTCGGCACCGTCAAAAGGAGGGATGTTGTCTTCAGCACATCCATGGTTTTCCTCCTGAATGTACAAACACTTCTTGCGCCACCCTTGAACTGAGTCAGGGAGTTTGATGTCGAAGTAATCGACTGCGGGGCGAGCGGAGATAACAACGCCGCCTATATTATAGGCGACATTGGGAGAGCCATTGCGGCGACAAAAGAAAATGCGCTTCCATAGCGCCCAGTTAGGCTGGACGCCAAGGAAGGCCTCGCAGAGGGTGATGAAAATGGAAATATGGAGGATAGAATTGGGCGTGAGGTGGTGAAGTTGCAGACCATAAACAAAAAGCAATCCGCGGAGGAAAGGATGAATGGGGGTGGAAAGACCGCGGATGAGATGGTCGACAAAACTTACCCGATACCCCATTGGAGGGGTTGGGTAGCTTTCTTCACTAGGGAAGCACAGCGCCTTGGGCTTCTTGCTGATCCCCAGCTTCTTCAAGAGATTGATGTCCTGGGTGGAAATTTTGGACCTTTCCCACTCCGCGCTTCCCAGATCTACGGCAGCCATTGACGATTCCGGCCTGCTGTGTTTGATCAATCGACGCGGTGGCATCAACAATGGCGCATGAATGCAGCTTGGAGAAGATGAGCTTAGGGAGTTGTGGGGCGCAGGAGGAAGTTTTGCAGAGGAGAGCAGGAGAACGGCGTGAGCGGAAGTGCTCGAGGAAGAAGAAGGAGATCTTATATAGAGGTGCGGCGAAGCGGCGGACCGTTGGATGGAAAAACTGTGTGGCAGATGATAACCACGTGGAATAGGGGTAAGAAAGTATTTTAACACTGGAGAAGTTACGGTACGTGCGCCAGGAAAAGCGGAGGACGTGTGTCCCCCACCTGCACGACGTGTCAAGATAATGGATAATTTGGGCCCGCAAGGCAGCGGGAGAAGACTTCTCGCGATTTTCGGACTCACAATCGTGGCTATCGTCAGCAATAACGTCACCTTGGCAGAAGAAAAAATTCGCTTCAACAGCTTCATAAAAAGGCGATATGGAAAAATATTGGTGATCCTTTGATCAAATACAAGTTTTTGATAAAATGCTCGGGGGCTACTTTGAAAAAATGAAAAGATCAAGAAAGACAAAATAGAAATGGCGAGAGCCTATGATCAAATACAAATATTTGCTCATAGCCCCGGGGGCTACTCCCATCGGGAGCGCTGTTCGCGCACCCGAGAAATTATAAAACTTCGGGAGAGAAAGAAAATATAGCAGCATAAGGCGTGGAGCCTACACCCAAGCACAAGTCCTTGGCTGTAGCCTCGGGGGCTACTCCCATCGGGAACGCTGTTCGCGTGCCCGATGAAATTATAAAAAAGAAAGAAAGAATGAAAAGAAGAGCAAAAGAGTATATTTCAAGTTATAAATAACTCTGCATATACTCCCATCGGGAGAGCAATATAAGTCATCTTTGACTCAATAAAATGTGACATTCCAATAGCCGAATAAGCACTCGACAATATATTCTCAGAACGCCAAAGTTGCGATCAATTTCTGAATGCCGCAAAACTTTGCGAAGGTAAGACCCCAGATCCGTTCTGTGTGGCGTGGCGCCGTCTCTGACGTCGGTTTGCTACTTTTATCCGTATCAACAGATACGAAGAAAAATCCTAACGGACGCGTTAGGTACCCGATAAATATGACTGGGACTCGACAGAATGGTAAGACCTTAAGCGGCACCTGTCGAAGTTTACACCAGTATCCCGAGATCATGTCCAGGGACGTGATCTTGAAGTAGGTTTTTGCGGATTGCCACTAGAGCAGTTAACTAGTACCTGATCCGTCAGATGAACTAGCCCCAACTACCATTATCCCTGTACAATATAGAAATTTATGTGAAGAAATATAGAAAAGTTTTAAGTTGTCGAGTAAAAATAAACAGTGGAGATTTTCCCTGACTCTACGATTCAAGCAAAATCTCGGGGGCTACTGACATAGGCATCCCCAATGGGCCTGCCGAAGATAGTACCCGGGGTTTACTGAAGGCCCACTACCCGAAGAATAAGAAGATTCGGAAGCCCAAGATATTGTTAAGGAAAGCTAGAGTTGTAATAAGAAGCATTATTTGTAATCTTGCAGGATGAGTTAGAAACCTTCCCGGACTCTGTAACTTGTACAATACGAATCCCTCGGCTCCGCCTCCTATATAAGGGGGAGTCGAGGGACAAAGAAAGCATCGAATCCTTGTCTCTCAAACCCTAGTTTTCATAATCGTCGAGTACTTTTCGGCTGAAACCTTCGGGATCTACTTGCCCTCTACTTCCAACTAAACCCTAGTCTACAATCCGTAGGCATTGGCAAGTTAATACCTTGTCACCTAGGGATCATACTTTCACTAGTGGACACTCTCAACATTGATCACATAACAGAATAAATAGATAGATGCTAGACTCTACACCCTCTTGTGGGATGATGAACACCACTAACTGTGTAGGATTACACGAACCCTCAATGCCGGAGTTAACAAGCTCCACAATATTCGATGTTCATGTTTAAATAACCTTAGAGTGCATGACAGATCAACATAACCAAACCAATTACTAACATAGCATGCACACTGTCACCTTCACGCTACGAAAGGAGGCATAGATCACATCAATACCATCATAGCAATAGTTAACTTCATAATCTACAAGATATCACAATCATAGCCTACGCCAAGTACTACACGATGCACACACTGTCACCATTACACCGTGCAGGAGGAATAAACTACTTTAATAACATCACTAGAGTAGCACACAGATATATTGTGATACAAAACACATTGCAATCATAAAGAGATATAAATAAGCACTTCACTATGCCATTCATAACAGTGAATAAGTATTCTGTGAAATATAGTCTAAGAGACCCACACGGTGCACACACTGTCACCTTTACACACGTGGGACAAGGAGTCTCCGGAGATCACATAAGTAAAATCCACTTGACTAGCATAATGACATCTAGATTACAAGCATCATCATATGAATCTCAATCATGTAAGGCAGCTCATGAGATTATTGTATTGAAGTACATAGGAGAGAGAGATTAACCACATAGCTACCGGTACAGCCCTTAGCCTCGATGGAGAACTACTCCCTCCTCATGGGAGACAGCAGCGTTGATGAAGATGGCGGTGGTGTCGATGGAGGAGCCTTCCGGGGGCACTTCCCCGTCCCGGCGGCGTGCCGGAACAGAGAGTCCTGTCCCCTAGATCTTGGCTTCGCGATGGCGGCGGCTCTGGAAGGTTTCTCGTACCGTGGTTTTTCCGTCTCGAAGATTTAGGTCGAGGACCTTTATATAGGCGAAGAGGCAGCGTCAGAAGGTCAACGAGGCGACGACACAACAGGGGGCGCGGGCCCCCCCTTGGCCGCGCCAGGGTAGTGTCTGGTGGGCCTGTGGCCCCCCTCTGGCCTCTCTCGGGTGTTCTGGAAGCTTCGCGTGATCCTAAGATGCTGGGTGTTGATTTCGTCCGATTCCGAGAATATTTCCTTACTAGGATTTCTGAAACCAAAAACAGCAGAAAACAACAACTGGCCCTTCGGCATCTCGTCAATAGGTTAGTTCCGGAAAACGCATAATAATGACATAAAGTATGCATAAAACATGTAGATATCATCAATAATGTGGCATGGAACATAAGAAAGTATCGATACGTCGGAGACGTATGAGCGCAACACCAGGGATTCCGGCGCCAACGTGGAACCTGCACAACACAAACAAATTACTTTGCCCCAACGTGACAGTGAGGTTGCCAATCTCACCGGCTTGCTCTAACAAAGGATTAGATGTATAGTGTGGATGATGATTGTTTGCAGAAAACAGTAGAACAAGAATTGCAGTAGATTGTATTCGATTAAAAGAATGGACCGGGGTCCACAGTTCACTAGAGGTGTCTCTCCCATAAGAATAAGCATGTTGGGTGAACAAATTACAGTTGGGCAATTGACAAATAAAGAGGGCATGACCATGCACATACATGTTATGATGAGTATTGTGAGATTTAATTGGGCATTACGACAAAGTACATAGACCGCTATCCAGCATGCATCTATGCCTAAAAAGTCCACCTTCAGGTTATCATCCGAACCCCTTCCAGTATTAAGTTGCAAACAACAGACAATTGCATTAAGTGTGGTGCGTAATGTAATCAACACATACATCCTTAGACATAGCATCAATATTTTATCCCTAGTGGCAACAACACATCCACAACCTTAGAACTTTCTGTCACTGTCCCAGATTTAATGGAGGCATGAACCCACTATCGAGCATAAATACTCCCTCTTGGAGTTACTAGCAAAAACTTGGCCAGAGCCTCTATTAATAATGGAGAGCATGTAAGATCATAAAGAACACATAGATAATAAATTGATAATCACCATAAAATAGCATTCACTATTCATCGGATCCCAACAAACACAACATGTAGCATTACAGATAGATGATCTTGATCATGTTAGGCAGCTCACAAGATCCAACAATGAAGCACAATTAGGAGAAAACGACCATCTAGGTACTGCTATGGACCCATAGTCCAGGGGTGAACTACTCACTCATCACTCCGGAGGCGACCATGGCGGTGAAGAGTCCTCCGGGAGATGATTCCCCTCTCCGGCAGGATGCCAGAGGCGATCTCCTGAATCCCCCGAGATGGGATTGGCGGCGGCGTCTCTGGAAGGTTTTCCGTATCGTGGCTCTCGGTACTGGAGTTATTATCGACGAAGGCTTAAGTAGGCGGAGGAGATAGGTCAGGGGCGCCACGAGGGCCCCACACAGCAGGCCGGCGCGGCCAAGGCCTGGGCTGCGCCGCCCTAGCGTGTGGGCGCCTCATCGCCCACTTCGTTTCCTCCCCGAACTTCTGGAAGCTTCATGGAAAAATAAGATCCTGGGCGTTGATTTCGTCCAATTCCGAGAATATTTCCTTACTAGGATTTCTGAAACCAAAAACAGCAGAAAACAGCAACTGGCTCTTCGGCATCTTGTTAATAGGTTAGTGCCGGAAAATGCATAAATATGACATAAAGTATGCATAAAACATGTAGGTATCATCAATAAAGTAGCATGGAACATAAGAAATTATCGATACGTTGGAGACGTATCAGCATCCCCAAGCTTAGTTCCTGCTCGTCCCGAGTAGGTAAACGATAACAAAGATAATTTTTGGAGTGACATGCTATCATAATCTTGATCATACTATTGTAAGCACATGTAATGAATGCAGCGATTCGAAGCAATGGTAATGTAATGAGTAAACAAATGAATCATATAGCAAAGACTTTTGATGAATAGTACTTTCAAGACAAGCATCAATAAGTCTTGCATAAGAGTTAACTCATAAAGCAATAAATTCAAAGTAAAGGCATTGAAGCAACACAAAGGAAGATTAAGTTTCAGTGGTTGCTTTCAACTTGTAACATGTATATCTCATGGATATTGTAAACATAGAGTAATATAATAAGTGCAATATGCAAGTATGTAGGAATCGATGCACCGTTCACACAAGTGTTTGCTTCTTGAGATGGAGAGAAATAGGTGAACTGACTCAACATAAAAGTAGAAGAAAGACCCTTCGCAGAGGGAAGCATTGATTGCTATATTTGTGCTAGAGCCTTGGTTTTGAAAACAAGAAACAATTTTGTCAACGGTAGTAATAAAGCATATGCATCGTGTAAATTATATCCTACAAGTTGCAAGCCTCATGCATAGTATACTAATAGTGCCCGCACCTTGTCCTAATTAGCTTGGATTACCGGGATTATCATCGCAATACACATGTTTTAACCAAGTGTCACAAAGGGGTACCTCTATGCCGCCTGTACAAAGGTCTAAGGAGAAAGCTCGCATTGGATTTCTCGCTTTTGATTATTCTCAACTTAGACATCCATACCGGGACAACATAGACAACAGATAATGGACTCCTCTTTAATGCATAAGCATGTAGCAACAATTAATGTTCTCATATGAGATTGAGGATATATGTCCAAAACTGAAACTTCCACCATGATTCATGGCTTTAGTTAGCGGCCCAATGTTCTTCTCTAACATTATGCATGCTCTAACCATTAAATGAGTGGTAAATCGCCCTTACTTCAGACAAGACGGACATGCATAGCAACTCACATGATATTCAACAAAGAGTAGTTGATGGCGTCCCTAGGAACATGGTTATCGCACAACAAGCAACTTAATAAGAGATAAAGTGCATAAGTACATATTCAATACCACAATAGTTTTTAGACTATTTGTCCCATGAGCTATATATTGCAAAGGTAGAGGATAGAAATTTTAAAGGTAGCACTCAAGCAATTTACTTTGGAATGGCGGAGAAATACCATGTAGTAGGTAGGTATGGTGGACACAAATGGCATAGTGGTTGGCTCAAGGATTTTGGATGCATGAGAAGTATTCCCTCTTGATACAAGGCTTAGGCTAGCAAGGTTATTTCAAACAAACACAAGTATGAACCGGTGCAGTTAAACTCACATAAAAGACATATTGTAAACATTATAAGACTCTACACCGTCTTCCTTGTTGTTCGACCCTTACTAGAAATTATCTAGACCTTAGAGAGACCAATTATGCAAACGAAATTTTAGCAAGCTCTATGTATTTCTTCATTAATAGGTTCAAAGTATATGATGCAAGAGCTTAAACATGAGCACAAAAATTGCTAAGTATCACATTATCCAAGACATTCTAGCAATTACTACATGTAGCATTTCCCGTTTCCAACCATATAACAATTTAACGAAGAAGATTCAACCTTCGCCATGAATATTATGAGTAAAGCCTAAGGACATATTTGTCCATATGCAACAGCGGAGCGTGTCTCTCTCCCACACAATGAATGCTAGGATCCACTTTTTTTCAAACAAAACAAAAACAAAAACAAACAGACGCTCTAAGCAAAGTGCATAAGATGTGATGGAATAAAAATATAGTTTCACTAGAGGAACCTGATAATGTTGTCGATGAAGAAGGGGATGCCTTGGGCATCCCCAAGCTTAGACGCTTGAGTCTTCTTGAAATATGCAGGGGTGAACCACCGGGGCATCCCCAAGCTTAGAGCTTTCACTCTCCTTGATCATATTGTATCATCCTCCTCTCTTAATCCTTGAAAACTTCCTCCACACCAAACTCAAAACAACTCATTAGAGGGTTAGTGCATAATCAAAATTCACATGTTCAGAGGTGACATAATTATTCTTAATACTTCTGGACATTGCACAAAGCTACTGAAAGTTAATGGAATAGAAAAATCCATCAAGCATAGCAAAACAGGCAATGCGAAATAAAAGGCAGAATCTGTCAAAACAGAACAATTCGTAAAGATGAATTTCTAAGAGGCACCAGACTTGCTCAAATGAAAATGCTCAAATTGAATGAAAGTTGTGTACATATCTGAGGATCACTCATGTAAATTGGCATAATTTTCTGAGTTACCTACAGAGAATTAGGCCCAAATTCATGACAGCAAAGAAATCTGTTTCTGTGCAGTAATCCAAATCTAGTATGAACCTTACTATCAAAGACTTTACTTGGCACAACAATGCAACAAAATAAGATAAGGAGAGGTTGCTACAGTAGTAACAACTTCCAAGACTCAAATATAAAATAAAGGTGCAGTAGTAAAATCATGGGTTGTCTCCCATAAGCGCTTTTCTTTAACGCCTTTCAGCTAGGCGCAGAAAGTGTATATCAAGTATTATCAAGAGATGATGCATCTACAGCGGGGTTTGGAGTTTTCTCAACTATGCATTTTATCTTATCTATGTAAATTTCAGAGGCTCCCTTTTCATTACCCTTAGTCTTGCTACTCTCATCAAACAAATCTTCAGGAACAATCCAATCAAAATTCTTTTCTAGTGCCTCGCACATTCCCAAGAGCTTGCAAGGTATTGATGTTTTAATATCCCCCTCATAATTAACTTTATTAGTGTACTTTTGTCTATCTTTTTCCATCTTTTCAAGGGTGCTAGCAAAGTTTGTATAAGAGCCAAGCATATTATATTTAGTAAAGACCTTTCTAGCTTCTCTTGCTACATCACCAAATTCTTTAAGAAGGGTTTCTAAGACAAAATCTTTCTTTTCTCCTTCTTCCATATCACCTAATGTAAGAAACATATGCTGCATTACGGGGTTGAGGTTAACAAATCTAGCTTCTAACATGTGTACTAAAGAAGCAGCAGCAATTTCATAAGTAGGAGCAAGTTCTACCAAGTGTCTATCTTCAAAATCTTCAACCGTACTAATATGAGTGAAAAATCTTCTATATTATCTTTCCCAAGGATAGACCCTCGGCCTACCGGTACATCTTTAAGAATAAACTTAGGAGGAAACATGATGAAATAAGTAAAAATAAATGCAAGTAACTAATTTTTTGTGTTTTTAATATGGAGAATGCAAACAAGACAGCAAATAAAGTAAAGCTAGCAACTATTTTTTTTGTGTTTTGATATAATGCAGCAAAAAAAATAGTAAATAAAACAAAGCAAGACAAAAACAAAGTAAATAGATTGGAGGTGGAGACTCCTCCCCTTGCAGCGTGTCTTGATCTCCCCGGGAACGGCGCCAGAAATTTATTGCTTGTGACGGTACAGCACGCGTCCGTTGGGAACCCCAAGAGGAAGGTGTGATGCGTACAGCAGTAAGTTTCCCTCAGTAAGAAATCAAGGTTTATCGAACCAGTAGGAGTCAAGAAGCACGTTGAAGGTTGATGGCGGCGAAGTGTAGTGCGGTGCAACACCAGGGATTCCGGCGCCAACGTGGAACCTGCACAACACAACCAAATTACTTTGCCCCAACGTGACAGTGAGGTTGTCAATCTCACCGGCTTGCTGTAACAAAGGATTAGATGTATAGTGTGGATGATGATTGTTTGCAGAAAACAGTAGAACAAGAATTGCAGTAGATTGTATTCGATTAAAAGAATGGACCGGGGTCCACAGTTCACTAGAGGTGTCTCTCCCATAAGAATAAGCATGTTGGGTGAACAAATTACAGTTGGGCAATCGACAAATAAAGAGGGCATGACCATGCACATACATTTTATGATGAGTATTGTGAGTTTTAATTGGGCATTATGACAAAGTACATAGACCGCTATGTGGGGCCCCGAACTTACCAGTCCAGAACTCCTGTTATGCATACAACTTCACGATCCCAAGATCATTCCATCGTGAATACATAACCGAACTGATACCAGATTACATCATCCATTACAGTACCGAAATAACATTAATACGGAAGTCTTACATCATAGGCCATCAAGGCCGAAGTTCAACAAACAGCAGCGGAATTTATTTGACTTCAAACAGCGGTGGAACCCACGTCAGGCCTTTACCCTACAGGCGGCTGACTGGGAGAGCGACCTAGTTCGCGTCTTCAGCGTCGTACTCCTCTTCTTCGTAGTACTCCTCTTCAAAGTCTGGCCAAGTAAATAGCCAGGACAACAATGCCAATGAGTACGTTTGAATGTACTCGCAAACCACCTTAGAGAGAAGTAAAGGATATGCAATATGGCAGTAGCAAGGAACAAGCACTAAACTAGGGCGACAAGGAGCGAGAGGTGGTTCCTCTCGAGAATTTGACATATCTATATCTTTGTTGAAAACTCTTTGTAAACCATTTTATTTTGCAGACTAATAGGTAAGGATAACCCCTTCTCAGTTTCGGCCATCTCAAATGGCCATTCCAACTTTTCCCGTATTTCCACCGTACCTCTCAGATACATCTCCACCAGTCCCACTGGTATCTTTCCGTACCTCCCAGGTACATTTCCAAAAACTTTT
This sequence comes from Lolium perenne, assembly GCF_019359855.2. Taxonomy (NCBI): domain Eukaryota; kingdom Viridiplantae; phylum Streptophyta; class Magnoliopsida; order Poales; family Poaceae; genus Lolium; species Lolium perenne. The sequence goes on along the minus strand of NC_067244.2, from coordinate 21,178,036 downwards.
TGGAAAACATATTTGTAAAACAAAACTTCCCTTTAATGCCACGTACCGCCATTCCCATGTCCATAACCGCGGACACGGCTATTTGAATAGATTTACACTCTGCAGAGGTTGTACACTTTCCCCACAAGATCCGAATACTCATCGTGTGGGCATCATCCCTGCATAATAACATATGCCACGACAAGTACCCGATCGTAGTTTTTCGCCTGCTCGCCTTAGCCTAAGACATGCCGCCTAGAGTTGTACCTCCCAACACCAGAGTCTGAGGGGTCGTTTACCCAGGAGTAGCAATTTCCCCGACCAGCTCGACCCTCCGGAATGCCGCGACCAACTGCGGAGCATTATTCAATGGGAGCTCATAGGTTGTACCCCTGCCATCTGAAAAGACGGAAAGGCGTCCCCAGTACGTCGGGAAGGCCCGGTCGATAGGTGTCCATGCTCGGACTACCCCTTACATTTGCAGGACCCAAACTAAGGCGAGACAAACTACTACACTACGCCCCGTCCCACTAAAGGGTAATGTGGTTGTACTGGCTAGGTCCGGTTTCGTACTATGGTCACAAAGGTTTTTCGAAAACAACTTTTCATCTCCATTTGCCTCCAGCAATATCTTTCATAAACCTTCTTGTGTTTCACAAAAACCACACTTGGGCAGGGCAACCCCATTCCAAGGTTTTCCAGAAAAACCTTTTTGCTTGAAAACAATTTTCACAAATATTTTTCAAGGGCTCCCAACCTATAGTCCAATTTCCCTTTGAAAAGAGGCGACAAGTGCGATGAGGTGGTAAGCACCATATCACTAATAGAGGTGTGATCAGCAGGTACCAAGAAGGACTGCACCCTAAGGGTGGATTAATAAAACTCCGGGTGGCACTAACCACCAAAATAAAAAGACATGCACTTTATAAAACCTGCAATAATGCAAGAGTAAGATATATGGGATCAGAGATGCATCAAGAGGTGGCTTGCCTTCTGTTGGCTATTTGTCCCAGACTTCTCCTTCACGAACCTCTGCTCTTCCTTCCTCATCGAAAACCTCACCGCGATCCTTTCCTCCTTCTTCGATAGTGTCCGCAATCTAACGTCGCAAAAATATAAAAGGCAATCAATCCCTAGGTATAGAATCAAACCACACAACAACACACAACAGCCAACCACTAACCAGAGACACAAAACACATCAAATAATAGTACCTAGGTAAAAATGGTTATTTTGCTAAAAAGGCTCTGCCTCACAACAAATCATCATCTACACAATCAAAGGTGGCTAATGATCTTTGGAAACCACCAGTAGGGGTCTGGTGCCAAGGTTCATCATAAAGCATTTTAAACATAAACTACACAATTTCCATATGGGTAAAATAAGCAACAACACCACATTAACAAACCACTATATAAAAATGCACACAAAAATTTGGTAAAATCACAGAGAGTAAAGATTGACTTTATAAAGCTACAGAAAGTGGATTCACTAAATTTTGGTTTTTAAAACAATAGATATGATTTTTATAAAACCAGAAATGGCTTAGGAATTAAGTAAATGACCTAAATCTTTCTGTTGCTCACAAAAATACATGTAGCATATCTACTGGAAGCTAGTAACATGTAGAATACACATGCACTGGAACCAAACACAAATAAGTTTTTAAATATTTAAAACATTTTAATAATGCAGAAACTAAAGCAAACCAATTTCAATGCACACAGAGATCAGGGCATAAAAATCCAGTAACAAGCATACCAAATGATAGATACTAAAAAATACGATCCACCAAAATTGGTTTGGCATTTATCTGAGCTATAAAATAATTTACACAATTTTTACACTAAAAAGATACCCTGTTTTGGTTATAAAATTCCCAGAAATTAAATAAAGCTCAAAAAAATATTTCCTTTGGCACACTAGTATCCTAAGGTGATACCTAGCACTGGGATTTGGGTTTGTTTCAAAAACAGTTTTATGTTTCGAAATGAAAATCACACAAGGCAATACTAGGCAGATCTAATTTTATAAGAAACACAAAAACCAGGAAGCTTCTGCCAGTGTACGATACACCACAATGAAGCTAATGAGATGCACTATCAAGCAAAATTAACCTTACTGCAAAAAGATATACACAACTCTCACAAACAATTAAATATCACACCAGCAACATTTCACAGGAATAATTATCAGTAAATAAATATAGCATTAAATCACATGCATTCAAGTGTAGGTGGTCAATATTTTGTTTATAAACATGCAGGAATTTGAATCATACCATTTGGATGTATGAGGAATGTTTGGTGATTTAAAAGCTAAGACAGATCTGTATGTCATTTATTTCTTAGAAAGTAAAAGAAACAGGGCCTAAAGGTTAGGAAAGGGTGGGTCCGGGTCGGCCCAATTAAACTTGGCGACACAGCACCGTACTAGGCTGGCCCAGATGGATTGCCTAAAGGTTAGGAAAGGGGATGGGTGGCATGCACCCGTTAGATCAAGATGCAACGTCGCTGGGCGCGTTGTTTAGCGACGAGCAAGGGAACGGCGGCGCTGCCGCGAGCCAGAGACAGGGAGGCGATGGCGGCTCACCATGGGGCTCGAGGAAGACGGAGTGGGGGCGGCGTGGAGACTGGGCGGAGCTAGAGACGGCTCGGCCGGCGACGCGTGAGTGCAGATACAGCCTCCCGTACGTCGTCTTGGACGAAGACGAGCACGACGCCAGCGCGGACGGAACCGACGACGGCGACCTTCCGACGAGTTCGGCGAGCTGGACGACGACGGCCGGGATGCTGCTCGACGCCGGTGCAGCTGAACATGCAGGCGTGCTCCTGGTCGTCGGCGCGCATGATGACGTGATCGGCGTCGGGGACAGTAGTGAGACGGAGCTCGAAGACGGCGATCATCCAGCGAGTTCCTAGCAAGAGGAAAAAGTGTGGGGGTGTGAGAGGGTGCAGGGACGTGCAAAGGTGACGACAACGACATGCACGACGCCGTACAGAGCGACGGGCACGGCGCGGTCTCCTGAGTGTTGGCGAGGTCGTGCGCGAGTGCGACGTTGGCGACGGTGGTTCGGCGTGGACGGAAGCTCACCTTGGGTTGCTCGGTGATGAAAGCGAGGGTTCGAGGATGAAGCTGCGTGGCGGGAGGTGCAGTGGTGGGCTCGGACTCGACATGCAGCACCTCCTGAGCCGGCACGATCGAGGACTCCCGCGACGGAGACGAGTGCTGGATCGGCGGGGGCTCACCGGCGGAGGGCGCAGGAGACGTGGCCGTGAAGGGAACGCGGAGGAGGTTGACGCGGCGACGCGCGCGTGCTGTGGCGGCCTCCAGGCGTCGACTTCGTCCGTGGTGTGCGCGGCGCCGGCGCGGACGGAGTCGAGAACGGCCGGCCGCGGAGCTCGTCTGCGGGGCCTCCTAGTGGTTACCTGCGCATGCGTAGGGTATGGATTAGGTTTCAGGTAGAGTGCAATGTTTAGGGGAACGGAGAGTGAGGGAAAACAGAGAGTCGGCGGCCACGGCATGGCGCGCGATGGGCCGACAAGTTTCCGCTCGGTTTCCTCCGGCAGCGAGGAAGGAACGAACTGAGATTCTCCTTCAGCTCCTCAGAGAGATGCATAGAGAGTTGAGGGAGTGGCGGAGACGCAAAAGAGAGAGGGAGGACCCTGGCTCTCGTTTATAAAGAACTACGCCGGTGCACGGTGGATTGAGAGCTGGACGGGGCGGTGCACGGGCTCACGCCCTCGCCATTGGCCAAAGGGAGCGGTGGAGGAGCGTTCCTGAGTGCGTGGGACAACGTTTGTAGTTTAGCTGCTGTCGGCGTTGCTTGGAGGCTGCAGACGCATGAGCGGTCACTCATGTCTGGCAGGCGTTCGATGATATGATGCGTCACGGGTTGACAACCAGGGCGGCGTGTGTGCTTCCTCAGGGGGCTAGGCTAGTGCGAGGGGAGGCAGGGAGGGGTACAGAGCGTGCAAGGTAGGCGTAGGTTCGAGGTAGAGGTTGCAGCATGGGTTTGGCTCAAGGTCATGCCACCGGCGTGCCTCTCCTCTTTCTATTCTCTCCAAACGCATGCATCCAAAGTGAGTGATGTAGATAGCTGTTGACGCTGTCCAACTACAGAGAGGGTTGAGGGGTCAGTTTAGTCTTGTGCTCCTTCCTTCAGACCAGCAATATTTGGAGAGATATTGAGATATAGGGCACCCAAGCATGCACACGTATGGCAAGGTCGGCACTGTAGCTGGGTCGGTCGACTAGATATAGAGAAGAAGCTAGGTGTTGGAGTATTCAATATAGTGTTGTGCTTCAGTAAAGAAAAAAAAAATAGAGGGAGAGAGATTGGGGAAGTTTTGGCAAACCTTCCATGCACAAGGCATGGCCGGCCTTTCCCCACGGCCAAACGAAAGTGAAACCAAAAATAATTGTCCAATGGACAATGTAGAATAGATGTGCAGTTCTGATGATCAGGTTCCGGTCTAAGATGGAATCTACAAATGATTTGAAAGATTTTTGGAGAAGAGATGGAGATTGGAAATTAATCATGTGAATTATCCAATGAGCACGTGGTCCAATTGGGATGGATGTATTCACTAAGGCATTTCGAAATTTTTGAAAAGGAGCAAGATAATATTTGAGTTCAAAAAAAAAATGCTCCACTTGCATGAAAATGCATACTAGGTCTTTACGAAAACTATTTGGTAGTAAAAAGTGCAAGAAATGGAATATGTGCCATTAACATGCATTTTGTAAATAGGGAAATAATTTTCTGGAAATTATTTTTTTGAATGGAAAATGATATGATAAAACATATCACTAACATTTCCAACTTTTTAAAAGAGAAAATCTTTTGAAAGTAGTTTGATAAAAACTAGAAATATTTTGGAAGACAAAACGAGAGGAAATGGGGGTTTAGGGTTTTATGAAATTGGAGGGAACCTTCATATTTGAAAATGGGGGTTGAGGCCAAGAATTCTTTAAGAGTAGAGTTTAATGATCATGGGAAGATAGAGATGCAAATGTAGATTATACATTTGTTGGAAAAATGATCATCAACCAAGATTATGCAAAGGTGGAGTGAGGAGAGTAAACGATAGATCATTGAGATATATTAGTGGCAAAGCAAATGCCATGGATAATGGATCACAGATCAATTAGCCCTAAAATTGAGCTTTATTGCATATGGCCTTTATTAGATTTCAACTAGATAAGAAATCTTATTTTGAAAAGTTTCAGAAAGAGAGAAGGTTTTAGAAGGTGGAGTAGAATGACCCATAGTTAAGGTAGAATATAATGAGGATCATTCCATTTTGTTTTAGGTAACCAAAAGCTGCATTTAAAAGATTTTGGTAAAATTTTGAGGTCACACAAAGTAAGGGTAAACCATTTGGCAAACATTTTGTATCAAAAATAATTTTAGAAACCTCTTTTTTTATACTAGGATCAGAGGTGACCATAGCCAATGTTAAAATAAATGGTTCTTGGCAAAATCTTTTGAATTCAAAATTTGAGTCATAAGACAAAACAAAAGAGGTTTTGTTATTTAACATAAGGTTCAAATATTTTTGAAGAGAGGAGATTAAGGTGATACAAGAGTGGCCATAGCATTAGTGTTTTTCTTGAGACTTAATCGAAGTTGTGGGTTGAAATATTTCACTCAACACTATTTAGCAAACATCACTCGTCAAACAAAGTCAGACAGGCATTTCCAAACAAAAACAAATCAATGCACGCAGAACATAAAAAGTTTTTGTTCCCCCTGATTTTTGCACTCTGGACAAACAAACAAGGTTGCAAAAGTTGGGGCGTTACACGCTATCCAGCATGCATCTATGCCTAAAAAGTCCACCTTCAGGTTATCATCCGAACCCCTTCCAGTATTAAGTTGCAAACAACAGACAATTGCATTAAGTATGGTGCGTAATGTAATCAACACATACATCCTTAGACATAGCATCGATGTTTTATCCTTAGTGGCAACAACACATTCACAACCTTAGAACTTTCTGTCACTGTCCCAGATTTAGGAGGCATGAACCCACTATTGAGCATAAATACTCCCTCTTGGAGTTACTAGCAAAAACTTGGCCAGAGCCTCTACTAATAACAGAGAGCATGCAAGATCATAAACAACACATAGATAATAAATTGATAATCAACATAACATAGCATTCACTATTCATCGGATCCCAACAAATACAACATGTAGCATTACAGATAGATGATCCTGATCATGTTAGGCAGCTCACAAGATCCAACAATGAAGCACAATTAGGAGAAGACGACGATCTAGCTACTGCTATGGACCCATAGTCCAGGGGTGAACTACTCACTCATCACTCCGGAGGCGACCATGGCGGTGAAGAGTCCTCCGGGAGATGATTCCCCTCTCCGGCAGGGTGCCGGAGGCGATCTCCTGAATCCCCCGAGATGGGATTGGCGGCGGCGGCGTCTCTGGAAGGTTTTCCGTATCGTGGCTCTCGGTACTGGAGTTATTATCGACGAAGGCTTAAGTAGGCGGAGGAGATAGGTCAGGGGGCGCCACGAGGTCCCCACACAGCAGGCCGGCGCGGCCAAGGCCTGGGCCGCGCCGCCCTAGCGTGTGGGCGCCTTGTCGCCCCACTTCGTTTCCTCCCCAGACTTCTCGAAGCTTCGTGGAAAAATAAGATCCTGGGCGTTGATTTCGTCCAATTCCGAGAATATTCCCTTACTAGGATTTCTGAAACCAAAAAACAGCAGAAAACATCAACTGGTTCTTCGGCATCTTGTTAATAGGTTAGTGCTGGAAATTGCATAAATATGACATAAAGTATGCATAAAACATGTAGGTATCATCAATAAAGTAGCATGGAACATAAGAAATTATCGATACGTTGGAGACGTATCATTTACTGAATCTTGTTATGAGAGAGCAATTTTCTGGTGTTAGTTCTGATGATGCTGCTGCCCATCTCAATAATTTTGTTGAACTATGTGAAATGCAAAATTATAAGGATGTAGATGGTGACATTATAAAATTAAAATTGTTTACTTTCTCATTAAGAGGAAGAGCTAACGATTGGTTGCTATCTCTGCCTAAGAATAGTATTGATTCATGGACTAAATGCAAGGATGCTTTCATTGGTAGATATTATCCCCCTGCTAAAATTATATCTTTGAGGAGTTGCATAATGAATTTTAAGCAATTGGATACTGAGCATGTTGCCCAAGCATGGGAAAGAATGAAATCTTTGGTTAAAAATTGCCCAACCCATGGACTGACTACTTGGATGATCATCCAAACCTTTTATGCAGGACTGAATTTTTCTTCGCGGAACCTATTGGATTCAGCTGCTGGAGGTACTTTTATGTCCATCACTCTAGGCGCCGCAACAAAGCTTCTTGATAATATGATGGTTAATTACTCTGAATGGCACACGGAAAGAGCTCCACAAGGTAAGAAGGTAAATTCTGTTGAAGAAACCTCCTCCTTGAGTGATAAGATTGATGCTATTATGTCTATGCTTGTGAATGGTAGGACTAATGTTGATCATAATAATGTTCCGTTAACTTCATTGGTTGCTCAAGAAGAACATGTTGATGTGAACTTCATTAAAAATAATAATTTCAACAACAATGCTTATCGGAATAATTCTAGTAACAACTATAGGCCATATCCTTATAATAATGGTAACAGTTATGGTAATTCTTATGGGAATTCTTACAGCAATAATAGGAATACACCCCCTGGACTTGAAGCCATGCTTAAATATTTTATTAGTACACAAACTGCTTTTAACAAATCTGTTGAAGAAAAGCTTGGAAAAATTGATATACTTGTTTCTAAAGTTGATAGTCTTGCTGCTGATGTTGATCTTTTGAAATCAAAAGTTATGCCTAATGAAAATAAAGATATTAAGTCATTTGCTACAGCAAACGCCATCCAAGTTAGAATTAATGAGAATATAAGATTGATGGCCGAATTGCGTGCTAGGTGGGAAAAAGAAGAAAATGCTAAAGATAATAATGTAGCTAAAGTTTGGACTATTACCACCACTAGCAATGAAAATGCTTCACATGTTGACACACCTCCTACTATCAATGTTAAAATAATTGGTGTTGGCAATGTTTCTACTCCTAATGCAAAGCTTACAAAACTGCCTAAAACTGCTGAAACTGCCTATGATAAAACTGCTGAATTTTTTTCCAACATTGGGGACAATGATCCCATTGCTTTAGATTATAATGGTTTAGATTTTGATGATTGTCACATCTCTGAAGTTATAAAGTTCTTACAAAAACTTGCTAAGAGTCCTAATGCTAGTGCTATAAATTTGGCCTTTACAAAACATATTACAAATGCTCTCATAAAAGCTAGAGAAGAGAAATTAAAACGTGAAGCTTCTATTCCTAGGAAGCTAGAGGATGGTTGGGAGCCCATCATTAAGATGAAGGTCAATGATTTTTATTCTAATGCTTTATGTGATCTTGGTGCAAGTATTTCCGTTATGCCTAGAAAAATCTATAACATGCTTAACTTGCCACCATTGAAAAATTGTTATTTGGATGTTAATCTTGCTGATAACTCTACAAAGAAACCTTTGGGTAGAGTTGATAATGTTCGCATTACTGTTAACAATAACCTTGTCCCCGTTGATTTTGTTGTCTTGGATATTGAATGCAATGCATCTTGTCCCATTATATTGGGAAGACCTTTTCTTCGAACTGTTGGTGCCATTATTGATATGAAGGAAGGCAATATTAAATATCAATTTCCTCTCAAGAAAGGTATGGAACACTTCCCTAGAATGAGTATGAAGTTACCTTTTCATTCTATCATTAGAACAAATTATGATGTTGATGCTTCGTCTCTTGATGTTACTTGATACACACTTTCTGCGCCTAGCTGAAAGGCGTTAAAGAAAAGCGCTTATGGGAGACAACCCATGATTTTACTACAGTACTTTTGTTTTATATTTGAGTCTTGGAAGATGTTACTACTGTAGCAACCTCTCCTTATCTTAATTTTGTTGCATTGTTGTGCCAAGTAAAGTCTTTGATAGTAAGGTTCATACTAGATTTGGATTGCTGCGCAGAAACAGATTTCTTGCTGTCATGAATTTGAGCAGTAGTCTCTGTAGGTAACTCAGAAAATTCTGCCAATTTACGTGAGTGATACTCAGATATGTACGCAACTTTCATTCAATTTGAGCATTTTCATCTGAGCAAGTCTGGTGCACCTAAAAAATTCGTCTTTACGTACTGTTCTGTTTTGACAGATTCTGCCTTTTATTTCGCATTGCCTGTTTTGCTATGCTTGATGGATTTCTTTATTCCATTAACTTTCAGTAGCTTTGTGCAATGTCCAGAAGTGTTAAGAATGATTATGTCACCTCTGAACATGTGAATTTTGATTATGCACTAACCCTCTAATGAGTTGTTTTGAGTTTGGTGTGGAGGAAGTTTTCAAGGATCAAGAGAGGAGGATGATACAATATGATCAAGGAGAGTGGGAGCTCTAAGCTTGGGGATGCCCCGGTGGTTCATCCCTGCATATTTCAAGAAGACTCAAGCATCTAAGCTTGGGGATGCCCAAGGCATCCCCTTCTTCATCGACAACATTATCAGGTTCCTCTAGTGAAACTATATTTTTATTCCATCACATCTTATGTGCTTTACTTGGAGCGTTTGTATGTTTTTATTTTTGTTTTGTTTGAATAAAGTTGGATCCTAGCATTCATTGTGTGGGAGAGAGATACGCTCCGCTGTTGCATATGGACAAATATGTCCTTAGCTTTACTCATAATGTTCATGGCGAAGGTTGAATCTGCTTCGTTAAATTGTTATATGGTTGGAAACGGGAAATGCTACATGTGGTAATTGGTATAATATCTTGAATAATGTGATACTTGGCAATTGTTGTGCTCATGTTTAAGCTCTTGCATCATATACTTTGCACCCATTAGTGAAGAAATACATAGAGCTTGCTAAAATTTGGTTTGCATGATCGGTCTCTTTAAGGTCTAGATATTTTCTAGTAAGGGTCGAACAACAAGGAAGACGGTGTAGAGTCTTATAATGCTTACAATATGTCTTTTATGTGAGTTTTGTTGTACCAGTTTATACTTGTGTTTGCTTCAAATAGCCTTGCTAGCCTAAGCCTTGTATTGAGAGGGAATACTTCTCGTGCATCCCAAATCCTTGAGCCGAACACTATGCCACTTGTGTCCACCATACCTACCTACTACATGGTATTTCTCCGCCATTCCAAAGTAAATTGCTTGAGTGCTACCTTTAAATTTCCATTCTTCGCCTTTGCAATATATAGCTCATGGGACAAATAGCCTAAAAACTATTGTGGTATTGAATATGTACTTATGCATCTTATCTCTTATAAGTTGCTTGTTGAGCGATAACCATGTTCCTGGGGACGCCATCAACACTTTGTTGAATATCATGTGAGTTGCTATGCATGTTCGTCTTGTCTGAAGTAAGGGCGATTTACCATGAGTTGAATGGTTTGAGTATGCATATTGTTAGAGAAGAACATTGGGCCGCTAACTAAAGCCATGATCCATGGTGGAAGTTTCAGTTTTGGACAACTATCCTCAATCTCATATGAGAATATTATTTTTTGCTAAATTCTTATGCATTAAAGAGGAGTCCATTATCTGTTGTCTATGTTGTCCCGGTATGGATGTCTAAGTTGAGAATAATCAAAAGCGAGAAATCCAATGCGAGCTTTCTCCTTAGACCTTTGTACAGGCGGCATAGAGGTACCCCATTGTAATACTTGGTTAAAACATATATATTGCGATGATAATCCAGGTAATCCGAGCTAATTAGGACAAGGTGCGGGCACTATTGGTATACTATGCATGAGGCTTGCAACTTGTAGGATATAATTTACATAATACATATTCTTTATTACTACCGTTGACAAAATTGTTTCTTGTTTTCAAAATAAAAGCTCTAGCACAAATATAGCAATCAATGCTTTCATCTGCGAAGGGCCTTTCTTCTACTTTTATGTTGAGTCAGTTTACCTACTTCCTTCTATCTCAAGAAGCAAACACTTGTGTTAACTGTGCATTGATTCTTACATACTTGCATATTGCACTTATTATATTACTTTATGTTGACAATATCCATGAGATATACATGTTACAAGTTGAAAGCAACCGCTGAAACTTAATCTTCCTTTGTGTTGTTTCAATGCCTTACTTTGAATTTATTGCTTTATGAGTTAACTCTTATGCAAGACTTATTGATGCTTGTCTTGAAAGTACTATTCATGAAAAGTCTTTGCTATATGATTCAATTGTTTACTCATTGTATTTACCATTGCTTCGAATCGCTGCATTCATTACATGTGCTTACAATAGTATTGATCAAGATTATGATAGCATGTCACTTCAGAAATTATCTTTGTTATCGTTTACCTACTCGGGATGAGTAGGAACTAAGCTTGGGGATGCTGATACGTCTCCAACGTATCGATAATTTCTTATGTTCCATGCTACTTTTATGATGATACTCACATGTTTTATACATACTTTATGTCATATTTATGCATTTTCCGGCACTAACCTATTAATGAGATGCCGAAGAGCCAGTTGCTGTTTTCTGCTGTTTTTGGTTTCAGAAATCCTAGTAAGGAAATATTCTCGAAATTGGACGAAATCAACGCCCAGGATCTTATTTTTCCACGAAGCTTCCAGAAGTCCGAAAGGGAAACGAAGTGGGGCGACGAGGCGCTCACACAACAGGGCGGCGCGGCCAAGGCTTGGGCCGTGCGGCCCTGGCGTGTGGGGCCCTCGTGGCGCCCCCTAACCTACCCTTCCGCCTACTTAAGCCTTCGTCGATAATAGTTCCAGTACCGAGAGCCACGATACAGAAAACCTTCCAGAGACGCCACCGCCGCCAATCCCATCTCGGGGGATTCAGGAGATCGCCTCCGGCACCCTGCCGGAGAGGGGAATCATCTCCCGGAGGACTCTTCACCGCCATGGTCGCCTCCGGAGTGATGTGTGAGTAGTTCATCCCTGGACTATGGGTCCATAGCAGTAGCTAGATGGTCGTCTTCTCCTAATTGTGCTATCATTGTTAGATCTTGTGAGCTGCCTAACATGATCAAGATCATCTATTTTTAATGCTACATGTTGCGTTTGTTGGGATCCGATGAATAATGAATACTATGCTATGTTGATTATCAATCTATTATCTATGTGTTGTTTATGATCTTGCATGCTCTCAGTTATTAGTAGAGGCTCTGGCCAAGTCATTACTTGTAACTCCAAGAGGGAGTATTTATGCTCGATAGTGGGTTCATGCCTCCATTAAATCTGGGACGATGATGAAAGTTCTAAGGTTGTGGATGTGCTGTTGCCACTAGGGATAAAACATTAATGCTATGTCTAAGGATGTATTTGTTGATTACATTACGCACCATACTTAATGCAATTGTCTGTTGTTTGCAACTTAATACTGAAGGGGGTTCAGATGATAACCTGAAGGTGGACTTTTTAGGCATAGATGCATGCTGGATAGCGGTCTATGTACTTTGTCGTAATGCCCAATTAAATCTCACAATACTCATCATAACATGTATGTGCATGGTCATGCCCTCTTTATTTGTCAATTGCCCATCTGTAATTTGTTCACCCAACATGCTATTTATCTTATGGGAGAGACACCACTAGTGAACTGTGGACCCCGGTCCATTCTTTACATCGAATACAATCAACTGCAATACTTGTTCTGCTGTTCTCTGCAAACAATCATCATCCACACTATACATCTAATCCTTTGTTACAGCAAGCCGGTGAGATTGACAACCTCACTGTCACATTGGGGCAAAGTAATTTGGTTGTGTTGTGCAGGTTCCACGTTGGCGCCGGAATCCCTGGTGTTGCGCCGCACTACACTCCGCCGCCATCAACCTTCAACGTGCTTCTTGGCTCCTACTGGTTCGATAAACCTTGGATTCTTACTAAGGGAAAACTTGCTACTATACGCATCACACCTTCCTTTTGGGGTTCCCAACGGACGCGTGCTGTACGCGTATCACCCATTTCACCGTGCGGTAGACCAGGGATTCGGGAAGCAGATCCGACGCAGCGGCGGAGGTGGGCGGCGTCCCCGAGCAGGATCTGGCGCGGTGGGCATCGGCTACGGTGGAGCACAAATGGTGCGGTGTGCGCCTTCGTCGGGGGAGCGGCTCCGGCTTGCTTGACAACGTCTTCTCGGACACTACAGCGGCTGGTTAGGAGGCTGTGGTGGCGAGCGGTGGTGCACTGCCGTCGTCGGGCGAGATGCTCCGATTCGGTGGGTGACGCGTGAGAGATGTGGGATTCGGCGCCTGTGCTGGTGGTATGTTTTAATGGCTGGGGTGAGATTGGCCTTGGCCCGAATAAGAGAAGAACCGCTGGGGATGATTTTGATGAAAGGATAAGATGGGAAATTCGAACATTTGAAAATTGGAGGCGGCAACCCGAGCTATTTTCGCCGGTGTTTTGGGGCTTCGACAAAAATGGTTTGGTGGATGCACGAAAAAAAATGGACGCGGTCCGACCCCATCAAGGTCTCATTTGTAAGCATGGGCGGTACGGCAGCCATCCTACCTTGATTTTTAGTGAATATCCATTCATATATATGTGTTTTTCTGAACATTTGAGTGCTTAAAACGGAATTCATATGAAAAAGTTGCGCCTATTTTAGTGAACACTGCGTGGAGCCGATTTCGAAAAGAAAACATGGACTAGGTACCAAAAAACATATATAGACTCGTTCTCCTCATTAAAAAGGTTGATGTATCAAGGATCTTAGTATATGTAAAATAACCTTGAGCTATTCATTATCATACACGGAGAATTGAAGACTTCAGATATTTCTTTATATTTGAAAGAAACGCCATGTTTCATCCAACAACATTTATCATCTCATTGAGTTGGCGTTGATTTTATATGTGGTGATGAAAACAACTGAGGCTCCTTTGATTTATAGGATTTAGATCCTACGGGAATTATTCTACACTATTGGTTATATTCATAGGGAACATATCCTATATGAATCTTGTACTGTACTACAAATCCTATATGAACAAAACATTAGGTCATCCCTCATGGAAAAATCCCTTTGGTACAATCAAAGAAACTCATATTCCCATAGGATTCAAATAGACAAGATGTACATATGTTTTTCCTATCCTATGACTTAAAGGACTCCTGAAATGGCTCGACAACAAAAGATCATAAATTCCGAGTTGTGCATCGAGCAAAAGATATTGAAAATTCTTGATCGATTGAATTACAAAATGATTTTAAAAAGAACTAAAGTTTTACCATTGATCACATAATTGGTAGGTATATAGGCTCTACTTATAATAAAATATGTTTTTTTATTGGGATTGCGTTAAAATTACATCCACCACAATGTCTCGAGACTATTTTGGTTTTTACCTCTTCTTTTATAGTTCGCCCTATCTAAGATTATTTCCGACATTCACCAATGTTTGCAAGGAATGGCATGCAGTCGTTTCCCACCCTGTTTCGGAAAAAATGAAGAAAAAAAAGTGAACTTGTGGCTATAAAATGATAAAGTTGAATTTTGATAAGTTTTTTTTTAAAAAAAACTAGCTTCAAAATATGGCCTACCATTTTATATAAACAACCATGGGTCTTAACAAAAATGCCCAAGGTAAAATGTGCATTACCATTTTGGGGAAAGGTGAAATAAGATTTCATTTTTGTGGGAAACAAATTGTTGTTGTTTTTTTGCCTTTTCTGAATAGCTAAAAAGGTGTCATCTTTTTTCCATACATTCCATAATGTCATAGAGCATAAGCATCCGGTGTCCAGATATAGCAACAATTCAGTATAAGACAATACTAACATAGTTTCCATAAAGTACTGCTATCACATAAGAAAACAAAAGATCTAGATGATGACCCAAGAAACAACTTCCATGTATATAATAACAATCTATTGACCATATGGCGGCTTTTGCATCACCCTATCAAAATCATCTGCCTTCAAACACGAGAGCAGAATGTCGACACGTGCTTCAACATGTTCCAAGATCCTCTTGATGATCTCATGGACATCTGCATCAGCCGAATTGGAATCAAAGTTGTCAGCCACTAGCTTCAGCTGAAAAAGAAACATCAGTGTTCAAGGCGTCGATCTTAGGAGTCCCCACATTTCATTACTTGCAAGACCAAGATGATCAAATTCCCTTTACTTCATACGAATGTCTGGATCGCTGGCACGATCGAAATCTTTGCTAGTACCCTCCTTTGGCCGAATTTTTGCATCAGATCTTGGTGCCCATACCTTTGGTATATGCGGGTAATTTTTTGCCAATAAGTCGTGCATTGCACATAGCGTCCTACTGTACAGGGGTACTTCTACATATCTTCGTCCAAATATAATTTAATTTATTTCGGTTTGGATTCAATTTGTTTCAAAATTGTATGGTATACCATTTGTATTGGTAGGAGATGCAGCTTTGAATTTTAATCATTGTTTCTAGGTGCCACACTTGCAGGGTACAGTCGATTTTATCCAATGTTTGATGTCTTGACATATCCTTTTCGTAATGGAGGTTGAGACCCCCAGCCTCTGCATCAAAATGATGCACATGGATTTTTTTAGTATGGTATTCAACAAAATCTGATAAGATGCAAAAATCAAACCTTGGACAAATATGACACATGCTCACTTGGGTAGAAAGCCAATCAAACTGATACAAATTAGATTGCAGAGTCCTTGCATGTTAAACTATATATTGCCAAACACCACATATATTAAGGGATACATATTAATTTCGATACTACAACTTTTATGATAGAAGATTTGTAGCAACAAACGTTGTGGGCTGTGGCTGCCCTCCTCAATCTACTCACTTGTCTCATCAGCAACAGTCTCCACCTCTCTACATGCACATATGGGTACACCTTCTTCACACCCGAAGAAGATTACTGGAGTTTCCTGTCATGCTCCGCCACTTGTAGTAGGTGTGCTCCTTTTTCAGAGATGAATTTTCTTTTAGGATGGAGATGTTCTCCTTTTTCAGAGATGAGTTCTCTTTTAGGATGGAGATGTTCTCCTTCGATAGAGATGAGTTCTCCTTTGATAGAGATGAGTGCTCATTCAAGAGTACGGCATACTCATTCCATAGCTTCACAGCACGGTTTACCAGATGTGCGTTCACATCTTGGAGCTTGGACGCATGGTCAATCAACTCGCGCAACTCATCCAGGAGCAACCGCCGGATTACTTGCATAGACGCTTCATGTTGTCGTCCTTCATTAGATGGTAGATTCACAGAGCGACCCTGTGTGACACATGATATTATAATAATAAAGTACAAGAGTGTAACTTCAATAGTAATATAGTACTCCGAAAGTTTGCAGGACTTAAACTTCAATACTCATAGTAATATGTAGAAGACTAACTTCAATAGTAATTGTAATATGTATAAATTTCAATTGCAATACTGTAGTAATATGAGTACTCCGGAGCTTGGAGCAATAAAGTTTCAAACTAAGAACGAAACATGAACTAATAAAGTTTGCCCTATGCATAAATCGATGGAGAGGTTGGATCTCCAGTTCGAAAGGGGGGAAAAAGACTGCAGTGAAGTTTGAAGTTTGCATTGAAGTTCGAAAGTGGTAATGCAGCTAGTATTAGTGCAGTAGAAATCCTTTGTGGCTTGTTTGGTTGACGTGTTTTCACATGGTTCAGTGAGTAATATCTAGGTCTTTCTTAATAAGAACACATTTTATCTGTTTGGCAGGAGAGTATTGGACAGGATCAGAGTCGCGGGGATCCTCAGGAAACACTTCCACGCACGTCGGGTGGACGTGGAACCGCAACACCTCTCTGCTCTCGCGTTTCTGGTCGTTGCACATACGTGCTCCGATTGCTGCTTCTCCTTCCAGGCCTCCACCCCGTTCTAGCATGGATCAGGCTGAGAGATTGATTCCAATGCAAAATTACAAGTCCTGATGCCTGCTGGCATGGATTACGTGAATAGAATTTGGACGCTTCACTAATAAGGCCCGAGGAACCCCTCAAAAAATAAAACTAATAATGCCCCAGGCCAGGCTATCTCTCAGGTTGTCCTGATCTGCCGCAAATACTCACGCCAAAACATGGTGAATGAAGTATTTTGCAGCAAATCCCCTCCAAATAATACTCAGTAGGGGGCTAAGTAGTTTTAAACCAATGATTAAACTACATGAACCACTGACCTCGAAGCTCTTCTCCTTGGAGAGGACCGACTCCCCGGCGACGGCGAGGTTGTCTTGCAGCTGCAGCAGGACTGTCACGTCTGAGCCCACGAAGAGGTCGTTGATCCACTGCCGCATGGTGGGCACATCAGACTCAACGGCGAGGCCGCCATGCGCCTGCTGCAGCTGCTGTGGGGGGGGGGGGCGTGCGAGTTGGCGGCAAGGTCCTGTAGTTGCTGCTGGGGGATTACGATGGTGGGCCGCACACCTAACATGCCCCCTAGTCCACTCGTGGGATTCATCGCCGGAAGACGGGGGTGCAGAGGGGAGGCGCTAATACAGAGGTTGTGGATGATACAGCCGCTGACGATCATTGTACAGGTTGGGGCTATAGGATTTTGAAGATGAATGGGGAGAGGCGGCAGGGGCCTATAAATCGAGAGGAGTGAGGTAGCGAGAATTCCCGCCACGGGATTCAAATTTACCCCAACTGCAATTCATACAAGGGGTTGACATTTTCAAGTTATTTTAACTAGGGAGTAGGGATCACACCGAAGGAGACGAAGCGAGAGCAGTCACGGGGCCCCACTTATTTATGGTGTCTTACCTTTTTAGGATGATTTTGACTGTTGTGCAGGGTTTGTCAATGCACAGGAGGTGCGAGCGAGCGAGGCCGACAATGAGAGAGAGATTTTTTTTTCGAGAGAGAGGGACAACCGAAGGATCCTGAAGGACCTAGAATTCCACTACGCATCAGAGCACGGTTTATAACAGGACACAAAATAAACAGGAAATTACATCTACCTCCCTAACTTGGTGAGAGAGTGTGTTTTTTTTGCGAAAGAGAGAGAGAGAGAGTCTTGAAAAGGAAACTACAGAAAAGACATCCAAAAGTACAAAAAGAACCCTAGATCTAGAAAAGGAAACTCCATCTGATCCTTCTCCAACGAGCTCAGATTTTAGCCTCGAAGCGCGATCATCTTCTCCATCGAGACCGGCAAGACCATCCACCTACCGTCTCGTTGGCTTATGCTCGCACGTCCGCTCGTGTTGCAAGTATTCGAGCAAGTCGCCGCTCATGTCGCAACCATCGTTGCTGCAATCTACCTTAAACATGGAGGGATATCTATTAATCGAACTGCTTCCTCCTACGTCTTCGAGGATGCCGTCGCATCTCGGGCACGCGAGACTGGGCAGGTTTCTTACGCAGCTTCCGCACGTAAGGTGCCCTCGCCCATCCCTGCGAACGCACTGCTTAATACAAGGAAATTAACATGACTGTTGGCCAAAAGAAAAATACAGTTGGGTGGAACCTAACGAAGAAAGTACTAACCTGGTATAGTGGACGCCGTGCTATTTGAAAGCACTAACCGCATGTGAATGATATTCTCGCCCCATTCGGTTGGAGAAAACATCCACTGGTAAACTCCATGACTTCAGATGAGAGACTTTCACCTTGCAAGACGCCCTGGCATCCCGGGCACGCGCGACCGGACAGTATCTGTAAGAGCAAGATCCATATCCCGTGTTTTGTGTGTTCGATAACAACACTCGAACAATTCTAACCGTGCACAAAGTTTGTCATTGATAGGTTTGCAAGATGTACGGTACCCTCGCTGAACACATTATGATCAGAAGACCGAGGCGTAGTTCTTAGGGTTTCTGGTTTTGTGTGTGTGTCGCGAGGTAACATGGTAGGAGAGGAAAAGAGGAAAAGCTGTTTTAGCCACAGCGGTACTACCGGTACCAGAGGAGCGGTAGTACCGCTACCCCTACTGGTACCGCTCTGAGGATTTCACACGAGATTGTCCCACAGTACTCGTTACGGTAACTTTACGGTACCATGAGTGGTAGTACCGCTTGAGAGCGGTAGTACCGCCCACGGTACCGCTCAAGTACCGTAACGCGTTACGGTAGTGCCGCTCTGGTACCGCTCGGGTACCGCTTGGGATCCAGTATGGTCTGGACCCTATTGCGGTACCTCAAGCGGTACCGCGAGCGGTAGTACCGCAATGTGTCCACGTGGACAAGTTCAGTGGGGATTCGAACTCAGAGCGGTAGTACCGCTTCCAGAAGCGGTAGTACCGCTTAGGCAAAAACAGCTGGTAACGGTTGGATTTGGAGGGACCTATATAAAGGCCCCTTCTTCTCCAGCCAGCCTTAGTTCTTCTCTCTCTCTCCTCCATTGTTGCTGAGCTCAAAATTGAGGGGATCTCCTCATCCACCCGACCAATCTTGCTCATACTTTGAGAGGTGGTGGAGGAGACCCCAATCTATCATTCTACCAAGAGAAAGTTCACCAATTCGTGGTAGTCCTTAGTGGATCTTGGTGTTAGGGTTCCTTGGTGGAAGAGCTTCTTGGTGGAGCACTGGAAGAGCTTCTTGGTGGAGCACTGGAAGAGCCTCTTGGTGGAGCACTGGAAGAGCTTCTTGGTGGAGCATTGGAGATGGGTTCCTATGGTGGAGCATTGGAGATGTGCAGCTGTGGAGTCTAGCTTGGTGATGTACTAGCTCCATAGGGTGTTGGGAGCATCCTTGTGTGTGGAGCTCGCCCCAACCTTGTGAAGGAATCACCGCCTCGACCGGTGCCTTAGTGGAAGAGGGAGAGCACCTCCGTGGAGCTCTCTCGAAGAAGAAGGTGAGGCCTTCCTTCGTGGTGTGGCCGTCTAGTCTCTTGTGTGAGACTAGCACCTCCTCAACGCAGACGTACTTCCTATTGTGGAAGGAACTGTGGTAAACAAACCTCGCCTCGCCTCCGCGCCCTCCGGTTGTCTCGCTCCTTACTCTTACTATCTTGTTGATTCCTTTACTTGTTGCACATGTCCTAGCATCTTGTAGGAACACCGCTATTGCAAAAGTTATCACCTCTACCTTCCGTTGCGCTAAAATTGAAAAAGGTTAAAACTTGCCGTAGCGCCATTCACCCCCCCTCTTGTTCGCTACGATCCATTCAAGTGGTATCAGAGCAAGGTTTTCTTGCTCGGGCTTTACCGCCTAAGAAATGGCTGAACAAGAGGTGGTTGTGAATGGAGTCCTTCCCCGTGAGTAATCATCTCCATCATCAAGTGCCGATAGTACTCCGGCTACTTTGGATGATCTCAAGAAATTGGAGTCATCCATTGTATCTCAATTGAAGGCTATGATGATGGAGTTGATTACTCCAAAACCAAACCCCATCATAGATTCTAAGAGTGGTGTCAACGTTTCCTCACCACAAGTTAACTCTTTTCCTTGTGTTGAGGTTGTTGAGCAATCAACAAATTCACATCGGGAAAAGGATCTTGAGAATGTTGACACCTCATCAAAAGGGAAGGATGGATCTCCGGTTGTGGGACAATTAATAGATATTCATGCGGTGTTCTCACCAAGTGATTGTGCCTTAAATGTCCCAATACCCATGCCATGCATTTTGCCTCATGGTTCTCCACCTCTACTACTTGATTATAATCGGTTTGGTGATTGGAAATTCTTAATGCGTTCTCATGTGCACAGTGCGTCTACCGAGCTTTGGCGTATCACTGAGGAAGGCTATTCACCACGAGACCGAATGAACTTGACAAGAAGGGAAGTGGTGGAAAATCAACTCAACGCCATCGCCATCAACATGATCCACTTGGCCATTACTCCCAAGGATTGCGCTCATATACGCTCGCTCAAGACCGCCAAGGAAGCTTGGGACAAACTTGACATGCTCTTCCTCGAACATGTGAACATCCAAAGCTCTTGCTTAAATGAAGTGGGCAACATGGCCATGACGAAGTCAATGGTCATATCTAAGAAGAATGCGGAAGACCATGTTGCTCACCCCCACTATACCCGCAAGCTCAATTTTGCATCGTATTGTGAACACATGGCTCCTATCACCAAGAGTTATTGGGATGGAATCAAGAGACGAAGCTCAATATCATCTTGCTACAATTGTGGTGACAAAAGGCATCGTGTTGCGGAATGTATCTATGAGAGAAGAGATGAACATGATGGAAAGCTCGTTTGCAAGAGCGAGTTTAGACCTCTTCCCAAAGGGCTCTCCAAGCTATCCCTCAACAACGACGTCACCAAGATCTTCTCCACCGAGAAGCCTAGAACTAACATGCTTGAAGACGAAGATCATATGGTAGAAAGTGAAGGGCTTGAAAAGAAGAAGGAATTGGAGCTTATCTCTCTCACCCAAGCTTATGAGGAAGAAGTGTGCATGCGTATGACTCTTGAAGCTAGTGCTCTTATTCGTGAAGACTACAACAATTCTCTCATCTCTCAACTCATCAAGGATCGAGATTATGCTCTTGATTGGTTGGACAAGCTCAAGACAAAGAAGGATTATCTTGAAGAAGATCATGAATGGTCAATTGAGGATGTTGCAAACTTTACCAAGAAGAAAGAAGATGAAGGTCCTAATTCGTGTTGTGACAAGCTCCTTGACGAAGTATGCTTCTTGAGAAAATACAATGGAAGACTCTTGGATGCCATCTCAACTCAAGAGGAGGCCTTAGATGAATACTATCGCTTGAGTAAAGAGAAGATGCAATGTTGTGGTCATGAAGAAGAGATTGCCACTCTAAAGAAACACAAGGCCAAGCTAGTCGAAGTGAATGAGAGGCAAAATGAATCCTTGTTGGAGTGGATCCATTTGAGCAAAGAAAAAGTCACTTGTTGTAACCATGAGGATGAAATTGGTTATCTTAAGAGAAGCAAGGACAAACTCATGGTGATCAAGCTTATGCAAGATGAAGCCATAGAAGAATACAAACGCTCAAGCAAGGATTACATTTTTCGTAATCATGAGGATGACATTGCCACATTGGAGAGACACTCGCATTCACTCTCGGGAAGGAACTCTCTTCTTGAGGAAGCTCTTTTGGATCGGGAAGATGAAGCTAATAACTTGAGGTCCGAGATTGAGAGTCTCCAAATTCAAATCCAATTCTTGGAAGGAGTCATTGAAACCCACGAGGACTTATGCAATGAAGGAGAAGTGGCAATTATGCCAAAGAAGATAGAGAGAGGAAGAAGGATCAATGAAGCAAAGAATATGAAGATAGGGCCCATTGAAAAATGGGCTCCTATTTCAAACTCTTGATCCATGAAGGGCCTTGCTTTCGGAGATGCTTATTGGGTGGTTATCTTGAAGCCACAAGTCTTATGTCCGGAAGCAAGGAATTCGTTGTCGTCATCAAGTCCTTATATCTATCTCTCTTATGACGACGACACAAGCAAGCTTAAAGGTATTGGAGCCTTGACAAGGTTGTGATCAAGTCCTACCTTGTCAAGACTTCTACATATGTACTCTTTGTTCATTGCTCTACATTCTTGGGTCTTTGTACCTACTATTGTGAATATGTAGTGGTCCTCTTGTGGAGCTAGTCTCTTCAAGAGGCCACGGCCTAGGACTAATGGAATTTGCTTCTTTGTGTAGAGATTGTGTTTTGTAGGAATTGTGTTGAAAGAAGTGAACCATGATGAAGTTTCTCAAACTTTTTCAATACAAGCTCTATGATATAATCCTTGCAAGAAGAAGCAACAATGGAACGGAGTTGTGCTCTGATGTCTACGGGAGCTTCTATTCTTGTAGACAGTGTTGGGCCTCCAAGAGCAGAGGTTTGTAGAACATCAGCAAGTTTCCCTTAAGTGGATCACCCAAGGTTTATCGATCTCAGGGAGGAAGAGGTCAAAGATATCCCTCTCATGCAACCCTGCAACCACAAAGCAAGAAGTCTCTTGTGTCCCCAACACACCTAATAGGTGCACTAGTTCGGCGAAGAGATAGTGAAAGACAGGTGGTATGAATATATATAAGCAGTAGCAACGGCACCAGAAAAGTGCTTTGCCCAGGACTGGTGTGTGATTGATGGTGGTAATATGGCAGGCAGTACAGATACAGTAAAACAGTAAACAAGCAGCGATAGCAGTATTTAGGAACAAGGCCTAGGGATCATACTTTCACTAGTGGACACTCTCAACATTGATCACATAAATAAATAGATAGATGCTAGACTCTACACCCTCTTGTTGGATGATGAACACCACTAACTGTGTAGGATTACACGAACCCTCAATGCCGGAGTTAACAAGCTCCACAATATTCAATGTTCATGTTTAAATAACCTTAGAGTGCATGACAGATCAACATAACCAAACCAAGTACTAACATAGCATGCACACTAGCACCTTCACACTACGAAAGGAGGCATAGATCACATCAATACCATCATAGCAATAGTTAACTTATAATCTACAAGAGATCACAATCATAGCCTACGCCAAGTACTAACACGATGCACACACTGTCACCATTACACCGTGCAGGAGGAATAAACTACTTTAATAACATCACTAGAGTAGCACATAGATATATTGTGATACAAAACACATTGCAATCATAAAGAGATATAAATAAGCACTTCACTATGCCATTCATAACAGTGAATAAGTATTCTGTGAAATATAGCCTAAGAGACCCACACGGTGCACACACTGTCACCTTTACACACGTGGGACAAGGAGTCTCCAGAGATCACATAAGTAAAATCCACTTGACTAGCATAATGACATCTAGATTACAAGCATCATCATATGAATCTCAATCATGTAAGGCAGCTCATGAGATTATTATATTGAAGTACATAGGAGAGAGATGAACCACATAGCTACCGGTACAGCCCCGAGCCTCGATGGAGAACTACTCCCTCCTCATGGGAGACAGCAGCGTTGATGAAGATGGCGGTGGTGTCGATGGAGGAGCCTTCCGGGGGCACTTCCCCGTCCCGGCGGCGTGCCGGAACAGAGACTCCTGTCCCTGAGATCTTGGCTTCGCGATGGCGGCGGCTCTGGAAGGTTTCTCATACCGTGGCTTTTCCGTCTTGAGGTTTTAGGTCGGGGACCTTTAAATAGGCGAAGAGGCGGAGTCGGAGGGGCGACGAGGCGGTGAGATGGTAAGGCGGCGCGGCCAGGGCCTGGGCTGCGCCGGCCTACCCCCTGGGCCCCCTGTGGGTCCACTCTGGCAACTCTCGGGTGTTCTGGATGCTTCCGGGGATTCTAAGATGCTGGGCGTCGATTTCGTCCGATTCCGAGAATATTTCCTTACTAGGATTTCTGAAACCAAAAACAACAGAAAATAGGAACTGGCCCTTCGTTATCTCGTCAATAGGTTAGTTCCGGAAAATGCATAAATATGACATAAAGTATGCATAAAACATGTAGATATCATCAATAATGTGGCATGAAACATAAGAAATTATCGATACGTCGGAGACGTATCAGCATCCCCAAGCTTAGTTTCTGCTCGTCCCGAGCAGGTAAACGATAACAAAGATAATTTCTTGAGTGACATGCCATCATAAACTTGATCATACTATTGTAAGCATATGTAATGAATGCAGCGATCAAAACAATGGTAAATGACATGAGTAAACAAATGAATCATAAAGCAAAGACTTTTCATGAATAGTACTTCAAGACAAGCATCAATAAGTCTTGCATAAGAGTTAACTCATAAATCAATAATTCAAAGTAAAGGTATTGAAGCAACACAAAGGAAGATTAAGTTTCAGCGGTTGCTTACAACTTATAACATGTATATCTCATGGATAGTTGTCAATGCAAAGCAATATAACAAGTGCAATAAGCAAGTATGTAAGAATCAATGCACGGTTAACACAAGTGTTTGCTTCTTGAGGTGGAGAGAAATAGGTAAACTGACTCAACATAAAAGTAAAAGAATGGCCCTTCACAGAGGGAAGCATTGATTGCTATATTTGTGCTAGAGCTTTGGTTTTGAAAACAAGAAACAATTTTGTCAACGGTAGTAATAAAGCATATGTGTTATGTAAATTATATCTTACAAGTTGCAAGCCTCATGCATAGTATACTAATAGTGCCCGCACCTTGTCCTAATTAGCTCGGATTACTGGGATTATCGCAATGCACATGCTTCAACCAAGTGTCACAAAGGGGTACCTCTATGCCGCATGTACAAAGGTCTAAGGAGAAAGCTCGCATTGGATTTCTCGCTATTGATTATTCTCAACTTAGACATCCATACCGGGACAACATAGACAACAGATAATGGACTCCTCTTTTATGCATAAGCATGTAGCAACAATTAATTTTCTCATATGAGATTGAGGATATATGTCCAAAACTGAAACTTCCACCATGGTTCATGGCTTTAGTTAGCGGCCCAATGTTCTTCTCTAACAATATGCATGCTCTAACCATTAAATGAGTGGTAAATCGCCCTTACTTCAGACAAGACGAACATGCATAGCAACTCACATGATATTCAACAAAGAGTAGTTGATGGCGTCCCCAGGAACATGGTTATCGCACAACAAGCAACTTAATAAGAGATAAAGTGCATAAGTACATATTCAATACCACAATAGTTTTTAAGCTATTTGTCCCATGAGCTATATATTGCAATGGTAGAGGATAGAAATTTTAAAGGTAGCACTCAAGCAATTTACTTTGGAATGGCGGAGAAATACCATGTAGTAGGTAGGTATGGTGGACACAAATGGCATAGTGGTTGGCTCAAGGATTTTGGATGCATGAGAAGTATTCCCTCTCGATACAAGGCTTAGGCTAGCAAGTTTATTTGAAACAAACACAAGGATGAAGCGGTGCATCAAAACTCACATAAAAGACATATTGTAAACATTATAAGACTCTACACCGTCTTCCTTGTTGTTCAAACTCAATACTAGAAATTATCTAGACTTTAGAGAGACCAAATATGCAAACCAAATTTTAGAAAGCTCTATGTATTTCTTCATTAATAGGTGCAAAGTATATGATGCAAGAGCTTAATCATGAACACAACAATTGCCAAGTATCAAATTATCCAAGACATTTTAGCAATTACTACATGTAGCATTTCCCGTTTCCAACCATGTAACAATTAATGAAGCAGTTTCAACCTTCGCCATGAACATTAAGAGCTAAGAACACATGTGTTCATATGAACCAGCGGAGCGTGTCTCTCTCCCACACAATGAATTCTAGGATCCATTTTATTCAAACAAAAACAAAAACAAACCGACGCTCCAAGCAAAGCACATAAGATGTGACGGAATAAAAATATAGTTTCAGGGGAGGAACCTGATAATGTTGTCGATGAAGAAGGGGATGCCTTGGGCATCCCCAAGCTTAGACGCTTGAGTCTTCTTGATATATGCAGGGGTGAATCACCGGGGCATCCCCAAGCTTAGAGCTTTCACTCTCCTTGATCATGTCGTATCATCTCCCTCTCTTGATCCTTGAAAACTTCCTCCACACCAAACTCAAAACAACTCATTAGAGAGTTAGTGCACAATCAAAATATACATGTTCAGAGGTGACATAATCATTCTTAACACTTCTGGACATTGCTCAAAGCTACTGGAGTTAATGGAACAAAGAAATCCATCCCACATAGCAAAAGAGGCAATGCGAAATAATAGGCAGAATCTGTCAAAACAGAACAGTCCGTAAAGACGAATTTTAAAGAGGCACCAGACTTGCTCAAATGAAAATGCTCAAATTGAATGAAAGTTGCGTACATATCTGAGGATCACTCACGTAAATTTGCATAATTTTCTGAGTTACCTACAGAGAAATTTGCCCAGATTCGTGACAGCAAAGAAATCTGTTTCTGCGCAGTAATCCAAATCTAGTATGAACCTTACTATCAACGATTTTACTTGGCACAACAAAACACAAAACTAAGATAAGGAGAGGTTGCTACAGTAGTAAACAACTTCCAAGACTCAAATATAAAAGAAAGTACTGTAGCAAAATAAACACATGGGTTATCTCCCAAGAAGTTCTTTCTTTATAGCCATTAAGATGGGCTCAGCAGTTTAATGATGCACTCGCAAGAAATAGTATTTGAAGCAAAAGAGAGCATCAAGAGGCAAATTCAAAACAAATTTAAGTCTAACATGCTTCCTATGCATAGGAATCTTGTAAATAAAAACGTTCATGAATAGCAAAGTGACAAGCACAGGAAGATAAAACAAGTGTAGCTTCAAAAATTTCAGCACATAGAGAGGTGTTTTAGTAACATGAAAACTTCTACAACCATATTTTCCTCTCTCATAATAACTTTAAGTAGTATCATGAGAAAACTCAACAATATAACTATCACATAAAGCATTCTTATCATGAGTCTCATGCATAAAATTATTACTCTCCACATAAGCATAATCAATTTTATTAGTTGTAGTGGGAGCAAATTCAACAAAGTAGCTATCATTATTATTCTCATCATCAAATATAGGAGGCATATTGTAATCATAATCAAATTTATCCTCCATAACAGGCGCAACAAAAGACTACTATTATTATAATCATCATAAATAGGAGGCAAAGTATCATCAAAGTAAATTTCCTCCTCAATGCTTGGGGGACTAAAAAGATCATGCTCATCAAAGCCAGCTTCCCCAAGCTTAGAATTTTCCATAGCATTAGCAACAATAGTGTTCAAAGCATTCATATTAATAACATCCCCATTAGCATGCATATAAAGTTCCATGGGTTTTTTAATTCTCTCTTCAAACACATCATGTCCTAATTCAAGATAAAGTTCATAAAGATCTCTCATATTTTTGTTGTTTTCCATTATGCCTAACTAGTGTAAACAAGAAACAAAAATATGCAATTGCAGGATCTAAAGGAAATAGCTTCGAGCACACACACAATGGCACCAGAAAAGTACTGTTACCTGGAACCGAAGTATGAGTGCCTTTTTACCTTTCCTCCCCGGCAACGGCGCCAGAAAAGTGCTTGATGTCTACGGGAGCTTCTATTCTTGTAGACAGTGTTGGGCCTCCAAGAGCAGAGGTTTGTAGAACAGCAGCAAGTTTCCCTTAAGTGGATCACCCAAGGTTTATCGATCTCAGGGAGGAAGAGGTCAAAGATATCCCTCTCATGCAACCCTGCAACCACAAAGCAAGAAGTCTATTGTGTCCCCAACACACCTAATAGGTGCACTAGTTCGGCGAAGAGATAGTGAAATACATGTGGTATGAATATATATAAGCAGTAGCAACGACACCAGAAAAGTGCTTTGCCCAGGACTGGTGTGTGATTGATGGTGGTAATATGGCAGGCAGTACAGATACAGTAAAACAGTAAACAAGCAGCGATAGCAGTATTTAGGAACAAGGCCTAGGGATCATACTTTCACTAGTGGACACTCTCAACATTGATCACATAAATAAATAGATAGATGCTAGACTCTACACCCTCTTGTTGGATGATGAACACCACTAACTGTGTAGGATTACACGAACCCTCAATGCCGGAGTTAACAAGCTCCACAATATTCAATGTTCATGTTTAAATAACCTTAGAGTGCATGACAGATCAACATAACCAAACCAAGTACTAACATAGCATGCACACTGTCACCTTCACACTATGAAAGGAGGCATAGATCACATCAATACCATCATAGCAATAGTTAACTTCATAATATACAAGAGATCACAATCATAGCCTACGCCAAGTACTAACACGATGCACACACTGTCACCATTACACCGTGCAGGAGGAATAAACTACTTTAATAACATCACTAGAGTAGCACATAGATATATTGTGATACAAAACACATTGCAATCATAAAGAGATATAAATAAGCACTTCACTATGCCATTCATAACAGTGAATAAGTATTCTGTGAAATATAGCCTAAGAGACCCACACGGTGCACACACTGTCACCTTTACACACGTGGGACAAGGAGTCTCCAGAGATCACATAAGTAAAATCCACTTGACTAGCATAATGACATCTAGATTACAAGCATCATCATATGAATCTCAATCATGTAAGGCAGCTCATGAGATTATTGTATTGAAGTACATAGGAGAGAGATGAACCACATAGCTACCGGTACAACCCCGAGCCTCGATGGAGAACTACTCCCTCCTCATGGGAGATAGCAGCGTTGATGAAGATGGCGGTGGTGTCGATGGAGGAGCCTTTCGGGGGCACTTCCCCGTCCCGGCGGCGTGCCAGAACAGAGACTCCTGTCCCCCAGATCTTGGCTTCGCGATGGCGGCGGCTCTGGAAGGTTTCTCGTACCGTGGCTTTTCCGTCTCGAGGTTTTAGGTCGGGGACCTTTAAATAGGCGAAGAGGCGGAGTCGGAGGGGCGACGAGGCGGTGAGATGGTAAGGCGGCGCGGCCAGGGCCTGGGCCGCGCCGGCCTACCCCCTGGGCCCCCTGTGGGTCCACTCTGGCGACTCTCGGGTGTTCTGGATGCTTCCGGGGATTCTAAGATGCTGGGCGTCGATTTCGTCCGATTCCGAGAATATTTCCTTAATAGGATTTCTGAAACCAAAAACAGCAGAAAACAGGAACTGGCCCTTCGTTATCGCGTTAATAGGTTAGTTCCGAAAAACGCATAAATATGACATAAAGTATGCATAAAACATGTAGATATCATCAATAATGTGGCATGGAACATAAGAAATTATCGATACGTCGGAGACGTATCAGCATCCCCAAGCTTAGTTTCTGCTCGTCCCGAGCAGGTAAACGATAACAAAGATAATTTCTTGAGTGACATGCCATCATAAACTTGATCATACTATTGTAAGGATATGTAATGAATGCAGCGATCAAAACAATGGTAAATGACATGAGTAAACAAATGAATCATAAAGCAAAGACTTTTCATGAATAGTACTTCAAGACAAGCATCAATAAGTCTTGCATAAGAGTTAACTCATAAAGCAATAATTCAAAGTAAAGGTATTGAAGCAACACAAAGGAAGATTAAGTTTCAGCGGTTGCTTTCAACTTATAACATGTATATCTCATGGATAGTTGTCAATGCAAAGCAATATAACAAGTGCAATAAGCAAGTATGTAAGAATCAATGCACGGTTAACACAAGTGTTTGCTTCTTGAGGTGGAGAGAAATAGGTAAACTGACTCAACATAAAAGTAAAAGAATGGCCCTTCGCAGAGGGAAGCATTGATTGCTATATTTTTGCTAGAGCTTTGGTTTTGAAAACAAGAAACAATTTTGTCAACGGTAGTAATAAAGCATATGTGTTATGTAAATTATATCTTACAAGTTGCAAGCCTCATGCATAGTATACTAATAGTGCCCGCACCTTGTCCTAATTAGCTCGGATTACCGGGATTATCGCAATGCACATGCTTCAACCAAGTGTCACAAAGGGGTACCTCTATGCCGCCTGTACAAAGGTCTAAGGAGAAAGCTCGCATTGGATTTCTCGCTATTGATTATTCTCAACTTAGACATCCATACCGGGACAACATAGACAACAGATAATGGACTCCTCTTTTATGCATAAGCATGTAGCAACAATTAATTTTCTCATATGAGATTGAGGATATATGTCCAAAACTGAAACTTCCACCATGGTTCATGACTTTAGTTAGCGGCCCAATGTTCTTCTCTAACAATATGCATGCTCTAACCATTAAATGAGTGGTAAATCGCCCTTACTTCAGACAAGACGAACATGCATAGCAACTCACATGATATTCAACAAAGAGTAGTTGATGGCGTCCCCAGGAACATGGTTATCGCACAACAAGCAACTTAATAAGAGATAAAGTGCATAAGTACATATTCAATACCACAATAGTTTTTAAGCTATTTGTCCCATGAGCTATATATTGCAAAGGTAGAGGATATAAATTTTAAAGGTAGCACTCAAGCAATTTACTTTGGAATGGCGGAGAAATACCATGTAGTAGGTAGGTATGGTGGACACAAATGACATAGTGGTTGGCTCAAGGATTTTGGATGCATGAGAAGTATTCCCTCTCGATACAAGGCTTAGGCTAGAAAGTTTATTTGAAACAAACACAAGGATGAAGCGGTGCAGCAAAACTCACATAAAAGACATATTGTAAACATTATAAGACTCTACACCGTCTTCCTTGTTGTTCAAACTCAATACTAGAAATTATCTGGACTTTAGAGAGACCAAATATGCAAACCAAATTTTAGAAAGCTCTATGTATTTCTTCATTAATAGGTGCAAAGTATATGATGCAAGAGCTTAATCATGAACACAACAATTTCCAAGTATCAAATTATCCAAGACATTTTAGCAATTACTACATGTAGCATTTCCCGTTTCCAACCATGTAACAATTAATGAAGCAGTTTCAACCTTCGCCATGAACATTAAGAGCTAAGAACACATGTGTTAACCAGCGGAGCGTGTCTCTCTCCCACACAATGAATGCTAGGATCCATTTTATTCAAACAAAAACAAAAACAAAAACAAAAACAAACCGACGCTCCAAGCAAAGCACATAAGATGTGACGGAATAAAAATATAGTTTCAGGGGAGGAACCTGATAATGTTGTCGATGAAGAAGGGGATGCCTTGGGCATCCCCAAGCTTAGATGCTTGAGTCTTCTTGATATATGCAGGGGTGAACCACCGGGGCATCCCCAAGCTTAGAGCTTTCACTCTCCTTGATCATAGTTTCACTAGTGGACACTCTCAACATTGATCACATAAATAAATAGATAGATGCTAGACTCTACACCCTCTTGTTGGATGATGAACACCACTAACTGTGTAGGATTACACGAACCCTTAATGCCGGAGTTAACAAGCTCCACAATATTCAATGTTCATGTTTAAATAACCTTAGAGTGCATGACAGATCAACATAACCAAACCAAGTACTAACATAGCATGCACACTGTCACCTTCACACTACGAAAGGAGGCATAGATCACATCAATACCATCATAGCAATAGTTAACTTCATAATCTACAAGAGATCACAATCATAGCCTACGCCAAGTACTAACACGATGCACACACTGTCACCATTACACCGTGCAGGAGGAATAAACTACTTTAATAACATCACTAGAGTAGCACATAGATATATTGTGATACAAAACACATTGCAATCATAAAGAGATATAAATAAGCACTTCACTATGCCATTCATAACAGTGAATAAATATTCTGTGAAATATAGCCTAAGAGACCCACACGGTGCACACACTGTCACCTTTACACACGTGGGACAAGGAGTCTCCAGAGATCACATAAGTAAAATCCACTTGACTAGCATAATGACATCTAGATTACAAGCATCATCATATGAATCTCAATCATGTAAGGCAGCTCATGAGATTATTGTATTGAAGTACATAGGAGAGAGATGAACCACATAGCTACCGGTACAGCCCCGAGCCTCGATGGAGAACTACTCCCTCCTCATGGGAGACAGCAGTGTTGATGAAGATGGCGGTGGTGTCGATGGAGGAGCCTTCCAGGGGCACTTCCCCGTCCCGGCGGCGTGCCGGAACAGAGACTCCTGTCCCCCAGATCTTGGCTTCGCGATGGCGGCGGCTCTGGAAGGTTTCTCGTACCGTGGCTTTTCCGTCTCGAGGTTTTAGGTCGGGGACCTTTAAATAGGCGAAGAGGCGGAGTCGGAGGGGCGACGAGGCGGTGAGATGGTAAGGCGGTGCGGCCAGGGCCTGGGCCGTGCCGGCCTACCCCCTGGGCCCACTGTGGGTCCACTCTGGCGACTCTCGGGTGTTCTGGATGCTTCCGGGGATTCTAAGATGCTGGGC
This sequence comes from Lolium perenne, assembly GCF_019359855.2. Lineage (NCBI taxonomy): Eukaryota > Viridiplantae > Streptophyta > Magnoliopsida > Poales > Poaceae > Lolium > Lolium perenne. Next base: position 21,145,276 of record NC_067244.2, on the reverse strand, counting down.
GTTGATTTCGTTCGATTCCGAGAATATTTCCTTACTAGGATTTCTGAAACCAAAAACAGCAGAAAACAGGAACTGGCCCTTCGTTATCTCATCAATAGGTTAGTTCCGGAAAACGCATAAATATGACATAAAGTATGCATAAAACATATAGATATCATCAATAATGTGGCATGGAACATAAGAAATTATCGATACGTCGGAGACGTATCATGCTCAAGATCTTGGATATCTTCATTGGCAAAGAAGGAATCCTTTTTGCTCCTAGCCATACTCTTACCCTAACCTCATAGGGTTGCCGGAAGTGAGAAACAAACCTAAGGAGACACTCAAGCATGATGATGGAGCATGAGTCTATTGTGAGGTTTGTGGTATGATGTGATGAGACATCTCAATGGATATGATAGTTCTTTGGAGGAGGCGAAGTGCTTCTTGTGAGAAAGGAGATGCAATTCCCCCGATTACCATAGGAAGGATGAGTCTTGGCATTCGCCAATCTCAAAAGCTACCTTCTATGAGTACCGGGGAAGGACGAAGTTTCACCTATGTGGAGCCATCTACACCACAAGGCCAAGTCTTTTCCTTTGGACAACCAAGTGCTAGCTCACCTCTTTCACAACCTCAAGTGTGGCATCAACAATAATGACGTCAAGGCGAGGACCCAAATCATGATGATGATCAAGGAACCTCACACGAACCTATCCTTTTGATCTACTCTCACCGGGGTGCTAATGCGTCAAGATTCCTTCATAATCCAAGCAAAGTACAAGACATTCTCAAGAGCAAGATATGATGGGATCCAACGGTATAGCGATCCCAAGGATCAATTCTTCCCAAATGTGCCCAACAAGACAATGGTCTCACTCTCTATCGTTTATCGTCAAGGTTTGCTTCTCTACCATTGTGCTTTTCATCCGGACATTGTGTCATAAGTGGATACTTATACCACTCTTGTGCCATATGTCTAGATGTAAAGCACACATGAACATAGGGGGAGTGCGGTTTAAATTATTGAGCTATCCCTCCCCTCATGATGCACAAAGAAACCCAAAGCATATGCCATTCGTCAATCAAGTGACTATGAGCTTCATGTTGAGTTGTAGTCGTGAGTCCTAGGTCTCTACGCGACCTCACACTACCAAACTCTTACACGGTGGCTTCGGCCACCAAATCTCCTCCTCGAGGAGTTTTTGTTCTTTTTGTTTTCTTTTTCTTTTCTCTTCTTGTTTTTGTTTGTCGTTTCTTCTTTTCTCTTTGTTTCTTCTCGGGAGATTCACCCAAGCTTGGCTTTTCTAGCTTTGATTCTTGCAAGCTTGGTTGGGTAGTACCTTAACAGTTCCGTAATCTAATCCTAAGCCATCATCTATCTCTTGAGCCAACTCAGTCTAAAAGCACAAGTCTACACCAAAATCCGAGGTCTTTGAATTTGGAGGACGGTACTACCGCTTCTTGGGGTGGTACTACCGCTCTGGGGCAGTTCTCTGACGAAACTGAACAATTATCCCCAGAACGGTACTACCGCTCTAAGTACCGGGCTAGTACCGGTAAGCGGTACTACCGCTTTTAGAAGCGGTACTAACGTTTGCGTCTTTTGACAAGAGGTACCGGTTGGGCTCGGATCTTCCCCAAATCCCCACATATCCTCTTCCACCTCAAGTAAAAAGGCTCCTCCAAGCTCAAGACCTCGAGGAGATCGGCCCCGATCTCCTTTTCCAGCCGCCGTCGGCCAAATCTCCTCCGTGGAGAAGCTTCCCCAACCTCTTCTCCACCATGTCCTCCGGTATGAACCCTAAATTCTATCTCTAGGGCGTGTTGAACTCCCTAGATGCATATGCTAGGGTTTGTTGGAGTTTTGTGGTAGAGAAGCATTCTTGGAAGCTATTCATGTGCAGGGATACTAGCTAGCAACAATGTGTGACTCTAGATCGATTTTACCATGCAACCCGATCTCGATTTGGCTGTGCGAGCTTAAGCGGTAGTACCGCTCATCCTCAGGCGGTACTACCGGTCAAAGCGGCACTACCAGATTGAAATTGCGGTACTACCGCTCTGTCTATAGTCACCAATGTTGCTTGTTAGCGTCCTTTTTGATCCTTAATTTCTCGGCTTGTGCACTTATCCCCTATTCCCTCCCAAATCTTTGCTATTCACAGGAGCACCTAAGACCCGTGGTGGCAAGGTCAAGCCATCCACTCGTCGTCATCACGATGAAGAGCAAGAGGAGATCATGCCAACAAGGACCACCAAGCGACAAAGAGAAGCAGCAGCAGGGGCAAGAGGACCTCAATGATCAATGCTAGATGTCAAGAAAGGTCAGTTCATGGAAGTGCGGGGGGCCAATCCTTATTTGCTCCCAAGAAATGCCCGTCAGTGCCCCAATACTTATTTTCGCCATGTCAATCAAGAGAGGATCTACACTGAGGTCTATGGGGCCAAAGAGTTCAAGTGTTGTCCCCCAATACTCCATAAGCATGGACAAGCTCAACTCCGACCTCGACTACTTTGGAGAAGCACTTGAGATTTGTGAAGAACAAGGCCTTATTCCTATAATGACCTTTTCTCATGATTTCTCTCGAGAGGTGATTTGCCAATTCTATGCCACGGTTGTCTTTCTTGAGGATGAAGGAGGCTATCGGTCCTTGAAGTGGATGACAAAGGAGCATGTGATGGAGGCCTCATGGCAAGACTTTGCTCGAAGCATTGGTTATTGATACGTCTCCGACGTATCGATAATTTCTTATGTTCCATGCCACATTATTGATGATACCTACATGTTTTATGCATACTTTATGTCATATTTGTGCATTTTTCGGCACTAACCAATTAACGAGATGCCGAAGAGCCAGTTGCTGTTTTCTGCTCTTTTTGGTTTTAGAAATCCTAGTAAGGAAATATGCTCGGAATTGGACGAAAGCAACGCCCAGGGGCCTATTTCTGCCACGAAGCTTCCAGAAGACCGAAGAGGAGACGAAGTGGGGCCACGGGGCGCCGCCGCAGTAGGGCGGCGCGGCCCAAGGGGGGCCCACGCCGGCCTAGTGTGTGGGGCCCCCGTGCGGCCCCTGACCTGCCCTTCCGCCTACATATAGTCTTCGTCGCGAAAACCCAGTACCGAGAGCCACGATACGGAAAACCTTCCAGAGACGCCGCCGCCGCCAATCCCATCTCGGGGGATTCAGGAGATCGCCTCCGGCACCCTGCCGGAGAGGGGAATCATCTCCCGGAGGACTCTTCACCGCCATGTTCGCCTCCGGAGTGATGAGTGAGTAGTTCACCCCTGGACTATGGGTCCATAGCAGTAGCTATATGGTCGTCTTCTCCTAATTATGCTTCATTGTCAGGTCTTGTGAGCTGCCTAACATGATCAAGATCATCTATCTGTAATGCTACATGTTGTGTTTGTTGGGATCCGATGGATAGAGAATACTAAGTTATGTTGATTATCAATTTATATCTATGTGTTTTTTATGATCTTGCATGCTCTCCGTTATTAGTAGAGGCTCTGGCCAAGTTTTTGCTAGTAACTCCAAGAGGGAGTATTTATGCTCGATAGTGGGTTCATGCCTCCATTAAATCTGGGACAGTGACAGAAAGTTCTAAGGTTGTGGATGTGCTGTTGCCACTAGGGATAAAACATTGATGCTATGTCCGAGGATGTAGTTATTGATTACATTACGCACCATACTTAATGCAATTGTCTGTTGTTTGCAACTTAATACTGGAAGGGGTTCGGATGATAACCTGAAGGTGGACTTTTTAGGCATAGATGCATGCTGGATAGCGGTCTATGTACTTTGTCGTAATGCCCAATTAAATCTCACTATACTCATCATATCATGTATGTGCATAGTCATGCCCTCTCTATTTGTCAATTGCCCAACTGTAATTTGTTCACCCAACATGCTTATTCTTATGGGAGAGACACCTCTAGTAAACTGTGGACCCCGGTCCATTCTTTTAATCGAATACAATCTACTGCAATACTTGTTCTACTGTTTTCTGCAAACAATCATCATCCACACTATACATCTAATCCTTTGTTACAGCAAGCCGGTGAGATTGACAACCTCGCTGTTTCGTTGGGGCAAAGTACTTTGGTTGTGTTGTGCAGGTTCCACGTTGGCGCCGGAATCCCTGGTGTTGCGCCGCACTACATCTCGCCGCCATCAACCTTCAACGTGCTTCTTGGCTCCTACTGGTTCGATAAACCTTGGTTTCTTACTGAGGGAAAACTTGCCGCTGTACGCATCACACCTTCCTCTTGGGGTTCCCAATGAACGCGTGCTGTACGCGTATCAGTTATGAGCTTCCCGAAGACAACTCCAACACCTTCCTCATTCATCTCCAAGCCAAGCCCATGGCCAAGGAGAAAATGGCCGATCTCTACATTCGAGGGAGGATGTTGTGTGGAAGCACCAAGGGCCTTCTACCAGTCTATGACATCATGAACCGCATCTACCGCAGCACCATCAACCCCAAGCATACCAACCACGATGAGGTGCATGGATTTCTTGTGAATCTCCTTTTGCGCACACATGAGTTGAGGGGCCGCGGCAAGCAACTGGACGTCATGGATTACATTTGGCTTGAGATGCGTGATTGTGCTTTCCTCCGCAAGCTTCCTCAGTACGCTCCCTATCTCATGACGCTCATTTGTCTCAAGTGGGATCAAGAGGGCCGTGGAGATCTTCTTCAATAATGCCGTCCCAACGTCACCATTCACAAGGAGAAGAGCCCGCTTGTCAAGGACCATGACCTTCCAAGGTTTGGAAAAGGAGCTCCCAAGGACAAGGATGAAGACGAGGCCGATAGCGAAGACTCCGACTATGTGCCCAACTCCATCAAGACCAAGGGCCTCTTCGCCAAGCTCACCGCTCGCCTCAAGAAGTCCTTTTGCTTCAAGAGGGATCTAGAAGATAGGATGTACCAAGCTCATCACGACAACAAGAAGATCCGCCAACGCCAAAAGGCCATGATGAGGCACATGCATCTCCTGGTCTCCGAGGGCTCCGAGGACAACATTACTCCTCCCGGTGAGTGGAAGTCAAAGCTCGTTTGGTCAAGCTCCGAGGAATCCATCCCCGAGCCGCCTCATGGCAAGGGCCTTGCCCAAGAAGATGATGATGATGAAGGCGAGTATGAGGAGGAGGGTGATGAGAACGAGGATGATGATGACGAGGAGGAGGAAGACGAGGAGTGATTCCCTTGGGACGTTAGTATGCTCCTTCTCCCTTTTTGGTGTCTCGATGACAAAGGGGGAGAAGTTGATCTATTAGTACGGGAATTTGCATGGGGATGCCAAGGGCTTGGTGGCTTCATTTTGGTTCTTTCGGCCTTGGCATCAAATCTTTCCCCTAGTTATTCGAAACTTTATTCGTATGTGTGTTTGCTACTCTATTCGTGGATCTCCCGATCCCCCCGTTTGTATTAAGACTTAATCGTGCGTAGCTTAATGGTCAATGGTCTCCATTATTTATTCTTTGATTGGCTACATCATTCCTATGGAGGCACTTATTATTATGATGAGTTTGGGTTTTCTCAAGGAAAAGGTATGAAAAGGTTCACCCAAACTCCCCTATATACAATTGTTCTTGCCTCTATAGTGTACTTGTGCTACATAATCTTGTCATATGTTCTTCTTAGCACTTGTGCTTGGTTTGTAGAATTTAGGGGGAGTTCTCTCTAGGATTTTGTTGGCGTCCGAAACCCACCGGCGAGTAGCGGCTGGCAACACGTAGAGCCGGGAGGCTCCCAGAACTGCGGCTGGCCCTGGTCCCTCGAGCGACGGCCCGCAAAGGTCCGGCACGCACGTCCGATGCTGGTGCAAGGGCGTGCCACCTGACCTATACTTGGTCAGGAAGGTGATGGATTTGCTTCGCTTAGTTTCCTGCATGGCATACACGTAAACATTAAATACGAGCCTCGATCGGCTCTCAGGTTGTCCTGTGAATCGGCTCAAGGAGCCGATCCACCCATGACTCGTATGAGGTCTACGATAACATGGTGGTCCTGCTTGATCAATATAAAGCTAAAACGACCTACGATGATTTAGGGTTTTCACCACATAATCGGAACATCCTACACGTGATTGAGCCTGGTAGCCACGCAAGATGATAATAAACCAGCCCTAGATAAGGCCTAAAAACCAACATGGAGTTGATTCCCGGAACATCTTATCTAGGGCTAGCAAACTACACCCTACGTGCTACTGGATCCTTCAACCCGTTTGCAAGGCCTAACTATGCAGATATTAAACTAATCCTTGAAGCACAAGGAGCAATCATAATGGATCGGATCTACTAAATAATGATCAAGCAAGGTGCCGCCCTTACACCTAAGATAGGTGTAAAGGCGGCTAGACGTCTAAGGGTTGCATGGATAAAAGCATATAACACGGTGAAACAATGCTAACCCTAACACATCTATGATAACTACGTTGCTCGCCATCAACAAGGCTTCAGCACGAGCAACGCATGAACAACGAATAAACGTATACTGCCTAGATCGCAAGATGCGATCTAGGCAGCATGATGCTTACCCGGAAGAAACCCTCGAAACAAGGGGTTGGCGATGCACCTAGATTGGTTTGTTGCGAACGTGATTGTTGTCTTTCTCAATAACCCTAGATACATATTTATAGTCCGTGGACTTTCTAACGTGGGAATAATCCCAACCGTGTACGAGCCAAATTCTACCTAACCGACACGTATCCTACTATATTTACAGATACACGGGCAAACTAGCCCAAACTTCTTGTACAAGGCCGATTCATGTATATTTCCCGTGTATATTCTTCAAGCCCATCTTAATCACGGCCCACCTCTGTGTTGGTCAAATTCTGGTGATAACACATGCCCCCCTGGTTTTGGAAATGATAATTCCAAAACCACTCTGCTTTTTCGCCGTCGGGTCATGTCGTGGCAGAGCAGAACCGTCGCAGTATCCTTCATCATGATGCCTTGCCTTCTCAACTTCTCCGCGTGACCTGGCAGTTTTTTTTCTGGGCACCACTTCCTCGGAAACTGCTGTGTCATTGAATCTCCACTATATCCCCTTTTATTTAACCACTCCGAACAGTTCGCCACTTCATCCCCTTGCTCTGTTCTGGCCATCGGCACCAAGAAACCCCAATCCCAGTAGCAATGTCTTCTTCCTCTTCCTCCTCCACCTCGTCGGACCTCTCCTCCCAATCCTTCTCCTCCTCCTCCTCCTCCTCCTCCCGCGAACCTACGCCGGAGTGGAATCCGATGGCGGCGCACGATGAGCGCGCCCCAGAGGAGTGGGACCAGGAGGACCACGCCTCCTCCGTCTGGTCCGAGGACGACAAGTCCTTGACCAGCGGAGATGAAGACCTCCAGTTCCTCGCCGATGGGGAACTGGAATCAGAGAGCGAGGACGACTCGTTCTCCTGGGACGACTACACCTCCTCCGAGGAAGAGGAGGAAGAAGACGATGACGATGACTCCCTCGAGGATTACCCGCCGGCGAAGCGTTTCTGCGCCGGGTCAGATGACGACGACGAAGACGATGATGAAGATGAGGAGGCCCCCAATGAGGGCCACTGGAGCATCGACGAGGAGCCCGCCGGCAGCAGCGCCGACGAGAGCTCCGAGGACGACGACGAGGGCAGCGACGGCCCGTAGAATAGGATCTACTAGTATAGGTCTAGTAGCAGTAGCAGATTGGCCAATAGGCCTTTCTTTTGTTCTTCCTCCCTTGAGCAATCGGCTCTTTCCTTATAAGAAATCCCCTTATTAATGAAGAAAATATTCTTCTATTGATTTTGCTTTCTTGTCAATTTTGCCGATTGTCAAACGAAGTCAACGCGTAAAGAGCCGATGGTAAGGCATCGGCTTGCACCATAAACACGATTTAAGGCCACACCAGTTGCCTATTCACATGGTTAACAGATCCAATCCGTGTCCACGCCATTCTCCAACCTCAAACGCGCGGATTCAACTCCTCAGCAAATCCAATGGGAGAATCATCTCAAATGCCATGGTCTCTGGCCTGAAACTGATCTGTCAACCTGCTCAATTGAGCTTGTTCCTCTAGAGTCGATGACTATGCATCGGCTTTTTTATTATTCTAAAGTCGATGTCCGTGCATCGACTGTACTGGTATCCATATTTCTCAAGTCGATGTCTGCGCATCGGCTGTGATTTGTATATAAATTTTTTTTTACCGGCCGATTTCATGAATCGGCCCCCATATTTCACTATTCGTCATCCCACATGCTTGGGAAATATTTCTTGAGATGCTGACCATTGACAGCTGCTGGGAACTTAACGCCGTCCAGCTGTTCCAGCATGTATGCATTACCCTTCAAAACCTGGACGACTTTGTATGGACCGTGCCAATTAGGAGACCATTTGCCATATGCTTTATCCTTGGTTCCTAATGGCAACACTGCTTCCCATACTAGATCACCTACTTGAAACTCCTTTGGTCTCACCTTCTTATTGTATGCACGAGCTACCCTGGCTTTATTCTCCTTAATCTTCTCCAATGACCAAAGTCTAAGTTCCGTTGCATCCTCAATAGTATCACTCATCAGAGCTGCATATTCTTCAGCTGTTAGATCATTCTGAAACGTGACACGTCTCGATCCAGCCGTAATTTCCCAAGGCAATACGGCTTCCTGCCCATAGACGAGCTGGTATGGCGAAGTTTTTATAGCTCCATGGCATGACATGCGATAGGCCCACAAAGCTTCTGACAATGTTTCATGCCAAACCCTAGGGTTCTCGTCAATTTTCCTCTTAATCAGCTTGATCAGGCTCTGATTGGACGCTTCAGCTTGCCCGTTGGCTTGAGCATAGTATGGAGATGATCGGATCAGCTTAATCCCCATGTCATCGCAGAACTTCCTGAATTCTTTAGAAATAAAGACCGAACCTCCATCGGTCGTGATGGTTTGGGGAATCCCGAACCTATGAATGATGTGCTCTTTCACAAATTTGATCACATCTTCCGATTTTACCTTCTTCATAGGGACGGCCTCCACCCATTTGGTGAAGTAATCTGTAATGGCCAGAATCCACTCGTGGCCTTTGCTCGACGCAAGATGGATTTTGCCGATCATATCCATGCCCCAACCTCGAAATGGCCAAGGCTTGATGATGGGGTTCATCGCTGATGCAGGTGCCAACTGAATCTTCCCGAACATCTGACACGCTTGGCATCCCTTGTAGTACTTGAAGCAGTCCTCAAGCATGGTGGGCCAATAAAACCCTGATCGCCTGATCAGCCACTTCATCTTATGAGCCGATTGGTGAGTTCCACAGGCGCCTTCATGCACCTCGTGTAAGAGCCGATTAGACTCAGTTGGTCCCAGGCATTTGAGTAATAACCCTTCCAACGTCCTGTAGAACATGTCGTCTCCTATAAGGACATATTTCATGGCCTTGTACCTTATCCATTTAGGTGCCCCCCGAGCCGAATCCTTCAAATAATTGAAGATATCGGCTCTCCAGTCATCCTGTTCCAGGAACTGCACCTGAACCTCTGACCCGTCTGGTATGTCCCTGTATCCTGACGCCATCTGTGCGAGATCATTGGCCTCGGTATTCTGAGATCTTGGGACCCAATTGAAGTTGATGTACCGAAATTGCGTCATCAGCTCACGACATTCCATCCAATATGGGAAGAGTGACTCACTCTCGCACTTGTATTCGTCCGTGAGCTGGGAGATCACCAACTTCGAGTCTCCAAAAAGCTCCACCGCCTCTGCCCGGCTTCCAAAAGCAACTCCATTCCCTTGCGTACTGCCTCATACTCAGCGACATTGTTGGTACAAGGGGTAGATAGCCTGATGGAGAAGGAATATGTTGCCCCCCGAGGCGACACGAGCAAAATGCCGATGCCACAACCATCGTCACAAGCTGATCCATCGAAGAACATAGCCCATGCACGTACATACAGTGCTGCTATATTAGTATTGATCCGTTCAGCTATGAGATCGGCCAACGCTTGTCGCTTGACTGCTTTAGCAGGCTGATACCGGAGATCGAACTCCGATAACGCAAACATCCACTTACCAAGTCGGCCTTTCAAAACAGGAGCCGACAGCATGTGCTTGACAACGTCTGACTTGCATATGACGATGATTTCTGCCGTCAAAAGGATATGATGAAGCTTGGTGCAGGTGAAGAATAGGCAGAGGCATAGCTTCTCGACCTCAGGATACCTTGTCTCTGCATCCAACATCCTTCTGCTGAGTTAGAAAACGACCTTTTCAACACCCTCATAGAGTTGCACCACCACTGAAGCGATGGATGTGTCAGCTACTGATAAGTAGATATAGAACGGCCTGTCTTGCTGAGGTGGAACTAGCACAGGCGGTGTTGTTAGATACCGCTTAATCTCGTCAAACGCCTGCTGCTGTTCTGCCCCCCAGTGAAACTCGTCATCAGATTTGATCTTCACCAACGCCATGAACGGCTCAATTCGTCCTGACAGATTAGAGATGAACCGTCGGACGAAGTTGATCTTGCCGATAAGACGTTGGAGCTCCTTCTTCGTGGTAGGCGGCTGCATGGTACGTACTGCCTCCTGACTTTTCAGGCCGATCTCAATTCCTCGTTCATGAACCAGAAAACCTAGGAACTGACCGGCCGTCACACCAAAGGCACACTTCTTTGGATTCATTCTCAGTCCGAATTTCTGAGTTCGGTCTAGGATGCGTCGCAAATCATCCAAGTGTCCTTCCATGGAGACAGACTTGACCACCACGTCATCGATGTAGATTTCCACCAACTTGCCGATCAGATCATGAAAAATGTAATTCATGGCTCTTTGGTATGTTGCACCGGCATTCTTCAACCCAAAAGTCATGACTACATATTCAAACAAGCCCACTGATCCTGGTACTCGGAATGCAGTCTTGTGTATATCTTCTGGAGCCATGAAAATTTGGTTGTAGCCGACATTGCCATCCATGAAACTCAACACCTTGTGGCCAGCAGCTGCATTGATCAATGTTTCTGCCACAGGCATTGGGTATTCATCCTTTGGAGTAGCTCTGTTGAGATCTCGGAAATCTATGGCCACACGCCATCGGCCGTCCTTTTTCTCTACAGGTACGATACTGGAAATCCATTCAGCATACCTGCATGGCCTGATGAACCCGGCGGCCAACATTTTCTCGATCTCTTTCTTGACTTCTTCGAGAATTTCGGCCTTCATCTGACATGCTCGTTGTTGGAATGGCCGAAATCCTTTCTTGAGAGGGAGCTGATGCTCAATGATGCTCCTGTCTAACCCAGGCATCTCTGTGTAATCCCATGCAAAGCAATCTGGGTATTCTTTTAACAGAGCTATCATCTGGCTCCTGAGATGTGGATCTAACTTCTTGCTGATAAAAGTTGGTCGTGGCTTATCCCCAGGACCAATGTCAACTTCTTCTAGCTCATCAGCCGATGTAAATCCATACCCAAGCTTTCCGTCACCTGTTAGATCGACACTGAACACAGGCAAAACGTATGGCGAGGATAATATGGGCCGATTGCTGGAATCGGCCCCCATTTTGATTGCATTGCTCAAAAGAGGTTTACATCTTGTTCGTTCTTCACTACATCTACGTGACATGCTTGAGACAAGATCATCACTTTTTATTTTTTGGGGCCGATCGCAGGGATTGGCCTTGCCACGTATTTGCATAGCCTTTGCTCTTGTTACACGGTCAGGCCGGTGGATAAGACCAGCCTCACCCTGTTTTTTGTCACGTCGATGCGCTCGCAGTCGTCCAAAGTGATGCCGGAGAGTGGCTCTTGGCCTGCCGTCTCCCAAACGTTCATGCCAGCCGTTGAAATTTTGGCTGAGTCATCTGCATGGACGACCTCTACTTCATCTCCATCCCACTGTATTAAGCATTGGTGCATAGTGGATGGAATACAACAGTTGGCGTGGATCCAATCCCTCCCTAGTAGGACAGCATAGGTGCTCTTGCTATTGACGATGAAGAACGTCGTAGGAATGGTTTTCCTTCCTATGGTCAGATCCACGTTCAGAACACCTTGTGCTTCTGATGCTTGGCCGTTGAAATCGCTCAATGTGACGTTGGTCTTGATCAGATCCGAGCTAGAGCGTCCCAACCGACGTTGCATGGAGTATGGCATAATGTTGACTGCCGCTCTGGTGTCCACCAGCATCTTATTGACAGGCTGCCCATTGATATAACCTCGTAAGTACAGGGCATTCAGGTGTCTGTAGCTTCTTTCTCGTGGCTTCTCAAAGATAACTGGTCGTGGGCCGCAGTCAAGTTGTGCCACAGGTGCCTCGTCTATTCCAGGAGCACAAAACTCTGCTGGAAGGATGAACACCATGTTTGTGCCAGCCGATGTCTCATCATCGGCTTTCTTTTGCTTGGGGCGCCACTCTTTCTTTTGTGGTCGACCCTCTTCGTCCAGAGTTTGCTGAATTTTCGTGGCCAGATCAGGCCGCGCTTTCCTCAACGTGTGCAGGTATAACCTTTCGGCTTCCTCCAAGCCACGTAGTCGCTGAACCCTACGCTTTTGGGAACGGCTGAGTCCATCAGGGCACCACCTTGGCCGGTGGTACTTATCTTCTTCTTCTTCATCGTCATCTTCTAACTCCTCAAGATATTCCACCCGAGAGGACTCAGCTTGCTTGTTCCGAGATGGGAGAGGCCCTAGACGTTTGAACACTGACATGTCTCCTGCACCCTTCTTCTTCTGTCTACATTCTGGGCAGTTGCCGATTGTAGGCAATCGGCTCATTCCTGAATCCCAGCAGTGTTTGAAGAAGGGACAGTCCCAGTGCCTGTCCACGTCGTCTTGCTCTCTTGACCTTTCCTTGGCATGGCGCTCGTATCTCTCCTCGTCGCGATCATGCCGATGATATCTCCTGGCATCCCTGCTAGCCAGACGATCTCTTTCGTCGTCGTCATTGTATCGCCGGCGCTGGTCGTACTGACTCACATATTTGTTGAGGAGATGATCAGAGAGAGGTCGTTGATATCGCACATTCTTTACTTCTCCCTCTGTGATGTAGCGCTTGCCATCGTGTCGGAGCCGATCGCGTGGAACGGCTTCCTCTTTGTCCTTGCTACGAGAGCGGCTGCCCTCGTCTCTGTCCTTACCAGAGTGGTGCCCAGGTCCTACCATGTTGATGCTGAACGAGAAACCTGGCTGGCACCTCCCAGGGTAAGTGCACTCCACCATGTTAACGGCGGGGAAAGGGTGCGTGTCGACTTTCATGGCGTATTGGCTGAAAATTAGACGCCCTTGTTCTATCGCCATTTGGATCTGCTGACGCCACACCCTGCAGTCGTTGGTAGTATGGGTGAACGTGTTATGCCACTTGCAATATGGCTTTCCGTTCATCTCTTGTGCCGTGGGGATTTTGTGGCCTTCGGGTACCTTTAGTTGCTTCTCCTTAAGTAAGAGGTCGAAAATTTGCTCAGCTTTGGTCACGTCGAAGTCAAACCCTCTTGGAGGACCTTGTGGCTTAACCCATTTGCAGGACACGAGGCTTGCCCCCCGAGTCCATTCAACCACTGCTACCTCTTGATCTCCCGCAGAGCCTTCATCTTCATCTGTCTCAACCAGGACTACTGCACGCTTGAATTTGTCCTGGTACAACTCCGGGTGGCGATGTTCATATAATGACAGTTTCTGAACCATATGCGCCAGTGAAGGGTAATCTGCTTGGGAAGCCATATCCTTGATCGGCGATGCGAGACCCACCACCGCCAACTCGACTGCTTCTTTTTCAGTCAAACGAGCCGAATAGCATCGGTTCCTAATGGTCCTGAAGCGCTGGATGTATTCTGACACTGTTTCTCCGCGCTTCTATCGTACTTGTGCTAGATCGGCAATGCCAGCCTCGGAAGCCTCTGAGTGATACTGCATGTGGAACTGCTCTTCCATCTGCTTCCAAGTCCGGATTGAATCTGGTGGCAACGAGGTGTACCACCCGAAAGCCGATCCTGTGAGGGACTGTGCGAAGAACCTCACGCGTAGTGCATCTGATGCTGAGATCGTGCCCAGCTGCGCCAAATATCGGCTCACATGCTCGATTGAGCTGGAGCCATCTGACCCACTAAACTTGGAGAATTCAGGGAGCCGATATTTGGGTGGTAGTGGGATCAAATCATACTCGTTGGGGTACGGCTTGGAATAGCCGATTGCCCTCCTTTTCGGCACCATGCCGAACTGGTCTCTCAAGATCGTGCTGATCTGATCCGCGGTGCTAGCTGCAGGAGTTGAGCTCTGAAGATTCGCTGGAGTGGCGTACTTAGCTATCCACGCCTGCTTCTCAAGGTCTGAGCTAGCTGGAGGAGCTGAGCTTTGGAGGTTTGTTGGAGTGGCATACTTAGCTAGCCACGTCTGTTTCTCAAGATCTGATCCAGAAGCCCCTCCTGCTGTTCCGGAAACCCCTGCTGTTGCAGTCTGGTTTGTGAGTGCCCAGTTACTGCAGTCTGGCACGTATGTGCACGTGTATCCGTGAGGGATCTCCTTAGGCGCCTCATACAAGAACTGGTAATCGCTAGGATCGCCACCGATCTTGTAGACGACGAATGCCGGTGAACTCGGCACTTCTGGTGCTGCCAGCGCGAATGGCAGCGGTGGTCGGGTCTGGAGTGGTATCTCTCCTTGGTGAGTCCCTAGAGCAGGTCCTGACGGAGAGTACTGATGCCTCATGATTTCCTGGATCACCCGAAGGGCGACACGCTCCAAAGTGTTCACCAGGTTCTCAGAATGGCGGTGTAGCGAATGAGCTACCATGTGATTAATCTCCTGACGCAGAGACCTGGTGCGTTCCTCTGAAGGGGTAGACAGGTCTACTCCATCGAGTGCGCCTTCAGGTGAGAACCCTTTCCACCTGATGCCGTGTGAGCGGGTCCTCTGGAAAGAGCCGATGAGATCGGCTTCGAAGATAGCTTTGACATCATCATACTTCTTCTTGAGCTCCTTAGTCAGATCTTCGTATGTGACTGGATCTTGATCCGCCATCCCAGATGTAGATGGCGATGCAGTTGATGTCGAAGATTGTCCCACCGGGCGTGCCAGAATGTGTTGGTGTCCGAAACCGACCGGCGAGTAGCGGCTGGCAACACGTAGAGCCGGGAGGCTCCCAGAACTGCGGCTGGCCCTGGTCCCTCGAGCGACGGCCCGCAAAGCTCCGGCACGCACGTCCGATGCTGGTGCAAGGGCGTGCCACCTGATCTATACCTGGTCAGGAAGGTGATGGATTTGCTTCGCTTAGTTTCCTGCATGGCATACACGTAAACATTAAATACGAGCCTCGATCGGCTCTCAGGTTGTCCTGTGAATCGGCTCAAGGAGCCGATCCACCCATGACTCGTATGAGGTCTACGATAACATGGTGGTCCTGCTTGATCAATATAAAGCTAAAATGACCTACGATGATTTAGGGTTTTCACCACATAATCGGAACATCCTACACGTGATTGAGCCTGGCAGCCACGCAAGATGATAATAAACCAGCCCTAGATAAGGCCTAAAAACCAACATGGAGTTGATTCCCGGAACATCTTATCTAGGGCTAGCAAACTACACCCTACGTGCTACTGGATCCTTCAACCCGTTTGCAAGGCCTAACTATGCAGATATTAAACTAATCCTTGAAGCACAAGGAGCAATCATAACGGATCGGATCTACTAAATAATGATCAAGCAAGGTGCCGCCCTTACACCTAAGATAGGTGTAAAGGCGGCTAGACGTCTAAGGGTTGCATGGATAAAAGCATATAACACGGTGAAACAATGCTAACCCTAACAGATCTATGATAACTACGTTGCTCGCCATCAACAAGGCTTCAGCACGAGCAACGCATGAACAACGAATAAACGTATACTGCCTAGATCGCAAGATGCGATCTAGGCAGCATGATGCTTACCCGGAAGAAACCCTCGAAACAAGGGGTTGGCGATGCGCCTAGATTGGTTTGTTGCGAACATGATTGTTGTCTTTCTCAATAACCCTAGATACATATTTATAGTCCGTGGACTTTCTAACGTGGGAATAATCCCAACCGTGTACGAGCCAAATTCTACCTAACCGACACGTATCCTACTATATTTACAGATACACGGGCAAACTAGCCCAAACTTCTTGTACAAGGCCGATTCATGTATATTTCCCGTGTATATTCTTCAAGCCCATCTTAATCACGGCCCACCTCTGTGTTGGTCAAATTCGGGTGATAACAGATTTGTGCATTTGTATACAAATGCATATTTCAAATATGCACACATCTAGGGGGAGCTTCGCATATACTTGCAAACCAAATACCTTATCATAATATCCTATGAATTATTGCAAATTCGTGTGTTGTCATCAAACACCAAAAAGGGGGAGATTGTAAGAGCAAGATCCATATCCCGTGTTTTGTGTGTTTGATAACAACACTCGAACAATTCTAACCGTGCACAAAGTTTGTCATTGATAGGTTTGCAAGATGTACGGTACCCTCGCTGAACACATTATGATCAGAAGACCGAAGCGTAGTTCTTAGGGTTTCTGGTTTTGTGTGTGTGTCGCGAGGTAACATGGTAGGAGAGGAAAAGAGGAAAAGCTGTTTTAGCCATAGCGGTACTACCGGTACTAGAGGAGCGGTAGTACCGCTACCCCTACTGGTACCGCTCTGAGGATTTCACACGAGATTGTCCCACAGTACTCGTTAAGGTACCTTTACGGTACCATGAGTGGTAGTACCGCTTGAGAGCGGTAGTACCGCCCACGGTACCGCTCAAGTACCGTAACGCGTTACGGTAGTGCCGCTCTGGTACCGCTCGGGTACCGCTTGGGATCCAGTATGGTCTGGACCCTATTGCGGTACCTCAAGCGGTACCGCGAGCGGTAGTACCGCAATGTGTCCACGTGGACAAGTTCAGTGGGGATTCGAACTCAGAGCGGTAGTACTGCTTCCAGAAGCGGTAGTACCGCTTAGGCAAAAACAACTGGTAATAGTTGGATTTGGAGGGACCTATATAAAGGCCCCTTCTTCTCCAGCCAGCCTTAGCTCTTCTCTCTCTCTCTCTCCTCCATTGTTGCTGAGCTCAAAATTGAGGGGATCTCCTCATCCACCCAACCAATCTTGCTCATACTTTGAGAGGTGGTGGAGGAGACCCCAATCTATCATTCTACCGAGAGAAAGTTCACCAATTCGTGGTAGTCCTTAGTGGATCTTGGTGTTAGGGTTCCTTGGTGGAAGAGCTTCTTGGTGGAGCACTGGAAGAGCTTCTTGGTGGAGCACTGGAAGAGCCTCTTGGTGGAGCACTGGAAGAGCTTCTTGGTGGAGCATTGGAGATGGGTTCCTATGGTGGAGCATTGGAGATGTGCAGCTGTGGAGTCTAGCTTGGTGATGTACTAGCTCCATAGGGTGTTGGGAGCATCCTTGTGTGTGGAGCTCGCCCCAACCTTGTGAAGGAATCACCGCCTCGACCGGTGCCTTAGTGGAAGAGGGAGAGCACCTCCGTGGAGCTCTCTCGAGGAAGAAGGTGAGGCCTTCCTTCGTGGTGTGGCCGTCTAGTCTCTTGTGTGAGACTAGCACCTCCTCAACGCAGACGTACTTCCTATTGTGGAAGGAACTGCGGTAAACAAACCTCGCCTCGCCTCCGCGCCCTCTAGTTGTCTCGCTCCTTACTCTTACTATCTTGTTGATTCCTTTACTTGTTGCACATGTCCCAGCATCTTGTAGGAACACCACTATTGCAAGAGTTATCACCTTTACCTTCCGTTGCGCTAAAATTGAAAAAGGTTAAAACTTGCCGTAGCGCCATTCACCCCCCCTCTTGTTCACTACGATCCATTCATTATCCTAGAGCAGCTGCCGCATACCAACTTCTGGCACCCATGTCACTGCTTAA
This sequence comes from Lolium perenne, assembly GCF_019359855.2. Taxonomy (NCBI): domain Eukaryota; kingdom Viridiplantae; phylum Streptophyta; class Magnoliopsida; order Poales; family Poaceae; genus Lolium; species Lolium perenne. The sequence continues at coordinate 21,127,424 of NC_067244.2, read as the reverse complement.
TACAAGGAAATTAACACGACTGTTGGCCCAAATTAAAATACATCTGGATGAACCTAGTGAAGAAAGTACTAACCGACGATATTGCAGGAGGTTGTATGGGTTGAGAGCACACTCTGCAGCTGAACAGTCTTCTCAATTTAGCAAAGTCAACAGAAACTCTAATGCTACCAGGGGGAACCTCCATGCCCAACGATTCTAAATGGAATATGAATTTAGAGGATGGGAAGGAGATAGGGATAGAGGGTTGTAGTCTTCGACTTGTATATAATATATAGGCGAGGGAATTGCAGATTCCACCACCTCCTACTTCGTACTTAGCTCATAGGAGGTGAAAAAATTAAAGAGGAGAGATGCATGTTCCCAATGCATTTTTTACTCCACTTCATAATTTATCTTGGAAAACCCGCATGTACATTTATTTGTGGATGGAGGGATTATGTTGCACAAAAAACCTTGTTTATCAACTTGAATATGCTTACTATATGACATAAGAAGACTATGTACTTTGGTTTTTCATTTTTCTGATTTTTTTAGTTTTCTGCCCATTTGAATCTTGGTCAAATCCTAGGTTCGACCATTATTTAAACAGGTTTATAACATGAAATGAAAAGGTAAGCATGGATCCTTCTTAGTCACTCTAAAATTAAGATTTTGGGATGTTCTTGAAATTTCCATGTTTGAAACCCAAAACGACTTCTCTTCATGCTAGACTTCATATAAGATCGATCGAGTTTAGGGTTAGGGGGTAGATACATGATTTGTATGGTTTGAATATGTCCAAACCTTGTTAATTTATCAACTTGAATGCTTACTATATGACATAAGAAGACTATATGCTTTTGTTTTTCATTTTCTGAATTTTTTTTGAATTTTATGCACATTTGAATCTTTTGGTCTAATCCTAGGTTTGACAAAGATTTAAACAAGTTTAAAATATGAAAATGAAAAGGTAAGCATGGATCCTTCTTAGTCACTCTAAAATGAACCTTTTGGGATGTTCTTGAAATTTCCATGTTCGAAACCCAAAACGACTTCTCTTCATGCTAGACTTCATAAGATCGACCGAGTTTAGGGTTAGGGGTAGATACATGATTTGTATGGTTTGAATATGTCCAAACCTTGTTTATCAACTTGAATATGCTTACTATATGGCATAAGAAGACTATGTACATTGGTTTTTCATTTTTCTGTTTTTTTTATTTTCTGTCCATTTGAATCTTGGTCAAATCCTAGGGTTGAACATGATTTAAACAAGTTTATAACATGAAATGAAAAGGTAAGGATGGATCCTTCTTAGTCACTCTAAAATGAAGCTTTTGGGATGTTCTTGAAATTTCCATGTTTGAAACCCAAAACGACTTCTCTTCATGCTAGACTTCATAAGATCGACCGAGTTTAGGGTTAGGGGGTACATATATGATTTGTATGGTTTGAATATGTCCAAACCTTGTTTATCAACTTGAATATGCTTACTATATGACATAAGAAGACTATGTACTTTGGTTTTTCATTTTTCTGATTTTTTTAATTTTCTGCCCATTTGAATCTAGGTCAAATCCTAGGATTGAACATGATTTAAACAAGTTTATAATATGAAATGTAAAGGTAAGGATGGATCCTTCTTAGTCACTCTAAAATGAAGCTTTTGGGATGTGTTCTTAAATTTCCATGTTTGAAACCCAAAACGACTTCTCTTCATGCTACACTTCATAAGATCGTCCGAGTTTAGGGTTAGGGGTAGATACATGATTTGTATGGTTTGAATATGTCCAAACCTTGTTAATTTATCAACTTTAATGCTTACTATATGACATAAGATGACTATTTGCTTTGTTTTTTTTTTCTTTTTTCTGTTTTTTTTAATTTTGGTAACCATTTGAATCTTGTCAAATCCTAGGTTTGACCAAGATAACGTAAACAAGTTTAAAACATGAAAATGAAAAGGGAAGCATGTATCGTTCTTAGTCACTCTAAAATGAAGCTTTTGGGAGGTTTTTGAAATTTCCATGTTTGAAACCCAAAACCACTTCTCTTCACATGCTTGACTTCATAAGACAGAGTTTAGGGGTTAGGGGGTATAGATACATGATTTGTATGGTCTCATATGTCTAGACCTTGTTTATCAACTTTAATGCTTACTATATGACATAAGAAGACTATGAGATTTGGTTTTTCATTTTTCTGTTTTTATTTTATTTTTCTGCACATTTGAATCTTGTTGGTCAAATCCTAGGTTTGACCAAGATTTAGACAAGTTTAACACGTGAAAACAAATAAGTAAGCCTGGATCCTTCTTAGTCACTCCAAAATGTACCAATTGATAGATGTTTTAACTTTGCTTCATGGAAAAAATAATGTCATGTAAATGAGTTAACTTGGGTTTCCTACCCTTGAATCCATAGGAAACTTTGTTCTAATGCACTATAATAATCAACCGAGTTTTTACACCAACAGGTCTGTCACTTACGTGTGGTTCCCACGCATGAGGTCCCACACTTCAGTGAGCACAAGTCACGTGCAATAGGTACGCAAACTCCCAGCCATCTTCTTTGTCAAGAGAAGATGCATCAGGATGCGTATTGGAAGTCTCTGGGTCCTTCAGGGTCCTTCGGTTGTCGCTCTCACACAAAAAAACAAACATCTCTCATTCTCGGCCTCGCTCGACTCGCTCGCTCGCTCGCACCTCCTGCTCACTGACAAACCCTGCACAATAGTCAACATCGTCACCCGAAAAAGGGGAGACACCATAATGCTCTCCCTTCTTCTGTCCTTCCGAGTGATCCCTCTTCCTCCGAGTTTCACTAGCTAGACGGGCAAACACACATGTGCTGCATAGTAATAATAAAAAGGTAGAAAAATCGATATACGAATCTATAATTAAATAGCTTAAACTAGGGTTTTGCCCAGTACTACAGATCAAGGTTCAAAAAAATCCAACTACGGGGTTCGAACAACACTATTCTAATACAAGAATTTTTCTACCTCATCAAAATGGCCTCAAACTATAGGGTTAGCATATATCTAGTGCATTATGTGTTAAAATGTATGCACTATGTGTGCTATAACTTGTATGTCTTTCAAATTTGAACCAAATTTGAATAAGTTTGAAATATTTGAAAAAGGGGCTTTTGGCTTAAACGTTTGAAACCCAAAACGACTTCTCTTCATGCTAGACTTCATAGGACCGAGTTTAGGTTAGCGGGTAGATACATGATTTGTCTGGTTTGAATATGTCTAAACCTTGTTTATCAACTTTAATGCTAACTATATGACATAAGAAGACTATGTGCTTTGGTTTTTCATTTTTCTGTTTTTTTTGAATTTTATGCCCATATATTTGAATCTTGGTCAAATCCTAGGTTTGACAAAGATTTAAACAAGTTTAAAACATGAAAATGAAAAGGGAAGCATGTATCCTTCTTAATTAGTCACTCTAAAATGAAGCTTTTGGGATGTTCTTGAAATTTCCATGTTTGAAACCCAAAACGACTTCTCTACATGCATGCTTGACTTAAGACAAAGTTTAGCTAGGGTTAGGGGGTAGATACATGATTTTCCTGGTTTGAATATGTCTAGACCTTGTTTATCAACTTAGTTGAATGCTTACTATATGACATAAGAAGACTATGTGCCTTGGTTTTACATTTTTTGATTTTTTTTAAATTCTTATGCCCACTTGAATCTTGGTCAAATCCTAGGTTTGACCATGGTTTTAACAAATTTAAATCATGAATATAAAAATTAAGCATCTATCCTTCTTAGTCACTCCAAAATGTAAATCTTGGGAGGGTTCTTGAAATTTACATGTTTGAAACCAAAAACCACTTCTCTTCATGCATGCTTGACTTCATAAGACAGAGTTTAGGGTTAGGGGTAGATATATACATGATTTTCTGGTTTGAATATGTCTAGACCTTGTTTATCAACTTGAATGCTTACTATATGACATAACAATACTATATGCTTTTGTTTTTCATTTTTCTGTTTTTTTAATTTATGCCCGTTTGAACCTTTTGGTCAAATCTTAGCTAGGTTTGACCAATATTTAAACAAGTTTAAGACATGAAAATGAAAAGGGAAGCCTACATCATTCTTAGTCACTCTAAAATGAATTTTTAAGAGGTTTCTGAAATTTCCATGTTTGAAACCCAAAAAATAATGTCATGTAAATGGTTTTTCATTATTTAATTTTATATTAGCAGGACAAAATCGAACTCCGTAGTTGCATTTCCTGAAATTGATCCGTAGTACTGGGCAGAACCCTCGTAGGTCGATTTTTTTTACGTTATTATTATTATTACTAGGCAGCACAAGTGTTTGCCCGTCCAGTGAAACTCTTTCATTTCATTTTTCTTTTCCGCAAGGTCGGGAGTCGGAGGAAGAGGGATCACACGGGAGGAGACGAAGGGAGAGCAGTCACGGGGCCCCACTTATTTATGGTGTCTATCATTTTTCTGGTGATGTTGACTGTTGTGCAGGGTTGTCGGTGCGCAGGGGGTGCGAGCGAGCGAGAAAGGCCGAGAATGAGATAGATGTTTTTTTAGAGGGACAACTGAATGATCCTGAAGTACCCAGATTTCCAATACGCATCAGAGCGCAGTTTACAGCAGGACACAAAATAAACAGGAAATTACGTCTAAATCCCTAAGATTTACATGGTAGACCCCAGGCTGAAAGCAAGAAATGCGATCGGGTCCTTAACAGCCACCGTCCGGATTGATCCTCGTCGCAGCCGGGGACGAACCACTTGGCGCGACCAAATCGCCATGGCTACAGAGCCTGCAAACCATGGCCTCCGAGCTGAGCTAGAAACGCCTTGCCAAAACCGGCAGCCAACGGAGGTGGATAATTGGAGAGATGGAGAGAGAGAGTGTTGATGCCTCTCTCTTCACAAAGAAGATGGCTGGGAGTTTGCCTACCTAGCGTACGTGACTTGTGCTCACTGAAGTGTGGGACCTCACGCATGGGAACCACACGTAAGTGACAGACTTGTTGCTCTAATAACTAGGGTGATTATTATATTGTAATAGTACTACATAGTTTCCTATGGATCCTTCTTAGTCACTCCAAAATTGTTGGGGGGATGACCCCCGGTATGCCAAAGGCATGCCAAACCGGATGGTTTGAGCCATCAGGATACCGGTTAAATGTTCATACCGGAGCATAAGATGGGCGTTTGGCTGAGCAGGGCTAAGCCGGTATCCTCAGGGGAGGTATACCGGAACCGGATAGAAAAGGTACCGGGCCACCGGAAAGAAGAGCATGTCGGCAAGACTGGTCAAAGATCCTCTCCAGAGCTAGAAGACAAAGATGAGCTAAGCAAAGTAGCTTTAAACGAAGGGCTGACGATAAAGAAGAAGATGACGAAGGAAGAAGCCAGAGGACGTCAGCCTCCCTGATTAAAGAGGACCCCGGTGTCATCTACGATTAAAGTAGCTTTGTAAAGTAGCTTTATAAAGTAGTTTGTCTAGTCAAAGATACCATTAGGGTTTCTTGCACTGTAAGCCATCCTCTTCCCTATATAAGGAGAGGGGGCAGCCCTCCTTACGGGCGACGCACGGAAGTAGCAAGGCACGAAGCACAAACCTGTAACCTGTGAGAATCAATGAAGAAAGTGATCTAGAGCGAGTTCTTCCTTGTGTCTTTCTTCTTCAACCTCTGGCTTTGGCCAAGTTCTTGAGGAAATCATCCGGAAGTTCATCCCATCTGATCACAAACCCTCCCCCGAATCCTCTAGCGTCCATTCGGCCCCAATCTAAGCCATCCTATGGCATCTGTCTGTTCACCACGACGACAGTTGGCGCCCACCATGGGGCATGAAGTGGCGCTTGCAGGAGTTCACATTCGGGCGGGCATCCTCGAGGTCGCCGGCGAGCATACGGTGTCCGCGCTCGTGCAGCGCATCTACGCCATGGACTTCATCAACGACAACGCGGCCTGCTTTGCCAACGGCGGCATCTTCCCCAAGAACGGCCGCGTCATCGAGTTTGGCAGCCACCGCGTCTACTTCGGCACCGTCCCTGTGCGCCAGCGCCTCTCGCCGGTGCTGGTGGCACCGGACCCGCCAAGATGGCTCTGTGCTGGCCGCGCCGCCGGCAGCGTCGAGGTAATGATGACCGGCGTGGTTGGTGCAGGAAAAGAAGCTGTGGGTGAAGGTGCTGGTCATGCGGCTCCGACCCGTGCGGCCAAGCCGCCGCTGGAGCGCGACGCAGGCGCAGCGGGAGCATCGTCCGCGCCACCGGAAACACCGCTCCAAGCGGCGATGAACGTCCTCGCCACCCCTATCGCGCAGAACATCGACCCGGCAGCGGCTCAGGCGGAGCTGGAGGCGCAGCGCCAGAAGGTGCTCGAGAGCGGCAAGGACATCGTCCGGGCGCGGCGCGAGCTGAACCTAACCCTACGTGAGTATAACGCTGCCCATGGCTTTGCTTTTGTTAGCGCGCATGCTGCTAGGATGCCGGAAAACCGGCTAAAAGCCCGCAACCTAGATCAGGATTTGCGCAAGGAAATTCTTACCGGCAAAAGTACCTCTGCATCTGTTAGCATCGTGGAAAAACCTAAATACACAGCCCGGATAAAACTATAAAAACTGCTAAAGCTGCAGTAGAGCTATGCGAGTCGCTTTCCGGAGATGCTTTGGCACAACAGCAAGAGCGTGTTAGAGAGCTTCTGGAAACTATTGAGCAGCAGAATGCTGAGCAACTGGCTAAGCTGAACAAGGCTGCGGCCTCAAAATCCGCGCGTTCAACAAAGAACGCCGGAAGCAAGTCCCATGGGCAGGCTTCGCCCCCCCATCCGGACAGAAGAAGAGAAAAAGAAGTGAATGCGCAGCAGATGACTGTGTATGATCCGGTTCTTGCCGGAAAGCAACAAGCCGGGCAATATGGTGCCGGCAGAAAAGGCCAAGCGGCAAACAGAGGCTACGCCAAAGAGGGCTATGCCGGAAACAATCATGCCGGTAGACAAGAAACCGGGCAAAATTATCGAGCTGCAAGGGCAGCGTACGATGAGGAGGAAATAGATCCCCCGAGGTACCGGCAGGCAAGGGCCGCGGTACCGGAATGTTATGATGAAGCTGATTCTGCAAGACCGGCGGCATACCGGAACCCATTGGGAGAACGCTTGGGAGAGAGATACTTACCGGAACGGGATGCGAGGCACCGTCTGGATAGAGTGTACTTGTCAGAAATGATCGAGGAGGAAGGTCCCCCAGGCCCAAAGTGCTTTGGCCCAAGGATCATGAAAGAAAAACCACCAGTTCGCAACTTTATGTTGCCCCGTGACACAAAAACATACGATGGCACTACAAAGCCGGAAGACTGGCTCGCGGATTACGTGACCGCGGTATACGTCGCAGGCGGTGGAGGAACCGTAGTAGGAGGAGGAAATCGGCGTTGGGCCGTGAGAATCATACCATCGTTTTTGGTTGGACCGGCAAGAATCTGGCTAAACAACTTGCCGGCAGGAAGCATAAATGGCTGGCTGGATTTTGAGGAGGCTTTTGTGAGCAATTTCAGCAGCACCTATCAAAGGCCAAACAGGCCGCAGCAACTCGCTCTGTGCATACAGCGCGAACGAAACAGACCGGGATTATCTGGCCCGGTGGAACACTACAAGGAACTCCTGTGAAGGGGTAATCGAGGCACAGGCCATTGCTTGGTTTAGCAGTGGGTGCAAAAGAGGTTCACCGTTGTGGCAAAAGCTGCAGCGGAACATGCCGACAACATTGGCAGAGATGATACGTGTGGCGGATAGCTATGCGTTGGGAGACCCAACGCAGCCGGCAGTGCAACCTGAGCCGGAACAGCTGCGCCAAGAGCAACACCGGGATAACCGGAATAACAAAAGAAGAGAAGATTTTCCGGATCGAAGGTACGGTCCGCAGCAAGTTGCTGCTGTGCAGGAAAACTCTGAGGCCAGCGGCGATGGAGGCAAAGAACCGGATCGCAGCCGTGGGCGGGTCCTAAGAAACAATGGGTAGAAAAGAAACCCTGGGTCCAGAAAAGAAACTGGCAAGAACCCGCAAAGTACACCATGGAAGCTGCCATGGACCAACCTTGCCGGTGGCACACACCGAATCCGGCACACCCGTCAAACCACCTGACGAAGGATTGTACCTGGACCAGGTACTTGATGCAAAAGGGAACGGTAAAAGATGCACAACCACCACAAGACATGCCGCGACAACAACAACAGCTACCGCCACCACCGCCACTTACCGGGGCAAACGCCTTACCGGTGCAGCCAAACCGGCAGCAGTACCAGCAAGTTAACCGGGTGGAGCAAAACGATGATCAACCACCTCCACCGGCACCTTTAGGCCGGAATGTTTATGAGGGCCCGCATATGTGCTGTGTTGTCTTTGTCACTGAGCCAACAGACAGGCAAAGTGTGCACCGTCACTCCATGGAGGTCAATGCTGTGATGCCGGCAGTCCCCAAATACATGCTGTGGTCAGATCAGGAAATTACCTGGTCATTTAAGGATCACCCTAAGATCATGCCGAATCCGGGTGGATATGCTCTTGTTGTAGACCCAATCATGAAAGGGCCGCAAACTCGAGTAAAATTCAGCAAGGTGCTGATAGACAACGGTAGCAGCATAAACATCATGTACAAGCACACCATGCATACGCTGGGCATAACAGAAAACATGCTTCAGCCCACGCGTACGATGTTCCACGGAATCGTTCCGGGCTTGTCCTGTGCCCCGGTAGGAAAAGTTCGGGTGGACGTAGCATTTGGAGGACGTGACAATTGCCGGGTTGAAAATGTTGAGTTTGAGGTGGTGGACCTAGACAGCCCTTACCATGCGTTGTTGGGAAGACCGGCACTGGCAGCCTTCATGGCTACAACTCATACGGCTTACCTCAAGATGAAGATGCCGGCACCTCGTGGACCCTTAACTGTGGTGGGGAACTACAAAGTCTCACTGGAAACTGCATCTGCCGGATCAAACCTGGCGGAATCGCTGGTAATCGCGGAGGAAAAGAAAAGGATGCAAACAGCGGTTGCGCTGGCTCAGTCCTCACAGTTGAGCTTAGCGGCAATGAGTGGAAACTTGGGCTCACCGGCATTCAAGCCGACAAATGAAACAAAGGACATTGTGCTGGATCCGGCTTACCCAGAGCGCACCGTTCGCATCGGTGCCGGACTTGATCAAGCATAGGAAAATGCGCTCGTCAGCTTCCTCCGTGAGAATCGAAATATCTTTGCCTGGTCAACTGATGACTTGGTAGGTGTTCCGAGTGAGCTGGCTGAGCACTCTTTAAACGTCCGGAAAGATGCCAAGCCGGTGCGACAGCCCTTGCGCCGGTTCGCTGAAGATAGAAGGAAAATCATAGGAGAGGAGGTGACAAAACTGCTCGTTGCCGGATTCATTGTGGAGGTCACGCACACAGAGTGGCTGGCCAATCCGGTAATGGTCGAGAAGAAAAAAGATGAGAACCTGGAGGCAAAAGCTCCAAAGGTATGGCGCATGTGCATCGACTACACCAACCTGAACAAGGCTTGCCCAAGAGATCCTTTTCCTCTGCCACGGATCGATCAAGTGATTGATTCAACTGCTGGGTGTGAGTTGTTGTCCTTCCTGGATGCGTACTCCGGTTTCTACCAAATTCCCTTGAAAAAGGAAGATCAAATAAAAACTGCGTTCATTACCCCGCACGAGGCTTATTGCTATGTTACTATGCCCTTTGGTTTGCGCAACGCTGGTGCAACGTACCAGCGCTGTATGCAAAAATGCTTGTTTGATCAAATCGGAAAGAATGTGCAAGTCTATGTAGACGACATTGTGATAAAAACTAAGGTAAAGAACACCTTAATCGATGACATCCGGCAAACATTCGATAACCTAAGACGGTTCCGGATGAAACTCAATCCGGCAAAATGCACCTTCGGTGTCCCTGCCGACAAGTTGCTCGGTTTCCTGGTGTCAAGCCGGGGCATAGAAGTCAATCCTGTAAAAATCCGGGCAATAGAAAGAATGACTATCCCACGAGAACTAAAAGACGTGCAAAAATTTACCGGTAGCTTGGCATCGCTAAGCCGGTTCATAAGCAGGTTGGGAGGAAAAGCTCTGCCACTCTATGCTCTCATGAAAAAATCTGACACGTTCGTCTGGACCCCTCAGGCAGACGCAGCGTTTAAAGAGCTAAAAACAATGCTAGCCACAGCACCTATACTGGCTTCACCTCTAGAAAGAGAACCTATGCTATTATACATAGCGGCAACAAACCGGGTTGTGAGCGTAGTGGTTGTGGTTGAAAGAGAAGAGGAAGGAAAAACCGTCCAGAGGCCGGTATACTACCTGAGCGAGGTGCTCTCCCTCTCAAAACAAAACTACCCTCACTTCCAAAAAATGACTTATGGCGTGTACATGGCCGCCACCAAACTCAAGCATTACTTTGAGGAGCACCCCATGAAAGTGGTGAGTGAAGCACCAATCTCCGATATCATGTGCAACAAGGACGCTAGTGGAAGGATTGCAAAGTGGGCAATCCAGATATCACCATACGTGCCGGTATATGAAAGAAGAGATGCCATAAAATCACAGGCTTTGGCTGACTTCCTCGTCGATTGGGCGGAAATGCAAGATAAACCGCCAGATCAGAGGATAGAATACTGGAAAATGCACTTTGATGGATCCAGACTCAAAGAAGGTCTAGGTGCTGGTGTGGTGCTTACCTCGCCAAAAGGAGATCACCTCCGGTATGTTTTGCAAGTGCATTTCAGGGCATCAAATAACGTTGCTGAGTATGAGGCCTTGATCCATGGATTAAAGGTCGCAAAAGAAATCGGTGCGCACCGGATCGTTTGCTATGGGGATTCAGATCTTGTGGTACAGCAGTGTTCCGGGGATTGGGATGCAAAAGATGCCAACATGGCCTCGTACCGGTTTCACGTGCAGAAGATTGCTGGATTCTTCGAAGGGTGTGAGTTTCACCATGTGCCGCGCGCAGAAAACGAAGCCGCGGATGCTTTGTCCAAGCTGGGCTCATCCAGGCAAGTAATTCCTCCCGGAATAGCTTTAGCTCACTTAAGAGCACCATCGATTAAACCAAGCCCGGAATCAGAATCAATTTTCGTACCGGAATCGCATGTAGTACCCATGGATATCGATGAAGGGAACCCGGGGACTGCACCGGTAAACTCGGGGACTGCTCCGGCAAGCTCGGGGACTGCTCCGGTAAGCTCGGGGACTGCTGTACCCATACCGGAAGAAATGATGCTGGTAGATAGCATGGAGATAGATGCACCGGTGTTTTTGGTTCGAGAGACACCGTCGTGGGTTAAACCTATCAAGGAATTCCTGATCAACGGCACCTTGCCGGATGACGAAAATGAATCAAGGAGAATTCAAAGAAGGTCTAAAGCGTATACATTCATCAATGGTGAGGTGTACAAGAGAAGTGTTACCGGTGTCCTTCAAAAATGTGTGGAACCGGAAGAGGGGAAAGAAATGCTTGAGGAGATTCACCAAGGAGAATGTGGTCATCATGCTTCATCAAGGGCGCTGGTAGCAAAAGTATTCCGGCATGGATTTTATTGGCCCACTGCTTTGGAAAACGCTGAGGATTTGGTAAGAAAATGCAACGGGTGCCAGAGGTACGCCAAGCAAAATCATACCCCAGCGTCCGGCTTAAAAACAATACCATTAACATGGCCGTTTGCTGTTTGGTGCCTCGATATGGTTGGCCCATTCAAAACTGCAAGAAGCAGCATGACTCACATCTTGGTTATGGTGGATAAATTCACCAAGTGGCTAGAAGTGAAACCTATCGCAAAATGTGATGGGCACACAGCGGTGAAGTTCTTAAAAGATGTCATTTTGCGGTATGGATACCCGCACAGCATCATCACTGACAATGGAACCAACTTTGCTCAAGGTGAGTTCAAAAGGTTTTGTGAGGACAAGAACATCCGGTTAGATCTGTGCTCAGTAGCACACCCACAAGGCAACGGCCAAGTGGAAAGAATGAACGCTTTGGTACTTTCCGGTATCAAACCAAGACTCATTGATGCAGTGGAAAAATCACCGGGATGTTGGCTCGATGAGCTACCATCAGTACTGTGGAGTATAAGAACAACTCCAAACCGGTCTACCGGATACACTCCGTTTTTTATGGTTTATGGAGCAGAAGCAGTCATACCAACCGATATCATTCATGATTCACCAAGGGTACAACTCTATACTAAGCAAGAGGTCAAGGAGGCCAGAGAAAATGATGTGGACTTGCTAGAAGAAGCAAGAGAGCTGGCTTTGGCAAGAACAGCCATTTACCAACAAAACCTCAGACGCTATCATAGCCGGAAGGTTAACCCGAGAGTTTTCCAGGAAGGAGATCTCGTGCTTCGCCTAGTGCAGCGCACTGAAGGCCGGCATAAGCTTTTGCCACCATGGGAAGGTCCCTTCATTGTAAGCAAGGTGCTTCACAATGATGCATACTACTTGATCGATGCACAGGAGTGGAAAAAAAGGAAAGGCGGACAGGTCCGGAGAGGAGAGCAAGCGTCCATGGAACGTAGCTCTGTTGCGTCCTTTCTACTCTTGAAGTTGTGGTGTAAGAAGTTCCTTTTTGTACCTTAATTCCTCTGAATAAAAGATGCCGGAACCTTGAATGAATCTCGGGGACTACCCCAATAAGGTTGCATGTAATTTGTTTATTTTTTCAGTTTACCGGTTGCTTATTGAACGTTTTTTCTTTCCGTTTTAGTAGTGTGCTAAATCCTACCGAAGTCTTCGACTCTGCTGCTGTCCGCAACCCGGCTTCATGGCAAGCAAGATAAACTGGTAGGGGATAAGCACATGAACTGCGGAGAGGGAGAGCAGGAAAGAACAATCCGGAAAATTTGACTAACCCCGGTTAAACCGGTTTTTTTTAAAATTTCAAAGTTATTTCTAAGTTCAAGAAAATGCTTGTTTGGTGAAAGAACCTTGCGCTCATACGCCAAAGAACGCCCAGAGAAGGCAGGCAGAGCCAGGGCAAAAGAACCAAGTATGCATCGAATTGGATGCGGAAACAATTGGGAAATCTTTGCAGTGCAGGATAAAAGCAGAACCAAAAGCAAATATGCTAAGGCAAACTCAAGATAATTAACTACCGGTATAACTTACCGGCATAAAATGTTGTGTGGCAACCAAAAGCGAACTTAAAGTTTTACATCATACACCCCGGCATACCGGGGTCGAATTTAACGAGTTCTGTTGTAAAGCGAGCAGGAGCAGATAAATTGTTCAGGCGATGGGGGCGTCAGGTGGAGCAGCACCGGTCTCGGTGTCTTCAGGGGGAGCAGTGCTGGCCTCGGGAGCTTCCGGCGGCACATCCTCGGCATCCTCATCTTCCTCTCCCTCTTCTTCTTCCTCATCGCTGAGGTAGTCCTTGACACCAGGAGGGGGAGGGATGAAGGTGCGGACCTCGGCATACTCAGCAAGCCGGTAGGCCCGGTCCTGCCGCTTCGCGGTAAACGCCGGATCCGTGTCGGTGGGAGCATCTTGGCGTACGCCTTGAAGAGCATCCAGATCCAGATCCGGGTACCAGGAGCATGCGGAGCGCAGCGCCGTGTCAGCTCCGGCATGAGCCGCGGAGCATTGCCACTCGCGAATCCGGCGCCCGACATCCTTGAGCCGGTGGGCGGTAAGCGTGATGTTTGCCGGCATCTCCTCTTCAGGCCACATCACCTTGAAGAGTTGGATGGCGGCGTCCGGTAGGTCGCCAAGGAGCCGGTCGATGGAGCGCATATGTTGGACTCGCGCGGAGAGGGCGACCAGATAGTCGTACCCGTCCCAGTGCGCCTCCATGTTGGGAAATTGCCACGCTACCCGGTCCTCCATCACCTTCTTCACAGCGTGGGCCTAGGAGTCCGGGAAATGCTCTACAGGAGGAAGGGAAAAGCATAAACACAAGATACCAGAAAATAGCATGCCGGAAGAAAAAGGAACACGGATACATCTTCAAAAGGAGAAAGCTTATAAGCGAAAGAAGGGACAAGGCAGGGACTCACGGAAAGCCAGCGCGTCAATCTACATAACCAACCGATCATATTCCTTGTGATCAGTGGTCATGACATCAATAAGGCACTCCGCTGCCTTCCGCGCCTTCCTTTCCTCCTCCAGCTCTACCGTCAGTACTGTGTTGGAGTTCGTGGAGTCCTCCACGACCTCCGCCAGCCTGGCCTCAGCTGCAACCCGGGCATCCTTTAGAGCTTGCTCATGCTGGAGCGCGGCTTGCATAGCCTGTTCCTTCAGCTCCCTCGAGGCGGTCTTCTGGGCGTCCAGTGCCTCGTGGTGCTCCTTGATGAGCTGCTCTTTCTCGCCTAAATACCGGAAAGAAAGGTGTTAGCAAGTGGCAATAGATGAAATGAAAAAAGAACGGGTTAACTGGAAAAGAAAGGGTGGTACCTTGAAGCTTGACAACCTGGGCCCTAAGGGCCTCGATGGTAGCTTCCGGAACAGCTGTTAAACAAAAAGATGCGTAAATATCAAAGAAGAAAACATTCCGGTGAAAAGATGCCGGAGGAAAAGAAAGAAAACAAACCTTGGCAGTGGCTGTGGGCCTCGGCAAGGTCCCGATGCTCCCACAGAAGCTCCTCAAAGAGTTGCTTCCGGGCATCCGCGGTGCTCTGTTCAAAGGAAGATGGTTATGAGAAAGAAAGAAACAAAGGTCTTAACCCGAAACTCGGGGACTGGCTATGCCGGTTTCGCGCGTTTCTAGTTAAAGTTTCGCGCTAAAAGCTACGCTCTCAACACGAAACTCGGGGACTGGGAGGATAGACAAGATCCGGAAAGAAAAGAAACCGGCATCAACAAAAATTACAAGAGGGTTGGCAAAACTTACCACCACGTTGCTGGTGGCATCGTACCATGCACTGTCAAACTCCTTCACGGCGCGTTTAAGCCGCGTGAAGTGTTCTTCAGTGGACCGAGGCCCAGCACGGTCTGGCGCTGGAAGGCGGTCCTTCCCCAGGCCGCGGGTAGATGCAGAGATATCCGCATCATTCCACTTTTGGGCGTAGGGGAGAAGGTACCCCATGTCCTTACCCGCGCGATTCAGCTCAACGATCCGGCCTAGGAGGCCGGAAGGTTTTTCTGGAACAGCAGCAGCAGCAGGGCCGACATGCAGCACCACGGACCGCGAGCCGCCTGAGGCGTCGCCCTCCATGGCCTTGCCCCGAGAAGCCCCGGGCTTGAGGAATTTGGTGATCTTGGGGGTCTCTGGCGGCGCCATTCGCTTGGCCGCGGAAGGTCCTTGGCTTGGCGACGGTGTCGGCGTGGTCCCGGTAGGCTCGAGGGTAAGAGCTTCCGGTTGAGGCGCAGAAGATACCGGCGCGGAAGTATCCGGCGCGGTGGGGGAAGAGCTTGGCTGCTTCTTCTTTTTCTTCAGGGAAGGAGGAACCAGAGGTTCCGCCTGCCCGGCATCTGTCTCGTCGGTGCCGATGTTGCTGGCGCCGATGTCTTGGGCTTCAGGAGGGGAGGTGAAATCCTCCTCCGCGCGGTGATCAGGAGGTGTAGGGGCCGCACACCCCGAACTTGTAGTGCCTCCCGGAGGGGAGGCAGAGGTGTTGCCGGCACCAGATGGTGCCGGACTTGAGTGAGGAGGAGGAGTTGAGGTCCTTGCGGAGCCGGCAGAGCCCTCTGGCTTCGAGCCAAGCTCAAGCGCAGGGCTAAAAGAGAGAAAAAAGAGAGCGAATTGGAAAAAAGCAACCGGAAAGGAACTTGATGAAAACGGAGAGAACATAAAAAAGAAATGAAGAACTTACCCGGAAGAAACCGGCATCCGCTTTTGCTTGTAGCGCTTCGTGCTTACCTGCTTCCCTGCAAGGATTTCTGTCCGAGGGCGTTTGGCAGGAGGAGCATGGCTAGGGCCGGCGCCAACAGCTGGAGGATTATTCTTCTGGCCTTCGGCCATAAGTTTGTCCAGGAACTCATCCCCAACCTCGGCCTGCAGGGGAGCCACATGCTCATGGACCTGTGGGTTGATGTTGGCTGAGGGAATGTCTACAGAACAACAATAACAAAAGAATATAAGAGATCAAACAGAAAAGCTACCTCAAGCAAGGTCAGGTCATCAGACGAACCAGCTGGTTCCGGCGGAGACTTGCCGAGGCGTGAGGCTGGAGTCCGGCCCATCCTCAGGTCCAGCCAGTGAATGAAAGGATCCGGATCGTACTTGTCCAAAGGCCTCTTCCGGCAAGGGCCTCGTTGATCTAAGTCTATCCGGGGGAAGTGGTCCCTGGCCTGAAAACAAAGGAAAAAAGGGGATTAGTCGCAAGTATGAAAGTTACCGGTAAAACGACCCGAGCCGCATAATTTCTTACTTCTTGGGACGGAGGATTTCTGGAGCTGAGAGGGCAAAGGCCCCACTCCCAGTCATCCGGCATGTCCGTTTGGCATATTTGGTTAGCCTTCAGGACCACATCCGCCTTGCTCAAGGGCAGGCCGGTGATCTTGGTGGGATCGCCGGGGCCATACATCTCGCTAATCTTGTGAGCGCGCTGCTTAAGAGGAAGCACCCGGCGGCAGATGAAGGTGCGGATGATATCATCGGAGAAAATATTGGTGTTCTTCATCAACTTCAACATGAAGCGTACCACCCGGTTCGTCTCTGTGTGATCCGTACCAGGGTTGTAGTTCCAGTTGATCTTGGCGGGCGGCGCCGGGTTGAACGCCGGCAAGTTGATGAGGTCGGTGGCGCTCTTGTTCTTCACATAGAAGAACGTTGTCTGCCACAACCGGCAACACTCGAGGCCGTTGAACTTAAAAAAGGGGCTCCCTTGACGGGAGCCGATGATACAAGACCCGCATTGTACGGGGGGTTTGGGCTTGGGAATGTCCTTGCCCTGGACCGAATTGATCCGGAGAGAGAAGAAGCGGGCAAACGTCTCGCGAGCGGGACGGATACCGATGTAGCCCTCCATGAAGGCCACAAAACAAGAAAGGTAAAAAACGGCATTGCCGGGAAGGTGGTGAGGTTGGAGTCGGTAGAAATCAAGGAATTGGCGGAAGAAATCGGAGGCAGGAAGGCCGAAGCCACGCTCAAAATGAGCAAGGAAAACAACGGCCTCACCGGGTTCGAGCACCGGTTCGATCTCGTCACCTGGAAGCCGGCAGATGACTCCTTCCGGAATTCTCCTAGACCGGTAAAGCCAGTCGATCTCATACTGAGTCACATCGGAACCCCTCCAGGCTCCGCGTGTCTTACCGGAAAGATCCTTTCCGGAGGCCCGGCTAGATGTGCCGGCCTCTTGATCTCGGCTAGACGCCAAATCCATCCGGGCGAGATCTTCAGTTAGCCCGTCGGAAGTACTACTGCCTTGGTTACTAGAGGTGGCAGCGGGGAGAGACCCTTCGCTAGACATATGGATCTGGGCGACGCCGGAATCTACCAAAAAACAATTTTCCCCAGAAAGACCCTCGCGCGAAGATCTACGAGTAAGAGAAAAAGCAAAATAAAGAGGGGATAAATACTCTACCGCCCCAAGATCTGGAAAGCAAGAAGAAAAGAGGTAGAGGCATGTCGGGCCTAACCTGAGGCGGCGAAGTTGCAGAAGAAGGGGCTCGCCGGAGAGATGGTGAGCCTGCGGCCGGCGAAGAGGTCCGTCGACGGCGAGGTGAGGAAGAGCTCGAGGAAGCGCTAATGCAGCAACCGCGGCAGGTGTGCTGCAGAGGCTCCTCACGCGGTGAAGTTCAGCGGCGTCCGGCGGAACGGCAGTGGAAGTCCGTCGGGCGGCGGAGCTTGAACGGCGAACGGAGAGGCGGAGGCGCAGAGGGCAAAGGCACTAAGCGCGAAGAAGTGGAGAATGCGAGGAGCGGAAGAAGAAGGAGCGGTTTCGCTTTATAAAGGAAGAGGGCGATGTGGGCCAGAAAACCGCTGGGCCTCGGTGGTTCAGATCGTGGGCCGCGACGGTTCGCTCCACGGGCCACCACGTGGCGCGCAAAAAACAGTTTGCCACAAGAAGGCCACACGGATCTGGAACGGCCACGAGGATCCGGTGTGCCGCCATAAATGCTGGCGCAGAAGCCAAAGGGAAGTGACCCCTGACACTGGCGCGTCAGTCACAGTGCGCATGTCTCTGTCAGGCGCGGGGCCCGAGATATTCTCGACTTCGCTGAGGAGGTGTTTAATGGCTAAGATGCCGAAGGATAAGATACCGGAGAATGACTTGATAATGAAAATCCGGGCAAAGATGCCGGATCCAAGCCCAACGCCGGATGGATTAAACCGGTATCCAAAGACATGAGAACCTGGCATGGTCTGTTGGATAGGATCCGCCAGACTATACCAGCTTCGGGGACTAATGTTGGGGGGATGACCCCCGGTATGCCAAAGGCATGCCAAACCGGATGGTTTGAGCCATCAGGATACCGGTTAAATGTTCATACCAGAGCATAAGATGGGCATTTGGCTGAGCAGGGCTAAGCTGGTATCCTCAGGGGAGGTATACCGGAACCAGATAGAAAAGGTACCGGGCCACCGGAAAGAAGAGCATGTCGGCAAGACTGGTCAAAGATCCTCTCCAGAGCTAGAAGACAAAGATGAGCTAAGCAAAGTAGCTTTAAACGAAGGGCTGACGATAAAGAAGAAGATGACGAAGGAAGAAGCCGGAGGACGTCAGCCTCCCTGATTAAAGAGGACCCCGGTGTCATCTATGATTAAAGTAGCTTTGTAAAGTAGCTTTATAAAGTAGTTTGTCTAGTCAAAGATACCATTAGGGTTTCTTGCACTGTAAGCCATCCTCTTCCCTATATAAGGAGAGGGGGCAGTCCTCCTTACGGGCGATGCACGGAAGTAGCAAGGCACGAAGCACAAACCTGTAACCTGTGAGAATCAATGAAGAAAGTGATCTAGAGCGAGTTCTTCCTTGTGTCTTTCTTCTTCAACCTCTGGCTTTGGCCAAGTTCTTGAGGAAATCATCCGGAAGTTCATCCCATCTGATCACAAACCCTCCCCCGAATCCTCTAGCGTCCATTCGGCCCCAATCTAAGCCATCCTATGGCATCTGTCTGTTCACCACGGCGACAAAAATGAAGCTTTTGGGAGGTTTTTGAAATTTCCATGTTTGAAACCAAAAACGACTTCTCTTCATGCATGCTTGACTTCATAAGACAGCGTTTAGCTAGGGGTATGGGGTAGATACACGATTTTCCTGGTATGAATATGTCTAGACCTTGTTTATCAACTTAATTGAATGCTTACTATATGACATAAGAAGGCTATGTGCCTTGGTTTTTCATTTTTTTGATTTTTTCTAAAATTTGTATGCCCATTTGAATCTTGGTCAAATCCTAGGTTTCACCAAGATTTGAAAAGTTTAAAACATGAATATGAAAAATTAAGCATGTATGCTTCTTGGTCACTTCAAAATGAAGCTCTTGGGAGGGTTTTTGAAATTTCCATGTTCGAAACCAAAAACCACATATCTTCATGCTTGACTTGGTGAAACAGAGTTTAGGGTTAGGGGTAGATACATGATTTTTCATGTTTGAATATGTCTAGACCTTGTTTATCATCTTAATTGAATGATTACTATATGACATAAGAAGACCTTGGTTTTTCATTTTTTGTTTTTTTTTTGAATTTTTATGCCCATTTGAATCTTGGTCAAATCCTAGGTTTGACCAATATTTAAACAAGTTTAAGACATGAAAATGAAAAGGGAATCCTGCATCCTTCTTAGTCACTCCAAAATGAATTTTTAAGAGGTTTTTGAATGTTTTTCCATGTAATTTGAAACCCAAAACCACTTCTCTTCATGATTGACTTCATAAGACAGAGTTTAGGGTTAGGGGTAGATATATACATGATTTTTTCTGGTTTGAATATGTCTAGACCTTGTTTATCAACTTTAATGCTTTACTATATGATCGACATAAGAATGCTATGTGCTTTGGTTTTTCATTCTTTTCATTTTTTTATGAATTTTTATGCCCATTTGAATTTTGGTCAAATCCTAGGTTTGACAATGATTAAAACAAGTTTAAACCATGAATATGAAAAATTAAGCATCTATCCTTCTTAAGTCACTCCAAAATGTAACTTCTTGGGAGGGTTTTTGAAAATTCCACGTTTGAAACCAAAAACCACTTCTCTTCATGCATGCTTGACTTCATAAGACAGAGCTTAGGGTTTTAGGGGTAGATATATACATGATTTTCTGGTTTGAATATGTCTAGACCTTCTTTATCAACTTGAATGCTTACTATATATATGACATAAGAATGCTATGTCCTTTGTTTTTTCATTCTTTTGATTTTCTTCTGAATTTTTATGCCCATTTGAATCTTTTGGTCAAATCCTAGGTTTGACCAAGATTTAAACAAGTTTAAAACATGAAAATGAAAAGGGAAGTTTGTATCCTTCTTAGTCACTCTAAAATGAAGTTTTTGGGAGGTTTTTGAAATTACCATGTTTGAAACCCAAAACCACTTCTCTTCATGCTTGACTTCATAAGACAGAGTTTAGGGTTAGGGTTAGATACATGATTTTGTATGGTTTGAATATGTCTAGACCTTGTTTATCAACTTGAATGCTTACGATATGACATAAGAAGACTATGTACTTTGGTTTTCATTTTTCTGATTTTTTTTAAATTTTGTGTCCATTTGAATCTTGGTCAAATCCTAGGTTTGACCAAGATTTAAACAAGTTTAAAACATGAAAATGAAAAGGTAATCATGGATCCTTCTTATTCACTCTAAAATGAAGCTTTTGGGATGTTCTTGAAATTTCCATGTTTGAAAACCAAAACGACTTCTCTACATGCATGCTTGACTTAAGACATAGTTTAGCTAGGGTTAGGGGGTAGATACATGATTTTCCTGGTTTGAATATGTCTAGACCTTGTTTATCAACTTAATTGAATGCTTACTATATTACATAAGAAGACTATGTGCTTTGGTTAGCATCTAGTGCAGTATGTGTGAACATGTATGCACTATGTGTGCTATAACTTGTATGTCTTTCAAATTTGAACCAAATTTGAATATGTTTGAAATATTTAAAATGGGGCTTTTGGCTTAAACGTTTGAAACCCAAAAGATTTCTCTTCATGCTAGATTTCATAAGACCGAGTTTAGGGTTAGGGGTAGCTGGATACATGAGTTGTCTGGTTTGAATATGTCTAAACCTTGTTTATCAACTTGAATGCTTACTATATGACATCAGAAGACTATGTGCTTTTGTTTTTCATTTTTCTATTTTTTTTGAATTTTATGCCCATTTGAATCTTGGTCAAATCATAGGTTTGACCAAGATTTAAACAAGTTTCAAACATGAAAATTTCCATGTTTGAAACCTGATACGTCTCCAACGGTATCGATAATTTCTTATGTTCCATGCTACTTTATTGATGATACCTACATGTTTTATACATACTTTATGTCATATTTATGCATTTTCCGGCACTAACCTATTAACAAGATGCCGAAGAGCCAGTTACTGTTTTCTGCTGTTTTTGGTTTCAGAAATCCTAGTAAGGAAATATTCTCGGAATTGGACGAAATCAACACCCAGGATCTTATTTTTCCACGAAGCTTCCAGAACACCGGAGAGGAAACGAAGTGGGGCGACGAGGCGGCCACACGCTAGAGCGGCGCGGCCCAGGCCCTGGCCGCGTCGGCCTGTTGTGTGGGCCCCTCGTGGCGCCCCCTGACCTACCCTTCCGCCTACTTAAGCCTTCGTCGAGAATAACTCCAGTACCGAGAGCCACGATACGGAAAACCTTCCAGAGACGCAGCCGCCGCCAATCCCATCTCGGGGGATTCAGGAGATCACCGCCGGCACCCTGCCGGAGAGGGGAATCATCTCCAGTAGGACTCTTCACCGCCATGGTCGCCTCCGAAGTGATGTGTGAGTAGTTCACCCCTGGACTATGGGTCCATAGCAGTAGCTAGATGGTCGTCTTCTCCTAATTGTGCTATCATTGTTAGATCTTGTGAGCCGCCTAACATGATCAAGATCATCTATCTGTAATGCTACATGTTGCGTTTGTTGGGATTTGATGAATAGTGAATGCTATGTTATATTGATTATCAATCTATCATCTATGTGTTGTTTATGATCTTGCATGCTCTCCGTTGCTAGTAGAGGCTCTGGCCAAGTTTTTGCTTGTAACTCCAAGAGGGAGTATTTATGCTCGATAGTGGGTTCATGCCTCCATTAAATGCAGGACAGTGATGAGAAAGTTCTAAGGTTGTGGATGTGCTGTTGCCACTAGGGATAAAACATCAATGCTATGTCTAAGGATATATTTGTTGATTACATTACGCACCATACTTAATGCAATTGTCTGTTGTTTGCAACTTAATACTGGAGGGGGTTCGGATGATAACCTGAAGGTGGACTTTTTAGGCATAGATGCATGCTGGATAGCGGTCTATGTACTTTGTCGTAATGCCCAATTAAATCTCACACTACTCATCATAACATGTATGTGCATGGTCATGCCCTCGTTATTTGTCAATTGCCCAATTGTAATTTGTTCACCCAACATGCTTATTCTTATGGGAGAGACACCTCTAGTGAACTGTGGACCCCGGTCCATTCTTTACATCGAATACAATCTACTGCAATACTCGTTCTACTGTTCTCTGCAAACATCATCATCCACACTATACATCTAATCCTTTGTTACAGCAAGCCGGTGAGATTGACAACCTCACTGTCACGTTGGGGCAAAGTACTTTGGTTGTGTTGTGCAGGTTCCACGTTGGCGCCGGAATCCCTGGTGTTGCGCCGCACTACACTCCGCCGCCATCAACCTTCAACGTGCTTCTTGGCTCCTACTGGTTCGATAAACCTTGGTTTCTTACTGAGGGAAAACTTGCCGCTGTACGCATCACACCTTCCTCTTGGGGTTCCCAACGGGCTCGTTAACTGCGTGCCAGCATCAAGACATTTTCTGGCGCCGTTGCCGGGGAGATCAAGACACGCTGCAAGAGGAGTCTCCACTTCCAATCTCTTTACTTTGTTTTTGTCTTGCTTTACTTTTGTTTACTTCTTTGTTTGCTGCATTAAAACAAAACACAAAAAAATTAGTCGCTAGTTTTACTTTATTTACTATCTTGTTCTCCATATTAAAAAACACAAAAAATTAGTTACTTGCATTTACTTTATCTAGTTTGCTTTATTTACTATTGCTAAAATGGGTACTCCTGAAAATACTAAGTTGTGTGACTTCACAACCACAAATAATAATGATTTCTTATGCACACCTATTGCTCCCCCTGCTACTACAGCAGAATTCTTTGAAATTAAACCTGCTTTACTAAATCTAGTTATGAGAGAGTAATTTTCTGGTGTTAGTTCTGATGATGCTGCTGCCCATCTTAATAATTTTGTTGAATTATGTGAAATGCAAAAGTATAAGGATGTTGATGGTGACATTATAAAATTAAAATTGTTTCCTTTCTCATTAAGAGAAAGAGCTAAAGATTGGTTGCTATCTGTGCCTAAGAATAGTATTGATTCATGGACTAAATGCAAGGATGCTTTTATTGGTAGATATTATCCACCTGCTAAAATTATATCTTTGAGAAGTAGCATAATGAATTTTAAACAATTGGATAATGAGCATGTTGCCCAAGCATGGGAAAGAATGAAATCTTTGGTTAAAAACTGCCCAACCCATGGACTGACTACTTGGATGATCATCCAAACCTTTTATGCAGGACTGAATTTTTCTTCGCGGAACTTATTGGATTTAGCTGCTGGAGGTACCTTTATGTCCATCACTGTCGGCGACGCAACAAAGCTTCTTGATAATATGATGATTACTTACTCTGAATGGCACACGGAAAGAGCTCCACAAGGTAAGAAGGTAAATTCTGTTGAAGAAACCTCTTCCTTGAGTGATAAGATTGATGCTATTATGTATATGCTTGTGAATGGTAGGACTAATGTTGATCCTAATAATGTTCCGTTAGCTTAGAACATGTTGATGTAAACTTCATTAAAAATAATAATTTCAACAACAATGCTCATCGGAACAATTCTAGTAACAACTATAAGCCATATCCTTATAATAATGGTAATGGTTATGGTAATTCTTATGGGAATTCTTACAAAAATAATAGGAATTCACCCCTGGACTTGAAGCCATGCTTAAAGAATTTATTAGTACACAAACTGCTTTTAACAAATCCGTTGAAGAAAAGCTTGGGAAAATTGATATACTTGCTTCTAAAGTTGATAGTCTTGCTGCTGATGTTGATCTTTTGAAATTGAAAGTTATGCCTAATGAAGATAATGATATTAAGTCATTTTCTACAGCAAACGCCATCCAAGTTAGAATTAATGAGAATATAAGATTGATGGCCGAATTGCGTGCTAGGTGGGAAAAAGAAGAAAATGCTAAAGAAGATAATATAGCTAAAGTTTGGACTATTACCACCACTAGTAATGCTAATGCTCCACATGTTGCTGCACCTCCTACTATCAATGGTAAAATAATTGGTGTTGGCAATGTTTCTACTTCTAATGCAAAGCCTGCAAAACTGCCGGAAACTGCTAAAACTGCCTGTGATAAAACTGCTGAAATTTTTTCCAACATTGGGGACAAAGATCCCATTGCTTTAGATTATAATGGTTTAGACTTTGATGATTGCCACATCTCTGAAGTTATAAAGTTCTTACAAAAACTTGCTAAGAGTCTGCGGTGACCCAGCATACCACTGCATGTTGTAGTATACAAGTCGTTGATATGATCTTTGTGAAGGGGCTTCCTCACAAATTGCCATATCCCTCAGAGTGGTACAACAGAAACATTGCAGGTCATAACACTCCATACTTTATTACAAACATTGTCTTAACAAGTTGGTATTCTCACAGGTCCTATGAGAACACCCTAAGATACTACTAAAGTACAATTACAACTCATACTAAAGATGAAAGAGCTCAACAACTTATTTAGGTAAGTTCTACGTTGCTCGGCTCTATGATACTAGGGTATGTCACTACTCCTCCACCTCCGTGTCATCTGGTCCGTAGACTATCCCATAGTCTACGCCTTCCACTCCGCCGGTAAGATCAGGTTCTTCGTAGACTAGCTCGTAGCTTCCTTCTGGTGCTCCATCGTTGATAGCCTCCACTTCCGGATCACAGTCTAGCAAGGGTGTCGAAAGAAAGTGAGTACAGAGGTACTCAGCAAGTTCTAAAAGAATAAAAGGTGTTTGATGCACTAGCTACGACCATTGATCAGGAAATCGCAGGTCAATGCATGTTTTGAAAACATTTCTTCAAAAGGTTGCTTTTATTATGAAAACTATGCCCGTCAGTCTTCACAGGTTGACCAGAACTTCGTGGAGTTCCTTTCTGCGCGTTCGCAGCTTCCTTCCTGGAACAAGGAGTGACAGCCACAATTTGATACACTCTGCAGAGGTGCGTTACTTTTCCCACAAGAGATCTCACCCTTTTTGCCATCCGCAGGGACTTGCCCCCGTTCACACTTCCTTTGGTGTGAGGCCAGGTATAAAGATCCAAGCCCACACCGCCTTCTCCGCGACTGCAAACCCACCCTTTTGTCCGACCGTACACCTCCAGTAGACTTCCCCCGATAATACGGCTTTACTCATGGTGTACTCCGGACAATCCCTCATAGATCGTTGAGCTTATCATCACTAATGGATGGGGATTTAAAAGGATTTCCCAACCTATTGCGGCAGTGCCTCCAGCACCCCACCAGCTCTCCGATCCATTGGCGTGCAGAAGGGAAAAGATACAGCTGGCTTTTCCAGAGCCATTATAGATCTCATGGTCAACGCGGTTTGTACGGCGCTAGAATCACTGGACGGCATTGGTAATTAATCCTAGGGTGATATAACCCATTGCAATGGAACCTCCACCATATCAACACATACCATGGTTCCATTGCCATCCACATAGTCATATTCATAGTTGGAAAATAACATTTCATTTGCGATGCAGGTATGATAAGTATATAGCTTTGCATTAAAGTAGTAGAAAATAATCAAGTTGACATGAGCAAGGGTGAACTTGCCTGTGGACTGCGAGATAGTGCAGTTCAATGCAGTTGATGGAACCTGGACCTCGGGTTCTGTAAGAAGCATCATTGTCCGGTAAGGACAATGTTATAAAAATCCAAATAATGCAATCATGGATGTATTATTTTATGTTGAATCCCTTTATCCCATTGAGTTATTACAATTTAGGGTTGTATTTAAGATTTATGTCTTTGACGGTAATTTACAATTGATTTAAAAGTATTAATCATTGTAATTCACACAAAGTACAACAATTCAAAGTAAAATGATTTTACTTGATAATTACCTTAGTCATTCCAAAATAATTTGAAATTATAGAGTTACCTCTATAGTTTTTGGAATAAAAAGAAATATAGTAGTTTTCTGGGAAAAATTCCCTTGTTCAAAAGAAATGACTTGGAATAATAGAATCTCATTTTGAAATGTTGGAAAATAAGTATTTGAACTTATTTGAGATTTTTCCTTGAATTTTAAATACAAGGAAATAATAATTTAAAATTCCAAGTTATTATTTAAATTCTGAAAATTCATAATTTTGAATTTGTTCCATAAATTCCATTTCATATTTTATTCTGGTTAAGATTTATTTTTCATTTATAAATCCAATTTTTATTGGATTTTTAGAGTTGTTTATGATTTATAAAAATTTGGTAAAGTTTTGGTCTTTTATTAAATGTAAAATGACCAAAATACCCCCTGGACCCCTATTGGGCCCAGCCCAATTAAACTAACCCAGGGACGGCCCAAATAGGCTGGCCCCCTTTTGGGTTCGGTGGCGCCGAAGCGGCCCACCTCACTCACTCTCACTCGGCCCTCTCCTCACTCGACCTAACCCTAGCCTCTGGCGATCCCGTGGCGATGGCGTCGCCGCCATGGCCGCCGCCCTGCTCCGGCCATCGCCGGCCTCCTCCGCCGTAGCCATCTACAGCTCCTGAACCGCCGCGAGCAGATCTATCGATCTGTCCGCGCCGTTTTTCCCCTCTCGTCCTCTCCTGGCGAATCGCCTCGATCTGGATCCACTGGAGAATCGCCTCGACGAACTCCGGCGAGATCTCGTCCTTGCCGACGACGTGCGCGCCTCCGAGATCGACCTGGCGCGGGTGCTGCTCGCAGCGCCTGTGCCGTCGTCTCCATGCTGTGCTGCTGTGGTGGTGTTCGTCGGCGTAACACCGGCGACTTCCCTGGCTTTGCAGCTGCTATGACCGCGCGGGCACTGCCTCGCCATGCCATAGCTTCTGCTTCCAGGCGCGGGTAAGGTCCTATGCTCCTCCTCCTTCTCTTCTGTGCGCCTCCCCTTGTTACTGTGCTTCTTCCTCCTCATGCTATGTCACTCTCTGGTGATCTTGTGATCATCTAGAGTTATGCTACTGCTGCGCAATCTTACTGTGCTTCGGTTTATCGCAAGCTAATGGTCGGATTACCGATTCTTGATCTTGGCACATGTCGATTTGCTTGCTGTTCATGCTATGCTTGCTTCTCTGCTACTTCTAGCTTGCTCTACACTTGCCCTGCTCTACTGTGCTTGCTTTGGCTTGATATACCCTGCTGTTCATGCTTATGGGCTTGCTATGCTTACTGGTTTATCATACTTGCTTGCCTAGGTGTACCTGTGTTGCATCTGTGACACTTGTGTGTGTGCCAGAGGTGCCTGTGATATGATTCAGTACTAATTCTGCAAGCCAATGATCCTTTGGATCATTTCTTGCTTGTTGGCTAATCTCTCTGTGTAGCTTGACTTGCTATGATTGATCAACTTGATCAATTGATGGTCAGTGATGGCTTACTGGCTAATACTGTGGTTAAATGATTCATTTATCTGGTGATGCTGATGCTCAAGCATCCCTGTGCTGTTGCTTACTTGTACTGTTGCTTATTTCTAGCTGTCTAGACTTGCTCTAGTGGCTATGAATTAAGTTGTATTGCTTAACAGTATGCTGTTGTCATGCTTAGCATGGATCTGTGATAAATTCATGCTTAGATTACTTAATTATGATGAACTGCTTATGCAGTGATGATTTAAATGTCTTGCTTGTATATGAGTTTGCTGTTCATGATTCTTTTACAAGCAATTAAACTCTGAATCCATTTCTGGATAGTGATGTGATCTATTTGGCTTGCTCTTATTTGGTGCTAAGTGTGATGTGACCTCAGTAGCCTTGCTACTGACTGGTTGCTCACCTAGTTGGTTGGATCTTGTTGGCTACTCAACTTTGCTTGCATATTAGGGGATCATAGTAAGTATGAATGCCAATATGCTTGCCTGTGAAGAAATCTAGGGTTTCTGATGGTTGCTTGCTTAGGATCTTCTGTGTAGTCTTAGCTGCTAATCTATGCTATCTACTGGTGCTATCTGTGCATGTGATCTTGCTAGTGTGCATTTGTGCATGCTTTCTAGCTTCTGTGCACATGATTTGTATCTGGATGGTTTCTGTCTTAGTAGCTTTTGACTGGCAGTAATCCTTGGTGAAAACCAAGTGATGATCTACCCATATGAGCATCTGCTCATCCCATGCTTATGCATATGATGGATTAGATCCATTGGATCTCTTCCAGGAACTAGGTATACCTTGTTCCAGCTCCTAGAAAGTAATGCTTTGTTGATGCAGACTTGGGTTTGTTCACAGCCCTTCACCTCCAGAGCTTGGATGATCTTCTAGGTCACCATGATCTCTGGTGGCTTGAGGAGTTGTGTGTGTTGGTTCTGTTCTTGCTCAAGAACAGATGAACTATGCTTGTTTTTGCTTCACCCTTACCTGGTGATCTTATCTGGTCGACTGGTCACTGGTTCTAGGGTTTGTGCTCCTTTTATATGAT
The DNA here is from genome assembly GCF_019359855.2 of Lolium perenne. Taxonomy (NCBI): domain Eukaryota; kingdom Viridiplantae; phylum Streptophyta; class Magnoliopsida; order Poales; family Poaceae; genus Lolium; species Lolium perenne. The sequence continues at coordinate 21,098,612 of NC_067244.2, read as the reverse complement.
CCCTACTTCTCTCTCTGCATTGACACACAAGCCTGGCATGCTTGGTGACTATGCTTTTGCATGGCCTTGCTGTTGCTGCCCAGCACACTTGAGCTGTGTGCTCTCATATGCTGAAACTTGAGCCCTGGTGTGTGCTCAGGTTTGGTCTGCTGCTGCCCTTATCTTGTGCTGTCCCTGGTTTTGGACAAGCACAAGTGTGCTGTGACTTGGTTCTGTCCAAACTGAATATTGTGTCATTTGCTAACTCTAACATTTTGGCTAGTTTGATTCTTTGTTTTGCAGGTTTATGAAGTTGGACATGGCCAGAAGATATTCTCCAAGTCATATAGTCTAGGTTTTAGGTTAGGAATAAAATTGTAATCTTCATTTTCATTTCTGTTTCTTATTTATCAATTCTTGTATCAAGAATATTGTAAAGACTTTGTAATCTGTGTTGATATCAATAAAGCCCAAGGTTTTTGTTTATGAGCTTTTGATTATGTGACATTTATATTCTGAAATAAACATTGTATTTATGATTTACTTTGAAATTCAAAGTTGTTTGAATTCATAAGTTGTTTGAATTATGAATTCCATTTATATTGTTCAATGTTTATTGTTTAATGTATTAACACTTGTCAAATGAAATCAATTCCCCAAATCAACAAGATACAAAAGAGATCATGTCGAAATTTCCCTAACTCACATTGCCTAACCCTAAGTGCAAAATGAGAGAGAACCTCGATCCCTCTTAGGTTTAGTTGCAATAAGGCGCGAAAATTTCCCCCGTTTTGCGATGAAATGCACATCCCATTTCTAAATCTACCCTTCGTTGTTCCTATGTTCTGGGTTATTACAGCCTCTCCCCTTAACGAAACTTCGTCCGAAGTTAAGATTGGTACCGAACATCTCGGGGTAAGACTTCCTGAGTTCTTCTTCTGTCTCCCAAGTAGCTTCTCGCTCAGGATGATGTTGCCATTGCACTTTGCAGTATTTGATTGCTCTGTTTCTTAACTTCTTCCATTGTACTTCTAAGATCTTTTCAGGCCTTTCCACATAAGTTAGGTCAGATTGCAGTTCTATTTCCTCATATGTGATAGGATCATCCGGTGCCTTCAAACACTTTCTGAGTTGTGATACATGAAATACATTATGAACTTGACTTAGTTGTGCCGGTAACTCCAACTCAAATGCTGTTCCTCGATTCTGACTGAGTATCTTAAATGGTCCTATATATCGAGGACTTAACTTTCCTTTTACTCCGAACCTCTTAAGTCCTTTCATTGGGCTAACCTTCAGATAGACCATGTCTCCCACTTTCGGTTCCCAATCTCTTCTCTTTAAGTCGGCGTAACTCTTCTGACGACTCTGAGCTATCTTGAGTCTATCCCGGATCACCTCGATGACGTCTTGTCTCTCTTTGATGTAGTCCGGTGTAAACTCCTTGTTTTCTCCGGTTTCAAACCAACAAATTGGTGATCTACACTTCCTTCCGTACAATGCTTCGTACGGTGCCATCTGAATGCTACTCTGATAACTATTGTTATATGAGAACTCCGCTAAAGGTAAATGATCCTCCCATGAGCCTCCAAAGTTCAGAGCACAAGCTCTAAGCATGTCCTCCAAAGATCTGATTGGTTCTTTCGGTTTGTCCTCCGGTTTGTGGATGATATGTCATCTTGAAATCCAACTTGGATCCCAAAGATTCTTGTAGTTGTTTCCAGAATGCTGATGTGAAAATCGAACCTCTATCTGAGACTATCTTCTTTGGTACTCCATGCTTACTCACAATTTCCTTCACATATATATCCACAAGCTTTTCTGCAGTATCTTTTGTGTTTACGGCTATGAAATGAGCGCTCTTGGTAAGTCTATCCACTATTACCCATATCATATCCTTCCTCTTACTAGTCATTGGTAAACCAGTAACAAAATCCATTCCGATTTCATCCCATTTCCATTCCGGTATCTCTAGTGGTTTGAGTAATCCCGCAGGACTCTGATGTTCTGCCTTCACTCGTTGACATGTATGACATTCCGAGACATATTGTGCTATTTCTCTTTTCATGTTGTTCCACCAGAACATCTCCTTTAAATCCATATACATCTTGGTACTTCCTGGATGTATGGAATAAGGGGTTTCATGTGCTTCTTTTAATATGATTGACTTCACTTCTGGATCATCTGGTACACAGATCCTTTTCTGGAAATATAATGAATCAAAATCCCCTAGATGGAATTCCGATGGTCTTCCTTCGCCAATCCTCTTGATTTCCTCTTGAATGAACAAATCATCCGCTTGCTTTCGGATAATCTCATATTTCAAGTCTGAGTACATCTCATCCATAATCCTCATGGTTGCTATACTTCCTTTGACATTACCCTGAATAAACAGAATCTGAGCATCTTCTAACTCTTTCCGAAGTTCCTTTGGAATTTCCCATTCCGTAGGTTGAGTCTCCGTACTCTTCCTACTTAGGGCATCTGCTACTACATTAGCTTTGCCTGGTGTATAGTTGATCTTAAGATCGTAATCCTTAATCAACTCTAGCCATCTCTTCTGCCTCATGTTTAATTCTTTCTGGGTGAAGAAATATTTCAAGCTTTTGTGATCGGTGTATAACTCACACTTGGATCCATATAAAAATTGTCTCCAACTTTTCAAAGCATACACAACTGCTGCTAACTCGAGATCATGTACTGGGTAGTTGTGTTCATGTGGTTTCAACTGTCTTGATCCATAAGCTATTACCTTCCGATCTTGCATAAGAACAAATCCAAGTCCATTCTTGGAAGCATCACAATACACCGTGTAATCCTTTCCAGGCTCAGGAACTGCTAACACCGGTGCTGTGGTTAACTTATCCTTGAGTGTTTGGAAGCTGGCTTCACACTCATCAGTCCATACAAATGGAGTATTTTTCTTGAGTAGCTTGGTCATTGGTCCTGCAATCTTCGAAAATCCCTCTATGAATCTTCTATAGTAGCCTGCCATACCAAGAAATCCTCGTATCTCCTTAGCATTTTTAGGTGATTTCCATTCCAATACGGACTGAACCTTGCTTGGATTCACCGCTATGCCTTCTTTGGTTATAACATGTCCAAGAAATTCAACACTATCTAACCAAAATTTACACTTGCTGAACTTCGCATATAGCTGATGTTCCCTCAAAGTTTGCAGAACTATCTTCAAATGCTTGGCATGTTCTTCTTTATCTTTGGAATAGATTAGAATATCATCTATGAACACTATCACAAACTTGTCCAAGTACTTCATGAATATCTTGTTCATCAAATTCATGAAAATTGCTGGTGCATTTGTTAGTCCAAATGGTACAACCAAGTATTCATGGTGTCCATACCTTGATACAAACGCTGTTTTTGGTACATCTTCCTTCTTGATCTTGATTTGATGGTATCCTGACCTTAAATCTATCTTCGAGAAGACTCCTGCTCCTTGAACTTGATCAAAAAGATCTTGAATTCTGGGTAAAGGATACTTGTTCTTGATAGTGACATTGTTCAAATTTCTGTAATCTCCACACATTCTCTTTCCTCCATCCCTTTTATCCACAAAAATAACTGGTGTACCCCATGGTGACACACTTTCTTGAATAAATCCCTTTTGTTCCAGTTCATCTATCTGAGCTTTCAGTTCCACTAACTCCTTTGGCCCCATCTTATATGGTGGTTGTGCTATTGGTGCGGTGCCTAGAATCAGATCGATTGTGAATTCTATCTCTCTATCGGGTGGCATTCCCGGTAGTTCCTTAGGAAATACATCCTTAAACTCATTCACTACAGGAATATCTTCAATTCTCACTTCCTTCAGGCTGTTGAGTTCCAATCCAATCTCCAACTCACTGTACCTATCTCCTTGGAACACTATTCTACCTCCGATGGAGTTGCGAAGTGATACTGTTTTGTCTCCACAGTTAATCACCGCTCCATTTTCTGTCAACCAATCCATCCCTAAGATGACTGATATGTCCTTCATGGGTATGATGAATAGGTCCGCGAAATACACACAGTCACATATGGTTAGGACTTGTGCTTCTTTCACGTGGGTTACTAAGATCGTCCCCCCCGCGGATAGAACAGTTATAGGGGTTTCTAACTTAGAACATCTAAGCCCGAATTTTTCCACAAATTCCAATGCAAGAAATGATGTGGTTGCTCCAGTATCAAATAATACTTTGCCAGGATGAGTAAGAATGCTTAGCGTACCTAAGACTGTTTGATCCGACTCTTCCGCTTGTTCCAAAGATGTGCAATTCAGCTTTCCATAAGGCTTTCCCTTCTTGTTGTTGTAGTTGTAGTTGTGGTTGTTGTTGTTATTGTTGTTGTTGTTGCGATTGTTGTTGTTGTTGTTTCCACCTCGTCCTCCAGAGCTCTGTCCGCTCCAGGACGCCTTGTTTGGACAATCCGGCTTGATGTGTCCATCCTTCCCACAACCATAACAGATGATTCTGGGTTTCTGACAATCCTTATGCGTATGACCTCTCAGGCCACAATTGTTGCAGATGATTTGATTGATTGGGTTCTGACTTTGACCTCCCCGGTTGTATTGATTACCAGTAGTAGGTCTGTATCGAGGTTTGAAACTCCGATCAGGTAATGGTTTACTGATTGGGTACTTCCTTGGCTCTATACGAGCCCTCTTCCTCCTGTCCTCCTGGACTTGCCTGTAGTCATCCTCGAAAGTGATTGCCGAGTCAATCAGTTCCTGGAATTCGGCAGTCCGTGCCAACCTCAGTTGCATCTTCATGTATGGATTCATGCCTTTCATGAACCGCTTCTTCCGCTTCTCCTCTGTATCTACATCCTCAGGTGCATACCTGGCTAACCTATTGAAATCCCGAACATACTGCATGATTGGTGCAGTATTCTGTCTCAGTTCTTCAAATTCCCTCTTCTTCAGCTCCACCACGCTGTCCGGAACATGAGCATCCCGAAACTTCTTCTTGAACTCCTCCCAGGTGAATACTTTATCTGGAGGGTGTACTGCTACAAGGTTCTCCCACCATGATGCTGCTGGTCCTGACAACAGATAAGTGGTATATCTGATCTTCTCCTCATCGTTGCAACCAACGGTCTTCAATTTCCGTTCAGTATCCATAAGCCAATCTTCAGCGTCCATTGGTTCTGGGGCTGATGTGAATGGTAGTGGTCTTGCATTTTGGAAGTCCGATAGTGTTACTCCCTTGCCTTCATTACCCCTATCATTGATGACATGGGTAAAGAAATCCTGCATATTCTTGCTCTGGCTTTCCTGGTAACGCCTCCTATCTTCCTCCATTGACCTCATATACTGTTGGAAGTCTGGGTGCAACATTGGGTGTGGTGGTGGTGGTGCGTTTTCTGCTCTAGCTGCTGCATCTGCCTCCTCTTTCTCTCTGGCTTCCCGCTCTCTGCGAGCCTCTTCGGTTTCTACTAACGCCATTCCCCCCTAGTCCTGTAACAAAGAGCGATTACTCATAATTACACCATGCGAATGTTTTCTGAGCTCAACTCATTGCCCAGAACTAGTCACACAATGAAATCAAGAAGCAAATCCAAAACAAACATTTATTATGTATATACACCGTATAATACATAACACACTCACAAACTTATATTACATGTGGTATATATAAACCACTTATTTGGCTCCAAGCCCAAGCCAACGGGAATTTAAAATACGTTCTATTACAATACCACCTAGATTACTTTATTCTTCATTGGAGCTCTACTCCTCATCGTCTTCATTCGCCTCCGCGTACATCCCTGGGGTCCATCCGGTACAACGGTCTGTCCTCCGAAGACCGTCCGGAATGAAGGTTCTTCCCGTAGGTATGTAGTCTGAATCGGACGAAGTGCCGAGACAGAGATCTGTCATTCCAAAGTAACTAGATAAAGACTCATACATATCCCCAGTGGAATACAGCGCCTCTTCTCCAGTCATCCATGGAGGATTCCTATTCACTTGACCCCTAATCTTCTTCTTCTTCTTCTTTTTCTTGGTTCCAGAACTCTCACCTACAACGTACTGGGATGTTTTGGGTAATCCCATCTCCAAATCTAAAGAAATGGAGTTGGTGTCTTTCTCTTTCTGCTCAAAGCTTTGGTTAACATTCGGGTTGACCGCATCACTCTCATCTCCTGTATCACATGGAATTGGCTCCTCCTCATCACCGAAAGGTTCCCCGAAACGCCAACCCGTCGAGTTTTCAATCGGTGACTCCGAGCAGTTTATGTTCCATGAGTGGTCTCCCCCATATCCAGTATCATACGATGCTGACACGTGTGGATAGTGCGGAACAAAGTTAGGTGTAAGTGGATCTCTTGTAGGTAGATTTCTCTTGAACCACTGGTCACTCAAATCTACATCACTGTCTGGGTTAAAGAAGGGTGTAGTATGTTGTGGTTGTGCCCTCAAGTCACGCATCCGAGTTTGGACTTTATCAGGGTCCGTGAACTCAGCTAGCATGTGGTCAATCTCACCTCTCATCTTCATGTGTAAAAGGTACATCGTGGTCAATAAAGACTTACAGCTATCCATGTCTTTGTCTTTGCAGCTTCAGGACTTCTGTGTGCTAACACCAAATGATTCAGAGTGGGATCCTCATCTTCCTTGGCATGAGGTATATGAGAAAACTCTGAACATAGCAGTTCTACTGACTTGTGCTGCCTGATCTCAAGGATTGCCTTGAATAGGCCCATATGGTAGGCTGTGGTGATAGTTTTGGCTTCTCCGTATGGTATTATATGACTCATCAGCAGTTTTTCCGGTAGTTGGACCGATACTCTGCACTTGGCTAGGATTTCCCCATCATAGTAAGTATACTTGATAACAGGTATCCTTGGATCGCAATGAAGTTCCTTCAGCATCCCGCACAGGAGAGCTGTTATTGGTCCATCATAATCACCGAGCCAACCCTCAACCTTCCTCAAAGTCCTCTTAGGAAAAGTGTTCGCCATTATGGCTGTATACAAAAGCAGAATATTAGTAGTGATAATGCATCATAATAGCTACAATAAAGAATTATCGCATTAGAATATATGGTTTTGCTATTCTCAAGTGAATAACCACCATATTTCTAGAGAATCCTTTACTATTTCTACTAGACTCCTACAGGTTTCTTCCCTATACTAGGTTTTTCCAACCTAAGGTCGCAACATTTGCTCTGATACCAGCTGCGGTGACCCAGCATACCACTGCATGTTGTAGTATACAAGTCGTTGATATGATCTTTGTGAAGGGGCTTCCTCACAAATTGCCATATCCCTCAGAGTGGTACAACAGAAACATTGCAGGTCATAACACTCCATACTTTATTACAAACATTGTCTTAACAAGTTGGTATTCTCACAGGTCCTATGAGAACACCCTAAGATACTACTAAAGTACAATTACAACTCATACTAAAGATGAAAGAGCTCAACAACTTATTTAGGTAAGTTCTACGTTGCTCGGCTCTATGATACTAGGGTATGTCACTACTCCTCCACCTCCGTGTCATCTGGTCCGTAGACTATCCCATAGTCTACGCCTTCCACTCCGCCGGTAAGATCAGGTTCTTCGTAGACTAGCTCGTAGCTTCCTTCTGGTGCTCCATCGTTGATAGCCTCCACTTCCAGATCACAGTCTAGCAAGGGTGTCGAAAGAAAGTGAGTACAGAGGTACTCAGCAAGTTCTAAAAGAATAAAAGGTGTTTGATACACTAGCTACGACCATTGATCAGGAAATCGCAGGTCAATGCATGTTTTGAAAACATTTCTTCAAAAGGTTGCTTTTATTATGAAAACTATGCCCGTCAGTCTTCACAGGTTGACCAGAACTTCGTGGAGTTCCTTTCCTGCCGCGTTCGGAGTTTCCTTCCCGGAACAAGGAGTGACAGCCACAATTTGATACACTCTGCAGAGGTGCGTTACTTTTCCCACAAGAGATCTCACCCTTTTTGCCATCCGCAGGGACTTGCCCCCGTTCACACTTCCTTTGGTGTGAGGCCAGGTATAAAGATCCAAGCCCACACCGCCTTCTCCGCGACTGCAAACCCACCCTTTTGTCCGACCGTACACCTCCAGTAGACTTCCCCCGATAATACGGCTTTACTCATGGTGTACTCCGGACAATCCCTCATAGATCGTTGAGCTTATCATCACTAATGGATGGGGATTTAAAAGGATTTCCCAACCTATTGCGGCAGTGCCTCTAGCACCCCACCAGCTCTCCGATCCGTTGGCGTGCAGAAGGGAAAAGATACAGCTGGCTTTTCCAGAGCCATTATAGATCTCATGGTCAACGCGGTTTGTACGGCGCTAGAATCACTGGACGGCATTGGTAATTAATCCTAGGGTGATATAACCCATTGCAATGGAACCTCCACCATATCAACACATACCATGGTTCCATTGCCATCCACATAGTCATATTCATAGTTGGAAAATAACATTTCATTTGCGATGCAGGTATGATAAGTATATAGCTTTGCATTAAAGTAGTAGAAAATAATCAAGTTGACATGAGCAAGGGTGAACTTGCCTGTGGACTGCGAGATAGTGCAGTTCAATGCAGTTGATGGAACCTGGACCTCGGGTTCTGTAAGAAGCATCATTGTCCGGTAAGGACAATGTTATAAAAATCCAAATAATGCAATCATGGATGTATTATTTTATGTTGAATCCCTTTACCCCATTGAGTTATTACAATTTAGGGTTGTATTTAAGATTTATGTCTTTGACGGTAATTTACAATTGATTTAAAAGTATTAATCATTGTAATTCACACAAAGTACAACAATTCAAAGTAAAATGATTTTACTTGATAATTACCTTAGTCATTCCAAAATAATTTGAAATTATAGAGTTACCTCTATAGTTTTTGGAATAAAAAGAAATATAGTAGTTTTCTGGGAAAAATTCCCTTGTTCAAAAGAAATGACTTGGAATAATAGAATCTCATTTTGAAATGTTGGAAAATAAGTATTTGAACTTATTTGAGATTTTTCCTTGAATTTTAAATACAAGGAAATAATAATTTAAAATTCCAAGTTATTATTTAAATTCTGAAAATTCATAATTTTGAATTTGTTCCATAAATTCCATTTCATATTTTATTCTGGTTAAGATTTATTTTTCATTTATAAATCCAATTTTTATTGGATTTTTAGAGTTGTTTATGATTTATAAAAATTTGGTAAAGTTTTGGTCTTTTATTAAATGTAAAATGACCAAAATACCCCCTGGACCCCTATTGGGCCCAGCCCAATTAAACTAACCCAGGGACGGCCCAAATAGGCTGGCCCCCTTTTGGGTTCGGTGGCGCCGAAGCGGCCCACCTCACTCACTCTCACTCGGCCCTCTCCTCACTCGACCTAACCCTAGCCTCTGGCGATCCCGTGGCGATGGCGTCGCCGCCATGGCCGCCGCCCTGCTCCGGCCATCGCCGGCCTCCTCCGCCGTAGCCATCTACAGCTCCTGAACCGCCGCGAGCAGATCTATCGATCTGTCCGCGCCGTTTTTCCCCTCTCGTCCTCTCCTGGCGAATCGCCTCGATCTGGATCCACTGGAGAATCGCCTCGACGAACTCCGGCGAGATCTCGTCCTTGCCGACGACGTGCGCGCCTCCGAGATCGACCTGGCGCGGGTGCTGCTCGCAGCCGCACGTGCCGTCGTCTCCATGCTTTGTCTTGTGGTGGTGTTCGTCGGCGTAACGCCGCGACTTCCACTGGCTTTGCAGCTGCTATGACCGCGCGAGCCTTTGCCTCGCCATGCCATAGCTTCGCCTGTGCGCGGGTAAGGTCCTATGCTCCTCCTCCTTCTCTTCTGTGCGCCTCCCCTTGTTACTGTGCTTCTTCCTCCTCATGCTATGTCACTCTCTGGTGATCTTGTGATCATCTAGAGTTATGCTACTGCTGCGCAATCTTACTGTGCTTCGGTTTACTGCAAGCTAATGGTCAGATTACCAGTTACTGGTACTGGCACATGTCGATTTGCTTGCTGTTCATGCTATGCTTGCTTCTCTGCTACTTCTAGCTTGCTCTACACTTGCCCTGCTCTACTGTGCTTGCTTTGGCTTGATATACCCTGCTGTTCATGCTTATGGGCTTGCTATGCTTACTGGTTTATCATACTTGCTTGCCTAGGTGTACCTGTGTTGCATCTGTGACACTTGTGTGTGTGCCAGAGGTGCCTGTGATATGATTCAGTACTAATTCTGCAAGCCAATGATCCTTTGGATCATTTCTTGCTTGTTGGCTAATCTCTCTGTGTAGCTTGACTTGCTATGATTGATCAACTTGATCAATTGATGGTCAGTGATGGCTTACTGGCTAATACTGTGGTTAAATGATTCACTTATCTGGTGATGCTGATGCTCAAGCATCCCTGTGCTGTTGCTTACTTGTACTGTTGCTTATTTCTAGCTGTCTAGACTTGCTCTAGTGGCTATGAATTAAGTTGTATTGCTTAACAGTATGCTGTTGTCATGCTTAGCATGGATCTGTGATAAATTCATGCTTAGATTACTTAATTATGATGAACTGCTTATGCAGTGATGATTTAAATGTCTTGCTTGTATATGAGTTTGCTGTTCATGATTCTTTTACAAGCAATTAAACTCTGAATCCATTTCTGGATAGTGATGTGATCTATTTGGCTTGCTCTTATTTGGTGCTAAGTGTGATGTGACCTCAGTAGCCTTGCTACTGACTGGTTGCTCACCTAGTTGGTTGGATCTTGTTGGCTACTCAACTTTGCTTGCATATTAGGGGATCATAGTAAGTATGAATGCCAATATGCTTGCCTGTGAAGAAATCTAGGGTTTCTGATGGTTGCTTGCTTAGGATCTTCTGTGTAGTCTTAGCTGCTAATCTATTATCTACTGGTGCTATCTGTGCATGTGATCTTGCTAGTGTGCATCTGTGCATGCTTTCTAGCTTCTGTGCACATGATTTGTATCTGGATGGTTTCTGTCTTAGTAGCTTTTGACTGGCAGTAATCCTTGGTGAAAACCAAGTGATGATCTACCCATATGAGCATCTGCTCATCCCATGCTTATGCATATGATGGATTAGATCCATTGGATCTCTTCCAGGAACTAGGTATACCTTGTTCCAGCTCCTAGAAAGTAATGCTTTGTTGATGCAGACTTGGGTTTGTTCACAGCCCTTCACCTCCAGAGCTTGGATGATCTTCTAGGTCACCATGATCTCTGGTGGCTTGAGGAGTTGTGTGTGTTGGTTCTGTTCTTGCTCAAGAACAGATGAACTATGCTTGTTTTTGCTTCACCCTTACCTGGTGATCTTATCTGGTCGACTGGTCACTGGTTCTAGGGTTTGTGCTCCTTTTATATGATCCCTACTTCTCTCTCTGCATTGACACACAAGCCTGGCATGCTTGGTGACTATGCTTTTGCATGGCCTTGCTGTTGCTGCCCAGCACACTTGAGCTGTGTGCTCTCATATGCTGAAACTTGAGCCCTGGTGTGTGCTCAGGTTTGGTCTGCTGCTGCCCTTATCTTGTGCTGTCCCTGGTTTTGGACAAGCACAAGTGTGCTGTGACTTGGTTCTGTCCAAACTGAATATTGTGTCATTTGCTAACTCTAACATTTTGGCTAGTTTGATTCTTTGTTTTGCAGGTTTATGAAGTTGGACATGGCCAGAAGATATTCTCCAAGTCATATAGTCTAGGTTTTAGGTTAGGAATAAAATTGTAATCTTCATTTTCATTTCTGTTTCTTATTTATCAATTCTTGTATCAAGAATATTGTAAAGACTTTGTAATCTGTGTTGATATCAATAAAGCCCAAGGTTTTTGTTTATGAGCTTTTGATTATGTGACATTTATATTCTGAAATAAACATTGTATTTATGATTTACTTTGAAATTCAAAGTTGTTTGAATTCATAAGTTGTTTGAATTATGAATTCCATTTATATTGTTCAATGTTTATTGTTTAATGTATTAACACTTGTCAAATGAAATCAATTCCCCAAATCAACAAGATACAAAAGAGATCATGTCGAAATTTCCCTAACTCACATTGCCTAACCCTAAGTGCAAAATGAGAGAGAACCTCGATCCCTCTTAGGTTTAGTTGCAATAAGGCGCGAAAATTTCCCCCGTTTTGCGATGAAATGCACATCCCATTTCTAAATCTACCCTTCGTTGTTCCTATGTTCTGGGTTATTACAGAGTCCTAATGCTAGTGCTATAAATTTGGCCTTTACAAAACATATTACAAATGCTCTCATAAAAGCTAGAGAAGAGAAATTAGAACGTGAAGCTTCTATTCCTAGGAAGCTAGAGGATGGTTGGGAGCCCATCATTAAGATGAAGGTCAATGATTTTGATTCTAATGCTTTATGTGATCTTGGTGCAAGTATTTCCATTATGCCTAGAAAAATCTATAACATGCTTAACTTGCCACCATTGAAAAATTGTTATTTGGATGTTTATCTTGCTGATAACTCTACAAAGAAACCTTTGGGTAGAGTTGATAATGTTCACATTACTGTTAACAATAACCTTGTCCCCGTTGATTTTGTTGTCTTGGATATTGAATGCAATGCATCTTGTCCCATTATATTGGGAAGACCTTTTCTTCGAACTGTTGGTGCTATTATTGATATGAAGGAAGGTAATATTAAATATCAATTTCCTCTCAAGAAAGGTATGGAACACTTCCCTAGAAAGAGAATGAAGTTACCTTTTGATTCTATCATTAGAACAAATTATGATGTTGATGCTTCGTCTCTTGATGTTACTTGATACACACTTTCTGCGCCTAGCTGAAAGGCGTTAAAGAAAAGCTCTTATGGGAGACAACCCATGATTTTACTACAGTACTTTTATTTTATATTTGAGTCTTGGAAGTTGTTACTACTGTAGCAACCTCTCCTTATCTTAGTTTTTTTGCATTGTTGTGCCAAGTAAAGTCTTTGATAGTAAGGTTCATACTAGATTTGGATTACTGAGCAGAAACAAATTTCTTGCTGTCACGAATCTGGGCTGAATTCTCTGTAGGTAACTCAGAAAATTCTGAAAATTTACGTGAGTGATCCTCAGATATGTACGCAACTTTCATTAAATTTGAGCATTTTCATTTGATCAAGTCTGGTACCTCTTAGAAATTCGTCTTTACGGACTGTTCTGTTTTGACAGATTCTGCCTTTTATTTCGCATTGCCTGTTTTGCTATGCTTGATGGATTTCTTTGTTCCATTAACTTTCAGTAGCTTTGTGCAATGTCCAGAAGTGTTAAGAATGATTATGTCACCTCTGAACATGTGAATTTTGATTATGCACTAACCCTCTAATGAGTTGTTTTTAGTTTGGTGTGGAGGAAGTTTTCAAGGATCAAGAGAGGAGGATGATACAATATGATCAAGGAGAGTGAAAGCTCTAAGCTTGGGGATGCCCCGGTGGTTCATCCCTGCATATTTCAAGAAGACTCAAGCGTCTAAGCTTGGGGATGCCCAAGGCATCCCCTTCTTCATCGACAACATTATCAGGTTCCTCTAGTGAAACTATATTTTTATTCCGTCACATCTTATGCACTTTGCTTGGAGCGTCTGTTTGTTTTTGTTTTGTTTGAATAAAGTTGGATCCTAGCATTCATTGTGTGGGAGAGAGACACGCTCCGCTGTTGCATATGGACAAATATGTCCTTAGGCTTTACTCATAATATTCATGGCGAAGGTTGAAACTGCTTTGTTAAATTGTTATATGGTTGAAAACGGGAAATGCTACATGTGGTAATTGGTAAAATGTCTTGAATAATTTGATACTTGGCAATTGTTGTGCTCATGTTTAAGCTCTTGCATCATATACTTTGCACCTATTAATGAAGAAATACATAGAGCTTGCTAAAATTTGGTTTGCATGATTGGTTTCTCTAAGGTCTAGATAATTTCTAGTAAGGGTTGAACAACAAGGAAGACGGTGTAGAGTTTTATAATGCTTACAATATGTATTTTATGTGAGTTTTGCTGTACCGGTTCATACTTGTGTTTGTTTCAAACAACCTTGCTAGCCTAAACCTTGTATCGAGAGGGAATACTTCTCACGCATCCAAAATCCTTGAGCCAAACACTATGCCACTTGTGTCCACCATACCTACCTACTACATGGTATTTCTCCGCCATTCCAAAGTAAATTGCTTGAGTGCTATCTTTAAAATTTCCATTCTTTATCTTTACAATATATAGCTCATGGGACAAATAGCCTAAAAACTATTGTGGTATTGAATATGTACTTATGCATCTTATTTCTTATTAAGTTGCTTGTTGAGCGATAACCATGTTCATGGGGACGCCATCAACACTTTGTTGAATATCATGTGAGTTGCTATGCATGTTCGTCTTGTCTGAAGTAAGGGCGATTTACCATGAGTTGAATGGTTAGAGCATGCATATTGTTAGAGAAGAACATTGGGCCGCTAACTAAAGCCATGATTCATGGTGGAAGTTTCAGTTTTGGACAAATATCCTCAACCTCATATGAGAACATTATTTGTTGTTAAATGTTTATGCATTAAAGAGGAGTCCATTATCTGTTGTCTATGTTGTCCCGGTATGGATGTCTAAGTTGAGAATAATCAAAAGCGAGAAATCCAATGCGAGCTTTCTCCTTAGACCTTTGTACAGGCGGCATAGAGGTACCCCTTTGTGACACTTGGTTAAAACATATGTATTGCGATGATAATCTAGGTAATCCGAGCAAATTAGGACAAGGTACGGGCACTATTGGTATACTATGCATGAGGCTTGCAACTTGTAGGAAATAATTTACATGATACATATGCTTTATTACTACCGTTGACAAAATTGTTTCTTGTTTTCAAAATCAAAGCTCTAGCACAAATATAGCAATCAATGCTTCCCTCTGCGAAGGGCCTTTCTTCTACTTTTATGTTGAGTCAGTTTACCCATTTCCTTCCATCTCAAGAAGCAAACACTTGTGTGAACTGTGCATTGATTCCTACATACTTGCATATTGCACTTATTATATTACTTTATGTTGACAATATCCATGAGATATACATGTTACAAGTTGAAAGCAACCGCTGAAACTTAATCTTCCTTTGTGTTGCTTCAATACCTCTACTATGAATTTATTGCTTTATGAGTTAACTCTTATGCAAGACTTATTGATGCTTGTCTTGAAAGTACTATTCATGAAAAGTCTTTGCTATATGATTCAATTGTTTACTCATTGCATTTACCATTGCTTCGAATCGCTGCATTCATTACATGTGCTTACAATAGTATTGATCAAGATTATGATGGCATGTCACTTCAGAAATTATCTTTGTTATCGTTTACCTACTCGGGACGAGTAGGAACTAAGCTTGGGGATGCTGATACGTCTCCAACGTATCGATAATTTCTTATGTTCCATGCTACTTTATTGATGATACCTACATGTTTTATACATACTTTATGTCATATTTATGCATTTTCCGGCACTAACCTATTAACAAGATGCCGAAGAGCCAGTTGTTGTTTTCTGCTGTTTTTGGTTTCAGAAATCCTAGTAAGGAAATATTCTCGGAATTGCACGAAATCAACGCCCAGGATCTTATTTTTCCACGAAGCTTCCAGAACACCGGACAGGAAACGAAGTGGGGTGACGAGGTGGCCACACGCTAGGGCGGCGCGGCCCAGGCCCTGGCCGCGCCGGCCTGTTGTGTGGGCCCCTCGTGGCGCCCCCTGACCTACCCTTCCGCCTACTTAAGCCTTCGTCGAGAATAACTCTAGTACCGAGAGCCACGATACGGAAAACCTTCCAGAGACGCCGCCACCAATCCCATCTCGGGGGATTCAGGATATCACCTCCGGCACCCTGCCGGAGAGGGGAATCATCTCCCGGAGGACTCTTCACCGCCATGGTCGCCTCCGGAGTGATGTGTGAGTAGTTCACCCCTGGACTATGGGTCCATAGCAGTAGCTAGATGGTCGTCTTCTCCTAATTGTGCTATCATTGTTAGATCTTGTGAGCTGCCTAACATGATCAAGATCATCTATCTGTGATGCTACATGTTGCGTTTGTTGGGATCTGATGAATAGTGAATGCTATGTTATGTTGATTATCAATCTATCATCTATGTGTTGTTTATGATCTTGCATGCTCTCCGTTGCTAGTAGAGGCTCTGGCCAAGTTTTTGCTTGTAACCCCAAGAGGGAGTATTTATGCTCGATAGTGGGTTCATGCCTCCATTAAATCTGGGACAGTGACAGAAAGTTCTAAGGTTGTGGATGTGCTGTTGCCACTAGGGATAAAACATCAATGCTATGTCTAAGGATATATTTGTTGATTACATTACGCACCATACTTAATGCAATTGTCTGTTGTTTGCAACTTAATACTGGAGGGGGTTCGGATGATAACCTGAAGGTGGACTTTTTAGGCATAGATGCATGCTGGATAGCGGTCTATATACTTTGTCGTAATGCCCAATTAAATCTCACACTACTCATCATAACATGTATGTGCATGGTCATGCCCTCGTTATTTGTCAATTGCCCAACTGTAATTTGTTCACCCAACATGCTTATTCTTATGGGAGAGACACCTCTAGTGAACTGTGGACCCCGGTCCATTCTTTACATCGAATACAATCTACTGCAATACTCGTTCTACTGTTCTCTGCAAACATCATCATCCACACTATACATCTAATCCTTTGTTACAGCAAGCCGGTGAGATTGACAACCTCATTGTCACGTTGGGGCAAAGTACTTTGGTTGTGTTGTGCAGGTTCCACGTTGGCGTCAGAATCCCTGGTGTTGCGCCGCACTACACTCCGCCGCCATCAACCTTCAACGTGCTTCTTGGCTCCTACTGGTTCGATAAACCTTGGTTTCTTACTGAGGGAAAACTTGCCGCTGTACGCATCACACCTTCCTCTTGGGGTTCCCAACGGGCTCGTTAACTGCGTGCCAGCATCAAAACCCAAAACCACTTCTCTTCATGATTGACTTCATAAGACATAGTTTAGGGTTAGGGGTAGATATATACATGATTTTTCTGGTTTGAGTATGTCTAGACCTTGTTTATCAACTAGAATGCTTACTATATGACATAAGAAGACTATATGCTTTTGTTTTTCATTTTTCTATTTTTTTAATTTTATGCCCGTTTGAATCTTTTGGTCAAATCTTAGCTAGGTTTGACCAATATTTAAACAAGTTTAAGACATGAAAATGAAAAGGGAAGCCTGCATCATTCTTAGTCACTCTAAAATGAATTTTTTAAGAGGTTTCTGAAATTTCCATGTTTGAAACCCAAAAAATAATGTCATGTAAATGGTTTTTCATTATTTAATTTTATATTAGCAGGACAAAATCGAACCCCGTAGTTGCATTTTCTGAAATTGATCCGTAGTACTGGGCAGAACCCTCGTAGGTCGATTTTTTTATGTTATTATTATTATTATTACTAGGCAGCACATGTGTTTGCCCGTCCAGTGAAACTCTTTCATTTCATTTTTCTTTTCCGCAAGGTCGGGAGTCAGAGGAAGAGGGATCACACGGGAGGAGACGAAGGGAGAGCAGTCACGGGGCCCCACTTATTTATGGTGTCTATCCTTTTTCTGGTGATGTTGACTGTTGTGCAGGGTTGTCGGTGCGTAGGGGGTGCGAGCGAGCGAGAAAGGACGAGAATGAGATAGATGTTTTTTAGAGGGACAACCAAACGATCCTGAAGTACCCAGATTTCCAATACGCATCAGAGCGCAGTTTACAGCAGGACACAAAATAGACAGGAAATTACGTCTAAATCCCTAAGATTTACATGGTAGACCCCAGGCTGAAAGAAAGAAATGCGATCGGGTGCTTAACAGCCACCGTCCGGATTGATCCTCATCGCAGCAGGGGATGACCCACTTGGCGCGACCAAATCGCCATGGCTACAGAGCCTGCACACCATGGCCTCGGAGCTGAGCTAGAAACGGCCTGCCAAAACCGGCAGCCAACGGAGGTGGATAATTGGAGAGATGGAGAGAGAGAGAGAGAGAGTGTTGATGCCTCTCTCTTGACAAAGAAGATGGCTGGGGGTTTGCCTACCTAGCGTACATGACTTGTGCTCACTGAAGTGTGGGACCTCACGCATGGGAACCACACGTAAGTGACAGACTTGTTGCTCTAATAACTCGGGTGATTATTATATTGTAATAGTACTACATAGTTTCCTATGGATCCTTCTTAGTCACTCCAAAATGAAGCTTTTGGGAGGTTTTTGAAATTTCCATGTTTGAAACCAAAAACGACTTCTCTTCATGCATGCTTGACTTCATAAGACAGCATTTAGCTAGGGGTATGGGGTAGATACATGATTTTCCTGGTTTGAATATGTCTAGACCTTGTTTATCAACTTAATTGAATGCTTACTATATGACATAAGAAGACTATGTGCCTTGGTTTTTCATTTTTTTGATTTTTTCTAAAACTTGTATGCCCATTTGAATCTTGTTCAAATCCTGCATCCTTCTTCGTCACTCTAAAATGAATTTTTAAGAGGTTTTTGAAATTTTTTCCATGTTTAATTTGAAACCCAAAACCACTTCTCTTCATGATTGACTTCATAAGACAGAGTTTAGGGTTAGGGGTAGATATATACATGATTTTTTCTGGTTTGAATATGTCTAGACCTTTTTATCAACTTTAATGCTTTACTATATGATCGACATAAGAATGCTATGTGCTTTGGTTTTTCATTCTTTTCATTTTTTATGAATTTTTATGCCCATTTGAATCTTGGTCAAATCCTAGGTTTGACAATGATTAAAACAAGTTTAAAACATGAATATGAAAAATTAAGCATCTATCCTTCTTAAGTCACTCCAAAATGTAACTTCTTGGGAGGGTTTTTGAAAATTCCATGTTTGAAACCAAAAACCACTTCTCTTCATGCATGCTTGATGCGTGTGGTTGGCACGTCCGTTGGGAACCCCAAGAGGAAGGTGTGATGCGCACAGCGGCAAGTTTCCCTCAGTAAGAAACCAAGGTTTAATCGGACCAGTAGGAGTCAAGAAGCACGTTGAAGGTTGATGGCGGCGAGATGTAGTGCGGCGCAACACCAGTGATTCCGGCGCCAACGTGGAACCTGCACAACACAACCAAGATACTTTGCCCCAACGAAACAGTGAGGTTGTCAATCTCACCGGCTTGCTGTAACAAAGAGTTAACCGTATTGTGTGGAAGATGATTGTTTGCAGAAAACAGTAGAACAGTATTGCAGTAGATTGTATTTCAGTAAAGAGAATTGGACCGGGGTCCACAGTTCACTAGAGGTGTCTCTCCCATAAGACGAACAGCATGTTGGGTGAACAAATTACAGTTGGGCAATTGACAAATAAAGAGAGCATGACCATGCACATTGTAACACCCCAAATTTCAATGAAAAGAAAGTTAGAGATTTCCAGAATACAAATTTTCAAACCAACAAAAACTTTTCTTTTGCATATAGTACCATGCATAGGACTTGTGCATTTGAGTGATATGCCATGATGATTGTTATTACTGGTACTTTGATGTGCTCTAAAACCCTAGAGTGATCATATGAAGATCACCAACCAAATAAAGCAAAGAGGAAGAAAATCCAATAAAAGGCAAAACCCTAAAAACCCTCACATATGCCCTATGGCATTTTTATAAATTTTGACCCTAGACCTATTTGGTCTTCACCATTAGTTGAATAATGTTGTCAAACACTTATTACAACTTTTGGAACCAGGGTTGCACAATTCAAATGAATTTCAAACACTTTTTTCCACTCACATGTGATGATGACCAAATCTGCCAATTTTAGTCTGATCACCACTTTGAGCCCCTGCAATTCAATTTTCCCAAACCAATCTTTGCTAACTCTTGGCACCATTTCCAAGTCAACATCAAGGTGAACAACTTTGATGAAGACCACCCTGCCAAATTCATCTTTGATCACTAGCTATGCTCATCCAAAGTTGCAACTTTATATTAAGATCAACAATCTCCACTTAGCCATTTTGGCCAAATTTTGAAATCTAATTTTTCCACCACCACCTCAATTCATCTCTGGTCAAGTACAACTTATCTCAACACTCACTTTTCAAAAACTTTCACCATTTGAATTTTTTCCTTTTTTGATATTTTTGTATTTTCCAAATTTGAACCCTATTCACACACTATAGCAAATAGTGATCTACTCAAACCATCTCTACCCTAACCAACCCTAAATGGTCCCCTGGTCCCCTCTCTCACTAACCCCAGCATCAAAACCCTAGGAGGAGAGGGAGTACATGCATGGCATGGCCATGCCGGCCACATGCCGGCCATGCCGCACCTCCCCCTCTCTCCTTCATCGCCGACCCTGGCCACCATGTCCTTGCACTCCACCTCACCCTACTGAATCGCCTAGCACCGGCCGTTGTCGAGGAGGAGCCCTGCATTGGCCAGACCAGCACGCGTCCATGGCGCCCTGGACGCCGCTCGCGTCGAGCGCGTGCACGCCGCGGACACACACTGGCCACGCGCCGCGCCACGACATCGAGCACCCCCTGGACCCCCTTGCGAACACGTTGAGCATCACCGTGACACCACGATGCTCCCAGACATGCCCCCGACCAAGACCCGCAGCCGCCGTCGCCGGAGAAGAGAACCCTGGTCCGCCGCGGACGCGACGGACACGGAAGCAATGCGACCTAACCCAGCCTCCCCCGACCGCGCTGTCGCCGCCAAACGCCTCGCCTTGAAGAGGAGAACCCGACAGCACCCTCGCCGAGCCCAACCGCTCGCCGGAATCGCCGTGAGCATGCCGACTTCGCCGCAGCCCCACGGTCACTCGCTCGCCTATAAAAGGAGAGCTCCGCTCGTCGATCTGAGCACACCATCGCCGTCCCCTCTTCTCACTTGATCACCTGAGCCACTCCACTGCCTCGATTAGCCACTGACGCCGCCCAATTGAAGCCTCACTGCCCGTGGTCGCCGCCAAAGCTAGCCGTCGATTGGAGCCGCCCCAGGACGAGCCGCCGGTACCAGGAGCTTCGCCGTCGTCGACATCGTCATCACGCACACTGCCAGCCACCGCGGGAGCCCTGGTTAGCTCTCCCACCCCCTAGGCTCGCCGCCAGAACCTCGGCATCTCGCCGGAGAAGACGACGACCGTGCGCCGTTGGATTGCCTTCTAATCCAACGCGCCACGTCGCTCGTACCGTTTCGGGTTTTAAACGCCGCTGACATGCGGGACCCCCCTGTCAGGCAGCCCACGCGGGCACAGACGCGTGGTGGGCTGAGGTGGGCCGTTTTATTTCAAATCGGCCCAGCTTCGTTTTCCCGCCGGCCCTTTTATTCAAATGTCGTTTAAATAATTTTCCATCCAAATTCAATACTGCCCAAACTTTGAATTTCAACCATTTCAAATTGGCTAAACCAAATTTAGTGAATTTGACATTGTTAGAAAGCCACTGAAATTCTCTATCCAATGCCACTGGCCTCTTGGTCAATTTCTTGGTAGAATTAATGAGACAAAAATAACAAGCCAGGGACTTTTCCCTATTCCAATAATTCTTAAAAATCAACCAAAATAGATATTAAGTTATTTCCAACTCTAATAGCTCACATTGGACTTACACTAATTGTTTATGCAATAAAATGGTATGGTCACTTTGCATGATCATGCCATGGTTTAGTGAATGGATATTTTGACTAGTTTAACTAGTTGATATTGTTCCAAAACTATTATAATTAAATTGTGTGAAGTATGACACTTCATTTAAACTTGTCTCACATGAATCCATGGGATGTTTGGACCCCTGGTTCCAAACTCTCTTATATGAATTTCTTGAGATTTAAATCAAATGTAGTGTTATTTAAATGGTATGAGGTGTTCCACCTCATTTAAATCTTTCTACCAAATGATGATGATGATGAACATTTGATCTAAGTCAAGATGAGTTCATCCATGATTATTGGAGAAATTAAATCTTAAGAAGATTTCAATGAGAGGAAATTATTTCTCAAGAATCCTATGGAAACTATCAATTACATAAGGATTACAAAGTCTATTTAAATCCCACCACCCATGTACCCTAGTTTATTTATGTGTGGGCATAGAGTAGTTTGTGTGTTTATTTGTGATGTGTGGAATAGCCATTGAATTAGTGAGTAATTATACTCATATTTAAATTTAGACGGTAGCACCGGAGAGTACGCCGAAGAAGAAGGTTGCTACCAGGAGGAGGAGGAGGAACAGTTTGGGAACTACCAAGGCAAGCTAAAATACTATGCAAGCTTTTATTCTTGCCAAGTGCAAAGCCCCTTGGGGCAAGGCACCATGTTCTTACCTTTTCTTATGTGCACCCATCCCAAGTTTTTACTTGTTTTCTAAATGGTTTACTTTTATAGTTAACTTTGGTCAAAATACAAGTTGGTTTTTAGAGTAGTGAGTTAGTCTTTTCCAAGCAAAGCAAGGTAGCACCCCTCATGAATTAGAGCTAGTGCTAATGAACTCAACTTGACTACTCTAGATGGGAACTTTGTGATTTTGAAAGGATTTTGAAACCTTGGAATGAAGATGCATTCCATTGAATGATTTTTGAAGGTGAATAGGACCAAGAGAAGATGGTGATTTTTGATAAAACATGATGTTGGTTTGAATGCGATACCTTTCCAATTCTCAAGTACCCCCACAATACCTGATTATGGGTAGGGCTTAACTGGAAGTTTATGCGTCTTAGTATGGGTTCCCTCTAAACAAGCGTCATCGGGGTTATGCCGAAAGCTGCCTCTACCACAAAAGGAACGATACGATATGATGCGAAATGAGGTGAATGCCCGGCCCAAGCCCTGTGCAGTTCCCAGGTTGACAGTTGGTCTTCACTGGGAGGCCAAGCTCATGGGGAGAGATGCTCATACTAGGATTCGTAAGTGAAAGGTTATGGTTGATGATCCGCGTACTGTGTTACGATTATTCGGGGAAATCCCGACGGATGAAATCAAATGTTGTGGCACAAGTGTGCAACCTCTGCAGAGTGTAAACCTATTCGAATAGCCGCGTCCACGGTTACGGACGGTTGGAAAGGCCATACAGTTTCCGATGTCATATCTTTGAAAATGATGTGGAGAGGTGATGGTGAAATGACTTGTGGTGAATTGAATTGAAATCACCAATTGAATGGTGGGAATGACACTAATGTTTCCCCTTGAGTTAGTTAGATCTTGAATAAGCTTTTCTCAAAACTTTGTGAACTAAAACTAGCTTTATGCAAATAAACTAGAGCTTAGCAAACCCTACTAGATTGTCTAGCACTTACTTTTAGTATCCGTTTGCGAGTACTCAACGTACTCACGGCTTTGTCCCTGGCTATTCAAATGGCCAGAGTATGAAGAGGAACAAGGAGATGACCAGCAGGACGCCTACGACGACTAAGCGCCTTCCGACGTCAAGCGTTGGCCTGTGGACTCGAGAGTCCTTGTATCTTACGCTTCCGCTATGTTGAACTATGAACGTGTGTTTGTTCGTTGATCAATAGATCAACTATTCGTGTAATATGGATCATGTGATTCCAATTTGTAAGACTTATGGTTTGTAATGAATGATGACTGTGATACTTAAACTATTATGCCTCGCAACAACAATATTCCTGGGATTGCGATGTATGACATAATAGGCATTCGGACTTAAAAATCCGGGTGTTGACAAGTTGGTATCAGAGCCATTGTTTGACCTTAGAAGACCTTAGTTAGAATGGGCGTTCTGAAAAATTTAACTTTGAAATCAAATGAAAGAAATTATTTGTGAAAATTTACTACACTCTTGTCCTTGAGACTTTGCCAAAAATTTGATGAATCATGTTCTATCTTATTTGAATCAACTTAAAACTTTGCCACACTTTGCACTCTCTAACTTACTCATCCAATTCTCTTTCAGATGGAGCCGAATGAACCCCTCAACACCAAGTTTTATCAGCTTGGAAACGGAGGAAGCTTGATCTTCGAGCATGACCTCGACTCCCTGTCGGATCACCTTGGCCGCCCACACCCCGAGTTTCACGGGATTCAGGTGGACGACCAGCCGGGAGGGGAACTGCAGTGGATTATCACTGCCGACTTGAGGGGCAAGCTGGAGCCTCCCACCTCGGAGAGGATCCTTTTCTCTTTCAGGGAAAGCAACTGGCTCGACGGGCTTGCACGTGCTCTTCAGGAAGCACTTGCTCGTCTGTGCGGACAGAATACCGAAGCCCTTCGTGAGGAACGCTTTGCGCATCTCGCAAGGCGTAACTCTGACGGAAGACCCATGGATGTGCCACTCCACCCCCAGTTGAGGCACCATGTGGATCACTTGGACTTCATGCTCTACCAGACTCAGAGGGACCTCGACGCCGCTCGCGCCTACGCGAACCAGACCCATGCTCACATCATCGAGCAGGGTGAGGCGATCAAGCTACTCAAACAACGACCGCAGGAACCTTCGCCAGCAGCGTGCCAAGAAGGACGCTACGATTCGCCGCCTTCGCGACCGGATCACGTCACTTGAGGCCACTGTCAAGGCCCAGGAGGATCAGATTCGTCACATGGAAGAGGACGACGAAGGCATCGACATTCAGGGAGGAGACGCCTTTCTGAGCAATGACGATGACTTTGAGGAGGACGAGAACACCGAGGAGGAGGATTACGAGTTCCTGGAGGCCAGACAGGATGACTACGTCCCGATTGATATCGATGATGAGGAGTAGTTGCACTAGTTTCACTTATAGTAGGTGTGAGTTGTATCCCGTCCCTTGTATCGTAGCATGAGAATGGTTCTTAAAACCATTGGAGTATGTGTGTAGTTTGTACGATGTGTTGCATGAATGAATGAATGTTATGTTTGTCATGAAAAGATTACAAGTTTTCAAATGCTTTTCAAACTTAACCAAAATAAACCATAGAAGGTTCCCTCTTATCTCATGATCTTCTATATCTTCAGATGGCCCCTCCGAATCGCACCAACGACGCGATGATGCAACTTCTGCAAACCCTGCTTGCAGACAGGGAAACCGAGAGAGCCGAGCGCCAAGCCAACATCACCGCCCTGCAGAACATCGCCAACCAAGGCCATGGAAATCATGACCACCCTGGATCCAAGCTCAAGAACTTCCAGAACACCAACCCTCCGGTGTTTAGCAAGACCGAGGAGCCCCTCGACGCCGACGATTGGCTCCAGACTATGGAGAACAATCTGGAAGTAGCTGGAGTGGAAGCCAACGAGAAGGTGTTGTTCGCCACTCACTATCTCGCTGGACCAGCTCGCGCTTGGTGGACAAGTACCCGTGCCATGAACGGAGGTCAATTCATGACTTGGGAGGATTTCAAACTCAAGTTCAGCAAGTACCATGTACCCCCGGGTCTTATCAAGAAGATGAGGGATGAGTTCCGTGAACTGAAACAAGGTCGCATGACGGTGGTTGAGTACCGCGACAAGTTTCTCACCTTGTCAAGGTATGCCCCTGATGAGACTGACACCGTCGAGAAGAGGAAGGAGAGATTCCTGAACGGGCTGCATGATGAGATGCAGACTGTCCTCGTCAACATCCCCTTTGCCGACCTCGAAGCCCTTGTTGACTCCGCCATCCAGATGGAGGGCAAGTTAAACCAAGCCAATGAGAACCGCAAGCGCCGCATGGCAAATCAGAGTGGATCAAGCCACCCTCAAAAGTTTCGCCCTAGCTCAAGCGGAGGTTTCACTCCGAGGCACAACAAACCCCCAATGCAGAACTCTCGCCCCGGTTACCAGAACCGGAGTGGAGGAAACTCCAAGCCAGGAGGCTACAACAACAACTACAACAACAACAACTACAACCGCGCTCCACCACGAGCCCCGAACACCAACAACACCAACACCAACACCAACCCCAGAACCGGGAGCAATGCCATTCCCGTTGCGAACAAGCAGGACAAGAGCACTATCACTTGTTAT
Source organism: Lolium perenne (assembly GCF_019359855.2). Lineage (NCBI taxonomy): Eukaryota > Viridiplantae > Streptophyta > Magnoliopsida > Poales > Poaceae > Lolium > Lolium perenne. The sequence goes on along the minus strand of NC_067244.2, from coordinate 21,072,715 downwards.
GAGTGTGGTGTAGTGGGGCACTACTCCAACGAGTGTCCCAAGCGTCTTGCCAAGCTCGCCGGCAACACCGCTGCTCCTGCTCAGCAGCAACGCCGTGTCTCCACCGGCAAGAAGTTCGCCCCCAACAACCCCAACAACCGCAACGGCCGCCTCTACCACATGAACGCCGAAGAAGCCCAAGAAGCACCAGATGTGGTGCTGGGTATGTTTTCTGTCAACCACACCCCTGCTAGAGTGTTGTTTGATTCCGGAGCATCGCATTCCTTTGTCACCGAAGATTTTGCATCAACAAGTAAAATTCAACCCCTCAGTTTGAAGCATGTTATGATAGTTCAAATTCCCGGATCAACCACCAAAGCCAGAAAATTTTGCAAAAATGTGCCTATCAAAATCCATGATGTTGATTTCTTTGCAAATCTCATCATACTTGGAACCAAAGGTTTGGAAGTTGTCCTAGGCATGGACTGGATGTCCAAGCACAATGGATTGATAGACTGCGCCAAGAAGGCCATAACTATGACTAGCAGCACCGGTATCGTAGTTGAGCACGTCTCTGAAAAACTACCCAGAAAATTTACCTGCAACCAAAGTGTATCCAAGCCTACTCTGGATCAAATCAGGGTCGTTTGTCGCTACCCTGATGTGTTTCCGGATGATCTACCCGGTATGCCCCCGGACCGGGATATCGAGTTTATCATCGAGTTAATCCCCGGAACTGGACCTATCGCCCAGAGAGCCTACAGCATGAACGCAGCCGAACTTGTGGAGCTGAAGAAGCAAATAGATGACATGTTAGCCAAAGGTTTGATCAGACCAAGTGCATCCCCCTGGAGATCCCCCGTCTTGTTTGTCGACAAGAAGGATGGTGCAAATCGTTTATGCACGGACTATCGTAAGCTTAACGATGTCACCATCAAAAACAAATACCCCTTACCCAAGATCGAAGACTTGTTCGACCAACTCACCGGATCCCGAGTTTTCTCGAAGATTGATCTTAGAACTGGATACCACCAACTGAAAATCCGAGCCACCGACATTCCAAAAACTGCCTTTACCACCAGATATGGGTTGTATGAGTACAACGTCATGTCGTTTGGATTGACCAATGCCCCCGCTTATTTCATGAATCTCATGAATAAGATCTTCATGAACTTCTTGGACAAATTTGTCGTTGTTTTCATCGACGACATTTTGGTCTACTCCAAGTCCGAAGAGGAACATGAACAGCATTTGGAAATTGTTCTAGAAACTCTTAGACAGCACCAGTTGTACGCCAAGTTTAGCAAGTGTGAGTTTTGGCTAGAAGAAGTTGGATTCCTCGGACACATCTTGTCTGCAGGAGGAATTGCCGTAGATCCCGCCAAGATCAAAACTGTTATGGAATGGAAAGCCCCAACCACACAAACTGAGGTCCGTGCTTTTCTTGGATTAGCCGGATATTACCGCAGATTTGTAGAAGGTTTCTCGAGCATCGCTCGACCAATGACCCAACTGCTGAAAAAGGACAGAAAGTTTGAGTGGACCGACAAGTGTGAAGAGAGCTTTCAACAGCTCAAGAGTAGACTGACAACAGCCCCAATCCTGATCATGCCAGATATCGCAAAACCCTTTAACGTATATTGCGACGCCTCCAAGACTGGACTTGGATGCGTGCTTATGCAAGAAGGAAAGGTTGTATCCTACCTTTCTAGGCAACTCAAGCAACATGAGCAGAACTACCCAACCCACGACCTCAAGCTTGCAGCCGTGGTCTTAGCCTTGAAAGTTTGGCGTCATTACCTCATGGGTAATCGATGCGAGATCTACTCTGACCACAAAAGCCTCAAGTACATTTTCACCCAGAAGGAGTTGAACATGAGACAACGCCGATGGATCGAATTGATCAAGGATTACGACATGGAGATTCACTACCACCCCGGCAAGGCCAATGTGGTAGCGGATGCTTTGAGTCGACTGCCGTGCCAGTTGAACTCCATGCTCGCAACCGAACCGCCTAGTTTGCACCAAGAGTTTGAACAGTTCAGACTTGAACTTGTAAGTGAAGGATTCCTAGCCAGCATCGAACTGCAACCCACCTTGGTTGGTCAGATCAAGGAAGCCCAGAAAGACAACGCTAGCATTGACGGAATCAAGAAACAGATAGCCGCAGGAAAAGCCCCCGGATTCACCATTGACGAAGCCGGAGTGCTTTGGTACAAAGAACGTCTATGCGTACCGTCGGACTCTGACTTGAAACAAGTCATCCTGCAAGAAGCCCATGACACACTTTACTCAATCCACCCCGGAGGTACCAAGATGTACCAGGACCTGAAAGAACAATTTTGGTGGCACGGAATGAAGAGAGAGATCGGTAGCTATATCGCTAAGTGTGACATCTGCCAGAGAGTCAAGGCAGAACACCAAAGACCCGCCGGACTGTTGCAACCCCTTCAGATTCCAGAATGGAAATGGGACTCCGTAGGAATGGACTTTATCACCGGACTGCCCAAATCCAGCAAAGGCAATGATTCCATATGGGTAGTGGTCGATAGATTGACCAAAGTCGCCCATTTCATCGCCGTCAAAACCACATATCAAGGCCCCAAGTTAGCTGAACTCTACATCTCCAGAATAGTCGCCTTGCACGGAACCCCCAAATCGATAGTGTCAGACAGAGGATCACAGTTCACCTCAAGGTTCTGGCAGAAGGTGCATGAAGGACTAGGCACTCGCCTAAATTTCAGCACCGCCTATCACCCTCAGACCGACGGACAAACTGAGAGAGTAAACCAGATACTGGAAGACATGCTTAGAGCATGCGTACTGGAATACGGATCCAAGTGGGAAGATTGCCTACCTTACGCAGAATTCTCATACAACAATAGTTATCAAACCAGCCTACAGATGGCCCCCTTTGAAGCCTTGTACGGAAGGAAGTGCCGTACCCCCTTGAACTGGTCCGAAGTCGGAGAGAGTCAAGTTTTCGGCCCAGACGTTCTTCGTGAAGCCGAAGAGAAGGTTCACAAGATCCGCGAGTACCTCAAGACTGCGCAATCCAGACAGAAGAGCTACGCCGACAAGAGACGTCGGGAGATGACCTTTGAGATCGGAGATTTCGTCTATCTCAAAGTATCCCCCTTGAAAGGGATGCAAAGGTTTCAGCTGAAAGGAAAGCTTGCACCTCGCTATGTGGGACCTTTCCAAGTCCTCAGCCGCCGAGGTGAAGTATCTTATCAACTGGAGTTGCCTGAAGAAATGTCGGCTGTGCACGACGTTTTTCACATCTCACTTCTCCGGAAATGTCTTGAAGTCCCTGAGAAGACCGAAGTGTTCAAGAACATCGATCACCGATCGGTGGATATCAACAAGGATCTGACTTACCGCGAAGTGCCGATTCGCATCCTGGAGGAAGCGTACAGAACCACCCGCACCCGAAGCATCAAGTTTCTGAAGATCCAGTGGAGTAATCATACCGAGGATGAAGCCACCTGGGAACGCGAAGACTTCATGAAGAAGGAGTACCCAGATCTCTTTAGTACCTAACTTTCTTTTTGATCTCGGGACGAGATCTTTTGTAAGGGGGAAGGGTTTGTAACACCCCAAATTTCAATGAAAAGAAAGTTAGAGATTTCCAGAATACAAATTTTCAAACCAACAAAAACTTTTCTTTTGCATATAGTACCATGCATAGGACTTGTGCATTTGAGTGATATGCCATGATGATTGTTATTACTGGTACTTTGATGTGCTCTAAAACCCTAGAGTGATCATATGAAGATCACCAACCAAATAAAGCAAAGAGGAAGAAAATCCAATAAAAGGCAAAACCCTAAAAACCCTCACATATGCCCTATGGCATTTTTATAAATTTTGACCCTAGACCTATTTGGTCTTCACCATTAGTTGAATAATGTTGTCAAACACTTATTACAACTTTTGGAACCAGGGTTGCACAATTCAAATGAATTTCAAACACTTTTTTCCACTCACATGTGATGATGACCAAATCTGCCAATTTTAGTCTGATCACCACTTTGAGCCCCTGCAATTCAATTTTCCCAAACCAATCTTTGCTAACTCTTGGCACCATTTCCAAGTCAACATCAAGGTGAACAACTTTGATGAAGACCACCCTGCCAAATTCATCTTTGATCACTAGCTATGCTCATCCAAAGTTGCAACTTTATATTAAGATCAACAATCTCCACTTAGCCATTTTGGCCAAATTTTGAAATCTAATTTTTCCACCACCACCTCAATTCATCTCTGGTCAAGTACAACTTATCTCAACACTCACTTTTCAAAAACTTTCACCATTTGAATTTTTTCCTTTTTTGATATTTTTGTATTTTCCAAATTTGAACCCTATTCACACACTATAGCAAATAGTGATCTACTCAAACCATCTCTACCCTAACCAACCCTAAATGGTCCCCTGGTCCCCTCTCTCACTAACCCCAGCATCAAAACCCTAGGAGGAGAGGGAGTACATGCATGGCATGGCCATGCCGGCCACATGCCGGCCATGCCGCACCTCCCCCTCTCTCCTTCATCGCCGACCCTGGCCACCATGTCCTTGCACTCCACCTCACCCTACTGAATCGCCTAGCACCGGCCGTTGTCGAGGAGGAGCCCTGCATTGGCCAGACCAGCACGCGTCCATGGCGCCCTGGACGCCGCTCGCGTCGAGCGCGTGCACGCCGCGGACACACACTGGCCACGCGCCGCGCCACGACATCGAGCACACCCTGGACCCCCCTGCGAACACGTTGAGCATCACCGTGACACCACGATGCTCCCAGACATGCCCCCGACCAAGACCCGCAGCCGCCGTCGCCGGAGAAGAGAACCCTGGTCCGCCGCGGACGCGACGGACACGGAAGCAATGCGACCTAACCCAGCCTCCCCCGACCGCGCTGTCGCCGCCAAACGCCTCGCCTTGAAGAGGAGAACCCGACAGCACCCTCGCCGAGCCCAACCGCTCGCCGGAATCGCCGTGAGCATGCCGACTTCGCCGCAGCCCCACGGTCACTCGCTCGCCTATAAAAGGAGAGCTCCGCTCGTCGATCTGAGCACACCATCGCCGTCCCCTCTTCTCACTTGATCACCTGAGCCACTCCACTGCCTCGATTAGCCACTGACGCCGCCCAATTGAAGCCTCACTGCCCGTGGTCGCCGCCAAAGCTAGCCGTCGATTGGAGCCGCCCCAGGACGAGCCGCCGGTACCAGGAGCTTCGCCGTCGTCGACATCGTCATCACGCACACTGCCAGCCACCGCGGGAGCCCTGGTTAGCTCTCCCACCCCCTAGGCTCGCCGCCAGAACCTCGGCATCTCGCCGGAGAAGACGACGACCGTGCGCCGTTGGATTGCCTTCTAATCCAACGCGCCACGTCGCTCGTACCGTTTCGGGTTTTAAACGCCGCTGACATGCGGGACCCCCCTGTCAGGCAGCCCACGCGGGCACAGACGCGTGGTGGGCTGAGGTGGGCCGTTTTATTTCAAATCGGCCCAGCTTCGTTTTCCCCGCCGGCCCTTTTATTCAAATGTCGTTTAAATAATTTTCCATCCAAATTCAATACTGCCCAAACTTTGAATTTCAACCATTTCAAATTGGCTAAACCAAATTTAGTGAATTTGACATTGTTAGAAAGCCACTGAAATTCTCTATCCAATGCCACTGGCCTCTTGGTCAATTTCTTGGTAGAATTAATGAGACAAAAATAACAAGCCAGGGACTTTTCCCTATTCCAATAATTCTTAAAAATCAACCAAAATAGATATTAAGTTATTTCCAACTCTAATAGCTCACATTGGACTTACACTAATTGTTTATGCAATAAAATGGTATGGTCACTTTGCATGATCATGCCATGGTTTAGTGAATGGATATTTTGACTAGTTTAACTAGTTGATATTGTTCCAAAACTATTATAATTAAATTGTGTGAAGTATGACACTTCATTTAAACTTGTCTCACATGAATCCATGGGATGTTTGGACCCCTGGTTCCAAACTCTCTTATATGAATTTCTTGAGATTTAAATCAAATGTAGTGTTATTTAAATGGTATGAGGTGTTCCACCTCATTTAAATCTTTCTACCAAATGATGATGATGATGAACATTTGATCTAAGTCAAGATGAGTTCATCCATGATTATTGGAGAAATTAAATCTTAAGAAGATTTCAATGAGAGGAAATTATTTCTCAAGAATCCTATGGAAACTATCAATTACATAAGGATTACAAAGTCTATTTAAATCCCACCACCCATGTACCCTAGTTTATTTATGTGTGGGCATAGAGTAGTTTGTGTGTTTATTTGTGATGTGTGGAATAGCCATTGAATTAGTGAGTAATTATACTCATATTTAAATTTAGACGGTAGCACCGGAGAGTACGCCGAAGAAGAAGGTTGCTACCAGGAGGAGGAGGAGGAACAGTTTGGGAACTACCAAGGCAAGCTAAAATACTATGCAAGCTTTTATTCTTGCCAAGTGCAAAGCCCCTTGGGGCAAGGCACCATGTTCTTACCTTTTCTTATGTGCACCCATCCCAAGTTTTTACTTGTTTTCTAAATGGTTTACTTTTATAGTTAACTTTGGTCAAAATACAAGTTGGTTTTTAGAGTAGTGAGTTAGTCTTTTCCAAGCAAAGCAAGGTAGCACCCCTCATGAATTAGAGCTAGTGCTAATGAACTCAACTTGACTACTCTAGATGGGAACTTTGTGATTTTGAAAGGATTTTGAAACCTTGGAATGAAGATGCATTCCATTGAATGATTTTTGAAGGTGAATAGGACCAAGAGAAGATGGTGATTTTTGATAAAACATGATGTTGGTTTGAATGCGATACCTTTCCAATTCTCAAGTACCCCCACAATACCTGATTATGGGTAGGGCTTAACTGGAAGTTTATGCGTCTTAGTATGGGTTCCCTCTAAACAAGCGTCATCGGGGTTATGCCGAAAGCTGCCTCTACCACAAAAGGAACGATACGATATGATGCGAAATGAGGTGAATGCCCGGCCCAAGCCCTGTGCGCTTCCGGGTTGACAGTTGGTCTTCACCGGGAGGCCAAGCTCATGGGGCGAGATGCTCCTACTAGGATTCGTCAGTGAACGGTTAGGGTTGATGATCCGCGTGCGTGTTACGATTATTCGGGAAATCCCGACGGATGAAATCAAATGTTGTGGCACAAGTGTGCAACCTCTGCAGAGTGTAAACCTATTCGAATAGCCGCGTCCACGGTTACGGACGGTTGGAAAGGCCATACAGTTTCCGATGTCATATCTTTGAAAATGATGTGGAGAGGTGATGGTGAAATGACTTGTGGTGAATTGAATTGAAATCACCAATTGAATGGTGGGAATGACACTAATGTTTCCCCTTGAGTTAGTTAGATCTTGAATAAGCTTTTCTCAAAACTTTGTGAACTAAAACTAGCTTTATGCAAATAAACTAGAGCTTAGCAAACCCTACTAGATTGTCTAGCACTTACTTTTAGTATCCGTTTGCGAGTACTCAACGTACTCACGGCTTTGTCCCTGGCTATTCAAATGGCCAGAGTATGAAGAGGAACAAGGAGATGACCAGCAGGACGCCTACGACGACTAAGCGCCTTCCGACGTCAAGCGTTGGCCTGTGGACTCGAGAGTCCTTGTATCTTACGCTTCCGCTATGTTGAACTATGAACGTGTGTTTGTTCGTTGATCAATAGATCAACTATTCGTGTAATATGGATCATGTGATTCCAATTTGTAAGACTTATGGTTTGTAATGAATGATGACTGTGATACTTAAACTATTATGCCTCGCAACAACAATATTCCTGGGATTGCGATGTATGACATAATAGGCATTCGGACTTAAAAATCCGGGTGTTGACACACATACATATCATGATGAGTATAGTGAGATTTAATTGGGCATTACGACAAAGTACATAGACCGCCATCCAACTGCATCTATGCCTAAAAAGTCCACCTTCAGGTTATCATCCGAACCCCCTCCAGTATTAAGTTGCTAACAACAGACAATTGCATTAAGTATTGCGCGTAATGTAACTAGTGACTACATCCTTGAACATAGCACTAATGTTTTATCCCTAGTGGCAACAGCACATCCGTAATCTTAGTGGTTCTTGTCACTCCTCCAGATTCACGGAGACATGAACCCACTATCGAGCATAAATACTCCCTCTTGGAGTTACTAGCATCAACTTGGCCAGAGCATCTACTAATAACGGAGAGCATGCAAGATCATAAACAACACATAAGCATAACTTTGATAATCAACATAACAAGTATTCTCTATTCATCGGATCCCAACAAACACAACATATAGAATTACAGATAGATGATCTTGATCATGTTAGGCAGCTCATAAGATCTGACAATGATAGCACAATGGGGAGAAGACAACCATCTAGCTACTGCTATGGACCCATAGTCCAGGGGTAGACTACTCACACATCACACCGGAGGCGACCATGGCGGCGTAGAGTCCTCCGGGAGATGATTCCCCTCTCCGGCAGGGTGCCGGAGGCGATCTCCTGGATCCCCCGAGATGGGATCGGCGGCGGCGGCGTCTCTGGAAGGTTTTCCGTATCGTGGTTCTCGGTACTGGGGGTTTCGTCACGGAGACTTTTTATAGGCGAAAGGGCAGGTCAAGAGGCGGCACGGGGGCCCCACACCACAGGGCCGCGCGGCCAAGGGGGGGGGCCGCGCCGCCCTATAGTGTGGCCCCTCCGTGGCCCCTCTTCGTCTCTCCTTCGGACTTCTGGAAGCTTCGTGGAAAAATAGGCCCCTGGGCTTTGATTTCGTCCAATTCCGAGAAAATTTCCTTACTAGGATTTCTGAAACCAAAAACAGCAGAAACAAAGAATCGGCACTTCGGCATCTTGTTAATAGGTTAGTTCCAGAAAATGCACGAATATGACATAAAGTGTGCATAAAACATGTAGATAACATCAATAATGTGGCATGGAACATAAGAAATTATCGATACGTCGGAGACGTATCAGCATCCCCAAGCTTAGTTCTGCTCGTCCCGAGCAGGTAAAACGATAACACAGATAATTTCTGGAGTGACATGCCATCATAATCTTGATCATACTATTTGTAAAGCATATGTAGTGAATGCAGCGATCGAAACAATGTATATGACATGAGTAAACAAGTGAATCATATAGCAAAGACTTTTCATGAATAGCACTTCAAGACAAGCATCAATAAGTCTTGCATAAGAGTTAACTCATAAAGCAATAATTCAAAGTAGAGATATTGAAGCAACACAAAAGAAGATTAAGTTTCAGCGGTTGCTTTCAACTTGTAACATGTATATCTCATGGATATTGTCAACATAGAGTAATATAATAAGTGCAATAAGCAAGTATGTAGGAATCAATGCACAGTTCACACAAGTGTTTGCTTCTTGAGGTGGAGAGAAATAGGTGAACTGACTCAACATTGAAAGTAAAAGAATGGTCCTCCATAGAGGAAAAGCATCGATTGCTATATTTGTGCTAGAGCTTTGATTTTGAAAACATGAAACAATTTTGTCAACGGTAGTAATAAAGCATATGCATCATGTAAATTATATCTAATAAGTTGCAAGCCTCATGCATAGCGTACTAATAGTGCCCGCACCTTGTCCTAATTAGCTTGGACTACCGGATCATCACAATGCATTGTTTTTACCAAGTGTCACAAAGGGGTACCTCTATGCCGCCTGTACAAAGGTCTAAGGAGAAAGCTCGCATTGGATTTCTCGCTATTGATTATTCTTCGACTTAGACATCCATACCGGGACAACATAGACAACAGATAATGGACTCCTCTTTTATGCATAAGCATATAACAACAATTAATAATTTTCTCATTTGAGATTTGAGGATTGTTGTCCAAAACTGAAACTTCCACCATGGAGCATGGCTTCGGTTAGCGGCCCGATGTTCTTCTCTAACATATGCATGCTTGACCATATGGTGGTAGATCTCTCTTGCTTCAGACAAGACGAACATGCATAGCAACTCACATGAAATTCAACCAATGAATAGTTGATGGCGTCCCCAGTAAACATGGTTATCGCACAACAAGCAACTTAATAAGAGATAAAGTGCATAATGACATATTCAATACCACAATAGTTTTTAAGCTATTTGTCCCATGAGCTATATATTGCATAGGTGAATGATGGAATTTTAAAGGTAGCACTCAAGCAATTTACTTTGGAATGGCGGAAAATACCATGTAGTATAGGTAGGTATGGTGGACACAAATGGCATAGTGGTTGGCTCAAGTATTTTGGATGCATGAGAAGTATTCCCTCTCGATACAAGGTTTAGGCTAGCAAGGCTTATTTGAAACAAACACAAGGATGAACCGGTGCAGCAAAACTCACATAAAAGACATATTGAAAACATTATAAGACTCTACACCGTCTTCCTTGTTGTTCAAACTCAATACTAGAAATTATCTAGACCTTAGAGAAACCAAATATGCAAACCAAATTTTAGCATGCTCTATGTATTTCTTCATTAATGGGTGCAAAGCATATGATGCAAGAGCTTAATCATGAGCACAACAATTGCCAAGTATCACATTACCCAAAACATTTATAGCAATTACTACATGTATCATTTTCCAATTCCAACCATATAACAATTTAACGAAGGAGAAACTTCGCCATGAATACTATGAGTAGAAACCAAGGACATACTTGTCCATATGCTACAGCGGAGCGTGTCTCTCTCCCATAAAGTGAATGCTAGGATCCATTTTATTCAAACAAAACAAAAACAAAAACAAACCGACGCTCCAAGAAAAAGCACATAAGATGTGATGGAATAAAAATATAGTTTCATGGGAGGAACCTGATAATGTTGTCGATGAAGAAGGGGATGCCTTGGGCATCCCCAAGCTTAGACGCTTGAGTCTTCTTGATATATGCAGGGGTGAACCACCGGGGCATCCCCAAGCTTAGAGCTTTCACTCTCCTTGATCATGTTGCATCATACTCCTCTCTTGATCCTTGAAAACTTCCTCCACACCAAACTCGAAACAACTCATTAGAGGGTTAGTGCACATTATAAATTGACATATTCAGATGTGACACAATCATTCTTAACACTTCTGGACATTGCATAATGCTACTGGACATTAATGGATCAAAGAAATTCATCCAACATAGCGAAAGAGGCAATGCGAAATAAAAGGCAGAATCATTCAAAACAGAACAGTTCGTATTGACGAATTTTAAAATGGCACCAGACTTGCTCAAATGAAAATGCTCAAATTGAATGAAAGTTGCGTACATATCTGAGGATCATGCACGTAAATTGGCATAATTTTCTGAGCTACCTACAGGGAGGTGGACCCAGATTCGTGACAGCAAAGAAATCTGGAACTGTGCAGTAATCCAAATCTAGTACTTACTTTTCTATCAACGGCTTAACTTGGCACAACAAAACACAAAACTAAGATAAGGAGAGGTTGCTACAGTAGTAAACAACTTCCAAGACACAAAATAAAAACAAAGTACTGTAGGTAAAAACATGGGTTGTCTCCCATAAGCGCTTTTCTTTAACGCCTTTCAGCTAGGCGCAGAAAGTGTGTATCAAGTATTATCAAGAGACGAAGTGTCAACATCATAATTTGTTCTCATAATAGAATCAAAAGGTACCTTCATTCTCTTTCTAGGGAAGTGTTCCATACCTTTCTTGAGAGGAAATTGATATTTTATATTACCTTCCTTCATATCAATGATAGCACCAACAGTTCGAAGAAAAGGTCTTCCCAATATAATGGGACAAGATGCATTGTACTCAATATCCAAGACAACAAAATCAACGGGAACAAGGTTATTGTTAACGGTAATGCGAACATTATCAACTTTCCCCAAAGGTTTCTTTGTAGAATGATCAGCAAGATTAACATCCAAATAACAATTTTTCAGCGGTGGCAAGTCAAGCATATTATAAATTTTCTTAGGCATAACAGAAATACTTGCACCAAGATCACATAAAGCATTACAATCAAAATCTTTAACCTTCATCTTAATGATGGGCTCCCAACCATCCTCTAACTTTTTAGGAATAGAGGCTTCACGCTCTAGTTTCTCTTCTCTAGCTTTTATGAGAGCATTTGTAATATGATGCGTGAAAGCCAAATTTATAGCACTAGCATTAGGACTTTTAGCAAGTTTTTGCAAGAACTTTATAACTTCAGAGATGTGGCAATCATCAAAATTCAAACCATTATAATCTAAAGCAATGGGATCATCATCCCCAATGTTGGAAAAAATTTCAGCAGCTTTATCACAGGCAGTTTCAGCAATTTTAGCAGTTTCAGGCAGTTTTTCGCGCTTTGCATTCGAAGTGGAAACATTGCTAACACCAATTCTTTTATTAGTATGAGTAGGAGGTGCAGCAACATGTGTAGCATTAGCATTACTAGTGGTGGTAATAGTCCAAACTTTAGCTACATTCTTCTCTTTAGCTAGTTTTTCATTTTCTTCTCTATCCCACCTAGCACGCAGTTCAGCCATTAATCTTATATTCTCATTAATTCTAACTTGAATGGCATTTGCTGTAGTAACAATTTTATTATGATGATTCTCATTAGGCAAAACTTTTGATTTCAAAAGATCAACATCAGCAACAAGACTATCGACTTTAGAAGCAAGTAAATCAATTTTCCCAAGCTTTTCTTCAACAGATTTGTTAAAAGCAGTTTGTGTACTAATAAATTCTTTAAGCATGGCTTCAAGTCCAGGGGGTGAACTCCTATTATTGTTGTAAGAATTCCCATAAGAATTACCATAGCCGTTGCCACTATTATAAGGATATGGCCTATAGTTGTTACTAGAATTGTTCCGGTAAGCATTGTTGTTGAAATTATTATTTTTAATGAAGTTTACATCAACATGTTCTTCTTGTGCAACCAATGAAGCTAATGGAACATTATTAGGATCAATATTAGTACTATCATTCACAAGCATAGACATAATAGCATCAATCTTATCACTCAAGGAAGAGGTTTCTTCGACAGAATTTACCTTCTTACCTTGTGGAGCTCTTTCCGTGTGCCATTCAGAGTAATTGATCATCATATTATCAAGAAGCTTTGTTGCTTCACCAAGAGTGATGGACATAAAGGTACCTCCAGCAGCTGAATCCAATAAATTCCATGAAGAAAAATTTAGTCCTGCATAGAAGGTTTGGATGATCATCCAAGTAGTCAGTCCATGGGTTGGGCAATTTTTAACCAGAGATTTCATTCTTTCCCAAGCTTGAGCAACATGTTCAGTATCTAATTGTTTAAAATTCATTATGCTACTCCTCAAAGATATAATTTTAGCAGGGGGATAATATCTACCAATAAAAGCATCCTTGCATTTAGTCCATGAATCAATACTATTCTTAGGCAGAGATAGCAACCAATCTTTAGCTCTTCCTCTTAATGAGAAAGGGAACAATTTTAGTTTTATAATGTCACCATCTACATCTTTATATTTTTGCATTTCACATAATTCAACAAAATTATTAAGATGGGCAGCAGCATCATCAGAACTAACACCAGAAAATTGCTCTCGCATAACAAGATTCAGTAAAGCAGGTTTAATTTCAAAGAATTCTGCTGTAGTAGCAGGTGGAGCAATAGGTGTGCATAAGAAATCATTATTATTTGTGGTTGTGAAGTCACACAACTTAGTATTTTCAGCGTTGGCCATTTTAGCAACAGTAAATAAAGCAAACTAGATAAAGTAAATGCAAGTAAACTAATTTTTTTTGTGTTTTTGATATAGCAAACAAGATAGCAAATAAAGTAAAACTAGCAACTAATTTTTTTGTATTTTGATTTAGTGCAGCAAACAAAGTAGTAAATAAAACTAAGCAAGACAAAAACAAAGTAAAGAGATTGAGAAGTGGAGACTCCCCTTGCAGCGTGTCTTGATCTCCCCGGCAACGGCGCCAGAAATTTGCTTGATGCGTGTGGTTGGCACGTCCGTTGGGAACCCCAAGAGGAAGGTGTGATGCGCACAGCGGCAAGTTTCCCTCAGTAAGAAACCAAGGTTTAATCGGACCAGTAGGAGTCAAGAAGCACGTTGAAGGTTGATGGCGGCGAGATGTAGTGCGGCGCAACACCAGTGATTCCGGCGCCAACGTGGAACCTGCACAACACAACCAAGATACTTTGCCCCAACGAAACAGTGAGGTTGTCAATCTCACCGGCTTGCTGTAACAAAGAGTTAACCGTATTGTGTGGAATATGATTGTTTGCAGAAAACAGTAGAACAGTATTGCAGTAGATTGTATTTTAGTAAAGAGAATTGGACCGGGGTCCACAGTTCACTAGAGGTGTCTCTCCCATAAGACGAACAGCATGTTGGGTGAACAAATTACAGTTGGGCAATTGACAAATAAAGAGAGCATGACCATGCACATACATATCATGATGAGTATAGTGAGATTTAATTGGGCATTACGACAAAGTACATAGACCGCCATCCAACTGCATCTATGCCTAAAAAGTCCACCTTCAGGTTATCATCCGAACCCCCTCCAGTATTAAGTTGCTAACAACAGACAATTGCATTAAGTATTGCGCGTAATGTAACTAGTGACTACATCCTTGAACATAGCACTAATGTTTTATCCCTAGTGGCAACAGCACATCCGTAATCTTAGTGGTTCTTGTCACTCCTCCAGATTCACGGAGACATGAACCCACTATCGAGCATAAATACCCCCTCTTGGAGTTACTAGCATCAACTTGGCCAGAGCATCTACTAATAACGGAGAGCATGCAAGATCATAAACAACACATAAGCATAACTTTGATAATCAACATAACAAGTATTCTCTATTCATCGGATCCCAACAAACGCAACATATAGAATTACAGATAGACGATCTTGATCATGTTAGGCAGCTCACAAGATCCGACAATGATAGCACAATGGGGAGAAGACAACCATCTAGCTACTGCTATGGACCCATAGTCCAGGGGTAGACTACTCACACATCACACCGGAGGCGACCATGGCGGCGTAGAGTCCTCCGGGAGATGATTCCCCTCTCCGGCAGGGTGCCGGAGGCGATCTCCTGGATCCCCCAAGATGGGATCGGCGGCGGCGGCGTCTCTGGAAGGTTTTCCGTATCGTGGTTCTCGGTACTGGGGGTTTCGTCACGGAGACTTTTTATAGGCGAAAGGGCAGGTCAAAAGGCGGCACGGGGGCCCCACACCACAGGGCCGCGCGGCCAAGGGGGGGGGCCGCGCCGCCCTATAGTGTGGCCCCTCCGTGGCCCCTCTTCATCTCTCCTTCGGACTTCTGGAAGCTTCGTGGAAAAATAGGCCCCTGGGCTTTGATTTCGTCCAATTCCGAAAAAATTTCCTTACTAGGATTTCTGAAACCAAAAACAGCAGAAAACAGCAACTGGCACTTCGGCATCTTGTTAATAGGTTAGTTCCAGAAAATGCACGAATATGACATAAAGTGTGCATAAAACATGTAGATAACATCAATAATGTGGCATGGAACATAAGAAATTATCGATACGTCGGAGACGTATCAATGCTTGACTTCATAAGACATAGCTTAGGGTTTTAGGGGTAGATATATACATGATTTTCTGGTTTGAATATGTCTAGACCTTCTTGATCAACTTGAATGCTTACTATATAGATGATATAAGAATGTTATGTCCTTTGTTTTTTCATTCTTTTGATTTTCTTCTGAATTTTTATGCCCATTTGAATCTTTTGGTCAAATCCTAGGTTTGACCAAGATTTAAACAAGTTTAAAACATGAAAATGAAAAGGGAAGTTTGTATCCTTCTTAGTCACTCTAAAATGAAGTTTTTGTGAGGTTTTTGAAATTACCATGTTTGAAACCCAAAACCACTTCTCTTCATGCTTGACTTCATAAGACAGAGTTTAGGGTTAGGGTTAGATACATGATTTTGTATGGTTTGAATATGTCTAGACCTTGTTTATCAACTTGAATGCTTACGATATGACATAAGAAGACTATGTACTTTGTTTTCATTTTTCTGTTTTTTTTAATTTTGTGTCCATTTGAATCTTGGTCAAATCCTAGGTTTGACCAAGATTTAAACAAGTTTAAAACATGAAAATGAAAAGGTAATCATGGATCCTTCTTAGTCACTCTAAAATGAAGCTTTTGGGATGTTCTTGAAATTTCCATGTTTGAAACCCAAAACGAGTTCTCTACATGCATGCTTGACTTAAGACATAGTTTAGCTTAGGTTAGGGGGTAGATACATGATTTTCCTGGTTTGAATATGTCTAGACCTTGTTTATCAACTTAATTGAATGCTTACTATATTACATAAGAAGACTATGTGCTTTGGTTAGCATCTAGTGCAGTATGTATGAACATGTATGCACTATGTGTGCTATAACTTGTATGTCTTTCAAATTTGAACCAAATTTGAATAAGTTTGAAATATTTGAAATGGGGCTTTAGGCTTAAACGTTTGAAACCCAAACGATTTCTCTTCATTCTAGATTTCATAAGACTGAGTTTAGGGTTAGGGGTAGCTAGATACATGAGTTGTCTGGTTTGAATATGTCTAAACCTTGTTTATCAACTTGAATGCTTACTATATGGCATCAGAAGACTATGTGCTTTTGTTTTTTGTTTTTCTAAATTTTTTTTGAATTTTATGCCCATTTGAATCTTGGTCAAATCCTAGGTTTGACCAAGATTTAAACAAGTTTCAAACATGAAAATTTCCATGTTTGAAACCCAAAACCACTTCTCTTCATGATTGACTTCATAAGACATAGTTTAGGGTTAGGGGTAGATATATACATGATTTTTCTGGTTTGAGTATGTCTAGACCTTGTTTATCAACTAGAATGCTTACTATATGACATAAGAAGACTATATGTTTTTGTTTTTCATTTTTCTGTTTTTTTTATTTTATGCCCGTTTGAATCTTTTGGTCAAATCTTAGCTAGGTTTGACCAATATTTAAACAAGTTTAAGACATGAAAATGAAAAGGGAAGCCTGCATCATTCTTAGTCACTCTAAAATGAATTTTTTAAGAGGATTTTGAAATTTCCATGTTTGAAACCCAAAAAATAATGTCATGTAAATGGTTTTTCATTATTTAATTTTATATTAGCAGGCCAAAATCGAACCCCGTAGTTGCATTTTCTGAAATTGATCCGTAGTACTGGGCAGAACCCTCGTAGGTCGATTTTTTACGTTATTATTATTATTACTAGGCAGCACATGTGTTTGCCCGTCCAGTGAAACTCTTTCATTTCATTTTTCTTTTCCGCAAGGTCGGGAGTCGGAGGAAGAGGGATCACACGGGAGGAGACGAAGGGAGAGCAGTCACGGGGACCCACTTATTTATGGTGTCTATCCTTTTTCTGGTGATGTTGACTGTTGTGCAGGGTTGTCGGTGCGCAGGGGGTGCGAGCGAGCGAGAAAGGCCGAGAATGAGATAGATGTTTTTTTAGAGGGACAATCGAACGATCCTGAAGTACCCAGATTTCCAATACGCATCAGAGCGCAGTTTACAGCAGGACACAAAATAAACAGGAAATTACGTCTAAATCCCTAAGATTTACATGGTAGACCCCGGGCTGAAAGCAAGAAATGCGATCGGGTCCTTAACATCCACCGTCCGAATTGATCCTCGTCGCAGCCGGGGACGAACCACTTGGCGCGACCAAATCGCCATGGCTACAGAGCCTGCACACCATGGCCTCCGAGCTGTGCTAGAAACGGCCTGCCAAAACCGGCAGCCAATGGAGGGGGATAATTTGATAGATGGAGAGAGAGAGAGAGAGAGTGTTGATGCCTTTCTCTTGACAAAGAAGATGGCTGGGAGTTTGCCTACCTAGCGTACGTGACTTGTGCTCACTGAAGTGTGGGACCTCACGCATGGGAACCACACGTAAGTGACAGACTTGTTGCTCTAATAACTCGGGTGATTATTATATTGTAATAGTACTACATAGTTTCCTATGGATCCTTCTTAGTCACTCCAAAATGAAGCTTTTGGGAGGTTTTTGAAATTTCCATGTTTGAAACCAGAAACGACTTCTCTTCATGCATGCTTGACTTCATAAGACAGAGTTTAGCTAGGGGTATGGGGTAGATACATGATTTTCCTGGTTTGAATATGTCTAGACCTTGTTTATCAACTTAATTGAATGCTTACTATATGACATAAGAAGACTATGTGCCTTGGTTTTTCATTTTTTTGATTTTTTCTAAAATTTGTATGCCCATTTGAATCTTGGTCAAATCCTAGGTTTCACCAAGATTTGAAAAGTTTAAAACATGAATATGAAAAAGTAAGCATGTATGCTTCTTGGTCACTTCAAAATGAAGCTCTTGGGAGGGGTTTTGAAATTTCCATGTTCGAAACCAAAAACCACTTCTCTTCATGCTTGACTTCATAAGACAGAGTTTAGGGTTAGGGTAGATACATGATTTTTCTTGTTTGAATATGTCTCGACCTTGTTTATCATCTTAATTGAATGCTTACTATATGACATAAGAAGACCTTGGTTTTTCATTTTTTTGTTTTTTTTTTGAATTTTTATGCCCATTTGAATCTTGGTCAAATCCTAGGTTTGACCAATATTTAAACAAGTTTAAGACATGAAAATGAAAAGGGAATCCTGCATCCTTCTTAGTCATTCTAAAATGAATTTTTAAGAGGTTTTTGAATTTTTTTCCATGTTTAATTGAAACACAAAACCACTTCTCTTCATGATTGACTTCATAAGACAGAGTTTAGGGTTAGGGGTAGATATATACATGATTTTTTCTGGTTTGAATATGTCTAGACCTTGTTTATCAACTTTAATGCTTTACTATATGATCGACATAAGAATGCTATGTGCTTTGGTTTTTCATTCTTTTCATTTTTTATGAATTTTTATGCCCATTTGAATCTTGGTCAAATCCTAGGTTTGACAATGATTAAAACAAGTTTAAAACATGAATATGAAAAATTAAGCATCTATCCTTCTTAAGTCACTCCAAAATGTAACTTCTTGGGAGGGTTTTTGAAAATTCCATGTTTGAAACCAAAAACAACTTCTCTTCATGCATGCTTGACTTCATAAGACAGAGCTTAGGGTTTTAGGGGTAGATATATACATGATTTTCTGGTTTGAATATGTCTAGACCTTCTTTATCAACTTGAATGCTTACTATATATATGACATAAGAATGCTATGTCCTTTGTTTATTCATTCTTTTGATTTTCTTCTGAATTTTTATGCCCATTTGAATCTTTTGGTCAAATCCTAGGTTTGACCAAGATTTAAACAAGTTTAAAACATGAAAATGAAAAGGGAAGTTTGTATCCTTCTTAGTCACTCTAAAATGAAGTTTTTGGGAGGTTTTTGAAATTACCATGTTTGAAACCCAAAACCACTTCTCTTCATGCTTGACTTCATAAGACAGAGTTTAGGGTTAGGGTTAGATACATGATTTTGTATGGTTTGAATATGTCTAGACCTTGTTTATCAACTTGAATGCTTACGATATGACATAAGAAGACTATGTACTTTGGTTTTCATTTTTCTGAATTTTTTAAATTTTGTGTCCATTTGAATCTTGGTCAAATCCTAGGTTTGACCAAGATTTAAACAAGTTTAAAACATGAAAATGAAAAGGTAATCATGGATCCTTCTTAGTCACTCTAAAATGAAGCTTTTGAGATGTTCTTGAAATTTCCATGTTTGAAACCCAAAACGACTTCTCTACATGCATGCTTGACTTAAGACATAGTTTAGCTAGGGTTAGGGGGTAGATACATGATTTTCCTGGTTTGAATATGTTTAGACCTTGTTTATCAACTTAATTGAATGCTTACTATATTACATAAGAAGACTATGTGCTTTGGTTAGCATCTAGTGCAGTATGTGTGAGCATGTATCCACTATGTGTGCTATAACTTGTATGTCTTTCAAATTTGAACCAAATTTGAATAAGTTTGAAATATTTGAAATGGGGCTTTTGGCTTAAACGTTTGAAACCCAAAATATTTCTCTTCATGCTAGATTTCATAAGACTGAGTTTAGGGTTAGGGGTAGCTAGATACATGAGTTGTCTGGTTTTAATATGTCTAAACATTGTTTATCAACTTGAATGCTTACTATATGACATCAGAAGACTATGTGCTTTTGTTTTTCATTTTTCTATTTTTTTTTTAATTTTATGCCCATTTGAATCTTGGCCAAATCGTAGGTTTGACCAAGATTTAAACAAGTTTCAAACATGAAAATTTCCATGTTTGAAACCCAAAACCACTTCTCTTCATGATTGACTTCATAAGACATAGTTTAGGGTTAGGGGTAGATATATACATGATTTTTCTGGTTTGAGTATGTCTAGACCTTGTTTATCAACTAGAATGCTTACTATATGACATAAGAAGACTATATGCTTTTGTTTTTCATTTTTCTGTTTTTTTTAATTTTATGCCCGTTTGAATCTTTTGGTCAAATCTTATCTAGGTTTGACCAATATTTAAACAAGTTTAAGACATGAAAATGAAAAGGGAAGCCTGCATCATTCTTAGTCACTCTAAAATGAATTTTTTAAGAGGTTTCTGAAATTTCCATGTTTGAAACCCAAAAAATAATGTCATGTAAATGGTTTTTCATTATTTAATTTTATATTAGCAGGACAAAATCGAACCCCGTAGTTGCATTTTCTGAAATTGATCCGTAGTACTGGGCAGAACCCTCGTAGGTCGATTTTTTTACGTTATTATTATTATTACTAGGAAGCACATGTGTTTGTCCGTCCAGTGAAACTCTTTCATTTCATTTTTCTTTTCCGCAAGGTCGGGAGTCGGAGGAAGAGGGATCACACGGGAGGAGACGAAGGGAGAGCAGTCACGGGGCCCCACTTATTTATGGTGTCTATCCTTTTTCTGGTGATGTTGACTGTTGTGCAGCGTTGTCGGTGCGCAGGGGGTGCGAGCGAGCGAGAAAGGCCGAGAATGAGATAGATGTTTTTTTAGAGGGACAACCGAACTATCCTGAAGTACCCAGATTTCCAATACGCATCAGAGCGCAGTTTACAGTAGGACACAAAATAAATAGGAAATTACGTCTAAATCCCTAAGATTTACATGGTAGACCCCAGGCTGAAAGCAAGAAATGCGATCGGGTCCTTAACAGCCACCGTCCGGATTGATCCTCGTCGCAGCCGGGGACTGATACGCGTACAGCACGCGTCCGTTGGGAACCCCAAGAGGTAGGTGTGATGCGTACAACGACAAGTTTTCCCTCAGTAAGAAACCAAGGTTTATCGAACCAGTAGGAGCCAAGAAGCACGTTGAAGGTTGATGGCGGCGGAGTGTAGTGCGGCGCAACACCAGGGATTCCGGCGCCAACATGGAACCTACACAACACAACCAAATTACTTTGCCCCAACGTGACAGTGAGGTTGTCAATCTCACCGGCTTGCTGTAACAAAGGATTAGATGTATAGTGTGGATGATGATGTTTGCAGAGAACAGTAGAACGAGTATTGCAGTAGATTGTATTCAATGTAAAATAATGGACCAGGGTCCACAGTTCACTAGTGGTGTCTCTCCCATAAGATAAATAGCATGTTGGGTGAACAAATTACAGTTGGACAATTGACAAATAAAGAGGGCATGACCATGCACATACATGTTATGATGAGTATTGTAAAATTCAATTGGGCATTACGACAAAGTACATAGACCGCTATCCAGCATGCATCTAAGCCTAAAAAGTCCACCTTCAGGTTATCATCCGAACCCCCTCCAGTATTAAGTTGCAAACAACAGACAATTGCATTAAGTATGGTGCGTAATGTAATCAATAAATACATCCTTAGACATAGCATTGATGTTTTATCCCTAGTGGCAACAGCACATCCACAACCTTAGGGGTTGCTGTCACTCCCCCAGATTTAATGGAGACATGAACCCACTATCGAGCATAAATACTCCCTCTTGGAGTTACAAGTATCAACTTGGCTAGAGCCTCTACTAGCAACGGAGAGCATGCAAGATCATAAACAACACATAGATGATCGATTGATAATACATAACATAGCATGCACTATTCATCGGATCCCAACAAACGCAACATGTAGCATTACAAATAGATGATCTTGATCATGTTAGGACAATTAGGAGAAGACGACCATCAAGCTACTGCTATGGACCCATAGTCCAGGGGTGAACTACTCACACATCACTCCGGAGGCGACCATGGCGGTGAAGAGTCCTCCGGGAGATGATTCCCCTCTCCGGCAGGGTGCCGGAGGCGATCTCCTGAATCCCCCGAGATGGGATTAGCGGCGGCGGCGTCTCTGGAAGGTTTTCCGTATCGTGGCTCTCGGTACTGGAACTATTATCGACGAAGGCTTATGTAGGCGGAAGGGTAACTCAGGGGGCGCCACGAGGGCCCCACACGCCAGGGCCGCGCGACCAAGGCCTGGGCCGCGCCGCCCTGTTGTGTGGGCGCCTCGTCGCCCCACTTCGTTTTCTCTCCGGACTTCTGGAAGCTTCGTGGAAAAATAAGATCCTGGGCGTTGATTTCGTCCAATTCCGAGAATATTTCCTTACTAGGATTTATGAAACCAAAAACAGCAGAAAACAGCAACTGGCTCTTCGGCATCTCGTTAATAGGTTAGTGCCGGAAAATGCATAAATATGACATAAAGTATGTATAAAACATGTGAGTATCATCATAAAAGTAGCATGGAACATAAGAAATTATCGATACGTTAGAGACGTATCAGCATCCCCAAGCTTAGTTCCTACTCGTCCCGAGTAGGTAAACGATAACAAAGATAATTTCTGAAGTGACATGCCATCATAATCTTGATCAATACTATTGTAAGCACATGTAATGAATGCAGCGATTCGAAGCAATGTAAATGCAATGAGTAAACAATTGAATCATATAGCAAAGACTTTTCATGAATAGTACTTTCAAGACAAGCATCAATAAGTCTTGCATAAGAGTTAACTCATAAAAAAATAAATTCAAAGTAGAGGTATTGAAGCAACACAAAGGAAGATTAAGTTTCAGCGGTTGCTTTCAACTTGTAACATGTATATCTCATGGATATTGTCAACATAAAGTAATATAATAAGTGCAATATGCAAGTATGTAGGAATCAATGCACAATTAATACAAGTGTTTGCTTCTTGAGATAGAAGGAAATGGGTAAACTGACTCGACATAAAAGTAGAAGAATGGCCCTTCGCAGAGGGAAGCATTGATTGCTATGTTTGTGCTAGAGCTTTTATTTTGAAAACAAGAAACAATTTTGTCAACGGTAGTAATAAAGCATATGTATCATGTAAATTATATCCTACAAGTTGCAAGCCTCATGCATAGTATACCAATAGTGCCGGCACCTTGTCCTAATTAGCTCGGATTACCTGGATTATCATCGCAATACATATGTTTTAACCAAGTATCACAAAGGGGTACCTCTATGCCGCATGTACAAAGGTCTAAGGAGAAAGCTCGCATTGGATTTCTCGCTTTTGATTATTCTCAACTTAGACATCCATACCGGGACAACATAGACAACAGATAATGGACTCCTCTTTAATGCATAAGCATTGAGCAACAAATAATATTCTCATATGAGGTTGAGGATATTTGTCCAAAACTGAAACTTCCACCATGAATCATGGCTTTAGTTAGCGGCCCAATGTTCTTCTCTAACAATATGCATACTCAAACCATTCAACTCATGGTAAATCACCCTTACTTCAGACAAGACGAACATGCATAGGAACTCACATGATATTCAACAAAGTGTTGATGGCGTCCCCAGGAACATGGTTATCGCTCAACAAGCAACTTAATAAGAGATAAGATGCATAAGTACATATTCAATACCACAATAGTTTTTAGGCTATTTGTCCCATGAGCTATATATTGCAAAGGCGAAGAATGGAAATTTTAAAGGTAGCACTCAAGCGATTTACTTTGGAATGGCGGAGAAATACCATGTAGTAGGTAGGTATGGTGGACACAAGTGGCATAGTGTTTGGCTCAAGGATTTTGGATGCATGAGAAGTATTCCCTCTCGATACAAGGTTTAGGCTAGCAAGGTTGTTTAAAGCAAACACAAGTATGAACCGGTACAACAAAACTCACATAAAAGACATATTGTAAGCATTATAAGACTCTACACCGTCTTCCTTGTTGTTCGACCCTTACTAGAAATTATCTAGACCTTAGAGAGACCAATCATGCAAACCAAATTTTAGCAAGCTCTATGTATTTCTTCATTAATAGGTGCAAAGTATATGATGCAAGAGCTTAAACATGAGCACAACAATTGCCAAGTATCACATTATTCAAGTTATTATACCAATTACCACATGTAGCATTTCCCGTTTCCAACCATATAACATTTTAACGAAGCAGTTCAACCTTCGCCATGAATATTATGAGTAAATCCTAAGGACATATTTGTCCATATGCAACAGCGGAGCGTGTCTCTCTCCCACACAATGAATGCTAGGATCCAACTTTATTCAAACAAAACAAAAATAAAAACATACAGACGCTCCAAGTAAAGCACATAAGATGTGATGAAATAAAAATATAGTTTCACTAGAGGAACCTGATAATGTTGTCGATGAAGAAGGGGATGCCTTGGGCATCCCCAAGCTTAGACGCTTGAGTCTTCTTGAAATATGCAGGGATGAACCACCACTACAAGAAAAGTTCTGATAGACAACGTCCCAAAATTGTCCGCTAAGGGGTATTTTTCGTCGCCTATGGGCCTAACCCGACGATATGGGTTCTGTTGTCGAAACTACGTCAGGCAAAGTCCTACCACGTTTTTTTCGGTCCGTCGCGCTTGGGCGCCCTTCCGCCACGGAAAATCGAACCGTTGCAGAAGTGTTTCCGGGAGCCTGTTGACTGCTGACGTCATGCAAACTGCCACGTGGCAGACGCCGTTAACTGGCAGTTAACGGCGTTAACCGGCTAAACCCCGTGGTAGATGGTAGGCCCACACAAGGCCTGCCACGTCTTAAGCGGGCCGGCCCATTAAGTTTGCGGGCCGGGCCAGGTGACTTAGTTTGACCGGTCAACTATATAGCTGGGCTGGTCCATTAGTTACGTGGGCCGGGCCTAACCTCTCAGGTTGACTGGTCAAACATTTAATGGGCCGGCCCATTTAAAAAGTGCGGTCCACCTTGAAGCAAGTGGGCCGGCCCAATTAACATGTGGGTCCCACCTTCCTACTATCGGGCTGGCCCATTTACAAAGTGGGGTCCACCTTAAAGCAAGTGGGCCGACCCAACAAGCCAGTGGGCCGGGCCAAAAACACAGGTGGGTCCCACTTTCCCGCTATCGGGCCGGCCCATTTAGTACGTGGGGTCCACAATAGATCAAATGGGTTGGCCCAACAAGCCAGTGGGCCGGGCCAAAAACACAGGTGGGTCCCACTTTCCTGTTAATGGGCCGGCCCATTTAGTATGTGGGGTCCACCATATAGCAAGTGGGCCAGCCCAAGAAGATAGTGGGCCAGGCCAAAAACACAGGTGGGTCCCACTTTCCTTTTTAAAGGGCCGGCCCATTTAGTATGTGGGGTCCACCATATAGCAAGTGGGCCGGCGCAACAAGAAAGTGGGCCGGGCCAAAAACACAGGTGGGTCCCACTTTCCTGTTAATGGGCCGGCCCATTTAGTATGTGGGGTCCACGGTAAATCAGGTGGGCTGGCCCGACGAGTTAGCGGGCCGGCCCAATAAGCTTGTGGGGCCCACTTTTCTGTTACTGGGCCGGCCCAGTAGTGGGTGGGGTCCACCTTAAACCAAGTGGGCTGGCCCAATAAGTACGTGGGCCAGCCCGTTTAGTTAGTGTTTATATGCCGGCATAATAGGCGCTTTAGGATTTTGCGGGCCGGCACATGTGTGATTTCGCTTAATTGGGCCGTTTAAGTGATGGGAATTTGTGATTTACTGAGAATATTTACGCAGCACATGATTTCTGTCGGATAGCCTCACTTACCACAAGCACCAAAGAAAAAATGCGCGAAAGAACTATAAAAACTAACTAAATATTACATCAGCTGCAAGGCTTTGAAAAAATATTACAGAACCCAGAGAAATTGAATGGTAATTAAACCTAGCAATACAATGAAGCGATCTAGTAATCTTTTAAGTTGTCCATGCAGCACCTATATCTGAAACAAAGACATTACAAGTTAAGACAACAACAATGGAAAGGCAAAGACACTACAATATTGTTTGCCAAAGAATTTGGAACTAATCATTTCGTTGTTATAACAAGATCATTGTAATGCGCACAATAAGCAAACAAAGAGTGCATGCCGCATACCAATAGCCAATATAACAGAGCATGTTGGAATGAAACAGCAGACTTACTACTGTCGAGTCCCATGCAAACCAACATGTTCAGGGAGTACAAGATTGGCATGAACAACATAGTAGCAGGCTATAAATTTTGTAACAACGACTGAGCAAGATGAAGTTATGATGGCTACATCTACAGAGCAGGGAATGTAAACCAAAAATAGAAGTTACGATGGCAAAAGCTAAAGAGGAGGGAATGTGAACCAACATGTGCCAAGTGCAATTACATCATTTTGGCCGTGAACTATATAATACTTCTGAACTTACAGTGAAGGGGATGCAAATCAAGATGTTTCGGGATATAAACTTGTAATGAGCAACACATAGAGGATAGTTAATGCTGGAGCTTGGGATGGACAAGATATAGAATATAGTGGGATCACCTGCGAACTTGTATAAGAGGGAATGCAAACCAATATGTTCAGCATTCCATATGTGAGCGTCATGCCAAGTCAGAGAAACAAGTCAATAATGCAGCTTTTGAAGAACAAGATGGCACGCAAAATTATTATCTAGTAGTATGACAAGTTTATTTGTACTACAGGCTAGATAGCAGAGTGATAGCATGCCAAACTAAGTCCTTACTTTGTTAGCTTACAATGAACTAGGTACAAAACAATGGCATCACCTGTAGTACAGGGAATGCAAGCCAACATGTTCATGGAGTAAAAAATTGGCACAAACAACATAGTAGCAGGGCATAATTTTTGTAACAACGACTGAGCAAGATAAAGTTATGATGGCTAGATCTACAGAGCAGGGAATGTAAACCAAATATAGAAGTTACGATTCCAAAAGCTATAGAGCAGGGAATGCGAACCAACATGTGCAATTACTTAAAATTGGCCATGAACTAAATAATAGCAGGATGTTACTATAATAGCTAGGAATAAAACAGATAGGAGTTATAATGGCATCACTCATAAACTTGTAGATAAGGGAAACAAATCAATTTGTTTCGGGATATAAAGTTGTAATGAGCAACACATATAGGATAGTTAATGCTACGGCTTAGGATGGACCAGAAACGGAATATAGTGGGATCACCTGTGAACTTGTAGAAGAGGGAATGCACACCAACTTGTAGAATCAGATGGCAGACAAAATTATGATGGAAGTAGCTGCTGTGACGAGTTCAAATAAATTTGTACTGCAGGATGGCAGAGTGATAGCATGCAGGAACTAATAGCAGGCAGTTAATTTGTTAGCTTATGACTAAGTGGATAGAAATAACAATGGCATCACCTGTAGTACAGGGAATGCAAACCAACATGTTCAGGGAGAACAAGATTGGCATGAACAAAATAGTAGCAGCCCATAATTTTTGTAACGACGACTGAGCAAGATAGAAGTTATGATGGCTACATCTACAGAGCAGGGAATGCAAACCAAAATGTTCAACCGCTTAAAGTTAGCAATGAACTAGAAAATAGCAAGGTGTTACGGTCATATCTAGGAATGAACTAAAAGAGCTTCAGACAAACAAGCATCTGAACCCAGAACATGGCGCTAAAACAAGGGACTTACATTAGGAGAAGCACTCTGTGGGAGTCACAACAGATCTTCCTGGGGTTGATAGATCCGGTGATGAAGTACGCTACATGTGCTACTTGGGGTTGGAGAGACGGCTGATACGTCTCCGACGTATCGATAATTTCTTATGTTCCATGCCACATTATTGATGTTATCTACATGTTTTATGCACACTTTATGTCATATTCGTGCATTTTCTGGAACTAACCTATTAACAAGATGCCGAAGTGCCAGTTGCTGTTTTCTGCTGTTTTTGGTTGCAGAAATCCTAGTAAGGAAATATTCTCGGAATTGGACGAAATCAAAGCCCAGGGGCCTATTTTTCCACGAAGCTTCCAGAAGTCCGAAGGAGAGACGAAGAGGGGCCACGAGGGGGCCACACCCTAGGGCGGCACGGCCCCCCCTTGGCCACGCGGCCCTATGGTGTGGGGCCCCCGTGCCGCCTCTTGACCTGCCCTTCCGCCTACAAATAGCCTCCGTGACGAAACCCCCAGTACGGAGAACCACGATACGGAAAACCTTCCAGAGACGCCACCAACGCCGATCCCATCTCGGGCGATCCAGGAGATCGCCTCCGGCACCCTGCCGGAGAGGGGAATCATCTCCCGGAGGACTCTACGCCGCCATGGTCGCCTCCGGTGTGATGTGTGAGTAGTCTACCCCTGGACTATGGGTCCATAGCAGTAGCTAGATGGTTGTCTTCTCCCCATTGTGCTATCATTGTCGGATCTTGTGAGCTGCCTAACATGATCAAGATCATCTATCTGTAATTCTATATGTTGCGTTTGTTGGGATCCGATGAATAGAGAATACTTGTTATGTTGATTATCAAAGTTATATCTATGTGTTGTTTATGATCTTGCATGCTCTCCGTTATTAGTAGATGCTCTGGCCAAGTTGATGCTAGTAACTCCAAGAGGGAGTATTTATGCTCGATAGTGGGTTCATGTCTCCGTGAATCTGGAGGGGTGACAAGAACCTCTAAGGTTATGGATGTGCTGTTGCCACTAGGGATAAAACATTGGTGCTATGTTCAAGGATGTAGTCACTAGTTACATTACGCGCAATACTTAATGCAATTGTCTGTTGTTAGCAACTTAATACTGGAGGGGGTTCGGATGATAACCTGAAGGTGGACTTTTTAGGCATAGATGCAGTTGGATGGCGGTCTATGTACTTTGTCGTAATGCCCAATTAAATCTCACTATACTCATCATGATATGTATGTGCATGGTCATGCTCTCTTTATTTGTCAATTGCCCAACTGTAATTTGTTCACCCAACATGCTGTTTGTCTTATGGGAGAGACACCTCTAGTGAACTGTGGACCCCGGTCCAATTCTCTTTACTGAAATACAATCTACTGCAATACTGTTCTACTGTTTTCTGCAAACAATCATCTTCCACACAATACGGTTAATCCTTTGTTACAGCAAGCCGGTGAGATTGACAACCTCACTGTTTCGTTGGGGCAAAGTACTTTGGTTGTGTTGTGCAGGTTCCACGTTGGCGCCGGAATCCCTGGTGTTGCGCCGCACTACATCCCGCCGCCATCAACCTTCAACGTGCTTCTTGACTCCTACTGGTTCGATAAACCTTGGTTTCTTACTGAGGGAAACTTGCTACTGTACGCATCACACCTTCTACTTGGGGTTCCCAACGAGCGTGTGCTTTACGCGTCATGTTGGGGGGATAACCCCCGGTATGCCAAAGGCATGCCAAACCGGATGGTTTGAGCCATCAAGATACCGGTTTAATGTTCTTGCCGGAAGCCTAGTAGGAATCCGGGAGAGCAAGGCTAAACCGGTATCCCCAAAGGGGTATGCCGGAACCCGGTATAGAAGATACCGGAAAGGAGAGCCTGTCGGCAGGTCTGGTCAAAGATTCTCTTGAGCAAGAAGACAAGGATGAGCCAAGCAAAGTAACTTTATTCAGAGCCCTGGCGCCAAAGAGAGAGGTGACGTCCAAAGAAGCCGGAGGACATCAGCAGCCCTGATAAAAGAAGGCCCCGGTGTCATCTATGATTAAAGTAGCTTTGTACAGTAGCTCTGTAAAGTAGTTTGTCCAGTCAAAGATGCCGTTAGGGTTTCTTGCAGTGTAAGCCACCCTCTCCCCTATATAAGGAGAGGGGGCAGCCCTTCTCAAAGAGAGAGCAAGTATGTACGCGCGTGTGTAGGAAGGCAGAGCCTGTAGCTTGTGCATCAATGAAAATGGTGATCTAGAGGGAGTTCTTCCTTGTGTCTTTCTTCTTCAACCTCTGGCCTTGGCCAAGTTCTTGAGGAAACCATCCGGAATCTCTTCCCACCTGATCGCAAACCCTCCCCCGAATCCTCTTGCGTCCATTCGGCCCCAATCTAAGCCATCCTATGGCATCTGCTCGTTCACCACGACGACAGTTGGCGCCCACCGTGGGGCATGAAGTGGCGCTTGATGGAGTTCACATTCGGGCGGGCGTCCTCGAGGTCTCCGGCGAGCGTACGGTGTCCGCGTTGGTGCAGAGCATCTACGCCATGGACTTCATCAACGACAACGCGGGCTGCTTCGCCAACGGCGGCGTCTTCCCCAAGAACGGCCGCATCATCGAGTTCGGCAGCCATCGCGTCTACTTCGGCACCGTCCCCGTGCGCCAGCGCCTCTCGCCGGTGCTGGTGGCACCGGACCCGCCAAGATGGCTCTGTGCTGGCCGCGCCGGCAGCGTCGAGGTAATGATGACCGGTGTGGCTGGTGCAGGAAAGGAGGTTGCGGCTGAAGGTGCCGGTCGCGCGGTTTCGACCCGTGCGGCTAAGCCACCGCTGGAGCGTGGCGCAGGCGCAGCGGGAGCATCATCCGCGCCACCGGAGACACCGCTCCAGGCGGCGATGAACGTCCTCGCCACCCCCATCGCGCGAACATCGACCAGCGGCTCGAGCGGAGCTGGAGCGCGGCGCCGAAGATGCTTGGAGAGCGGCAAGGACATCGTCGGGCGCAGCGCGAGCTGAACCTAACCGTACGTGAGTATAACGCTGCCCATGGCTTTGCTTCTGTTAGCGCACATGCTGCTAGGATGCCGGAAAACCGGCTAAAAGCTCGCAACCTAGATCAAGATTTGCGCAAAGAGATTCTTACCGGCAAGAGCGCCTCTGCATCTGTTAGCATCGTGGAAAAGCCTAAGTATAGCAGCCCGGATAAAACTATAAGAGCTGCTAAGGCCGCTGTAGAGCTGTGCGAGTCGCTTTCCGGAGAGGCTTTGGTAAAGCAGCAAGAGCGTGTTAGAGAGCTGCTGGAAACCATTGAGCAGCAAAATGCTGAGCAGCTGGCTAAGCTGAACAAGGCAGCGGCCTCAAAATCCGCGCGTTCAACAAAGAATGCCGGTAGCAAATCCCATGGGCAGGCTTCGTCCCCCCATCCGGATAAAAGGAGAGAAAAAGAAGTGAATGCGCAGCAGATGACTGTGTACGATCCGGTTCTTGCCGGAAAGCAACAAGCCGGGCAACACGATGCCGGTAGAAAAAGCCAAGGGGCAGAGCGAGGCTACGCTAGAGGCTATGCCGGAAACAATCATGCCGGTAGATATGAGACCGGGCAAAACTATCGAGATGCAAGGGCAGCGTACGAGGAGGAGGAAGTAGATCCCCCAAGGTATCGGCAGGCAAGGGCCGCGGTACCGGAATGTCACGATGAAGCCGATTCAACGAGACCGGCAGCATACCGGAACCCATTGGGAGAACGCCTGGGAGAGAGATACTTACCGGAACGGGATGCGAGGCACCGTCTGGATAGAGTATACTTGTCAGAAATGATCGAGGAGGAAGGTCCTCCAGGTCCAAAGTGTTTTGGCCCAAGGATCATGAAAGAAAAACCACCAGTTCGCAACTTTATGTTGCCCCGTGACACAAAAACGTATGACGGCACCACAAAGCCGGAAGATTGGCTCGCGGATTACGTGACCGCGGTATACGTTGCAGGCGGTGGAGGAACCGTAGCAGGAGGAGGAAACCGGCGTTGGG
Source organism: Lolium perenne (assembly GCF_019359855.2). Lineage (NCBI taxonomy): Eukaryota > Viridiplantae > Streptophyta > Magnoliopsida > Poales > Poaceae > Lolium > Lolium perenne. The sequence continues at coordinate 21,040,812 of NC_067244.2, read as the reverse complement.
CCGTGAGAATCATACCATCGTTTTTGGTTGGACCGGCAAGAATCTGGCTAAACAACTTGCCGGCAGGAAGCATAAATGGCTGGCTGGATTTTGAGGAGGCCTTTGTGAGCAATTTCAGCAGCACCTATCAGAGGCCAAACAGGCCGCAGCAACTTGCTCTGTGCGTGCAGCGCCCGAACGAAACAGACCGGGATTATCTAGCCCGGTGGAACACCACAAGGAACTCCTGTGAGGGGGTGATCGAGGCACAAGCCATTGCTTGGTTTAGCAGTGGATGCAGAAGAGGTTCACCGTTGTGGCAAAAGTTGCAGCGCAACATGCCGACAACGTTGGCAGAGATGATACGTGTGGCGGATAGCTATGCGTTAGGAGACCCAACGCAGCCGCCGGCGGTCTCCGGAGCCGGAACAGCTGCGCCACGAACAGCATCGGGACAACCGGAATAACAAAAGAAGAGAAGAGTTTCCGGATCGAAGGTACGGTCCGCAAGTTGCTTGTGCAGGAAAACTTTGAGGCCAGCGACAGCAGAGGCAAAAACCGGATCGCAGCCATGGGCGGGTCCTAAGAAACAATGGGTGGAAAAGAAACCACTGGGTCCAGAAGAAGAAGCGGCAAGAACCCGCGAAATACACCATGGAAGCTGCCATGGATCAACCTTGCCGGTGGCACACGCCCGAATCCGGCACATCCGTCAAACCATCGGCGAAGGATTGTACCTGGACCAAGTACTTGATGCAAAAAGGAACAGGTGAAAGATGCGCCGGCCACCGCAAGACATGCCGCGGCAGCAACAACAGCTACCGCCACCACCACCACTTACCGGGCAAACGCCTTACCGGTGCAGCCAAACCGGCAGCAGTACCGACAAGTTAACCGGGTGGAGCAAAATGGTAACCAGCCACCTCCACCGGCACCTTTAGGCCGGAATGTTTACGAAGATCCGCATCTGTCTTTGTGTTGTCTTTGTCACTGAGCCAACAGACCGCAAAGTGTACACCGGCGCTCCATGGAGGTCAATGCTGTGATGCCGGCAGTTCCCAAGTACATGATGTGGTCCAATCAGGAAATTACCTGGTCATCCAAGGATCACCCAAAGATCATGCCGAATCCGGGTGGATATGCTCTTGTTGTGGACCCGATCATGAAAGGGCCGCAAACTCGAGTGAAGTTCAGCAAGGTGCTGATAGACAATGGCAGTAGCATCAACATCATGTACAAGCACACCATGCAAACGCTGGGCATAACAGAAAACATGCTTCAGCCAACGCGCACAACGTTCCATGGGATCGTCCCTGGCTTGTCCTGTGCCCCGATAGGAAAAGTTCGGGTGGACGTGGCATTTGGAGGACGTGACAATTGCCGGGTGGAAAATCTGGAGTTTGAGGTGGTGGATCCTGGACAGTCCCTACCATGCATTGCTTTGGGGAGACCGGCGTTGGCTGCTTTCATTGACACCAATCATACGACTTACATCAAGATGAAGAAGCCGGCACCTCGCGGGCCATTGACGTGGTGGGAAACTATAAGATCTCACCGGGATCAAACCTAGCAGAATCGCTGGTGATCGCGGAGGAAAAGAAAAGAATGCAGACACTGTTACGCTGGCTCAATCCTCACAAATGAGTTTGGCGGCAATGAGTGAAAACATGGGCACACCGGCATTCAAGCCAACCAATGAAACAAAGAACATTGTGCTTTGGATCCGGCTTACCCCGAGCGCACCGTTCGTATCGGCGCCGGCCTTGATCAAGCATAGGAAAGCGCGCTCGTCGGCTTCCTCCGTGAGAATCGGAATATCTTTGCCTGGTCAATGATGATTTAGTAGGTGTTCCGAGGGAGCTGGCTGAGCACTCTCTAAACGTCCGGAAAGATGCCAAGCCGGTGCGGCAACCAGCTGCGTCGTTTCGAAGACAGAAGAAAGATCATAGGAGAAGAAGTAACCAAGCTGCTTGTTGCCGGATTCATTGTGGAGGTCACGCACACGAGTGGCTGGCCAATCCGGTAATGGTTGAAAAGAAGAAAGATGAGAACACGGAGGCAAAAGCTCCGAAGGTGTGGCGCATGTGCATCGACTACACCAACCTGAACAAGGCTTGCCCAAGAGATCCTTTTCCTTTGCCACGAATCGATCAAGTGATTGATTCAACTGCTGGGTGTGAGTTGTTGTCCTTCCTGGATGCCTATTCCGGTTTCCACCAAATTCCCTTAAAAAAGGAAGATCAAATAAAAACTGCGTTCATTACCCCGCACGGGGCTTATTGCTATGTCACTATGCCTTTTGGGTTGCGCAACGCTGGTGCAACGTACCAGCTGTATGCAAAAATGCTTGTTTGATCAAATTGGAAAAAATGTGCAAGTCTATGTGGATGATATCGTGATAAAAACTAAGGTAAAAAACACTTTAATCGATGACATCCGGCAAACATTCGATAACCTAAGGCGGTTCCGGATGAAACTCAATCCGGCAAAATGTACCTTTGGTGTCCCCGCCGGCAAGCTGCTCGGTTTCCTGGTTTCAAGCCGGGGCATAGAGGTTAATCCGGTAAAGATCCGGGCGATAGAAAGAATGGCTATCCCTCGAGAGTTAAAAGATGTGCAAAAGTTTACCGGAAGCTTGGCATCGCGAGCCGGTTTGTAAGCGAGGTTGGGAGAAAAAGCTCTGCCACTCTATGCTCTCATGAGGAAATCGACACGTTCGTCTGGACCCCTCGTGACGCAGCGTTTAAGGAGCTAAAAACGATGCTAGCCACAGCACCCGTCTTGGCTTCACCTCTAGGAAGGGAGCCTATGCTGTTATACATAGCAGCAACAAACCGGGTTGTGAGTGTAGTGGTTGTGGTTGAAAGAGAAGAGGAAGAAAAAACCGTCCAGAGGCCGGTATACTACTTGAGCGAGGTGCTCTCCCTCTCAAAACAAAACTACCCTCACTTCCAGAAAATGACTTATGGCGTGTACATGGCCGCCACAAAACTCAAGCACTACTTTGAGGAGCACCCCATGAAGGTGGTGAGTGAAGCACCAATTTCCGACATCATGTGCAACAAAGATGCCAGCGGCCGGATTGCAAAATGGGCGATCCAGATATCACCGTACGTGCCGGTATATGAAAGAAGAGATGCCATAAAATCACGAGGCTTTGGCTGATTTCCTTGTTGATTGGGCGGAGATGCAATACAAACCGCGGATCAGAGGATAGAATCTTGGAAGATGCACTTTGATGGATCTAAGCTCAAGGAAGGTCTAGGTGCCGGTGTGGTGCTTACTTCACCAAAAGGAGACCACCTCCGGTATGTTTTGCAAGTACATTTCAGGGCATCGAACAATGTCGCTGAATATGAAGCTTTGATCCATGGGCTTAAGGTCGCAAAAGAAATCGGTGCACACCGGATCATTTGCTATGGCGATTCAGACCTTGTGGTACAGCAGTGCTCAGGAGATTGGGATGCAAAAGACGCCAACATGGCCTCGTACCGGTTTCACGTGCAAAAGATTGCCGGATTCTTCGAAGGATGTGAGTTTCACCATGTGCCGCGAGCAGAAAATGAAGCCGCGGATGCTTTGTCCAAGTTGGGCTCATCTAGGCAAGAAATTCCTCCCGGAATAGCTTTGGCTCACCTAAGAGTGCCATCGATCAAGCCGAGCCCGGAATCAGAATCAATTTTTGTACCAGAGTCACACGTAGTACCCATGGATATCGATGAAGGGAACCCGGGGTCTGCTCCGGTAGGCTCGGGGACTGCTGTACCCATACCGGAAGAAACGATGCTGGTAGATAGCATGGAGATAGATGCACCGGTGTTTTTGGTTCGAGAAATACCATCATGGGTTAAACCTATTAAGGAATTCCTGATCAGCGGCACCTTGCCGGCTGACGAAAATGAATCAAGGAGGATACAAAGAAGGTCCAAAGCTTACACATTCATCAATGGTGAGGTGTACAAGAGAAGCGTTACCGGTGTCCTTCAAAGATGTGTGGAACCGGAGGAAGGAAAAGAAATGCTTGAGGAAATTCACCAAGGAGAATGTGGGCATCATGCTTCATCAAGGGCTTTGGTAGCAAAAGTATTCCGGCATGGGTTCTATTGGCCCACTGCTTTGGAGGACGCTGAGGATTTGGTAAGAAAATGCAACGGCTGCGGTACGCCAAGCGTAACCATACCCCAGCATCCGGTTTAAAGACAATACCGCTAACATGGCCATTCGCTGTTTGGTGCCTTGACATGGTTGGACCATTCAAAACTGCAAGAAGCAGCATGACTCACATCTTGGTCATGGTGGATAAGTTCACCAAGTGGCTGGAAGTAAAACCTATCGCAAAGTGTGATGGGCATACAGCTGTGAAATTCTTGAAAGATGTCATTTTGCGGTATGGATACCCGCATGACATCATCAACGATAACGGAACCAACTTTGCTCAAGGTGAGTTCAAAAGGTTACGTGAAGAAAAGAACATCCGGTTGGATTTGTGCTCGATGGCACATCCACAGGGCAATGGCCAAGTAGAAAGAATGAATGCCTTGGTGCTTTCCGGTATCAAGCCTAGACTCATTGATGCGGTGGAAAAGTCACCGGGATGTTGGCTCGATGAGCTACCATCAGTACTGTGGAGTATAAGAACAACTCCAAACCGGTCTACCGGATACACTCCCTTCTTCATGGTTTATGGAGCGAAGCGGTGATACCAACCGATATCATCCATGATTCACCAAGGGTACAGCTCTATCTTGAGCAAGAGGTCAAAGAGGCTAGAGAAAACGATGTGGACTTGCTAGAAGAAGCAAGAGAGCTGGCTTTGGCAAGAACAGCCATTTACCGACAAAACCTAAGACGCTATCATAACCGGAAGGTTAACTTGAGAGTTTTCCGGGAAGGAGATCTTGTACTTCGCCTGGTGCAGCGCACTGAAGGCCGACATAAGCTCTTGCCACCATGGGACGGTCCCTTCATTGTAAGCAAGGTGCTGCACAATGATGCAGACTACTTGATAGATGCACTGGAATGGATGAAAGGACAGGCGGCCAGTCCGGCGAGGAAAGCAAGCGTCCATGGGAACGTAGCTCATTTGCGTCCTTTCTACTCTTGAAGTGGTGGTGTAAGAAGTTCCTTTTTGTACCTTATATGCTATGAATAAAAGATGCCGGAACCTTGAGTGAATCTCGGGGACTACCCCAACTTAAGTTGCATGTAACTTGTCTATTTTTTCAGTTTACCGGTTGCTTATTGAATGTTTTTTCTTTCCGGTTTAGTAGTGTGCTAAATCCTACCGGAGTCTTCGACTCTCTGCTGCTGTCCATAAACCGGCTTCATGGCAAGCAAGATAAACCGGTAGGAGATAAGCACATGAACTGCGAAAAGGGAGAGCAGGAAAGAACAATCCGGAAGGTTTAACTAACCCGGTTTAACCGGTTTTTTGCAAAATTTCAAAGTTATTTCTAAGTTCAAGAAGATGCTTGTTTGGTGAAAGAACCTTGTGCTCATACGCCAAAGAACGCCCGAGAAGGCAGCGAGCCAAGGCAAAAGAACCAAGTATGCATCAAATTGGATGCGGAAGCAATTGAGAAATCTTTGCAGTGCAGGATAAAAGCGGAACCAAAAGCAAAATATGTTAAGGCAAACTCATAAGTACTTAGCTACCGGTATAACTTACCGGCAGGAAATGTTGTAGCACAACCACAGGCAAACTTAAGTTTTACATCATAAGCCCCGGCATTCCGGGGCAGAATTTAACAGATATTGTCTTAAAGCAACAGGACCAACAGATATAATGAGCAAGCACTTCAAAGGAAATCATCATGCGGCAGGGGTTTCCGGAGGAGCAGCACCGGCATCAGCGTCATCCAGAAGCTCTTCTTCGGCTTCATCCTCCTCCTCGTCGAGATAGTCCGTGGACGCCGGGAGGGGAGGGATGAAGGTGCGCATGTCGGCATACTCCGCGATGCGGTACGCGCGATCCTGCCGCTTGGCGGAGAGAATCGGGTCCGGATCCGTTTCTGCGCCTTCGCGCACGCCGATAGGCGTCCGATTGAGCTCCGGGTACCGGGGAGCAGGCGACGCGGAGGCGGAGTCCGCTCCGGCGCGGGCAGCGAGCACCTTGCCACTCGCGGATCCTCCTGCCGGCACCTTTCAGACGGTCGCTGATGAGGGAGAAGGTGTCCGGCACCGCCTCGCCAGGCCACAAAGTCTGTATAGCTGGGTAGCTACATCGGGGATGTCCGAAAGATTGCGGTCTATGCAGCGCATATGGGACACCCGCGCGTTAAGCGCGACCAGATGGTCCTTCGGCGTCCATGGCACAGTAAGATCCGCTTGGCCTTTGTCCTTGCGTTGCGCATCGACCTTCTTGACAGCGTACCTCTGCGAGTCCGGAAAGAGGCCTATGCAAAGAAAGAAAAAGTTTAAGGAAAAGAGTCCGGAAGAAAAGAGACCGGAAGGAGAAGAGTCCGGAAGAAAAAGAGACCGGAAGGAAAAGAGTCCGGAATGAAAGATAACGGAAAGAGAATGGGGTAGAAAGAAAAAAGGCTCGTATGCAGTAGTCAAAATGTAAAAGAAAACAACTTACGGAGGGCAAGTGTATCGGTCTGCAGGATCAGCTGATCGCACTCTTTACGCTCTTCCTCCAGCCGCGCGGCCTTCTCCTCGGCGCCCTTCCGGGCCTTGGCCATCTCCTCCAGCTCTGCCCGCAACACCACAGTGGCATTGGAAGCATCCTCCAGAGCCTCGTCCAACTTGGCCGCTGCGCTCACTTCAGCGGCTTTGAGGGCCTTGGCGTGATCGAGCCCCGACTGAATCAGCTGAGACTTGAGATCCTGGTAGCTGGTCTTGAGGGCGTTCAGCTCATCCTGGTGCTGCCGGTTGAGCTCGTCCTTTTCCCCTGTAACCGGAAAAAATGAGTGTTAGCAAGGTTACACTAGTAAAACTGAAAAGAAACCAAGTTCAAAGGAGAAAGGAAAAAATAGTACGTTGGGCCGTGGCGAGCTGCTCCTTGAGAGCATCGATGGAAGCTTCCGGGATCACTGTTGAACAGAAATTGTAAATATCACAAGGAAAAGAGGTTTCCGGTAGCAAAGATGCCGGTGAAACGAAAAACTTACCTTGGCACTTGTCATGTGCCTCAGCGAGCTCCCGGTGCTCCCATAAAAGCTCCTCGAAGAGGGCCTTCCGAGTGTCAGCGGTGACCTGTTCAAGAAAAAGAAGAAATAAGGTAAAATTTTGCGCTAAGAACAAAGTTCTTAACCCGAAACTCGGGGACTGGCAGTGCCGGTTTTGCGTTTCTAAGTTAAGTTTTGCGCTAAGAACAAAGTTCTTAACCCGAAACTCGGGGACTGGCAGTGCCGGTTTTGCGCATTTCTAAGGTAAATTATGTGTTAAGAAGAAGATGTTTAACCCGAAACTCGGGACTGGCGATGCGGTTTTGCGCTAGAAACTTAAGTTAAGTTTTGCGCTAAGAGCTGCGCTCTCACCACAAAACTCGGGGACTGGGAAGATAGACAAGAGAGAAACCGGCATGAAACTAAGGAAAAGATAAAGCAGAACCGGAAACGAAGAAACCGGCAAAGGTTGAAAGTTAATAGAACATACCGTCAGATTGTTCGTGGAATCGTACCACGCGCTGTCAAGCTCTTTTACGGCAGCCCGGAGCCGCATGAAGTGCTCCTCAGAACACCGATCCCCGACAGGATCAGGTGCCGGCAGCCGATCCTTGCCCATGCCGCGGGTCGCCGGAGTGATGTCCGCGGCGTTCCACTTTTGGGCGTACGGCAGGAGGTGCCCCAGGTCCCGGCCTTGGCGCTGAAACTCCGTAATGCGGCCGAGGAGGCCGGTGGCCTTCATGCTGGCGCTTTTGGCAGCCTTGGAGACGTGCAGCACCAAGGGCTGCTGGCCGCCCGAAGGGGCGCGGGAGGCCGTCGCCTTCCCCTTGATGAGCTTGGAGGGCTTGGGCGGCGGCGCGGTAGAAGAGGCCCCGGAAGTCTTAGCCGGCGGCGCGCCAGGAGCGGCCTTGGAGGGCTGGGCGCGAGGAGCCTCAGGCGGAGGCATGAGGATGGTGCGTGGAGAAGGGGGAGCGCTAGGAGCGTCACCCGTCTTGGAGCCTTCCGGCGCGGAAGATTCCGGCGCGGAAGTTGTCTTTCGAGGACGGGAGGAGCAAAGGCTCCGCCCGCCCGGCCTTCTTCTTCTCCGGCGCCGGTGTTGCGGCGCCGGTGTCTTGGTGTTCCGGGAGGAAGGAAAGATCCTCCTCCGTGCGGTGATCGACGGTGAAGGGGCCGCACGCCCCGGGTGGTTGTGCCCCCGAAAGGGAGGCGGAGGTGTTCTTGCGGCACCGGATGGTGCCGGGCTTGAACGAGGAGGAGGGGTTGAGGTCCTTGCGGATCCCTCGAGCCGATGGCCTCGGGCCAAGTTTGAGCGGGGCTGAGAAAAGAGAAAAGACAAGTGGTTGAGAAAAAGCAACCGGAAAAGGAACTTAGCAAAAAAGGAGGCAAGCCGGAAAAGGAAATTACCCGGTAGGGGTTGGCATCGCTTTGCGCCCGTGGCGGCGCACGCCCACTTCTTTCTCCCCAAGGGCTCCGTCAGGAAGCGCTTGGAGGGAGGAGCATGGCTGGAGCCGGCGGTAGATGCCGGCTGCTTGTTCTTCTGGCCCTGGGCCATGAGTTTGTCCACAAACTCAGGACCGGCATCGGCGCGAGGCGGCACGCGCTCGTGGATCTGTGAGTTGGATATGGCTAAGAAGCGATTCGCGAGAAAGCGATAATGGCAAAGTATAAGAAGCCGGAAAAGAAAATACCTCGAGCACAACCAGCTCCTCGGGGTTTCCGGTGGGCTCCGGCGGGTCCCGGCCAAGGCGTGCAGCGGGGTCTTCCCCATCTTCAGGTCCTTCCAATAGATGTAGGGATCCGGGTCGAAGGAGTCAAAGGCACGCTTCCGGAGAGGTCCTCGCGGCTCTGCCTGGATAGAGGGAAGCGGTCCCTGGCCTGAAACAAGGTAAAAAGAAGGTTAGCAAAAGCAGAAACTTACCGGCAAAGACAACCCCAAGTGCGTAATCTCTTACTTCTTGGGTCGGACGGTTAGAAGGCTGAGGGGAAGGAGGCCCCATTCCCAAGTAAAAGGCATAGCAGTTTGACAAATCTGCTTAGCCTTGAGAACAACATCTTTCTTCTTTGAGAGCACGGCCGGTGATCTTGGTAGGATCGCCTGGGCCATACATCTCGCTCATCCTATGTGCGCGGCGCTTAAGAGGAAGCACCCGGCGCGATATGAAAGTCCGGATGACATCGTCGGAACAGATGTTGGTCTCCTTCTTCAAAGAGGCCAAGAAGCGCACCACCCGATTGGTTTCGGCATGTTCTGTCCTCGGGTTGTAGCTCCAGTTGGCTCTGCTGGGGGGCCCCTCTTGGTATGGAGGAAGGTTGATGCGATCGGCGCGGCCGGTGTTCTGCACGTAGAAGAAAGTTCCTTGCCAGGTGCGGCAAGACTCGAGGCCGGTAAACTTAAGAAAAGTGCTCCCTTGGCGGGAGCCGACGATGCGGGAGCCGCCTTTGCACGGGCGGCTTGGGCTTAGGAATCTCCTTGCCCTGGACGGAGTTGATCCGCAAGTTGAAGAAGCGGGCAAACGTCTCACAAGTGGGACGAATGCCGATGTAAGCCTCCATGAAGGTGGCATAACAAGAGAGATAGAAAATGGCGTTGCCAGGAAGGTGGTGAGGTTGGAGTTCGTAGAAATCTAGGAACTCCCGGAAAAAAGTAGAGGCGGGAAGGCCGAAGCCACGCTCAAAGTGAGCAAGAAAAACAACAAACTCGTCGTCTTCCGGATCCGGTTCGATCTCGTCATCCGGAATCCGACAGGAAACTCCTTCCGGAATCCTTCGAGACCGGTACAGCCAATCAATCTCGAACTCGGTAACGTTGGAGCCCATCCAGGCTCCGCGAGTGGGTGGGGAAGGCTCCTCGCCGGAAGATTGGCTGGAGCTGCTAGAGGCTTGGCGAGCTGCTGGCCTCTTGGCTACGGAAGCTTGGCTAAAGCTACCGGATTCTAGGTTGCCGCCGGACTCTTGGGGGTTACCGGATTCCTGCTGGCTGCCGGAATCGGTTTCCATTGGATCTGAGGCCGTAGATTCACCGGGAGAAGGTCTACGGCGCTTAAGAGAAAGGGAAGAAGAAGATGCGGAGGAGGATTCCTCGTCGGACATCGCGAGGGTAGGTGGAGAAACAGAAATCCCAGACTCGAACCCCGCGTGAAGATCTACGAGTAAGAGGAAAACCAAAGAAAAAGGAGCAAATGAGAACACCAAAGGCTCAAGATACGGAAAGCAAGCGAACGGCGAGTAAAGAGAAATTAATACCAACCTTGAGCGGCGCGGTCGCTGGGAGAGAGTTTGCTGGCGAAGAAGCGGGTCTACAGCCGCCGGCGAGCACCGTCGACGGCGAGGCGGAGAAGCTCGCGAAGAAGCACAAATGCGGCGACGCAAAGAAGTTCTTGCCGAAGATCTCCGCACAGCGAAGTCCGGCGGCGGCACGGCGTGAGTTCGCCGGGCACCGAAGCTCGAACGGGCGACGGCGGACGGAGAGCGGCGGAGGCGCAAAGGCGTGGAGCTCTGTGCGCGAAGGAGAAGAATGCGAAGAAGATGAAGAGGAACGGGCAGTTGCGTTTATATAAGAGAGAGAAAGTGGGCGTGGAACCGCTGGGCCGCGGCGGTTCGCCTCGCGGCCCACGGCGGTTCGCATCATGGGCCGCCACGTGTCAAGGAGATACACGCAAAAACAGGAGGCCACACGGAGATACCCAAAGGATCCAGAGCGGCTAGTGGGATCCGCGCTGCATTTAATGCGTGCGCGGGAGTCGAAACGATGTGACAGCGGACAACGGCGCGTCGATTCACGGTGCGCATGTCAGCGGCAGCGCGGGACCCGATATATTCTCGACTTCGCCGAGGAGGGAGTAAAGACACAAGGTGCCGGAGAAAAGAGGTGCCGGAACAAGCCTTGCGAAGAGAAGAAAAGGAACAAGGGTAAAGGTGCCGGAACCAAGCTCAAAAGATGAGTGACTAAACCGGTATCTTAAAAAGATGAAAACCTGGCATGGTCCGTAGGATAGGATCCTCCAGACTATACCAGCTTCGGGGACTAATGTTGGGGGGATAACCCCCGGTATGCCAAAGGCATGCCAAACCGGATGGTTTGAGCCATCAAGATACCGGTTTAATGTTCTTGCCGGAAGCCTAGTAGGAATCCGGGAGAGCAAGGCTAAACCGGTATCCCCAAAGGGGTATGCCGGAACCCGGTATAGAAGATACCGGAAAGGAGAGCCTGTCGGCAGGTCTGGTCAAAGATTCTCTTCAGAGCAAGAAGACAAGGATGAGCCAAGCAAAGTAACTTTATTCAGAGCCCTGGCGCCAAAGAGAGAGGTGACGTCCAAAGAAGCCGGAGGACATCAGCAGCCCTGATAAAAGAAGGCCCCGGTGTCATCTATGATTAAAGTAGCTTTGTACAGTAGCTCTGTAAAGTAGTTTGTCCAGTCAAAGATGCCGTTAGGGTTTCTTGCAGTGTAAGCCACCCTCTCCCCTATATAAGGAGAGGGGGCAGCCCTTCTCAAAGAGAGAGCAAGTATGTACGCGCGTGTGTAGGAAGGCAGAGCCTGTAGCTTGTGCATCAATGAAAATGGTGATCTAGAGGGAGTTCTTCCTTGTGTCTTTCTTCTTCAACCTCTGGCCTTGGCCAAGTTCTTGAGGAAACCATCCGGAATCTCTTCCCACCTGATCGCAAACCCTCCCCCGAATCCTCTTGCGTCCATTCGGCCCCAATCTAAGCCATCCTATGGCATCTGCTCGTTCACCACGACGACACGTCATCAAGCTAAATTTCTGGCGCCGTTGCCGGGGAGATCAAGACATGCTGCAAGGGGAGTCTCCACTTCTCATTCTCTTTACTTTGTTTTTGTCTTGCTTAGTTTTATTTACTACTTTGTTTGCTGCACTAAATCAAAATACAAAAAAAATTAGTTGCTAGTTTTACTTTGTTTGCTATCTTGTTTGCTATATCAAAAACACAAAAAAATTAGTTACTTGCATTTACTTTACTTGATTCATCATGTTTCCTTTTAATTTTACCACAAAAGACATACCGGTAGGACGTGGGTCTATAATTGGGAGAAATAATATAGAAGAATTCTTCAATCATGTTAGTACCATTGAAAATTTTGAAGATAGACACTTGGTAGACCTTGCGCCTACTTATGAAATTGCTGCTGCACATTTAGTTCGCCTGTTGGAAACTAAATTTGTTAATCTTAATCCTATAATCCAACACATGTTTCTCACACTTGGTGATATGGAAGAAGGGGAAAAGAAAGATTTTGTTTTAGAAACCCTTCTTAGAGAATTTGGTGGTCTAGCAAGAGAAGCTAGAAAGGTGTTTGCTAAATTTAATATGCTTGGTTCGAATACTAATTTTGTTAGTCTCCTTGAAAAGATGGATATGGATAGAATAAGATACACTAATAATATTGATGATGGTGGGGAGATCAAAGCACCAATACCATGTAAACTCTTAGCTATGAATGATGCACTAGAAAATAACTATGCTTGGCTTGTTCCTGAAAATTTGTTTGATGAGAGTAGCACGCCTAAGACTAATGAAAAGGGAGATGCTAAAACTTATGTATCTAATATACTATGCCTGGTTGAGAAAAATCCACACCCCGCTGTAGAAGTACCACCCTTCGATAATACTTGATACACACTTTCTGCGCCTAGCTGAAAGGCGTTAAAGAAAAGCGCTTATGGGAGACAACCCATGTTTTTACCTACAGTACTTTGTTTTTATTTTGTGTCTTGGAAGTTGTTTACTACTGTAGCAACCTCTCCTTATCTTAGTTTTGTGTTTTGTTGTGCCAAGTTAAGCCGTTGATAGAAAAGTAAGTACTAGATTTGGATTACTGCGCAGTTCCAGATTTCTTTGCTGTCACGAATCTGGGTCCACCTCCCTGTAGGTAGCTCAGAAAATTAAGCCAATTTACGTGCATGATCCTCAGATATGTACGCAACTTTCATTCAATTTGAGCATTTTCATTTGAGCAAGTCTGGTGCCATTTTAAAATTCGTCAATACGAACTGTTCTGTTTTGACAGATTCTGCCTTTTATTCCGCATTGCCTCTTTTGCTATGTTGGATGAATTTCTTTGATCCATTAATGTCCAGTAGCATTATGCAATGTCCAGAAGTGTTAAGAATGATTGTGTCACCTCTGAATATGTTAATTTTTATTGTGCACTAACCCTCTAATGAGTTGTTTCGAGTTTGGTGTGGAGGAAGTTTTCAAGGATCAAGAGAGGAGTATGATGCAACATGATCAAGGAGAGTGAAAGCTCTAAGCTTGGGGATGCCCCGGTGGTTCACCCCTGCATATATCAAGAAGACTCAAGCGTCTAAGCTTGGGGATGCCCAAGGCATCCCCTTCTTCATCGATAACATTATCAGGTTCCTCCCCTGAAACTATATTTTTATTCCATCACATCTTATGACTTTTTCTTGGCGCGTCGGTTTGTTTTTGTTTTTTTTTTGTTTTGTTTGAATAAAATGGATCCTAGCATTCACTTTATGGGAGAGAGACACGCTCCGCTGTAGCATATGGACAAGTATGTCCTTGGTTTCTACTCATAGTATTCATGGCGAAGTTTCTCCTTCGTTAAATTGTTATATGGTTGGAATTGGAAAATGATACATGTAGTAATTGCTATAAATGTCTTGGGTAATGTGATACTTGGCAATTGTTGTGCTCATGATTAAGCTCTTGCATCATATGCTTTGCACCCATTATGTCGTGGTATCGTCACGGCATATGCCATAGGGTGGCTAATAGAAGTGGTCCTGAGGGATCTCACGGCGGTATCCGGAAGCGGGTATGGGCACGAGCGACACGGCGACGTACCCAGGTTCGAGGCCCTCCGGTGGAGGTAAAACCTCTACTCCTGCTATGAGTGTATATGATGATCACACAGTACAGTGGTGCTCCTAGAGCTGTGTCCGGCTGGCCCTGAGAGGCTAAGGGAGACGATGGTCTCTCTCACAGGGCAGCTCTGTAGGTAGGTGAAAGCAATAAATGATCGATCACCCCTGCACTAGAGGGGTAGCGCGGCTTATATAGGCGCCGGCACTTTTACACATAAGACCCTATAGTCTACTGGCCGGCTTGGCCGGCTTCGGCTTCCGCTCCTTCCCGAGGCGGTGACGTCAGGAGTGGTTGAGCATCATGGCCTGTCCCATCCGGCTGCCACGGTCAGCGGTATGGAGGAGGTGTCCCTGTCACCGTCAGCCACTGTAACCAGTACGGACCGTCGTAAGCTCTGACGGTCTGTCCGACGCGTGGCACTATTGCTCCACAGTGCCCTGCGCTTTACGGAAGATGGAGCTAGCGTGGACTTTGGGAACCCGGATCGCCAACCCGGTTCCTTCCAGTGCAAGACTCGCCAGCCTCGAGTCGGTCTGAGGTACAAACCCCAGTCGGATATGGCTTGTAGAAGCCGGCCCAGCTACAGCATTGGTGGCCGCAGCTAGGCCGACTAGGACCTAGAGCCAACCGGCTTCCGGACCAGCCGGCCACGGCGCCAGCCGGCTGCTCCTCAGCCGGCCTTTGCCGCGAGCCGGCCAGTGGCCAGCCGGCTGCTCCGCGTCCATTGCCCTATCCGGGGTCTTCCCCCCGACATTAGCCCCCGAAGCTGGCAAGGTCCTACGTTTAGAAGGACCTAGGCAGGTTTTCCTGGCTTCTCGAATATATTAGACGGCACTTGGAGGGGCCGACTGAGAATTTCCATTCAGCCGGCTGCGCCCTCATCCGGCTCGTTCCTGCCGGCTGCTCCCCAGCCGGCCGCTTTTTACACTTGTACAATTTTTGCTTTCTCGCAAGATCTGATGGTGCCTCCGCCTTGCTGATGAATTTTGGTTCGAGTGGAACTTTTGGTCCGGCTCCGGCTTGCGGCGCGCCGGAGTCTTCGCCGCCTCGGGTCCTGCGCCCGACTTGACGGGTCTGACGCCTGGCCCGACGGTCGGTTCGTCTGGTCACATCAATGTCTCTCCGGATCCGGTGCGGTAGTGGGCGACGTGGTGTGGCCGTTTTCGATAACCGTTGTGGACGTGGGAGGAGTTACGCGCAGTTACGGCGCAGTAAATCCGGGGAGTTACGGCCCACGACCGCCACTTGGAGGCCAACCGCCCGCGGCAGGAGGCTATAAATGCCGCGGGGGAGCGCCTCGAGGCGGCCACTTGCCATTCTCTTCCTCCTCGCGCTCCTGCTCCCACCGCTCTCTGCGCTCGAGCTCGCTGCTGCTCCGGCGAACATCTTCCGCTGGCGAACTCCGGCGGGCGAATCTCCACCGATCCGCCGCCGCCACTCCGCCAATCCAGCGCCACGGGGCCGCGCGTCTTGACGGAGCGTCCTCAGCCGCCGCTGTCGCCGCCGCGATCGCAAGGTTCTTCCTCGCCGTTCAGCCTCTCCTGGTCATCTTCTTCCTCGACCTCGTCAATGGCGTCCCCCAGCGGATCGTGGAGGGGCTCCTACATGCAGGAGGACGACATCGAGCGCCTGGTACGCCTCCGGCGGATCCCGCAGTCGGTCATCACGCGGGTGCCCGGCGAGGAGACGGAGCCCGAGCCGAGGAACGGCGAGCGCGTCGTCTTCGGCGCGCACCTTGATCGCGGGCTGGGTCTGCCGGCCTCGCCCTTCTTCCGGCAATTCCTCGACCACTTCGGCCTCCAGCCGCACCACCTGCCGGCCAACGCGTGCGTCCTCCTGAGCTGCTTCGTAGCGTTCATGGAGGCTTACGCCGGTTTGTGGCCCGACATCGACTTCTGGAGCCGGCTCTTCTTCTTGAAGGCGCAGACCAACGACGGCCGCCTGCGAGCCTGCGGCGCCGCCTCGATCTACACCCGGCCTGGTACGCCTTTCCCCAAGATCCCCACCGTCGACTCGGTGAAGAACTGGCAAATGTCATTCTTCTACGTGCGCAACGAGGGGGAGCTCGTCGACCGGATCAACCTGCCGGAGTTCAATCCGGCTCCTCCAGTCGGCCGGATCAACTGGAGCCACAACACCCGCTCGACGGACCAGAACGCCGAGGTGAACCTGCTCTGGGATCTCCTGGCGACAGCCACCGCTGGCGGGCTGACTGCCGAAGATCTTCTCTGCACTATCGCCGAGCGCCGGGTGCTGCCGCTCCAGATGCGCACCCACAAGATCGGGCACATGTCCGGCCGGCTCGATCCGAACCGGACGTCCAAGGTGCCGCTCACCAAGGCCCAGGTGGCCAGCCGGGTGAACCACATCACCAAGGCGAACCTGGCGGAGGACTGGAGCTACGGGCTGGTGCCCTGCGACAGGAACCATCCACCGGCGCGGGTAAGCTTTGTGTCTTTGCCATTTTCCGGCTTGCGGCTGCGAGGCCGACTTCCTTTTTCTTCTGCCGACTTCCGGCTTGTCATATGCTCATGTTTTTCTGTCTTTCTAGGTTTTTGAGCGCCAGAACGCCGAGGACGGCGACCTGGCGACGAAGAGGTGGACGCCGGATCTCGTCGATTCGGCTGACCAAGCCGGCGATCATGCCGGCGACGACGACCTGCCGCAGGCGCCTGATCTAGGCGGCCAGGGGGAGCACAATCCGCCCCCTTCACCAGAGCACCAGGAGGAGGAGGAGCCGGCGACGTCCGGCACGGGGCCAATCCCTGCCGTGCCTCTGCGCACGAGGCCGCCAAGCACCACGGCGACTTCGGCGCCCAAGGGCACGAAGAGAGCCGGCTCCACCGCCGCCGCGGAGTCGAGGGCGAAGAAGCAGCGCCGGCAGCCGCCGAAGAAGGTCCCGGAGCAAGCCGGGTGAGTTCTCTCTCTCTCTTTTTCTTGTTTGATTCCTTTTCTTTCCTTACTTTTGTGCTTATTATCTTTCTGTTTATCCGGCTAGGGCCCCTATCAAGTTTGCCCAGGGCGGCGGCTCCCGGCAAGCTCCACGCGTGGTGTCGCCGCTTCCGCGCCAGAGGAGGGAGCAGACGCCACAGCCTTCCTCGCGCGCACCTACGCCGCCGCCGCCTGCGACAGGGGCGTCTTCCTTTGCCGTGCCGCTAGCCTCCGCGCCGGATCGCGGCATGCGGGTCGAGCCAACGCGGCAGCCGACGCTGGACGACATGTTCCCGCGCCGGACCCCTCTTCTGGACCCAGCCGCTGGGGCCGGGCGGGGCATGCCGCCTTCAGCCGGGGCCGGAGCCGGCGGGGCTGCTCCCGGGACCGGCGCCGGCAGGGCCGCGCCGCTGCGGCCGGAGCCGGCAGCAGGCCCACCGTGGTGGAGTTGGACGAGAGTCCGAGGGGGCGCCCGTGCGCCGGAGACAATCGGGCCGGCTGGGCCATCCGCTGCGCCCGGAACGACGCCGCCGCCGCAGCCGACACCGTAGGAGCCGGCCAGGCAGAGCCGGCAAGGGACGAGCCGGCGCGCACTGGGGGCGCTGACTCGCGCGCGCTGGTGAGGACGGAGGGCGCAGCGGGCCCGTCTGAGGGCCTTCATGTGGCCAAGGGTGCCCGGCTGGTGGCTGTGCCGTCCGCCTCCGACTCCAGCCTTCGGCGGCAGGAACCATGGAGAGGGCATGGCATCAGGCGAACTCCTGCGAGGTACTCAGCCGGGAGGGGCAGCCTGGCACGGCGCCCATGAAGATGCTTTTCTCCGGCTATCGCGCCAGCCTCAAGACCAAGGCCGCCGAGACCCTTGCCCAGCTGCCGACGCTGGAGGATGCTGAGAAGGTGTGTTTTCTTTTCTTCTGCGATTTTCTTGTCCTGGTAGCCCTCCGAGACGTGGGCCGGCTGCCTGAAGCCGGCTCAGGTTTCGTCTAAACAACTGATTCTTTCAGACGGTTGAGGAGCGGCGCACCGTCTTGTACAACCAGGTGGTGACCAGCTACCACCGGGCCAAGATCGAGCGGGCCGCCTTGGCTCGTGAGCTGGAGGTCGTCAAGGGTGAGCTCTACGCTTCTTTCGACTTGATGTCTTATTTTCTTTTTAATCTTGGTTGGCTGATATTTCTTTCCGGCCGCCCCGCAGCTGAAGCCGCCAAAGTCCCGCAGCTGGAGTCGGATCTCCGAGCCGCTCGCGCGCAGTGCGCCGAGAGCGAGGAGGCGGGCCGATCCGCCGCCGGCAAGCTCAAGCTGGCTGAGCAGGAGCTGACACGGCTGCGCCTGCTGGAGAAGAACCACATCACCGAGCTCAACTCCCTCAGGTCGGCGGAGAAGGAGAAGGTGGACGATCTGAGCCGGCGGCTGTCGGAGGTGGAGAAGCAGCGGCTTGCGCTGCAGGAGGAGGTCACTGCCAAGTCCACAGAGCTGACGGCTACCGCCAAGCGTTGGACCGACGATTTTAGCGCGCTTGATCGCAGCTTGGCGGGTGAGTGCATCTTTATGTTCCTTCCCCTTGCCGGCTTTCGGCTGTCGACTGCCGGCTTTTGTTGGCAGCCGGCAGCAGAAACTTCTGATTTCCTCGTTATCCTCATCTTTGGGCTGGTGGCAGTCGGTTCTTGCCGGCTGCCGCCAGGCTTTTCCTTTTGGTTTAGGACTTCGAAAATTTGCATTTTTCAGCTTATTTCAGCTTTGATGGTTTCTGACTTGCTTCTTCTTCTTGCAGTGGCCTTCCCGGAGACGCAGGAGGCGGCTTTGGCAGCCGTTGGCATCGCGCGCGATTCCAGGAGGCGGGAAACCGGCGAGGGCAGCTCAGAGTACTTCTCCATGGAGGACCATCTGGCGTCCATGGCTGCCCGCATCGAGCCCGTCACCAAGCTCGGCTGGGAGCTGCGGAAGGCGGCCGAAGAGCTGGTGCCCATGCTGTGGCCTGGGGAGGCGGCGCCGCAAGACATCTCCGGCCTCATCTCCTCGATGGAGCAGGCGCCGGACCGCTTCCTCGACTGGAAGGAGTCGGCCACGCGCGCCGGTGCCGATATGGCGCTGTCCTTCGTCCTCTCCTGGTACAACGAGGTGGACCTGGGGCAGCTTGAGTTCCGGCGAGCCGGCGTGGAGGACAAGCTCCCAGCCGACTTCAAGGCCGCCCGCCTTGCTCGAGCCAGCACCATCGCCGACTTCGTTGACAAGACGCTCTTCGTCGCGGACCCGAACCCTCCTCCATCCGATGGAGAATACATGGATGATGAGGAGGCGGAAGATGTGCCTGAGGACGACCCGGCCGCCGGCTCCACTGATGCCCCTCCGGCTTAGATTTCCTGCTTTTCAGTTGTTCCTTTGCAAGACAGTTTATTAAATCCCCGGGATGCCGGGTGCAGATGTAAGACAATATTATTATCCTTTTATTAAGTCACACTTTAGTGTGTTTGTTAATCATTTGTGTGCCGAGTTGCTTTCTTTCGACTCGTTCGCTTTTTCCCATCCGCCCCACTCTTTGGCTGTGCCCTTGCCGGTCGTACGTCCGACTTGCGGTCCGTCGCCGGATCAAGAGCGGGCCACTGGGTGAGGCCGACAGTATTTCAGTCGAACGAGCTGAATTCGGTAATCCGGCACTTTTGTGAAAAGTTGCAAGTCAACTCGCTTTTACTCTTTCTCTTAGTCGTTTTTCGCGTGCCGGCTCCCTAGGCCTTACTCCCGCCAGCCGGACAGCCGGGTTGCGGTCTGTAGCTGGATCGGAAGCCGGCTGTCGGAAACCGGATCACGTTACTGAGCCGGCCGCGTGAGAGGGTTCAAGCCAATTGGCGAAACAAGGTAAAATACGCGAAAAACTTGTCGGAAACGGCGCTCTTGGCGCGAGCTTTTTTATAACTCACAAAAGGGATACAAGGGATACATACATTCCTGCTCTCATGTGTAAAATGGGCGGAGTAACCTGACATTCCAGGGACGCTTAGTCTCCTCGTCAGCCTTGTCCGGCTTGTTTTTCTTAGCCTCTTGGGCATCTATGAGATAGTAGGAATCATTGCCTACTGCCTTGCTCACGATGAAGGGACCCTCCCATGGGGATGACAGTTTATGCTGTCCGGCTGTCCGCTGGATCAGCCGGAGCACTAGGTCTCCTTCTCGGAATGCTAAGGACTGGACCTTCCGGCTGTGGTAGCGTCGGAGGCTTTGCTGGTAGATGGTAGATCTAGACTCAGCCAGCAGCCGGGCCTCTTCGACCAGGTCAACTCCATCTTCGCAAGCTTTTTTGGCTTCGGCTTCTGTGTAGAGCTTGATCCTTGGCGCGTCGTGCTCGATATCAGTCGGCAGGACGGCTTCGGCCCCGTATACGAGGAAAAATGGTGTGAAGCCGACTGAGCGATTTGTCGTTGTGCGCAGGCTCCACAGCACATTGGGCAATTCTTCAATCCAGCAGCCGGCTGCTCGCTCGAGCGGCTCCACCAGCCGGGGCCGGATGCCGGCTAGTACTAAGCCGTTGGCCTTCTCCACTTGTCCGTTGGACTCTGGGTGTGCCACGGAAGATAGGGCCATCCGGATCCCCATTTCCCCGCAATAGCGAGAGAAGATGCCTTGGGAGAAGTTGGTGCCGTTGTCGGTGATGATGGTGTGGGGGTAGCCGAATCTCACAATGATTTCCTTGAGGAATGTGACGGCTGTGGACCCGTCCAGTTTCTTGATTGGCTTGGCTTCGATCCACTTGGTGAATTTATCAATCATCACCAAGAGATGTGTCATGCCGCCTCGCGCCGTTCTGAATGGGCCCACCATATCCAAGCCCCATACGGCAAATGGCCATGTGATGGGGATGGTTTTCAAGGCGGAAGCCGGCTGGTGTCTTTGCTTTGCGAAGCGCTGACAGCCGTTGCACTTCTTCACCAAATCTTCTGCGTCTCTGAGCGCAGTCGGCCAGTAAAAGCCGTGCCGGAAGGCTTTGGCCACTATGGCTCTGGATGAGGCGTGATGTCCGCACTCTCCTTGATGGATTTCCCGTAGGAGTTCAATCCCTTCAGCCGGCTCGACGCACCGCTGGAACACCCCACTTACGCTGCGTTTGTACAGCTGGTGGTTGATGATGGTATAGGCCTTGGCCCTTCTCTCAATCTGCCTGGCCTGGACTCTATCATCAGGCAGCGCACCGTCGGTGAGGTAGGAGAGGAATTCTTGTGCCCATGAAGGTACGCATCTTATCTCGAATACGCTGACCAACAGGGCCTCCTGCGTGGGAGCTTCCGGATTCGACTGCATGGTCGCCGGGTCCGGCTTGCTAGCCGGCGGGTTCGGCTTGCTAGCCCCCGAGTTTGGCGATGAAGCCCCCGGGTTGGACTGAAGAGTCCCCGGGTTCGGCATGCTAGCCGGCGGGTTCGGCTTGTTAGCCCCCGACTTGGGCGATGAAGCCCCCGGGTTCGGCTGAGCAGCCCCCGGGTCAGCCGGCACGAATATTGAATCCGAGTCCGGTGACGGTGTGATGGACGGCTTCTTGAGAACCGCCAAGGCGACACCCGGCGGGATGGCTTGCCGGGTTGAGCCAATCTTGGATAAGGTATCAGCCGCTTCGTTGTTTGCTCGTGGCACATGGTGGAATTCGCAGCCGTCGAAGAAGCCGGATAACTGCTGGACATGGAAGCGGTACGAGGCCATATTGGCGTCCTTCGCGTCCCAGTCGCCAGATGCTTGCTGTATGACCAAGTCGGAGTCGCCGAAGCAAAGTATGCGACGCACGCCAATCTCCTTGGCCAGCTTCAGCCCATGAATGAGCGCTTCATACTCCGCCACATTGTTGGATGCGGCGAAGTGGATCTGCAGGACGTAGTCCAGCCGGTCTCCCTTGGGAGAGGTGATGACGATGCCGGCTCCCAAGCCGTTGCGCATCTTCGAGCCGTCGAAGTGCATCTTCCAATGTGTGGAATCCGGCACAGGCGGCAGGTACTGCATCTCAGCCTGGGCCGACGAAGAAGTCCGCGAGGATCTGCGACTTGATGGCTGTGCGTGGCTCGTAGAGGATAGTGTGGGCGGCTAGCTCCAGGGCCCACTTGGCAACCCGGCCGTTGGCATCCTTGCTGCCGATGATTTCCGCCAAAGGCGCTGTGGCAACCACCCTGATAGGATGTTCTTGAAAGTAATGCTTGAGCTTCTTGGCCGCCATGTACACGCCGTAGGTGACCTTCTGGTAGTGGGGGTAGTTTTGCTTCGACTGGGAGAGCACTTCGCTGAGGTAATAGACTGGGCGCTGGACCAGCTTCTCTCTGTTTTCGGCTTCTTTGCGCTCCACCACCAGGACAACGCTAACCACTCGGTTGGTGGCTGCGATGTACAACAGCATCGGCTCCATTGAAGCCGGCGTTGCAAGGATTGGCGCAGTTGAGAGCACGCGCTTTAAGTCACGGAAGGCTTCGTCCGCCTGCGGTGACCAGACGAATTTGTCCGCCTTCTTCATTAGTTGATACAGGGGCAGTGCCTTCTCTCCCAGCCGGCTGACGAAGCGACTCAAGGAGGCCAGGCAGCCAGCAAACTTCTGGACGTCCTTGAGGCACTGCGGCAGTTCCATCTTCTCCAGGGCACTGATCTTGTCCGGGTTGGCTTCAATCCCTCGCTGAGAGACGAGGTAGCCGAGGAGCTGGCCAGACGGCACGCCGAATGTGCACTTGGCCGGGTTGAGCTTCATCCGAAATCTTCTCAGATTGGTGAAGGTTTCTCTCAGGTCGTCAAGGAGGGTAGGCATCTCCTTGGTTTTTACAACGACATCATCCACATATGCGTGAACATTTCTGCCGATTTGATCCTGCAAACACTTTTGCATGCACCTTTGGTAGGTGGCGCCTGCATTTTTCAAGCCGAATGGCATAGTCGTGTAGCAGTAAGCCCCGTACGGGGTAATGAACGAAGTCTTTATTTGATCAGCCGGATTCAAAGGAATCTGGTGGTAGCCTGAATAGGCATCTAGAAAAGACAACAATTCACAGCCGGCAGTCGAGTCTATGACTTGATCTATGCGCGGCAGGGGAAAGGGATCCTTTGGGCACGCCTTGTTCAGGCTGGTGTAGTCGATACACATGCGCCAGGAGCCGTTCTTCTTCAACACCAGGACCGGGTTCGCCAACCAGTCCGGGTGCAGCACTTCCATGATGAAGCCGGCAGCTAGGAGCCGGGCGATTTCTTCACCGATGGCCTTCCTTCATTCTTCGGCGAAGCGCCTGAGAGGCTGCTTCACCGGCTTGGCTTCAGGCCGGACGTGGAGGTGGTGCTCAGCCAACTCCCTCGGCACACCCGGCATGTCTCTTGGAGTCCATGCGAAGATGTCCCGATTCTCACGGAGGAAGCTGGTGAGCTCGCTTTCCTATTTCTTGTTCAAGCCGGCACCGATGGTGACGAACTTGTCCGGCTGCGCCGGGTCCAGCAGGATCTTCTTGGTGTGGTCGGCCGGCTGGAAGTGAGTCGTCCCAGCCGGGTTGCCTGCAGCCGGCATGTCTGTCTGCGCGGCTTTGGCGAGGGCAACGGCGTCGTGGATGAGCTGCTTCTCGGTGGCGATGACCAGCGTCTGGGCCATCTTGGAGCTCTGCGTGGCGCAGTCCATGGAGCGGCGATAGTCGCCGGCTACGGTGATGACCCCCTTGGGGCCAGGCAGCTTCATCTTTAGGTACCCATAGTGGGGCACCGCCATGAACTTGGTCAGGGCCGGCCTGCCCAGGAGCGCGTGGTAGGGACTCACGAGGTCCACCACCTCGAACTCGATTCTTTCGGTGCGGAAGTGATCCGGCTGCCCGAACATCACCTCCAGCGTGATCCGGCCGATCGGCTGGCAGCAATGGCCTGGCACGATGCCGTGGAAGACGGTGGGGGTGGGGCGCAACTCGGCCTCCTGGATGCCCAGCTTGCGGGCGGTGTCGCGGTAGAGGATGTTGATGCTGCTGCCGCCGTCGATGAGGACGCGCGAAAAACGCACGCTGCGCCGGGTTATGCCGATGGTGGGGTCGAGGACCATGGCGTAGCTGCCCGGCTTCGGCAGGATAGCCGGTGTGTCGCGGCGATCAAAAGTGATGGCCTGCTCTGACCAGTTTAGGTACTGGGGGACCGGCGGTATGACCGCGTTGACCTCGAGGGAACGGCGCTCTTGGCTCGTCCTGTCCTCGGGCTCGGAGGTGAAGATGATGTAGGTGGCGTCTTCGGCCAGATATCGGCCGCCATGGTGCACTTGGTTAGCCTCGTGGTGCTCGAGGTTGGCGTTCTCTGCGCCGGCTTGGCCACCCGGCCCGCCGGCTGGTGGAGGCGGGGGTGGAGGCGGTAGAGGTTCACCGCTTGTCAGCCGCTTCATGAAGTGGCAGTCGCGGGTGGTGTGGTTGGAGGGGTTCTTGCCGCTGTGGTACTTGCACGGCGAGTCGAGCATTTGCTCAAAGGTGTACTTCGGCTTCCACTGCCGGTCTTGCTTCTGGCGGCGGCTGCCGCCTGCCGCGTTGTCTGCCACGGCGGCTACGTGGGCGGAGCCGTACCGGCGGTCCGGCTGGTCGCTGTGACGCTTGCCGCGGTAGTTGTCCCGCCGGCTGCCATGCGAGCCGCCCTCGGCCGGCTTGTGCTCAGCCGGCCTGTTGTTGTCCCGCCTTGCTGGAGCCGGTGAAATATCAGCCGGCGCCTTGCCGGCTTCCTCTGCCAGCGCGTACTTGTCGGCGATGGCCATCAAGGCGGCCATCGACTTGGGGTCACTGCGGCGCAACTTGTGCCACAGCATGGTGTTGGGCCGACAGCCTCCCATGAAGAAGCTGATGGCCTGGATCTCGTGCACGCCCTCGCAGGAGTTGCGCATCTCGCACCAACGCGTCGTGCACGCGCGATCCGTCTCGTCGGGGCCCTGCTTGCACATCTCGAGCTGAGGCGACCCGGCCGGCGATAGGTGCCGGTGAAGTTGCTGATGAAGGCCGCTTCGAAGTCGAGCCAGCCGTTTATGCTGCCGGCTGGCAGGTTGTTGAGCCATGTGCGGGCGGAGCCGACCAGCATCAGGGGGGAGTAGCGCACGGCCCAGCGCTTGTTGCCTTTGGCGATGCCGACTGCGGTGGAGTAGTCCTGCAGCCAGTCCTCCGGCTTGGCGGTGCCATCGTACTTGGGGGTGTCGCGGGGGAGCGTGAAGCCTTCGAGTGTGGGCTCGTTGGCGATGCGGGGCCCGAAGCACTTTGGGCCGGCTGGAGCTTCTTCTTCCGCAATGCGGGATTCGACCAGCCGGTCGAGGCGATCTCGGGCGTCGGCGGGCTCGATGCGCGGGCCCAGCCGGGAGTGTGCCGGCTGGCGCTCGCCGCTTGTTTCTGGAGCCGGCCGGTGATGACGGCGGGGCCCGGAGTCTTGCTCCTGGTTCCGGCTTGGAGGGGGCCGGCTGCGGCCGCTGCCGCTCGGCTGGTGGCTTGGCCGGCCCGAGCTGTGCGTGGCCCGGGAGTCATGGCGTCGGCTTGGTTCTGGGGAGGCGGACTCGGCCGTGTCCCTGGCGCCTTCCCTGTCGTTGCCTGCAGCTCCACGAGCGTGAGAGGCTCTGGGGGCGTTGACATACCTGGGGTCGGCGATCTGCCTGTTGGCTGCGTTGAGCAGCTCAGTCACCCGCCTGGTCTGGCGGCGTAACTCTTCGCCTTCGAGGCGGCTCAGCTCTTCTGCGGCGGCTTCGGCCGCGCGCATGTTCTTGTCGGGGGTGTTGTAGACGGGGAGCTCCACGGATAGAGCCGGCGAAGGAGCGCCGTCGCGGTCAATCTCAGCGCCAAGGTCGCGGCCCCTGCGGCGGACATGGCCGGCTCTGCTTGGCTCGTCGCCGCCTGGAGTGAGGCCGTGGGCGCGGTTGTACTCGCGCTGGGTGATCTCCATCTGGCGCTTAGCAGCAGCCAGTTCTTCGGTTTGCTTGAGGAGGAGCTGGCGGTGCGCCTCCAAGTCCGCCTCGACGGCGGTGGGATCTCCGCCAGGCGTGAGCGGGGTGCTCAGTTTTGCCCGGACTGCATCCAGCCGGGACGGTGGTGGTGGCGCTTTCGGGCCCGAGCCGGAGGCGTTGGGGTCGATGTTGCGCTCCAAGCCGGGGCCGCGGGTGCGCGGGTTCTTCTCGGGGAGCTCCTCGCCAGCCATCATGACTTGCACGACGGCGGGGCTAGCGGGAGCGCTGCTGCCGGCTCGCGGAGGAGGGCTAGCGCAGCGCAGCACCTGCCGCGGGTAGCGCGGCGGTGCGACGGTGGCGACGTAAACGTCGAAGCCGCCGAAGGAGATGACGCTGCCGTCGGCTGGGAAGGGCCGGTCAGCGAAGCAGCCAGCGTTGTCGCTGACGCAGTTGAGGGAGCCGAATCTCCAGATCAAGCCTGAAGCGACTCGCTCGCCGGTGGTGATGGTGAGGCCCGTCCGGATGAAGACACCGGCCGAGGATGCTGAAGGCCCCACGGTGGGCGCCAAATGTCGTGGTATCGTCACGGCATATGCCATAGGGTGGCTAATAGAAGTGGTTCCTGAGGGATCTCACGGCGGTATCCGGAAGCGGGTATGGGCACGAGCGACACGGCGACGTACCCAGGTTCGAGGCCCTCCGGTGGAGGTAAAACCTCTACTCCTGCTATGAGTGTATATGATGATCACACAGTACAGTGGTGCTCCTAGAGCTGTGTCCGGCTGGCCCTGAGAGGCTAAGGGAGACGATGGTCTCTCTCACAGGGCAGCTCTGTAGGTAGGTGAAAGCAATAAATGATCGATCGCCCCTGCACTAGAGGGGTAGCGCGGCTTATATAGGCGCCGGCACTTTTACACATAAGACCCTATAGTCTACTGGCCGGCTTGGCCGGCTTCGGCTTCCGCTCCTTCCCGAGGCGGTGACGTCAGGAGTGGTTGAGCATCATGGCCTGTCCCATCCGGCTGCCACGGTCAGCGGTATGGAGGAGGTGTCCCTGTCGCCGTCAGCCACTGTAACCAGTACGGACCGTCGTAAGCTCTGACGGTCTGTCCGGCGCGTGGCACTATTGCTCCACAGTGCCCCGCGCTTTACGGAAGATGGAGCTAGCGTGGACTTTGGGAACCCGGATCGCCAACCCGGTTCCTTCCAGTGCAAGACTCGCCAGCCTCGAGTCGGTCTGAGGTACAAACCCCAGTCGGATATGGCTTGTAGAAGCCGGCCCAGCTACAGCATTGGTGGCCGCAGCTAGGCCGACTAGGACCTAGAGCCAACCGGCTTCCGGACCAGCCGGCCACGGCGCCAGCCGGCTGCTCCTCAGCCGGCCTTTGCCGCGAGCCGGCCAGTGGCCAGCCGGCTGCTCCGCGTCCATTGCCCTATCCGGGGTCTTCCCCCCGACACATTAATGAAGAAATACATAGAGCATGCTAAAATTTGGTTTGCATATTTGGTTTCTCTAAGGTCTAGATAATTTCTAGTATTGAGTTTGAACAATAAAGAAGACGGTGTAGAGTCTTATAATGTTTTCAATATGTCTTTTATGTGAGTTTTGCTGCACCAGTTCATCCTTGTGTTTGTTTCAAATAAGCCTTGCTAGCCTAAACCTTGTATCGAGAGGGAATACTTCTCATGCATCCAAAATACTTGAGCCAACCACTATGCCATTTGTGTCCACCATACCTACCTACTACATGGTATTTTCCGCCATTCCAAAGTAAATTGCTTGAGTGCTACCTTTAAAATTCCATCATTCACCTTTGCAATATATAGCTCATGGGACAAATAGCTTAAAAACTATTGTGGTATTGAATATGCATAAAACTATTGTGGTATTGAATATGTAATTATGCACTTTATCTCTTATTAAGTTGCTTGTTGTGCGATAACCATGTTCACTGGGGACGCCATCAATTATTCATTGTTGAATTTCATGTGAGTTGCTATGCATGTCCGTCTTGTCTGAAGTAAGAGAGATCTGCCACCTTATGGTTAAGCATGCATATTGTTAGAGAAGAACATTGGGCCGCTAACTAAAGCCATGATCCATGGTGGAAGTTTCAGTTTTGGACATATATCCTCAAATCTCAAATGAGAAAATTATTAATTGTTGTTATATGCTTATGCATAAAAGAGGAGTCCATTATCTGTTGTCTATGTTGTCCCGGTATGGATGTCTAAGTTGAAGAATAATCAATAGCGAGAAATCCAATGCGAGCTTTCTCCTTAGACCTTTGTACAGGCGGCATAGAGGTACCCCTTTGTGACACTTGGTTAAAACATGTGCATTGTGATGATCCGGTAGTCCAAGCTAATTAGGACAAGGTGCGGGCACTATTAGTACACTATGCATGAGGCTTGCAACTTATAAGATATAATTTACATGATGCATATGCTTTATTACTACCGTTGACAAAATTGTTTCATGTTTTCAAAATCAAAGCTCTAGCACAAATATAGCAATCGATGCTTTTCCTCTATGGAGGACCATTCTTTTACTTTCAATGTTGAGTCAGTTCACCTATTTCTCTCCACCTCAAGAAGCAAACACTTGTGTGAACTGTGCATTGATTCCTACATACTTGCTTATTGCACTTATTATATTACTCTATGTTGACAATATCCATGAGATATACATGTTACAAGTTGAAAGCAACCGCTGAAACTTAATCTTCTTTTGTGTTGCTTCAATGCTTTTACTTTGAATTATTGCTTTATGAGTTAACTCTTATGCAAGACTTATTAATGCTTGTCTTGAAGTGCTATTCATGAAAAGTCTTTGCTTTATGATTCACTTGTTTACTCATGTCATATACATTGTTTTGATCGCTGCATTCACTACATATGCTTTACAAATAGTATGATCAAGATTATGATGGCATGTCACTCCAGAAATTATCTGTGTTATCGTTTTACCTGCTCGGGACGAGCAGAACTAAGCTTGGGGATGCTGATACGTCTCCGACGTATCGATAATTTCTTATGTTCCATGCCACATTATTGATGTTATCTACATGTTTTATGCACACTTTATGTCATATTCGTGCATTTTCTGGAACTAACCTATTAACAAGATGCCGAAGTGCCAGTTGCTGTTTTCTGCTATTTTTGGTTTCAGAAATCCTAGTAAGGAAATATTCTCGGAATTGGACGAAATCAAAGCCCAGGGGCCTATTTTTCCACGAAGCTTCCAGAAGTCCGAAGGAGAGACGAAGAGGGGCCACGAGGGGGCCACACCCTAGGGCGGCGCGCCCCCCCCTTGGCCGCGCGGCCCTATGGTGTGGGGCCCCCGTGCCGCCTCTTGACCTGCCCTTCCGCCTACAAATAGCCTCCGTGACGAAACCCCCAGTACGGAGAACCACGATACGGAAAACCTTCCAGAGACACCGCTGTCATTGCCTAATCGACGGTACCTCGGAGGAGGGATCCTCACGAGGGGGAGAAGAAGTAGGGGCCATAGGGCGGAGTGCACACGGGACGGTGGTACGCGAGTTACCCAGCTTCGGAACACCTGCACGATGACAGGGCCTACTGCTGCTTGTCTGGAATTATCTGGGCGCTTTCGCGTTGTTACAATGAGTTGAGGTTGTGCCTCTAGGGCTCCCGGGATCCGGCTTATAAAGGCGCACAGATCTAGGGTTTACATGGAGAGTCCTAGCCGGATTACAGATAGCCTAGCTACGGTACAATATCTTGCCGTGCACGTCACGGATCCGCCTTCCATATACATCGTACTGGATCCGGGTTCCTCATGAGCCTCCATGGATCCGGGTCACTCCTATGTCGGTACGGATCCGGCTTACTGATCCTGGGCTGGACTTCTTCCTTCATGATCAACAGCAACTGGGCCGCCCGATGGGCCACATGCCTCATCACCGTCTGTGGGCCACCCGGGCTTGCCGGATCTAGGCACTGTCGATGGTACACCCATGAAGTATACCCACAACAGTAGCCCCCAGAGTTCTCCGAGTTTCTCCTGCAGTTTCCGCCTTGCTGGTCCATCATTATCTCCGGCAAACGTTGGTAACGCGGAGAAACTTGAAGAGCTCCAACTTTGCATTTTCTTCTTTTTCCAACTTATAGCCGGAAAATGCTCCCATCCCGCGGGACTTCATCCATCGACGTTCCAAAGAACATATCCGGGTTACTCCCTGCTCGAACGAGTGACAACTTATCTTCACGGAATTACCCGGAATCTTAAAAGACTCAAACGGTTTCGGAAATCCTTCATCTTCAGATCATACTTATCAACGGAAGTTCCACATTTCCCGCGCACAACTTCCTCATTTCCCGCGCTAAATTTTCGCAGATGCAAATCTTCAGCCGGAATTTTCGGGAGTGCATGGTTAAGTTACCTCCACGTCGTTTTACCGCAATTGACCTAAACACGTGTCATCCATCCAACGGCGTGACCATTCAGTTTCCACCGTTAGATCCGGATCCCGAATCTCCGAGCGCGGCCTATAAATACCCCGCGGCCCGGTAAAAATCCATTCTTTTCACCCCTTCGCACCACATCGTCTTCCTCCTCGCGCCGCGCCGCCCGCCAGATCTCGATTCCGGCGAGCTTCGCCACGGTGAGCTTCGCGCGCCGCCACACCAAGGTTCCCCTCGCGCCAAGATTCCTACGTTTGATCGTGAAATTCGCTCCGCCGCCGAATCGTGGTCACGCGGGTCGATTTCCTTCAAGTTCGGCGACCTCATCTTCGCCGGAGCTCCGTCGAGCCACCGCGCCATTAGCGGTAAGTACGCCGGCCTTGTAGAAGACAACCTAGTGTAGAAGATAGACTTAGTGATCCGGGTACTCAAACACTTTGTATGGGTGCAGCTGGAAGCATGCCACTCGAATCGTCACTTTGTACTGGTAGCTCTTCGAGTAGCCCGGATCCCAACCAAATAGAACCCATATGCCCGGATCCCATATCATTCCTGCCACCGTATGTTTCCGACATCAGACTAGCTCAACCTTTTTCCGCATCTTCCAGCACCGCTCCAGGCCGGATCCCTACCCTCCAAGAGCTCCAAGAAGAACTCGAGGGGCAAGCTCGGATGGCGGCAAAGGTGCAGGAGGCGGAAAACAAGAGGGCGTCCAAGGCCCGGATCCGCGAAGGAGAACGGGGTCAATGGTGGCCTTGCGCGACCACCGACGTGGAGCTTAGAGAGCTCCAGAACGAGGGCATGATCTCCACACACTGGAGTTTCACTCGTGACTCCGACGTCCCCAAGCCAGAAGCCGGAGAAATTGTCATGACCAAGGCTTGGGTGGAACGAGGACTTTCACTCCCTTGTTCGGAATTTTTTCTCTCCATCCTCAACACCTACGGGCTCCAGCCCCACAACATCTGCCCAAATTCATACCTTCTCTTGTCCAACTTCGTGACTCTCTGCGAAGGACATCTTGGGATCCGGCCAGATGTCAAGTTGTGGCAATTCTTTTTCCGGGTGAAGAAAGAAACCAAGGACAAAGCAATGGTGAACTGCGGAAGCATGACGTTTATGCTCCGCCCTAACCGTATGTATCCTCCCCACGATTCACACGAATCCGTCCGGTACTGGAACGCCGGATGGTTCTACGAGAAGAATGTTTCTGTTCCGGATGTCCACGAAGGCCTGCCCCAGTTCGTCAACGAACCTCCGGAAGAACTTGCAAGCTGGAGCCTCGTCCCTCCACTCGCCCTGACCCCAACCTTGGAGAAGGCTACGCGGAGCATCTCCTGGCTAGTCCACGACGGACTGACCGGAGCCCAGCTCACACTTAGCTGGTTCTCCCGGAGAATCCAGCCTCTTCGCTACAACGCGCGCCTGATGTGCGCTTATACCGGGGCGGATGATCTTCTCCGGGTTACCCACCACGATCTTCCGGCCGACTCTCTGAAGAGAAGGTTCAAGACGCTGGTGAAGATTCCGAGGGGCCAACAGGTCCCGGAACTATTCAAGGACATTTACACGAATGACCAGTGTCCTCCGGTAAGCTTTGATCTTTTCGTTGCTTCAAACTTCACAAGTTTTTTGATGTTTAACTCTAACTCTTGTTCATTTTCCTTCCAGCTCAACACTTTGGCGGAGGAAAACTTCCGCACCATTATTCGCGTCCCCGTCACCGGCGACACGGCGGAGGAGGTTCCGGAAGACGACGAGGAGGAAGAGGACCAGGCACCCCGCAAGGCGGCCCCTCGACCTACAAAGCGTCCCCGCGCCAAGGCTTCCGGCTCTGAAGCCGGAGCTAGCGGCGAGGCCTCCGCCAAGAAACCGAAGACGACAAAACCACCTCCGCTGGACTCAAGGAAAGCGGAGCGTGCGTGTCTAAGGATGCTCTCAACGGCTGGCCAGGGCACGCGCCCCATCATCCCCGGCGCCCCGTAAGTTTCCGAACATGATGCAACTTTATCTTGGCGAATTTATCTCTTGTCTAAACCCTTTCACTTGTTTGCAGGAATCCGAAGGTCACTGCCACGCGGACCACCAGCCAAGAGCCCATCACAAAATACATGAAGAAATCTCCGGCTGTTGGTCCCTCTACTCCAGTTCCACCAAGCGCCTCCCACCCAACTCCTCAACCGTCGCCCCCTCAGGCTGATCCATCTCCCCCACCTGCCGCAAACACTCCACCGGAAATAATTCCGGTTAGCAGCGGGCATGCGGATGGAGAAGATCCTAAGGCCAAAGGCCCTGCCCAAGAAGAGGCGGAAACACAAGGCCAAGGAGAGGCGGAAGTCACTTCTTCCGAGAAGGCTGGAGAGGGCGCTGGCGACATGGTCGTTTTTCCGAAGAACTTTGGAGATCCGGCTGACACCACTTCCACCCCCAAGGCGTATGCCACTAAGTTTTTCAACAAGCTGACTGAAGCGGAGAAGTGGGATCTTGAACAAGACCTGCTCAACGCCATGCTGAACAACGACCATGTCAGGCGGAAAATATCCGGACCCTGAAGGATGAGAATGCAGAACTGGCTAAACAACTGGCGGACGCCCAAGGTTGGTTTCCGCCTTCTTCGTCATTAACCAAATTCCGACTTTAGATTTGCTGTTAACTTATGTTATTATAGGCGCATCCTCCTCCCTTGCAACAGCTTCGTCTGAACTTGAGAACCTGCGCTCCTCGTACCAAGAGCTGGAGACGAAACTAAAGGAGGCGGAACTTAAAAGGGAGCAGGCCGAAAAGCAGCTGGCGGAGAAGAACTCCGAGCATATCAGGGAAAAGGGTGAGCTGGAACTGAAAAAGAATGCTGATAGCGAGACCATCAGGAGGCAGCAAAAAGAGCTCAACGGACTCCGAAAATATATGGAGACGGCGGAGCAGCACTGGGACTTGCTCAATGAGAACATCTTGGGTATGATATCGGAACCTTGCCAAGATATTTGCTCCGATTTTTTTTACTTTGCGCTCAAATTGCGTGCTTATATCCTGATTATCTTTTATGCAGAGCCGCTTGGGTACCCGGAACAGCGCCGGAATTTGTTCCCACGGGACGACCTTCTGCAACTCGCGGGCGATGACTGCAAAGATCTCATCTCCGCCTCCCGCAAGATATGCTATAACTTGTCCATCAAGAGGAGCCGCACTTGCGACGTCCGGAAGCTTGTTGGAAAGATGGACATTCTTCCGGAGCTGGTGACGGATCTGCAAGCATCGTCAGCCCGAGGCGCAGCTGCAATGGCCTTGACCATGTGCCTAGCACATACTCCGGGTCTTGATCTTGATGAAGTGACCACGGGCGTTCCTCCGGATGCGGATGTCGGCGCGCTGCTGGATGCAGTTAGCGGCTACGACACCCGTATCGCGCGCAGGATCCGGCATGGGGAATTCTACGACAAGGTCGTTCTGCCCACAGACGAGCCCCTGGAAGCGGAACTTCAAAAGGAGCTTGAGGCGAAGGCGCGACCCACGGAATCCGGGTCCCAATATACCTGGACCAGCTCCAAGGATGCTCCCCAAGAAGAACCCAAGACCAGCACTGCGGCCTCGGAAGAAAAAGAAAGTGACGACGACGTGTCTTCTCCGGCCGAGGGTGCCAAGGAACAGGATCCAGAGGGCAAGACTTCTCCGGCTAAGGGAGAATGAAAACTTTTATTCCTGCGGGAAAAACAATGCATCATTTTGGCCCCAGCGAGGGTTTGTAATAAGACTTTAAATTCTTAAGTAGCTAGGAACGAAACGATTATGCATGGGGCGGAAACACTTATCCTGCTATCCGTTAAATATTATGTGCATGTTTCGTTTTATGTCGGAAAGCAAGTGCTGACTTCGTTATTTTCCGGCTTGCCCGCTTGACCTTCCACGAGCCGGAAAACCCTAGCCGGAAACGCTCGCCAGCGGCGACGAAGCCCAATGGCAGTCCGTCCATAACCGCGGAAACAAGCCCCCAGGCATAGGTGCCGGAAATCGCTACTAGGAATCCACGGGTTCGCAACAGATAACAACTTAATCAGAAAACTTAAGCTTACGTCCTAAAGGACGATTTTGAAAATCACAACTTTCATACACGCCTAGGCGGAAATATCCAGCTCTGCGGTTTTAGTCGGAAAAACATACACGATCTAAAATGAACAAGTAAAGGAGGTAAAAGACTCAAAGAGTGAACCATAAGCTTTATTTCATTGATCATGTATAACTATTACAGAGTTTAGAACTCGGAAAATATATGCTAAGTGTAGAAAGGACGTAGCTGTGCAATGTTCCAAGGGCAATCTGTTTCATCGTAGATGTCATCCGGATCCTCACGCTTGCGTTTCCTGTGCCAGTTAGCAGGTCTATCCCTTAGCTCGCGGAAATCAACAAGGTAGTACGACCCGTTATGGAGCACTTTGCTAACGACGAAGGGTCCTTCCCATGGAGATTGCAGCTTATGGTCTTTCACCTGTCGAAGGCGGAGGACCAGGTCTCCTGCCATAAAGGAGCGTTTCCGAACTCGACGACTGTGATAGCGTCGGAGCTTCTGCTGGTAGATGGCGGAGCACTGGTCAGCTAAGTTCCGAGCTTCCTCGATCAGGTCCACAGATAGCTGTCTGGCCTCGTCAGCTGTTTCTTCATTGTAGGCGGAAACTCGCGGTGAGTCGTGGATGATGTCGGAAGGAAGCACGGCTTCGGATCCGTATACCAAGAAAAATGGGGTAAACCCTGTTGATCTGTTAGGGGTAGTTCGTAAACTCCACAGAACAGCTTCCAACTCGTCAGCCCAAGCTCCGGCTGCTCGTCGCAGCGGTTCTTCAAGGCGCGGCTTAATTCCTGATAATATTAGACCGTTAGCCCTTTCAACCTGACCGTTAGATTGTGGATGAGCCACAGATGCAAGGTCCAGTCGGATCCCCATTGTGTCACAATAATCCCTTAACTCTCCTTGAGCGAAGTTTGTGCCATTATCTGTGATTATGCTATGTGGGATGCCGAATCTCATCACGAGGCTGCAGACGAATTTTAGTGCCATAGCACCGTCGGCTTTTCTCACTGGCTTAGCCTCGATCCATTTGCTAAACTTGTCAACAGCGACCAGGAGGTACTCAAAACCGCCAGGAGATGATCTTTTTAACTTACCAACCATATCGAGCCCCCAGACCGCAAATGGCCAGGTGATAGGTATGGTCTTCAGATCTTGGGCTAGAGCGTTTGGTTGAGTAGCGTAGTACTGACAACCTCGGCAGGTCTTGACTATTTTATCAGCGTCTTCTTTAGCTGTGAGCCAGTAGAAGCCTAACCGAAAAGCTTTTGCAACGAGTGATCTGGGAGCGGCGTGATGCCCGCAATCCCCTGCGTGGATCTCTCTAAGGATTTCAATGCCATCTTGATTGGAGACGCATTTAAGAAATACCCCTGCTGCACTTCGTTTATAGAGCTGTCCATCAACTATTGTGTAGGTTCTTGCTCGTCTGACGATCTGCCGTGCGAGGACCTCGTCCTCTGGCAACTTTTGATCGATGAGGTAGTCCAGGAAAGGCTGTGTCCAAGCCGGAATGATAGCCATCACTTCCCTAGCCGGAGACACTGCCACCTCTGGGTTTTCCGGGTTAGCGCCCTTAACTGAGGGTATCCGGAGATGCTCCAGGAAAATGCCAGGCGGAATTTGTTTCCTGCCGGATCCGAGCTTGGATAGCATGTCTGCCGCTGTGTTGTCGTCTCTTCTGACGTACTTGACTTCGTATCCGAGGAAGCACTTGGCGAGCTCATCAACTTCGTCTCTGTAGGCCGCCATGACGGAATTTCTGGCGTTCCAGGTTCCGGCTACTTGTTGTGCCACCAGGTCGGAATCTCCACAGCATATGATGTGCTTGATCCCAATTTCCTTAGCGATGCGCAGACCGTGTAGTAGAGCCTCATATTCCGCCATGTTGTTAGTAGCTTCGAAGTGGATCTGCAGAACATACTGCAGTTCTTCTCCGGTAGGGGACTTCAGGGTGACTCCGGCTCCTGAGCCTTGATGCTGCTTGGATCCATCGAAGTGCATGACCCATGTTTCTGGTTCCGGCTCCAGACTTGCATCCGGAGCTTCTGTCCAATCTGCAACGAAATCTGCCAGAACCTGGGATTTTACCGCAGTCCTTGGCTTGTAAGCGATGTCGAAGGCGGATAATTCGATGCCCCATTTAGCCGTACGTCCTGTGGCGTCAGCGTTGTTGAGAATTGTTGACAGCGGAGCCTTGCTCACGACTGTTACTGGATGCTCTTGGAAGTAGTGCCTCAGCTTCCGGCTGCCCAGGAACACTCCATAGGCTAGCTTCTGAAAGTGAGGGTACCTTTGTTTTGACTCCGTCAGCACCTCGCTGATGTAGTAGACAGGTCTTTGGACGTCATATTCATGACCTTCTTCCTTTCGCTCCACCACGATGACGAGGCTGATGACTTTGTTGGTAGCTGCCAGGTAAAGGAGCATAGGCTCTGACTCTGCTGGGGCTACCAAGATAGGTGGGGAGGTGAGTATTTCCTTCAACCCTCGAAGAGCTTCGTCAGCTGCGTCGTCCCAAACAAATTTGTCTGTTTTCTTCAGCAGCTTGTACAAAGGTAGTGCCTTCTCGCCAAGACGGCTAACAAACCTACTAATTGCTGCAACACAACCAGTTAGTCGTTGCACATCTTTGAGACAAGTTGGCCTTTTGATGCACAGGATTGCCTTGATCTTTTCCGGGTTAACCTCAATGCCTCTGTGAGAGACTATGAAGCCAAGGAGTTTTCCGGCTGGCACGCCAAAGACGCACTTCAGCGGATTCAACATCATCTTGTACCTGCGGAGGTTGTCGAAGGTTTCTGTGAGGTCGCTGATCAAGTCGGATCCTTTCCGGGTCATGACCGTGATGTCGTCGACGTAAGCGTGCACGTTCTGGCCAATTTGGTCCTTCAGGCACCGCTGCATCGTACGTTGGTAAGTAGCACCTGCATTTTTCAAACCAAAAGGCATAGTAACATAGCAGTAAGTACCAAACGGGGTAATGAATGAAGTCGCCTTTTGGTCGGATTCCTTCATCCGGATCTGATGATACCCGGAATACGCATCAAGAAAACACAGAAGTTCCGCCCCCGCCGTCGAATCAATGACTTGGTCAATGCGCGGCAAGGGGAACGGATCCTTCGGGCAATGTTTGTTCAAGCCAGAGTAATCGATGCACATTCTTAGTATTTCAGTGTTCTTTTTGGGTACAAGGACGGGATTCGCGACCCAATCGGTATGGATAACTTCTATTACAAAACCTGCTTCTAGTAACTTTGCTAGTTCCATTCCTATGGTGCGGCGCTTCTTATCTCCAAAGCGTCGCATAGCTTGTTTCACTGGTTTGGCCCCCGGATTTATGTTGAGGTAGTGCTCGGCGAGTTCCCTAGGTACTCCGGACATGTCAGAAGGTTGCCATGCG
Organism: Lolium perenne; assembly: GCF_019359855.2. Lineage (NCBI taxonomy): Eukaryota > Viridiplantae > Streptophyta > Magnoliopsida > Poales > Poaceae > Lolium > Lolium perenne. The sequence goes on along the minus strand of NC_067244.2, from coordinate 21,003,181 downwards.
AAGATATCCATGTTAGCGCGGAGGAACTCGACGAGCGCGCTTTCCTATTTGGGGTCCATGTTGGCTCCGACTGAAACCTGCTTGGAAGAGTCACCTGGAATGAGGTCGTGCTTCTTGGTTTCTATCGCGGGCTTGAAGGAGGTTTTCTGCTCGGAGATCTGCTTCTTGGTGGTCTGCATCTCAGTCGGATCCACCGCGGCTCTGTAGCCTTTCAGCTCTTCTCCGGATATCACAGACTCTGCGAAGGCGGCTTCGCCTAACTCGCACTCATGAGCCTTTTTGTAGTCTCCGGATACGGTAATCATACCTTTGGGACCCGGAATCTTGAGCTTGTTGTAGATATAGCACGCTCTTGCGTGGAACTTGTGGTAGGTGGGCCTGCCGAAGATGACGTGGTAGGAGCTCTTGAAGGGCACAACTTCAAACGTGATCTTCTCTTTGCGGAAATTATGAACATCGCCAAAAGCCACGGGAAGTGTGATGCTGCCGAGGGAGTTCGCCTTCTTACCCGGAACCACACCATGAAACTCAGTGGTGCTGTGTTTGAGCTGTTCCTTGGTGAGGTTCATCCGCTCTAGAGTCTCCAGGTACATGATGTTCAAGCTGGCTCCGCCATCCATGAGGCACTTGGAGAAGTCATACCCATCTATGCGGGGACTTACAACCAAGGCGTAGCATTCCTTTGGCACAATTGCGGGGTGATCCTTCCGATCAAATGTGCACGGGATTTCCGACCACCTGACGTACTGCGGCACAGCCGGAACTATGGCGTTCAGGATCCGGGTAGCTGACTTGGAGGCGCGTACTGTTGGGGTTCCGAGGAAAGTGTGGTAAGCCCCCACGCTCTTTTTGTCGAATGGATTGGATTTACCTGCGGCTCCTGCCTTGGGATCCGGCGAGTTATCATCCTCATCCATCGCCTCGGAACTATCGTCCTCTTTGTCCTTGTTCTTGCCCTTGCCACCTTTGCCGCGTGGGCGGTGCTTCCGGGCGCGCTTGTATCCTGCCTCCGGGTCGTTCTTTAGATCATTGACCCACTTGCAGTTGCGGTTGGTATGAGTGGACTTCCCTGTAACCGGATCCAGGTGGGCCAGGCAGGGCATGTCTCTGTACTCCTCGTAGGTTTGCGGAGCGCGGGATCCGGCAGCAGTGACCTCGGAGGTATGCTGCTGACCCCTGCCGGCTCCGCCTCCACGTCCGCGTCCTCTTCCGCCTCCTGGACCTCCGCGTTGAAACGCCATGGCGACCATCTCGGATCCGCCACTCTTCTGGTCATCAGGGTTCTTGCGCTTATGGCTGCTGCTGCCACCGTTGTCACGGTTCTTCTTTTGTTGATGCAGGGGGATTGCTGTAGCTGCGAGATCACCGCCTGCGTCGTCATCGGCGGCAGTGTGATCGCTAGCGATGGTGATCATGTCATCCAACGTCAGTTTATTTGCATTGACCAAGCAAGTTAGCTTGTGTCGCAGCAATCCTCCTCGCACTCGTTTCTGCATGCCCCCAATGAAGGCGTGCATTGCTGTGCGGTTGTCGACGTTCTCGCACTCGTTTCTGCATGCCAACCATCGGGTGAGGAAATTCCTCGATGTTTCGCCCTTCTTCTGGATGCAAGCCTGCAGGTTGCTTGTTGTGGCAGGTCTCTTGTAGGTGCCCCTGAAGTGTTTCTCAAAAGCGTTCTTCAGGTCGAACCAGCAAAAGATGGAATTCTTCTCGAGGTCGCTGAGCCAGATCCAGGCTGGACCTACAAGGTACAACTGGAGCATGCGGCAGGCGATGTTAGGGGTTCCTCCGGCGAAGGTTACAGCATTATAGTAATCCTCAATCCAGGTATCCGGCCTTTCGGTGCCATCATAATGCTTCAGATTTCCGGGTAGCTTGAGGTTCATCCTTGGCTTTGGTTCCTCTCGAATCATCCTGCCAAAGCACTTCGGACCAATGTAGTCGGTTCTGTACTCGTTAAGGCGGTCCCGCGCGTCGCGCGAGCCGTGGCGAGGAGACTTTGAGCGAGAGCGAGATCTCCGGCCATTGCCTCCGCCTCCACCTCCGCCGCCACCGCTAGGTGGTGGTGAGGGAGACCTGCGAGGTGGGCGGTCTGACTTCTTGCTTCCGCCATCTGAATCTCCTCGGCCTTCCTGGTGCTGGCTCCGGCTCCTGTGGCTGCCTTCGCCTTGGCGCTGGCTGCCCTGGTCGTTCCGGCGAGGCTCCGGGTCACGGCTCCGGCGAGGCTCTGGGTCCCGGCTCCGGCGAGGTTCTGGATCGCGGCTCCGGCGAGGTTCTGGATCGCGGCTCCGACGAGGTTCTGGACCGCGGTCCTCATTCCGACTCCTCCTGGGCTCAGGCTCATGAACATTGTTCTGATTCCGGCGAGGCTCCGGTGAGCGCTCCCTGTTTCTGTTTCTTGGCAGCACGTTGTCGCGGATAATAATCGCACCATGCCCTGGGGGCCTGGTGTTTCCGGCTGGACTACGGCGGCGAGGGGGTCGCGGGTAACCGTTGGGTGGAGGAGAGGGGTTGCGGTATTTGTCTCGTCCGGAATACATCGCATCCTTTCCCTTTCTTGGATCTGACGGAGGGGTCTTTGACGGAACGGGGATTGGATTTGGGTGTTCCCTGGTCCTTCTGCGCTCCGAGGATCCGGTGTGTGATTCATCGTCGGGCCGCCGATCAGCGTGGGCGTCCTTCTGCGCGGTAGATACACACTTATCCGGATTGGATTCCAGCCTGCGCGAAGTATCCGCCTTGCTTTGCTGCTGCATTGCTGAAGCGACAAGTGTGCGGAGATAGTTGATATCAACTTCTTCGTCCTTCTTCTTCAACAGTTCCGCAGCTTTTTGCATGTTGTCCTTTGGGGTTTCCAGCGGCTGGTGATCTGCGGGCGTGTTGAAGGGTATCCTGCGAGGCGGAATTGCTTCTCTAACAATTCGATCGGCCTCCGCCTGCGCATAGATCATCTTTACCTCCCACTCAGCCCTCATGCTCTTAACCTGCTCGAGTGTGGCAGCAATCTCGCGGTCCTGTCTCTCGAAGTTTTCCGCCCAGGCTGCATGATCTGCCCTCCCGACCTTTAGCGCAGCTTCGGTATCGGCGAGCTTCTTGGCTGCGGCCAGCATTTCCTTTCTGGTGGTTTCTAGCGCCTCCAGATCTGCGGCGTCGCCTGGGGTTATAGGTGTCTTAAGAACTGCTCGCGCGGCCACCTCCTCTGCTGACAGGATTTCCTCCGAGGAAGAATCCCTTTGGGGTCGCACCCGAGACATTGGAGATCCTTGTTGGGATGGTTGGGGGTCGGATTGGCTGACTTGGTCTCCAGATCCGGTTTGTCCCAGCGCTGCTACCGTTGCGAGAACCTGCTTAGGCTGGGCGGAGTCGACTTCAGGCTGATCGCCGAAACCGTACTCCCCTAGCTTGCGGACGAAGTCATCAGATTCCATGGAGGGGGTATCTCCGGAAATTGAGCTTAGGTTGCCCAAAATCGACTCTTCAACCGGAGCTTCGCTTTCTCCGACAGGCTGAGCCTGATCCGGATCTGCGCCGTTTTCCGGTGCCTCTACCTGCTCAGGTCCAGCTCCGTCTTCTTGAGGGGCGGTTCCGGCGGTATGGGCCAAGAAGTGTACGAAGTGGCACCTATGCTTTTCTAACACCTGGGAGACCCAGGCGGATCTGCATTGGTCTTCCACCTTTGTTTCCTGCTCAGGGGCGGATTGGGTGGGCTTTGAAATTTCCAGATCCAAGGCGGAATCTTCCTTGGGAAGCTCCTGCATCTCAGATCGGATCTTCGCGACAGCGTCCAGCTCTGCGGCGGTCGCGTCTGCGTTACTTACCAGTGGGTTTCCGTCAGAATCGACGGTTTCCCCGATGAAGATGTGAATGCCGCCAATTGGGACGATGGAGAGCCTGACGGGGTTTGTCCTAGCCGGAATCCAGCACTCATCCGGAGGGACGATCGGCAGATTCCCGGCGTAAAGGACGCGCCCCACAGCGATGGTGTCGTCGTAGCTTCCCATGGCGGAACCCTCCCGGTTCCGGCCTCCAGACACCACAGGCCCCACGGTGGGCGCCAACTGTCGTTGCCTAATCGACGGTACCTCGGAGGAGGGATCCTCACGAGGGGGAGAAGAAGTAGGGGCCATAGGGCGGAGTGCACACGGGACGGTGGTACGCGAGTTACCCAGCTTCGGAACACCTGCACGATGACAGGGCCTACTGCTGCTTGTCTGGAATTATCTGGGCGCTTTCGCGTTGTTACAATGAGTTGAGGTTGTGTAACATCTCAAGTTTCAACAATAATAAACAATAAATAGAATTTCCCCAAAGTCAAAAATTGCAATTAACAAAAACTTTTTCTATGCATATAGTGCCACATATAGATATATGCATTTGAGTGATTTTCCTTCTTGCAATTGCCATGATGAGTGTTAGCATGACTAAGTATTGTTGTGTGAACCCTAACCAAGTTCACTAAACCCTAAATTGGGGAGAAATAAAGAAATTGGGAAAAACCCCTCTCTCACTCACCCACCCTCTATGTAAAATAACCAATCCTCAACCAAGGCCAAGTTAGCTTGCCCCCTTGCTTCTAAAATACTTCAATGTGATAAACTAACCCTTTTGCATCCTTGGATAAAGAATCAAACCAAAAGAAATCAAATTTTCTTCACACATGTGATAATGGTCACATCTCACAAAAATATTTTCTTCACCTCTTTACCCCTCTGTATTTCTCAAATCTTCAACTAAGCAAGGTCAACTAAAGCCAGGTCATCCAAGACCATGTCAAGGTGAGTAACTTTGGTGTTGACCACCCTCCCTAAAGTTGACTAGGTTGACCAGAAAAAGAGGGCAAAGAAGGAACCCGAGAGAGAAAAGAAGATCACCCCAAATTTTGAAAACTTGCAAATCAATTCCAAATTGAGTGCCACCACCACCAATACATCACAATGTTTATATAAATGAGAATCACCAAAAAGATTTGCAAAATTCGAAAGAAAGTTTCTTGCGGGCATTTTATCGAACAGGTGGCAGGCAGCTTCTAGAATAAGTGAGACATGCTATTATCCAGTGGTTTTGACCCTAAACCACTTTGGCAAAGTGATCATCAGCCTCCCCTACACCCCCTGCCTCTAGCCCAGTGCTTGCATGGCTGATAAAAGTGGAGGAGAAACCCTAAAACATGCTACACAATGCCATGCCGGCCACCTTTGGCACCCATCTCCCTGGCCACTCCCTTGTCGTTTCTCCATGTCCTCGAGCATCCCTGATGCATAAGGATCACGCCCGTACCACTGAATCGATCGGCATTGCACGGCCCTGCCCAGAACGCCCGTGTCCAAAACGCTCCAGGACGCGCCAGCCAGCGTGGTGATCACGCCCTGGACGCGCAAGGACGTCGTCCACTTGCACGCCACCGTCCTCGCCCTGCATCCCTAGCGCCGCATCGAGCACCGCCTCTGCACCCTCTACGAGCTAGACGAACGCCCGTGCCCGCCCTGCACCGTCGCCGGCGCCCGAGACGAAATGATGCCGCGCGCCCAGTGATGGACATTGCACGCGCCCGAGCGATCCCATCCCCCTTTTGCCGCGCCAGCTACTCCTTGAGCATCTCCAGGACAAGGCCTACACGCTCCCGTCCTTCGCTTGCCCTTTCGCTCGCTGGAACCGCCACGCCATGGCCGCGCCCTTGCCGCACCCCACGGCACCCTCGCCGCTATAAATAGAGGCCCTCCCAGCAAGCTTCTCTCACACCACTCGACTCCCCTCTCACCACTGATCATCCTCACCACTTTAGCTCGTTCGATTGCCGCCGGAGGAGGAGCAATTTCAAGATCGGAGCCGCCGGGGGACGCAGCTCACCGTCGACGATTGGCGCCACCCCAAGCGCCGCCGCTGCTCCCAACCTCTTCCTCATCGACTACACCTTCACCGCGCATACTGCCTGAGTCCTGCATCGGCCTGGTAGGCTCCCCGACCCCCTACTGCCGCCGTGCCCTCGTCGGAATCCCGCCGGGGACGACGACGTTCCCACACCGTCGATCCTCCCTCTAATCCTACGGTCGAGATAGAACATACCGGTTCGGCGTTTAAATAGGCGCCGACAGGTGGCCCCCACCCTGTCAGCGCGGCCCGAGCGCGCCAGCCGCGTGTTGGGCTGCGAAGCGCTGCCAAATTTCGTTTCGGCCCATTTACTTTTCCCGCCCAGCCCAAAAATTCAAATCTGGTTTATTCTTTAATTCAAATTGCTCTGCTGAATGTTTAGTAAAAATTGAATAGTTTAAATTCTACCAAACCAAATCTAGCAAGTTTTATACCGTTGGAAAGCCCATAAAATTACCCATCCAATGCCACTGGCCCCATCTCCATTTTCGTTATAGATTTAAATTGACAAAAAGGACAAGACAGGGACTTTTACACATGCAAACTTTATTTAAAAATCAACCAGAATAGTTTTTGAAGTAATTCCAACTCTAATAAATCACAAATGATGTCCTCTAATTGATTATGCAATAACATAGCCCTGTTGTTTGTATGATCATGGACTAGATCAAATAAAATGGCTATGTAGTCATTTCTAGAGCATTTTTAAGTGGATTTCAAACTCAACACCAATATGAGAATTACCTCTCATTTAAATTTTGATCCTAAGTACTAATAAACAGGGGAAATGACTTAGGCTAATGAACCCTTGAGAATTATACTTAGAGATTTTAATTCATTTAAATGCTAAGTTTTTAAAACTATGTGAAGTGTAACACTTCTATTAAATTGAACTCACATGTAATAGATATGAAATGTTGACTTTGGGGTCAACCTATATTTCATACCCTATTATTATATGGAGAGATTAAATCTTAATATTAAGTAATACAAAGAAATGGAATCCTTTAAAGACCTACATATCAAATCTAAGAAATAGGAATAATGAGAGGAAATTATTTTCTTTCTAATAAAGACCAATCCTATAATCCACCATGCCATGTTTGATTGATGATAGGACTAATGTGTGAACTATTTTTGAGTGCCTCTAGTTTAGCATGTGAGCTTGGTTTAGTATTTATACCTCGTATTCGTATATAGACGCTAGTAACGAGGAATACCAAGAAGAGGAGGGCTACTCTCAGGAAGAAGAAGAGAACTTCGATAACTACCCAGCTCAAGGCAAGCTAACCCTTGCTAAACATAAGTGCTTAGCTCTACAAGAGCAAAGGCACCCTCACACCTTACTTTTATGTATTACCTATCCCATGTTTTTACTTACAATTGCTTTTGCTTATTTATTTCAAAGTACCCTTTTTATTTATGATTCCCTTGTCTGGATTAGAACAAGAGTATCAAAGTTAGCCTAAGCAAATAAAGCTAGATAGCACCCCCTTCACATAGTGGCTAGTGCTAAGCAATTAAAATTGACTACTCTAGATGGGAACTTTGTGAATGGTTTGAAGTGAAAGATTTTTGAAGGTGAATATGACCAAGAGAAGATGGTGATTTTTGACAAAAATAGATGATTGAGTTTGAATGCGATACCTGTCCAATGATACAAGTACCCCCACAATACCTGATTATGGGTAGGGCTTGACTAGAAACTTGTGTATTTTAGTATGGGTTCCCTCTGAACAAACATCATAGGGGTTACGCTACGGCTGCCTCCGTTACTGGTGGATTGATGTTGAAATGAGGTGAATATACGGCCCAAGCCCTGTGCAGTTCCCGGGTTGACTGCGGTTTCCACCGGGAGGCCAAGCTCATGGGGAGAGGTGCTCATACTAGCATATATAAGTGAAAGGTTTCGATTGATGATCCGCGTACTGTGTTACGATGATTCGAGGTTACCCTCGACGGATGTAATCAAAAGTTGTGGCACAAGAGTACAGCCTCTGCAGAGTGTAAAACCTATTCGAATAGCCGTGTCCACGGTTACGGACGCTTGGAAAGGCCATACTATCTCCGTTATCTTTAAAATGTTTTGGTTCTAGGAATGAATGGTGGTTTGAAAGGTGACATTATGGTGATCCATAATGAGTTGTGGGAATGACACTAATGTTCCCACTTGAGTTAGTCTAGCACATGATTTAGGCTTTACCAAAGATTTATGAAACTAAAACTTGGCTTTATGCAAATAAACCTAGAGCTTAGCACCCCCTTTTACCCTTAATGAGTATTTATCTTAGAGTTAGTTTGCGAGTACTTTAAAAGTACTCATGGCTTTGCCCTGGCTATTCCAACGCCAGACTATGAAGGAGAGCACCAGTATCAGGACGACGGACAACAGGACGTCTACGATAACTAGGATCGTCTTCTAACGTCAAGCGTTGCCTGTGGAATAGATCGTCCACTACTACTTCGCTTCCGCTACTATTTGTGATGTTGAACAATATATTCGTGTAATATTGGATCATGTGATCTATGGTTGTAAGACAATATGTGTTGTAATAAATGATGACTCTATGCTACTTACTATTATGTCTCGCAAAAACATTATTCCTGGGATTGCGATGTACGACATAATAGGCATCTGGACTTAAAAACCCGGGTGTTGACAAGTTGGTATCAGAGCCATTGTTTGACCTTAGGAGACCCTAGTTAGGATGGACGCTCAAAAACTTAGTTTCAAATTCCATGAATTGACTAATTATGAAAATCTTATTCACCTCCTTACCTTGAAGAGTCTTTTACAAACTTTAAATTCATGCCCTTCTTCTAATAGAATTAAAATTGGGAACACTTGCACCTATCTAACTTAATCATCTCATCTCTCTACAGATGGATCACGTTGTGGACGCGCAGCCCTTTCTCCAGACTGAGTTCTATCAGTTGGGGAACGGTGGAGAGATCATCTTCGAGAGGGACCTCTTCTCCCTCTCCGAGTTCCTCGGGCGCCCACCACCGGAAGTCTTTGGCGGAATGCTGAATGACCAACCCGGTGGTCAACTTCAGTGGGTGATCATGGTGGACCTTCGTGGGAGGTTCACGCTCCCAATGAGCGCAAGGATCCAGTTCTCCTTCAGGGAGAACAACTGGGCGGATGGTCTCGCAAGGGGACTTCAGGAAGGACTCGCACGTCTGTGCGGGCAAAACTTCATGGACTTCACCGACAGTCGCTTTGTGCACTATGCAAGGCACAACTCACTCGGAGTGCCAATGAACCTGCCGTCACACCCGCAGCTTCGCCACCATGTTGACCATCTGGACTTCATGCTGAGCGAGACCCGCATCGACCTCGACAACTCCCGCGAATACGCCAACCACACTCACATCCAGTTGGCGCAGCAGGCGGAGACCATCAAGGTCATCGCCGGAGAACGCAGAGCACTCCGCCGTGCCAACCAGAAGAAGGATTACACCATCAACCGCCTGAAGGCCAGGATCGCCACTCTGAAGGCGACCATCGCTGCACAAGCTGAGCAGATCCAGGAGCTGGAAGGTGAAGGTGAAGGGGAGAACATCCAGGGGGACGGCTACTCCTACGTCAGCAACGACGACGACTACGAGGAGGAGGAAGACGACGACCTGGAGTTCCACCCTTACGAGGAAGGCCACGAGCACCTCGATGCCGGGGTAGACAATGTCTACCCTATCAACGTCGATGGCGAGTAGTCCCGTCTGAGCACTTGCGTCCCGTGTTATGTATCGGTCCTTTGTATCCGCCCCATGTATCGTAGTTTGTTGAAAGGGTTCTTAAAACCCTCCTGAACATTTGGCTTGTAATATGTGCTACCTCCATGACTATGTTTGTGTGTGTGTAATATTATTATTACTATGAATCAAGTTTTAAGTTGAAATTTTATCCCAAAATGAGCCATAGACAATTCCCCCTTATCTCATGATCCCTATCACTGTTCAGATGGCACCCCCAACTCGCAACGAAACCACAATGATGCAACTGCTGCAACAGATGATGGCAGAAAGAGAAGCTGAGAGAGTTGACCGTCAAGCCAACCTAGCTGCACTTCAACAGATTGCTCAGGGCAATCAAGGCCACGGAAACCACGACCACCCAGGGTCAAAGCTGAAAAACTTCCAAAATACCAACCCACCGGTGTTCAGCAAGACAGAGGAACCCCTCGATGCTGATGATTGGCTCCAAACTATGGAGAACAATCTCGAGGTTGCCGGAGTGGAGGACAACGAGAAGGTGTTGTTCGCCACCCACTATCTGGCTGGACCTGCACGTGCCTGGTGGACAAGTACCCGCGCCTTACATGCGGGGAACCTGATGACTTGGGAAGACTTCAAACTCAAGTTTAGCAAGTATCATGTGCCCCCGGGTTTGATTAAGAAGATGAGGGATGAGTTCAGGGAACTGAAGCAAGGCAGAATGACCGTGGTAGAATACCGCGACAAGTTCCTCACTTTGTCAAGGTACGCCCCGGATGAGACGGACACCGTCGAGAAGAGGAAGGAGAGGTTTCTGAATGGACTGCATGATGAGATGCAGACTGTACTGATCAACATCCCCTTTGCTGACTTAGAAGCCCTCGTTGACTCCGCCATTCAGATGGAGGGGAAGATACACCAAGCCAATGAGAACCGCAAGCGACGTATGATGAACCAGAGTGGGCCCAGCAACAATCACAAGTATCGCCCCAACTCAGGTGGAGGGTTCGCCCCAAGAAACAACAAGCCCCCGATGCAGAATCCACGTCCGAGTTATCAGAACAGGAGTGGAGGAAACCCCAGGTCTGGAGGACACAACAACTACAACAACAACAACAGCAACTTCAACCGCGCCCCACCTCGCGCCCCCAACAATAACTCCAACACTGCTCCAAGGACTGGGAGCAACGCTGTTCCCATCACCCCCAAGGACAAGTCCACCTACAACTGCTACGAGTGCGGAGTGGCCGGGCACTTCTCCTATGAGTGCCCCAAGAAGCTCGCCAAGACTGCCGCCAACACCTCAGGCCCTGCGCAGCAGCAGCGTCGTGTCACCACCAACAAGAAGTTCGCCCCCAACAACCCGAACAACCGCAACGGCCGCCTCTACCACATGAATGCAGAAGAAGCTCAGGAAGCCCCAGACGTTGTGCTGGGTATGTTCTCTGTTAACTCAATACCCGCAAGAGTGCTGTTTGATTCTGGAGCATCGCATTCATTCATTACCGAAGATTTTGCATGCACTAGTAAGATTCAACCCATCAGTTTGAAGCATGTCATGATAGTTCAAATACCTGGATCAACAACTAAAGCTAGAAAAATTTGCAAAGATGTGCCCATCAGAATACATGAAATAGATTTCTATGCAAATTTGATTGTTCTGGGAGCCAAAGGAATGGAAGTAGTCCTGGGAATGGACTGGATGGCGAAACATCATGGACTGATTGATTGTGCCAAGAAGGCCATCACCATGACTAGTAGCACCGGAATAATAGTCGAACACATATCTGAAAAGATGCCCCGAAATTTTACCTGTAACCAAAGCCTAGCCAAACCCACCTTGGATCAGATCAGGGTCGTTTGTCGATATCCTGATGTGTTCCCGGATGATCTACCCGGTATGCCCCCAGATCGGGATATCGAGTTTATCATCGAGTTAATCCCCGGAACCGGACCTATAGCCCAGAGAGCCTACAGCATGAACCCGGCGGAGTTAGTGGAACTGAAGAAACAGCTGGATGATATGCTATTCAAAGGTCTGATTCAACCAAGTGCGTCACCCTGGAGATCACCAGTTTTGTTTGTGGATAAAAAGGACGGTGCCACTCGTTTGGTTACGGACTATCGTAAGCTTAACGATGTCACCATTAAGAATAAGTATCCGTTGCCCAAGATAGAAGATCTGTTTGACCAGCTGACCGGAGCCCGAGTTTTCTCAAAGATTGATCTGCGGACAGGATACCATCAGTTGAAGATTCGTGCCACCGATATCCCCAAAACTGCCTTTACCACCCGATATGGATTGTATGAGTACAATGTCATGTCATTTGGATTGACCAATGCCCCCGCTTACTTCATGAATCTCATGAATAAGATCTTTATGAACTTCCTGGACAAGTTTGTGGTTGTCTTCATCGACGACATCCTCATATACTCCAAGTCCGAGGAAGAACATGAGCAACATTTGGAAGTGGTCCTAGATACCCTTCGGGAACATCAGTTGTATGCCAAGTTCAGCAAGTGTGAGTTCTGGTTGAAAGAAGTAGGATTTTTGGGTCACATCTTGTCAGCCGGAGGAATTGCCGTTGACCCCGCAAAAATCAAGACTGTTGAAGAATGGAAAGCCCCAACCACTCAGACCGAAGTCCGTGCTTTTCTCGGATTGGCGGGATATTACCGCCGATTCGTTGAAGGATTCTCGAGTATAGCAAGACCGATGACTCAATTGTTGAAGAAGGACCGGAAGTTCGAATGGACCGACAAGTGTGAAGCGAGCTTTCAACAGCTCAAGTTAAGATTGACAACAGCCCCAATATTGGTTATGCCGGATATTACCAAGCCCTTCGATGTGTACTGTGATGCCTCCAAGATTGGTCTTGGATGTGTGCTGATGCAAGAACGCAAGGTGATATCTTACCTATCAAGACAGCTGAAGCCGCATGAACAGAACTACCCAACCCATGACTTAGAGCTAGCAGCGGTGGTGTTAGCGCTGAAAGTATGGCGTCATTACCTCATGGGTAATCGATGCGAGGTTTACTCGGATCACAAGAGCCTGAAGTATATCTTCACGCAGAAGGAGCTGAATATGAGACAGCGCAGATGGATAGAGTTAATCAAGGATTACGACATGGAAATCCACTATCACCCCGGCAAGGCCAACGTGGTAGCGGATGCTCTGAGTAGACTGCCGTGTCAGTTGAACTCCATGTTAGCAATTGAGCAACCTAGCCTGTTTGAAGAGTTTGAACAGTTTAGACTTGAACTGGTTAGCGAAGGATACCTCGCCAGCATTGAACTCCAACCCACCCTGATTAGTCAGATCAAAGAAGCACAGAAAGGAAATGCTAGCATTGACGGAATCAAAAACCAAATAGCCGCCGGAAAAGCACCAGGATTCACCGTAGATGAAGAAGGAGTGCTATGGTATAACAAGCGCCTTTGCGTACCGTCAGACTCAGAATTGAAGCAAGTTATCCTGAAGGAAGCTCACGACACCCTATACTCCATTCACCCCGGAGGAACCAAGATGTACCAGGATTTGAAGGAACAATTCTGGTGGCATGGAATGAAGAGAGAAATTGGAAGCTACATCGCCAAGTGTGACATCTGTCAAAGAGTCAAAGCAGAACACCAACGCCCCGCAGGACTGTTGCAACCCCTACAGATTCCCGAATGGAAGTGGGATTCCGTAGGAATGGACTTCATCACCGGACTGCCCAAGTCTAGTAAAGGAAATGATTCCATCTGGGTAGTGGTCGACAGACTGACCAAAGTCGCCCACTTCATCCCCGTCAAGACCACCTATCAAGGACCGAGACTCGCAGAGCTATATATCTCAAGGATAGTCAGCCTGCACGGAACCCCGAAGTCGATAGTATCCGACAGAGGATCCCAATTCACCTCCCGATTCTGGCAGAAAGTACATGAAGGACTCGGAACTCGCCTGAATTTCAGCACAGCCTATCACCCGCAGACGGATGGACAGACCGAAAGAGTCAACCAGATATTAGAAGATATGTTGAGAGCATGTGTGCTAGAGTATGGATCTAAGTGGGAAGACTGCTTGCCGTACGCAGAATTCTCGTACAACAACAGCTACCAAGCCAGCTTGCAGATGGCCCCCTTCGAAGCACTGTACGGAAGGAAGTGCCGTACCCCTCTGAATTGGTCGGAAGTAGGAGAGAGTCAAATCTTTGGACCAGATATCCTCCGAGAAGCCGAAGAGAAGGTTCACAAGATTCGTGAGTACCTCAAGACAGCCCAATCCAGACAGAAGAGCTACGCCGACAAGAGACGCCGAGAGATGACCTTCGAGATCGGAGATTTCGTATATCTCAAAGTGTCCCCTCTTAAGGGAATGCAGAGATTTCAACTTCGAGGAAAGCTCGCACCCCGTTATGTCGGACCTTTCAAGGTCCTGAGTCGCCGAGGAGAAGTATCCTATCAGCTGGAGTTGCCGGAAGAAATGTCAGCGGTGCACAATGTGTTTCACATCTCGCTACTCCGGAAGTGTTTAGAAGTGCCTGAGAAGACCGAGGTTTTCAAGAACATCGACCATCGAGCTGTCGATATCAACTCAGATCTGACATACCGCGAAGTCCCTATTCGCATCTTGGAAGAAGCTTTCAGAACCACCCGTACCCGAAGTATCAAGTTTCTGAAGATCCAATGGAGTAACCACACCGAAGAAGAAGCCACTTGGGAGAGAGAAGACTTTATGAGGACTGAGTACCCAGATCTCTTTAGTACCTAGTTTTCTCAGATCTCGGGACGAGATCTTTTGTAAGGGGGAAGGGTTTGTAACATCTCAAGTTTCAACAATAATAAACAATAAATAGAATTTCCCCAAAGTCAAAAATTGCAATTAACAAAAACTTTTTCTATGCATATAGTGCCACATATAGATATATGCATTTGAGTGATTTTCCTTCTTGCAATTGCCATGATGAGTGTTAGCATGACTAAGTATTGTTGTGTGAACCCTAACCAAGTTCACTAAACCCTAAATTGGGGAGAAATAAAGAAATTGGGAAAAACCCCTCTCTCACTCACCCACCCTCTATGTAAAATAACCAATCCTCAACCAAGGCCAAGTTAGCTTGCCCCCTTGCTTCTAAAATACTTCAATGTGATAAACTAACCCTTTTGCATCCTTGGATAAAGAATCAAACCAAAAGAAATCAAATTTTCTTCACACATGTGATAATGGTCACATCTCACAAAAATATTTTCTTCACCTCTTTACCCCTCTGTATTTCTCAAATCTTCAACTAAGCAAGGTCAACTAAAGCCAGGTCATCCAAGACCATGTCAAGGTGAGTAACTTTGGTGTTGACCACCCTCCCTAAAGTTGACTAGGTTGACCAGAAAAAGAGGGCAAAGAAGGAACCCGAGAGAGAAAAGAAGATCACCCCAAATTTTGAAAACTTGCAAATCAATTCCAAATTGAGTGCCACCACCACCAATACATCACAATGTTTATATAAATGAGAATCACCAAAAAGATTTGCAAAATTCGAAAGAAAGTTTCTTGCGGGCATTTTATCGAACAGGTGGCGTGCGACTTCTAGAATAAGTGAGACATGCTATTATCCAGTGGTTTTGACCCTAAACCACTTTGGCAAAGTGATCATCAGCCTCCCCTACACCCCCTGCCTCTAGCCCAGTGCTTGCATGGCTGATAAAAGTGGAGGAGAAACCCTAAAACATGCTACACAATGCCATGCCGGCCACCTTTGGCACCCATCTCCCTGGCCACTCCCTTGTCGTTTCTCCATGTCCTCGAGCATCCCTGATGCATAAGGATCACGCCCGTACCACTGAATCGATCGGCATTGCACGGCCCTGCCCAGAACGCCCGTGTCCAAAACGCTCCAGGACGCGCCAGCCAGCGTGGTGATCACGCCACGGACGCGCAAGGACGTCGTCCACTTGCACGCCACCGTCCTCGCCCTGCATCCCTAGCGCCGCATCGAGCACCGCCTCTGCACCCTCTACGAGCTAGACGAACGCCCGTGCCCGCCCTGCACCGTCGCCGGCGCCCGAGACGAAATGATGCCGCGCGCCCAGTGATGGACATTGCACGCGCCCGAGCGATCCCATCCCCCTTTTGCCGCGCCAGCTACTCCTTGAGCATCTCCAGGACAAGGCCTACACGCTCCCGTCCTTCGCTTGCCCTTTCGCTCGCTGGAACCGCCACGCCATGGCCGCGCCCTTGCCGCACCCCACGGCACCCTCGCCGCTATAAATAGAGGCCCTCCCAGCAAGCTTCTCTCACACCACTCGACTCCCCTCTCACCACTGATCATCCTCACCACTTTAGCTCGTTCGATTGCCGCCGGAGGAGGAGCAATTTCAAGATCGGAGCCGCCGGGGACGCAGCTCACCGTCGACGATTGGCGCCACCCCAAGCGCCGCCGCTGCTCCCAACCTCTTCCTCATCGACTACACCTTCACCGCGCATACTGCCTGAGTCCTGCATCGGCCTGGTAGGCTCCCCGACCCCCTACTGCCGCCGTGCCCTCGTCGGAATCCCGCCGGGACGACGACGTTCCCACACCGTCGATCCTCCCTCTAATCCTACGGTCGAGATAGAACATACCGGTTCGGCGTTTAAATAGGCGCCGACAGGTGGCCCCCACCCTGTCAGCGCGGCCCGAGCGCGCCAGCCGCGTGTTGGGCTGCGAAGCGCTGCCAAATTTCGTTTCGGCCCATTTACTTTTCCCGCCCAGCCCAAAAATTCAAATCTGGTTTATTCTTTAATTCAAATTGCTCTGCTGAATGTTTAGTAAAAATTGAATAGTTTAAATTCTACCAAACCAAATCTAGCAAGTTTTATACCGTTGGAAAGCCCATAAAATTACCCATCCAATGCCACTGGCCCCATCTCCATTTTCGTTATAGATTTAAATTGACAAAAAGGACAAGACAGGGACTTTTACACATGCAAACTTTATTTAAAAATCAACCAGAATAGTTTTTGAAGTAATTCCAACTCTAATAAATCACAAATGATGTCCTCTAATTGATTATGCAATAACATAGCCCTGTTGTTTGTATGATCATGGACTAGATCAAATAAAATGGCTATGTAGTCATTTCTAGAGCATTTTTAAGTGGATTTCAAACTCAACACCAATATGAGAATTACCTCTCATTTAAATTTTGATCCTAAGTACTAATAACCAGGGGAAATGACTTAGGCTAATGAACCCTTGAGAATTATACTTAGAGATTTTAATTCATTTAAATGCTAAGTTTTTAAAACTATGTGAAGTGTAACACTTCTATTAAATTGAACTCACATGTAATAGATATGAAATGTTGACTTTGGGGTCAACCTATATTTCATACCCTATTATTATATGGAGAGATTAAATCTTAATATTAAGTAATACAAAGAAATGGAATCCTTTAAAGACCTACATATCAAATCTAAGAAATAGGAATAATGAGAGGAAATTATTTTCTTTCTAATAAAGACCAATCCTATAATCCACCATGCCATGTTTGATTGATGATAGGACTAATGTGTGAACTATTTTTGAGTGCCTCTAGTTTAGCATGTGAGCTTGGTTTAGTATTTATACCTCGTATTCGTATATAGACGCTAGTAACGAGGAATACCAAGAAGAGGAGGGCTACTCTCAGGAAGAAGAAGAGAACTTCGATAACTACCCAGCTCAAGGCAAGCTAACCCTTGCTAAACATAAGTGCTTAGCTCTACAAGAGCAAAGGCACCCTCACACCTTACTTTTATGTATTACCTATCCCATGTTTTTACTTACAATTGCTTTTGCTTATTTATTTCAAAGTACCCTTTTTATTTATGATTCCCTTGTCTGGATTAGAACAAGAGTATCAAAGTTAGCCTAAGCAAATAAAGCTAGATAGCACCCCCTTCACATAGTGGCTAGTGCTAAGCAATTAAAATTGACTACTCTAGATGGGAACTTTGTGAATGGTTTGAAGTGAAAGATTTTTGAAGGTGAATATGACCAAGAGAAGATGGTGATTTTTGACAAAAATAGATGATTGAGTTTGAATGCGATACCTGTCCAATGATACAAGTACCCCCACAATACCTGATTATGGGTAGGGCTTGACTAGAAACTTGTGTATTTTAGTATGGGTTCCCTCTGAACAAACATCATAGGGGTTACGCTACGGCTGCCTCCGTTCGGTGGATTGATGTTGAAATGAGGTGAATATACGGCCCAAGCCCTGTGCAGTTCCGGGTTGATCATGCGGTTTCCACCGGGAGGCCAAGCTCATGGGGAGAGGTGCTCATACTAGCATATATAAGTGAAAGGTTTCGATTGATGATCCGCGTACTGTGTTACGATGATTCGAGGTTACCCTCGACGGATGTAATCAAAAGTTGTGGCACAAGAGTACAGCCTCTGCAGAGTGTAAAACCTATTCGAATAGCCGTGTCCACGGTTACGGACGCTTGGAAAGGCCATACTATCTCCGTTATCTTTAAAATGTTTTGGTTCTAGGAATGAATGGTGGTTTGAAAGGTGACATTATGGTGATCCATAATGAGTTGTGGGAATGACACTAATGTTCCCACTTGAGTTAGTCTAGCACATGATTTAGGCTTTACCAAAGATTTATGAAACTAAAACTTGGCTTTATGCAAATAAACCTAGAGCTTAGCACCCCCTTTTACCCTTAATGAGTATTTATCTTAGAGTTAGTTTGCGAGTACTTTAAAAGTACTCATGGCTTTGCCCTGGCTATTCCAACGCCAGACTATGAAGGAGAGCACCAAGATCGTGACGACGGACAACAGGACGTCTACGATAACTAGGATCGTCTTCTAACGTCAAGCGTTGCCTGTGGAATAGATCGTCCACTACTACTTCGCTTCCGCTACTATTTGTGATGTTGAACAATATATTCGTGTAATATTGGATCATGTGATCTATGGTTGTAAGACAATATGTGTTGTAATAAATGATGACTCTATGCTACTTACTATTATGTCTCGCAAAAACATTATTCCTGGGATTGCGATGTACGACATAATAGGCATCTGGACTTAAAAACCCGGGTGTTGACAGGTTGTGCCTCTAGGGCTCCCGGGATCCGGCTTATAAAGGCGCACGGATCTAGGGTTTACATGGAGAGTCCTAGCCGGATTACAGATAGCCTAGCTACGGTACAATATCTTGCCGTGCACGTCACAGATCCGCCTTCCATATACATCGTACTGGATCCGGGTTCCTCATGAGCCTCCATGGATCCGGGTCACTCCTATGTCGGTACGGATCCGGCTTACTGATCCTGGGCTGGACTTCTTCCTTCATGATCAACAGCAACTGGGCCGCCCGATGGGCCACATGCCTCATCACCGTCTGTGGGCCACCCGGGCTTGCCGGATCTAGGCACTGTCGATGGTACACCCATGAAGTATACCCACAATAGCCGCCAACGCCGATCCCATCTCGGGGGATCCAGGAGATCGCCTCCGGCACCCTGCCGGAGAGGGGAATCATCTCCCGGAGGACTCTACGCCGCCATGGTCGCCTCCGGTGTGATGTGTGAGTAGTCTACCCCTGGACTATGGGTCCATAGCAGTAGCTAGATGGTTGTCTTCTCCCCATTGTGCTATCATTGTCGGATCTTGTGAGCTGCCTAACATGATCAAGATCATCTATCTGTAATTCTATATGTTGCGTTTGTTGGGATCCGATGAATAGAGAATACTTGTTATGTTGATTATCAAAGTTATATCTATGTGTTGTTTATGATCTTGCATGCTCTCCGTTATTAGTAGATGCTCTGGCCAAGTTGATGCTAGTAACTCCAAGAGGGAGTATTTATGCTCGATAGTGGGTTCATGTCTCCGTGAATCTGGAGGGGTGACAAGAACCTCTAAGGTTATGGATGTGCTGTTGCCACTAGGGATAAAACATTGGTGCTATGTTCAAGGATGTAGTCACTAGTTACATTACGCGCAATACTTAATGCAATTGTCTGTTGTTAGCAACTTAATACTGGAGGGGGTTCGGATGATAACCTGAAGGTGGACTTTTTAGGCATAGATGCAGTTGGATGGCGGTCTATGTACTTTGTCGTAATGCCCAATTAAATCTCACTATACTCATCATGATATGTATGTGCATGGTCATGCTCTCTTTATTTGTCAATTGCCCAACTGTAATTTGTTCACCCAACATGCTGTTTGTCTTATGGGAGAGACACCTCTAGTGAACTGTGGACCCCGGTCCAATTCTCTTTACTGAAATACAATCTACTGCAATACTGTTCTACTGTTTTCTGCAAACAATCATCTTCCACACAATACGGTTAATCCTTTGTTACAGCAAGCCGGTGAGATTGACAACCTCACTGTTTCGTTGGGGCAAAGTACTTTGGTTGTGTTGTGCAGGTTCCACGTTGGCGCCGGAATCCCTGGTGTTGCGCCGCACTACATCCCGCCGCCATCAACCTTCAACGTGCTTCTTGACTCCTACTGGTTCGATAAACCTTGGTTTCTTACTGAGGGAAACTTGCTACTGTACGCATCACACCTTCCACTTGGGGTTCCCAACGAGCGTGTGCTTTACGCGTCATCAACGGCCATTACAATTCATGGTTACTCATCTCATCTGCAAAAAACATAACGGCGCGTCGTTAGTACAAACAGGTTCCCCCAAGATTAAACAAGAACTTGCAGGCAAGCAATAGAAAAGCGACAGTAGAAGAGTTTAGATCATGCACGGCGCCGGTGAAGCAGATCCGGTTCATGCACAGCGGTGTCGGTGAGCAAGATCCGATGCGGTAGACGACGGATCCGGCGAAGCGGCTCCGGTGGGGTGGACGATACCGCAGCTGAAGCGACTGCGATAGACTGCTGGATGAGCATATGGTTTGGAGGTTTGGCGGGGATGATCCGGTCCAGTTGATGACGGCGTCGATGAAGCGGCTCCGGCAGGCAGCCGGATGACGAGGATCGCGAGGCCTCGGGTAGGCCAGGGAAGTCCGGCGGGGATGTTCCGGTGCGGTGGTTGTGGAGGTGGGAGAGAGAGGGACTTGGGAAGTTCCGGTGGGTGGTCTGAGGGAAATGATTTTTTTGGGGAGGGTTTCCGGGCTAGGGAGGTGGTGATCGAAAAAATGACGGGCAGACCCCCCCACCAACCGACTTTGCTGTCATCTCCACAGGGGTAGAATGGGAATTTGGAAGCGTGTGAAATTTTTGTATTTTGTGGGCGGGAAGTTTTGCCGCTATGAGATTTTGAATTTGGCTACCATCCAACTATAATGATAAAAAATTGTGAGACCGTACTAGTACCTCTGTTCAAGGCCGAGTGCAAAATCAAATCATCATCACCTTGAATATCGGTCACTACCATGATCATGATCTATCTCTGAAATTAGTTTATCTGCTAGATCTTGCAGAATATAATGATAAAAAGAATTTTGAGACCGTACTAGTACTTCTCTTCTAGGCCGAGTGCAACATCAAATCATCATCACGTTGAAAATTTGTTACTACCATGATCATGATATATCTCTGAAATTGTTGCATCTGTTGCAAAGTATAATGCTAAAATTTTGAGTGACCGTACTAGTACTTTTGTTCAAGCCCGAGTGCAACATCAAATCATCACCACGTTGAAAATTTGTTACCATGATCATGATCTATCTCTGAATTTGGCGCATCCGATAAATGTTGCAAAGTATAATGATAAAGAATTTGTGAGACAGTACTAGTACTTCTGTTCAAGCCCGAGTGTAGGATCAAATCATCATCACGTTGAAAATTTGTTATCATGATCATGATCTACCTCTGAAAATGGGCGCATCCGCTAAAACTTGCAAAGTATAATGATACAAATTTGTGAGACCGTACTAGTACTTATGTTCAAGGTCGAGTGCAACATCAAATCATCATTACATTGAAAATTGTGTTACCATGATCATGATATTTCTCTGAATTTGGCGCATCCTCTAAATCTCGCAAAGGATAATGATAAAAAAATTGTGAGATTGTACTAGTTCTTATGTTCATGGCTGAGTGCAAGATCAAATCATCATCACGTTGAAATTTGTTACAATGATCATGACATATCTCTAAAATTGGTGCATTCGCTAAATCTTGCACGTGGTGCATCTCGGTGCGGAGCAACAGGTCGGTGCTATCAAGGTTGAGGCGTCGGTAGCGTCATCGGGCTCTCCTCTCTTGATAGATCTTCTACATGGCGTGGCGCACCACCCACCGAGAAGCAGTCACATGTGAGACCGAGGTGGAGACGTCCCCGACATCCTCAAGGCGCGGCCGCCCTTCTACGAGCCAGCGTCGACTCAAGGTATGAATCCATGTGGTGTCGCGCCCCTTCTGCCGATGAAGTGGGTGCCTTAGATTTATTGGTTTTCTCTTAGGATTATTTCGAGCCGAACATGTGTGCTCTTTCTCTAAATATATTGCTTGAAAAGCTTACCAAGTTACTTAAATTCACTTCATTCTTAATCTTGCGTGCTAATATTGTTATTTTTGCTGACGGTGGTGCGCGTGATACGTCTCCGACGTATCGATAATTTCTTATGTTCCATGCCACATTATTGATGATATCTACATGTTTTGTGCACACTTTATGTCATATTCGTGCATTTTCTGGAACTAACCTATTAACAAGATGCCGAAGTGCCAGTTGCAGTTTTCTGCTGTTTTTGGTTTCAGAAATCCTAGTAAAGAAATATTCTCGGAATTGGACGAAATCAACGCCCAGGGTCCTATTTTGCCACGAAGCTTCCAGAAGACCGAAGAGGAGACGAAGTGGGGCCACGAGGTGGCCACACCCTAGGGTGGCGCGGCCCAAGCCCTGGCCGCGCCGACCTGTAGTGTGGGCCCCTCGTGACGCCCCTTGACTTGCCCTTCCGCCTACAAATAGCCTTCGTCGCGAAACCCCCAGTACCGAGAGCCACGATACGGAAAACCTTCCAGAGACGCCGCCGCCGCCAATCCCATCTCGGGGGATTCAGGAGATCGCCTCCGGCACCCTGCCGGAGAGGGGAATCATCTCCCGGAGGACTCTACGCCGCCATGGTCGCCTCCGGAGTGATGTGTGAGTAGTCTACCCTTGGACTATGGGTCCATAGCAGTAGCTAGATGGTTGTCTTCTCCCCATTGTGCTTAATTGTCGGGTCTTGTGAGCTGCCGAACACGATCAAGATCATCTATCTGTAATTCTATATGTTGTGTTTGTTGGGATCCGATGAATAGAGAATACTTGTTATGTTGATTATCAAATTTATATCTATGTGTTGTTTATGATCTTGCATGCTCTCCGTTACTAGTAGATGCTCTGGCCAAGTAGATGCTTGTAACTCCAAGAGGGAGTATTTATGCTCAATAGTGGGTTCATGTCTCCGTGAATCTGGGGGAGTGACAGAAACCTCTAAGATTATAGATGTGCTGTTGCCACTAGGGATAAAACATTGGTGCTATGTTCGAGGATATAGTTACTGATTACATTACGCGCAATACTTAATGCAACTTAATACTGGAGGGGGTTCGGATGATAACCTGAAGGTGGACTTTTTAGGCATAGATGCATGCTGGATAGCGGTCTATGTACTTTGTCGTAATGCCCAATTAAATCTCACTATACTCATCATAATATGTATGTGCATGGTCATGCCCTCTTTTTTGTCAATTGCCCAACTGTAATTTGTTCACCCAACATGCTGTTTATCTTATGGGAGAGACACCTCTAGTGAACTGTGGACCCCGGTCCAATTCTCTTTACTGAAATACAATCTACTGCAATACTATTCTACTGTTTTCTGCAAACAATCATCATCCACACTATACATCTAATCCTTTGTTACAGCAAGCCGGTGAGATTGACAACCTCGCTGTTTCTTTGGGGCAAAGTACTTGGTTTGTGTTGTGCAGGTTCCACGTTGGCGCCGGAATCCCTGGTGTTGCGCCGCACTACATCTCGCCGCCATCAACCTTCAACCTGCTTCTTGGCTCCTACAGGTTCGATAAACCTTGGTTTCATACTGAGGGAAACCTTACCGCTGTACGCATCACACCTTCCTCTTGGGGTTCCCAACGGACGCGTGCTGTACGCGTATCAAGCTCTTTTTCTGGCGCCGTTGCCGGGGACCTGAAGAAAAGTTACACCACAAAGATTTCTAACTCCCACGTCAACTGCACGCCAGCAGCTCTTTTTCTGGCGCCGTTGCCGGGGAGATCAAGACACGCTGCAAGGGGAGTCTCCACATCACAATCTCTTTTACTTTGTTTTTGTCTTGCTTAGTTTTATTTACTACTTTGTTTGCTGCACTAAATCAAAATACAAAAAAATTAGTTGCTAGTTTTACTTTATTTGTTATCCTGTTTGCTATATCAAAAACACAAAAAAATTAGTTACTTGCAGTTACTTTACTTATTTCATTATGTTTCCTTTTAATTTTACCGTAAAAAACATGCCGGTAGGGCGCGGGTCTATAATTGGGAGAAATAATATAGAAGAATTTTTCAACCATGTTAGTACCGTTGATGATTTTGAAGATAGACACTTGGTAGACCTTGCTCCTACTTATGAAATTGCTGCTGCTGCTTTAGTTCGTATGATGGAAACTAAATTTGTTAACCTCAATCCTATAATCCAACACATGTTTCTTACACTCGGTGATATGGAAGAAGGGGAAAAGAAAGATTTTGTTTTAGAAACTCTTCTTAGAGAATTTGGTGGTATAGCAAGAGAGGCTAGAAAGGTCTTTGCTAAATATAATATGCTTGGTTCTTATACCAATTTTGTTAGTCTCCTTGAAAAAATGGATATGGATAGAATAAGGTACACTAATGATATTAATGATGGTGGGGAGATCAAAGCACCAATACCATGCAAGCTCCTAGCGATGAATGATGCACTAGAAAATAACTATGCTTGGCTTGTTCCTGAAAATTTGTTTGATGAGAGTAGCAAGCCCAAGAATAATGAAAAAGGAGATGCTAAAACTTATGTATCCAACATACTATGCATGGTTGAGAAAACTCCGCATCCCGCTGTAGATGTACCATCCTTCGATAATACTTGATACACACTTTCTGCGCCTAGCTGAAAGGCGTTAAAGAAAAGCGCTTATGGGAGACAACCCATGTTTTTTTTACTACAGTACTTTGTTTTTATTTTGTGTCTTAGAAGTTATTTACTACTATAGCAACCTCTCCTTATCTTAGTTTAGTGTTTTGTTGTGCCAAGTAAAGTCGTTGATAGTAAAGTTCATACTAGATTTGGATTACTGTGCAGAAACATATTTCTTTGCTGTCACGAATCTGGGAAAAATTCTCTGTAGGTAACTCAGAAAATTATGCCAATTTACGTGAGTGATCCTCAGATATGTACGCAACTTTCATTCAATTTGAGCATTTTCATTTGAGCAAGTCTGGTGCCTCGATAAAATTCGTCAATACGAACTGTTCTGTTTTGACAGATTCTGCCTTTTACTTCGCATTGCCAGTTTTGTTATGTTCGATGGATATTTCGATTCCATTGACTTTTAGTAGCTTTGTGCAATGTCCAGAAGTGTTAAGAATAATTATGTCACCTCTGAACATGTATATTTTGATTATGCACTAACCCTCTAATGAGTTGTTCTAAGTTTGGTGTGGAGGAAGTTTTCAAGGATCAAGAGAGGGAGATGATACAACATGATCAAGGAGAGTGAAAGCTCTAAGCTTGGGGATGCCCCGGTGGTTCACCCCTGCATATATCAAGAAGACTCAAGCGTCTAAGCTTGGGGATGCCCAAGGCATCCCCTTCTTCATCGACAACATTATCAGGTTCCTCCCCTGAAACTATATTTTTATTCCATCACAGCTTATGTGCTTTTCTTGGAGCGTCGGTTTGTTTTGTTTTTGTTTTGTTTGAATAAAATGGATCCTAGCATTCACTGTATGGGAGAGAGACACGCTCCGCTGTAGCATATGGACAAGTATGTCCTTAGGCTCTACTCATAATATTCATGGCAAAGTTTCTTCTTCGTTAAATTGTTATATGGTTGGAATTGGAAAATGCTACATGTAGTAATTGCTAAAATGTCTTGGATAATGTGATACTTGGCAATTGTTGTGCTCATGTTTAAGCTCTTGCATCATATACTTTGCACCCATTAATGAAGAAATACATAGAGCATGCTAAAATTTGGTTTGCATATTTGGTCTCTCTAAGGTCTAGATAATTTCTAGTATTGAGTTTGAACAACAAGGAAGACGGTGTAGAGTCTTATAATGTTTTCAATATGTCTTTTATGTGAGTTTTGCTGCACCGGTTCATCCTTGTGTCAGTTTCAAATAGCCTTGCTAGCCTAAACCTTGTATCGAGAGGGAATACTTCTCATGCATCCAAATACTTGAGCCAACCACTATGCCAATTGTGTCCACCATACCTACCTACTACATGGTATTTCTCCGCCATTCCAAAGTAAATTGCTTGAGTGCTACCTTTAAACAATTCAAAATTTATCACCTCTGATTTGTGTCAATGTTTTATAGCTCATGAGGAAGTATGTGGTGTTTATCTTTCAATCTTTTTGGGCAACTTTCACCAATGGACTAGTGGCTTCATCCGCTTATCCAATAATTTTGCAAAAAGAGCTGGCAATGGGATTCCCAGTCCCAAATTAATTAACAAAAATAGACACTCCTCCATGGTATGTGATTGTTGGACGGCACCCGAAGGATTCGGTTAGCCATGGCTTGAGAAAGCAAAGGTGGGGAGGAGTGTCATCATAATAAAACTAAAAATAAAAAGGCACTCCTTCATGGTATGAGATTGTTGGCAGGCACCCGAAGGATTCGGTTAGCCATGGTTTGTGAAAGAAAGGTTGGAAGGAGTGCCACACAAAAATAAAATAAAATGGGAGCCGCTCTTTGAAGGTTTGTCTGGCAAGGGGGTTAGAGTGCCCACTACCATTCGTTGACAACAACAAACACCTCTCAAAATTTTACTTTTATTGCTCTCTATATGTTTTTAAAATCAAAGCTCTAGCACAAATATAGCAATTGATGCTTTCCTCTTTGAAGGACCATTCTTTTACTTTTATTGTTGAGTCAGTTCACCTATCTCTCTCCATCTCAAGAAGCAAACACATGTGTGAACTGTGCATTGATTCCTACATACTTGCATATTGCACTTGTTATTACTCTATGTTGACAATATCCATGAGATATACATGTTACAAGTTGAAAGCAACCGCTGAAACTTCATCTTCCTTTGTGTTGCTTCAATGCTTTTACTATGAATTATTGCTTTATGAGTTAACTCTTATGCAATACTTATTGATGCTTGTCTTGAAGTACTATTCATGAAAAGTCTTTGCTATATGATTCACTTGTTTACTCATGTCATATACATTGTTTTGATCGCTGCATTCACTACATATGCTTTACAAATAGTATGATCAAGATTATGATGGCATGTCACTCCGACGTATCGATAATTTCTTATGTTCCATGCCACATTATTGATGATATCTACATGTTTTGTGCACACTTTATGTCATATTCGTGCATTTTCTGGAACTAACCTATTAACAAGATGCCGAAGTGCCGATTCTTTGTTTCTGCTGTTTTTGGTTTCAGAAATCCTAGTAAAGAAATATTCTCGGAATTGGACGAAATCAACGCCCAGGGTCCTATTTTGCCACGAAGCTTCCAGAAGACCGAAGTGGAGACGAAGTGGGGCCACGAGGTGGCCACACCCTAGGGCGGCGCGGCCCAAGCCCTGGCCGCGCCGACCTGTAGTGTGGGCCCCTCGTGACGCCCCTTGACCTGCCCTTCCGCCTACGAATAGCCTTCATCGCGAAACCCCCAGTACCGAGAGCCACGATACGGAAAACCTTCCAGAGACACCGCCGCCGCCAATCCCATCTCGGGGGATTCAGGAGATCGCCTCCGGCACCCTGCCGAAGAGGGGAATCATCTCCCAGAGGACTCTACGCCGCCATGGTCGCCTCCGGAGTGATGTGTGAGTAGTCTACCCCTGGACTATGGGTCCATAGCAGTGGCTAGATGGTTGTCTTCTCCCCATTGTGCTTAATTGTCGGGTCTTGTGAGCTGCCGAACATGATCATGATCATCTATCTGTAATTCTATATGTTGTGTTTGTTGGGATCCGATGAATAGAGAATACTTGTTATGTTGATTATCAAATTTATATCTATGTGTTGTTTATGATCTTGCATGCTCTCCGTTACTAGTAGATGCTCTGGCCAAGTAGATGCTTGTAACTCCAAGAGGGAGTATTTATGCTCGATAGTGGGTTCATGTCTCCGTGAATCTGGGGGAGTGACAGAAACCTCTAAGATTATGGATGTGCTGTTGCCACTAGGGATAAAACATTGGTGCTATGTTCGAGGATATAGTTACTGATTACATTACGCGCAATACTTAATGCAATTGTCTGTTGTTAGCAACTTAATACTGGAGGGGGTTCGGATGATAACCTGAAGGTGGACTTTTTAGGCATAGATGCATGCTGGATAGCGGTCTATGTACTTTGTCGTAATGCCCAATTAAATCTCACTATACTCATCATAATATGTATGTGCATGGTCATGCCCTCTTTATTTGTCAATTGCCCAACTGTAATTTGTTCACCCAACATGCTGTTTATCTTATGGGAGAGACACCTCTAGTGAAATGTGGACCCCGGTCCAATTCTCTTTACTGAAATACAATCTACTGCAATACTGTTTTACTGTTTTCTGCAAACAATCATCATCCACACTATACATCTAATCCTTTGTTACAGCAAGCCGGTGAGTTTGACAACCTTGCTGTTTCGTTGGGGCAAAGTACTTGGTTTGTATTGTGCAGGTTCCACGTTGGCGCCGGAATCCCTGGTGTTGCGCCGCACTACATCTCGCCGCCATCAACCTTCAACGTGCTTCTTGGCTCCTACTGGTTCGATAAACCTTGGTTTCATACTGAGGGAAAACTTGCCGCTGTACGCATCACACCTTCCTCTTGGGGTTCCCAACGGACGCGTGCTGTACGCGTATCAGCGCGCAAGGAGAATTATTTGTGGGTATGTTGAGCTGTTAGGCATAAGTCGAAATCCTCAGCTAAACGAGGCCTCGGCTTAACACATAAAAAAGGTGTTCAATCTCGCCCACAATGCCCTCTTCTTTCATCTCCCTTTATTGGAACTTGTTTTGCAGACAAGGAAAGTTGCACGTGTAATGTGAGTAAAACCCTCTTAGCCAAAATCATCTACGAGCAAGATTTTCTGTATTGTAGATGCCCCAATTGACTCTCATCCCCAAAGTAGTTTTTTTATGTCAGTATAGACTTCTTTACTGGATGTATACTATCGTACATGGCATGCATTTGCCTAATGAGCAACATTGTATTGCTATTCTAGCCAACCTGATTGATCTGCCAAGCTTCATGCACGAGATGCCATGTTTAATTTACTCCCTCGCTCTGATCCATATTTCTTGGTGTGAAATGAATGTGAATCAGAGGGAGTACTTTTCTTAGATAGTACTATATCATTTCAAAAAAAGTACTACTACATCACAAATGCATCAAAAGAGTACAACATCACTAGACCACCACGGTTGTACTAGTAGAGTTTAATGCTGAACTTCCAAATGGATTAAGATTACACATATGAACTTTAAACATGACCAGGAGCATGAGGGCCAGCAGCAGGGGCGTTGACGTGGAACAAGCTAGGCAAGACGTAATTCTGGAGGAAGAGGCCATATGATGCGTGCTTGGCCTTGGTTGCAGGGCAGTGCTTCCCCCGATGTGCTTAGGCCTACACCCATCGCATGTTGGATCAGGTTGCGGATGTCCTTCTGGAGAATTTTGCCACATAATGGGCAAAATAGCTCCCCGCGCATGCAGAAACAAATTTCACCACCCTTCAGCCGCTTCAGAACATAGCGTCTCTTCCGGTCCATGCGCACCTTGTTGTCGTCCATGTCATCAGAATACTCCTATGAATTATTAAGTACTACATAATCAGGTGTTTAATGACAGATCGAATAAATACTCCACTAACATAATCAAATCTTAGAAACCCTAAAATTAAATGTGTAGAACAAGTAAATGGCAGAAGAAATCATACTAAATCATGAGAAACCCTATGAACAACCATGAACATAAGCCACAACAATTGCAAGTCCACTAAGTATGAACACATAAATTGGTTATATGACTACATGGCAGATTAGTTGAAATTAAACTAGAATCTGATCTTACGAATCGTAGAATCAATTACATCTACAAGAACAAGGTAGGATATCAAATCAATCAAGAACCAGGCTCGTGCAAACCATGTGAACAGTAATATGACACACAGAGGATTGGGACAGTTTCGGTAAAAGAGCAGTACCTCCTCGTCATCACCCTCAACAACCTCCTGGAACTGAACGTTTGGGCCGAAATCATCGAAGGGGTCAAGGTCCGCATCCAGCACCGGGCCTAGGAAGACCTCGCCGTGGTGGCCTGTAACGTCGTGCACATCTTCGGCGGGAGCAACAACGTTGGTATCCACCTTCTGCTCGACGTCCAGGACACCCGTTTCGACCGAGGTCGAAGAATCAGACAAGCAGAGGAGACGAGCGGCCTGGGTGCCCGGTGAAGCCTCACCCGCCGTGACGGCCAGGACGCCCATTTCGACCGAGGTCAAAGAATCAGACAAGCAGAGGAGACGAGCGGCTTGGGTTCCCGGTGAAGCCTCACCCACCGCGACGGCCACTACCGTAGAGGCATCCTCTATGCGGGCGGCCGCCGATTGCTCAGCCTCGTATGCAATACATTTCTTCATGCTGCTGCGGTTGGAAACGGGGTAGTCGATGCCTCAGAGGTGCGGTGAGTGGATGGGGGTTTTGCACAGTGTGGGGGAGGCAAGTTGGGGGAGTGGAGAGGACGAGCTCGCGAGAGATGATGAGGCCGATTATTTTATAGCCTCTAACTCTCTGTATCTAGTAGTGGACGCGTGAAGTCGTGCATGTACTCGACTTTCCAATTTCTGGGAAACGTGTACGAAACCTTTTTTTCTTGGGCCATTTAACTTCATGTGGGGCTCATGTATACCAATACTTCCAAACGTCATAAGTAATTCAAAATCATTCAGAATAATATGAGACCTTAACATTTTATTTTTTGTGTCAGATATTGCCTATGAAAAATAACATCCTTCAAAAAATAAATCCCCTATGCCAATCCGATCATGCCCGTCTACTCCAACTAGCTTCCTCGAGTAATTTGTCACCTTACATTCTTAAAATGAACCAAAATTTGGCACAAGGGTGCATCATCACATGGAAAATGATGTTACCATTCTGTCTTTCCATTTTTGTTTGAATTTTTCAAAATTGTCATGCCCTAACGGAAAAAATGTACTCCTTCTAAGAAGCATGTATCAGAATGGCATTACCAAAACCTGGGGGTGGGGTGGGGGGGAGGGGGCACATGGTGGTGTGATGATACATCACATTTGGACCACACAACACCATTTGGACCAACCAAAAAAACACCCTACAAAAACCCTGGTCAAAACTAGTTTGACCAATATTACAAAAGTTGTACGGAGTACATTATTCAGAAACCGTCAGAAATATACGAAGCATTCAGGAGTCCCCAAATCAGTGACTTTCAGTCACTTACAACTGTGGTCCACATATCAGTCACCCAAAGTCATGGCAAAGTCACCGACAAACAAAGCAAGCAGTGAACAGACAACTCCATAGCACTGAAAAGACATCTCACTGAAAAGGCTAGTATACTACCTTTTCTTCCGGGATAAGCAAAAATAGCTGATCGGTACTGACGAAATGCACCAGGTCCGCAATGTACTCCAGCTATAAGTGAAGCATGCCTACCACTGAAGAGGAAATTCAAGATTCCACCAGATCCCCATATCACTCTTTTGCATAAAACACGAACATATATTTTGCACAATTCACCACTTGTTGATCTAATCTATCGCAGCTTCCATCAGTTGGTCATCTAATTAACGATTTAACGGATTAGAAAAATAAGCGGTGGAATTAGAAGTACTAGTAGCGAAATGTGCAAAATATACTGTCCTTCCCGAGGGGGTTTGTCCAGAAGAGGGGCGGATGACAATGTCCAGGGTGCATCCAGAAAGGAGAGGGGTAGTTTCTAATACATGTAAGAAATTATTTTACAAAAAGGTACATACTAAGTAGTACAACTATTAGTACAGTACTACTATTTCGAGGGAAAATGCCATGTCGTGCGACCTCTAATCAATGAGTAGAAGTTGTAGGTGCGCATAACATGCATTGCTGAAAGCTGGTTCCGCTGGAATTTGAGCTCAGCCCGGGCGGATTCTACGAAGTTTGCCCGACGTCACTCATGTATCCCACCAAATTGCTCACTTCTTTCAATGTCTCTTCTCTTTCACTGCAGCTCTCCAACATCAGGTGCATCAAATTTTCTTGTGCCTTCTGCCTCTCGAGAAGGGCAAGGATGGCGATGTCAGCATATTCAAGGTTCGACCTTTGGAGCTCTACTTTATCCTGAAGAAGGATTTTGTACTTTATATCAGACTTGTCTTTTTGGAGGAACACAGTGTTGAGTATGCTGCTGGCTTTCTCCGCTGATGCAATGTTCCTCTCTTTCTGCTTAATCAGCTCGTTCTTCAACATGTCACGCTCATTGCGAAGGCTGCAAATGAGCTCCACAAGAGTTTTCGAATTCTTCTTCTTGGCAGCCAAATCGTCTCGGAGGCGATCACACTCTAAGCTGAGCTCATCGTTTTTTTCCATCAAGATGGCGACAGTGGTGTCGATAGTCGGCGCCGCTTCCTTCAGGGCGAAATCATCGGTAGCAAGTAAGCACAAAGGAAGAAGAAGAAGAAGAAGAAGATAACTACACAGTGCTTGGTGCTACCTCATTTCGCCGGGGTAGGGCCGGGTTGAAATCATCGGACGACGATGATTCCTTGGTCGTGGAAGTTGGTGCAGTACGGGCGTCGTTGGAACTTCCAACCCTTTAAGATGTATAACCATAGAGACTCTTAAAGAGCTTGAGCCCGGGCAAGAAGAAACGAAAGTACATGGCAAAGGAAACTAACCCGGTGAGCACAACATGGACGCGTTTCGGCGGCGGCGACGGTGAGCCCACTTGGTTTCTGAAAGCGTCTCTCGAAATTTCGAGCCGGCGTTTTTTCTCCGCGTACTTGACCGCCGACGACCTGAATTTTGAAGGCATTGCTGGAGGAGAGAGCGACGAACAAATGTTTGTTTGAGCTGGAGAGAGGAAAGAAGTGAATGGAACGAGAGAGTTTAGCGTATTTCCCTTATAGTCATAGTCGCTAACCGTGACGCGGGAAGGTTGGTCGTCGGTGTTTAATGGTCTCCCGTGTGGAAACCAAGGCGGCCACGAGGCAGCGGCTGGCCACGCGGCGTCCAGTCGCCTACACCGCCGTAAATGAGGGTAGTTGCCTACCACCACCAGGTGACATGCACCTTTTGCATGTCACCGTGTGACATGCGGCCTAAATTCAAATTTAAACATTGCAAAAAAAATCATGCATCCGGTGACATGCCCATGGCATGCCACCGATGAAGGGTTCCATGCCATGAACTCTGGCACTCTGCGCCGTCTTGGATCAGAAAATGAGCGAAGAACGAGAACGAGGCACTAGTTTAAATTTTGGATGAAGTTTAAGTTTTATTTTTGTTTAAATTAGATTAGAGGGAGTAGTACTCTTACTTTATTATATAACTCGTACTTGTGTTAATGTAGTAGTATTATTATGGTGGTGTACTTGCGTTCATGTACTTGTTTCAGCTGTTTTGGTGAAGGAGACATGCACCACCGTTTTTGGTGATGTATCTAGTCGTCCTATAGCCCTTGTCAAATTCCTCTGATGTACTGATGGGAGGGCTTGTTCACCCCATACATATGGGAGCCCTTGTCAAATCGTAATCATAGTTTTAAGTTTCGAAACCAATGAAAAATATCCTGCTACGTGCAAAATCTCAATGTGAAAATCTTAGTATATATTGTAGACTGCACAAAAATTAAGAAAATATGGCAGGTAAAATTATACTCCGTATTGGAATTGTGCACTACTCCCTCCGTCTCACTACTTACGGCTCATTTTTTTCCCGATATTACTCGATGCTTAAGGCGCGGGTGGTTGTGGTTCAGTTATCTCCCTAATTTGCACCTGCTTTCCCGTTTCCACTACTCGAAAGTCGAAACATGGCCACATTAAAAACTGTTGGTCTATCTCGAGAAACGAGGAGGTTTAAAGAAACGAGGAGTCCAGCGCGTGCGGAAGGTGCTTTAATCGTGCGAGCATGCAGGGGCAAAATGAGGAAACTAGCGATTACTTTCTCTCCTGCCAGTCTTATACCTTAATAAATGGGCAAACTGAGCATGTTGTAGCTAATCCTTTTATTAATTAAGCAGCTATATTAGTCAATATGATTGCCTTATGTTTTTCCTCAGTTTTCGCCAAGCCCTTATTTGTAACCCGCAGAAGGAGCTCAGACGGGAGGATTCCCGTTTAGTTGACCGTTCCGTGTTGACGTGTGGGGCTAGTAGAAAGGGACCGCGTGGGACAGGACGAGACCGCGTTTGGTTGTACGTGAGCAGGAGCTGGGTTCTGTCTCTCTCGGCACGAATTGGCATTTTTAAGAGCACCTTTTCCCCTCTCTCTAAAAAAAGAGCTCCTTTTCCCCCTCTGTCTGTTTGTCGTTTTTAACCAAATTACATTACAAGAAAAGTTCTGATAGACAACGTCTCAAAATCGTCCGCTAAGGGGTATTTTTCGTCGCCTATGGGCCTAACCCGACGATATGGGTTCTCTTGTCGAAACTGCGTCAGGCAAAGTCCTACCACGTTTTTTCGGTCCGTCGCGCTTGGGCGCCCTTCCGCCACGGAAAATCGGACCGTTGCAGAAGTGTTTCCGGGAGCCCGTTGACTGCTGACGTAATGCAAACTGACACGTGGCAGACGCCGTTAACTGGCAGTTAATGGCGTTAACCGCTGAAACCCCGTGGTAGATGGTAGGCCCACACGAGGCCTGCCACGTCTTAAGCGGGCCGGCCCATTAAGTTTGCGGGCCGGGCCAGCTGACTTAGTTTGACCGGTCAACTATATAGCTGGGCTGGTCCATTAGTTACGTGGGCCGGGCCTAACCTCTAAGGTTGACTGGTCAAAACTTTAATGGGCCGGCCCACTAAGCATGTGGGCCGGGCCGAATGCACTCGTTTGACCGGTCAACAGGCAAAAGGGCCGGCCCACAAAACATGTGGGACCCACTTTCCTGTTATCGGGCCGGCCCATTTACCTAGTGGGGTCCACCTTAAAACAACTGGGCCAGCCCAAGAAGTTATTGGGCCGGCCCAATTAGCATGTGGGTCCCACTTTCCTGCTATCGGACCGGCCCATTTAGTATGTGGGATCCACATTAGATCAAATGGGCTGGCCCAACAAGAAAGTGGGTCGGGCCAAAAACACAGGTGGGTCCCACTTTCCTGTTAAAGGGCCTGCCCATTTTTAGTATGTGGGGTCCACCATATAGCAAGTGGGCCGGCCCAACAAGATAGAGGGCCGGGCCAAAAACACAGGTGGGTCCCACTTTCCTGCTAAAGGGCCGGCCCATTTAGTACGTGGGGTCCACCATATAGCAAGTGGGCCGGCCCAACAAGATAGTGGGCCGGGCCAAAAGCACAGGTGGGTCCCACTTTCCTGTTAAAGGGCCGGCCCATTTAGTATGTGGGTTCCACCATATAGCAAGTGGGCCGGCCCAACAAGATAGTGGGCCGGGCCAAAAACACAGGTGGGTCCCACTTTCCTGTTAAAGGGCCGGCCCATTTAGTATGTGGGTTCCACCATATAGCAAGTGGGCTGGCCAACAAGATAGTGGGCCGGGCCAAAAGCACAGGTGGGTCCCACTTTCCTCTTAAAGGGCCGGCCCATTTAGTATGTGGGGTCCACCATATAGCAAGTGGGCCGGGCCAAAAACACAGGTGGGTCCCACTTTCCACTTAAAAGGCCGACCCATTTAGTATGTGGGGTCCACCACAAAAGCAATTGGGCTGGCCCAGCTAGTTAGTGGGCCGGCCCAGTAGTGGGTGGGGTCCACCTTAAAGCAAATGGGCTGGCCCAATTAGAGTGTGGGGTCCACGGTAAATCAAGTGGGCTGGTCCAATAAGTAAGTGGGCCAGCCCGTTTAGTTGTTGTTTATTGATGACCCACAAGTATAGGGGGTGTATCGTAGTATCTTCGATAAGTAAGAATGTCGATCCCAACGAGGAGCAGAAGGTGTTGACAAGCAGTTTCGATGAAGGATTCACTGTAAATGCTCACAGACAAGTATTCAGGGGGTTTTGATGTAACAGGTGAATAAAGTACGAGTAAGTAAAGTGCGAGAGTAACAATTGCAGCGAGTGGCCCAATCCTTTTTAGCACAAAGGACAAGCCGGTTTGTTTACTTATAATGACCAAACGTTCTCGAGGACACACGGGATTTTAGTCTAGTGCTTTTGCTACACACGGCTAATTAATCTTCATTGTTTTGATAAGTGTTGTGTGGGTGAACCTATGCTAATGTACCGCCCTTCCTAGGACTAATACATACTTGTGATTATACCCCTTGCAAGCATCCGCAACTACAAGAAAGTAATTAAGAATAAATCTAACCACAGCCTTAAACTCTGAGATCCTGCTATCCCTCCTGCATCGATATACCAACGGGGGTTTAGGTTTCTGTCACTCCGGCAACCCCGCAATTGGCAAACGAGTACAAGATGCATTCCCCTAGGCCCATAAAGGTGAAGTGTCATGTAGTCGACGTTCACATGACACCACTAGAAGAATAACACCACAACTTAAATATCATAACATTGAATATTACTCAACCGTAATTCACTACTAACATTTAGACTTCACCCATGTCCTCAAGAACTAAACGAACTACTCACGAGACATCATATGGAACATGATCAGAGGTTATATGATGATGAATAACAATCTGAACATAAACCCTGGTCCAATGGTTTCACTCAATAGCATCAATAACAAGTAGAAATCAATACCGGGAGAGTTTCCCCTATCAAACAATCAAGATCAAACCCAAATTGCTACGGCGGTGACGATGTGCAGTGGTGGAGACGGCGGTGATGATGGTGGAGATGATGGTGATGGCGATGGAGATGATGTCCAGCTCGATGATGGTGACGATGGCGTCGATTTCCCCCTCCGGGAGGGAATTTCCCCGGCGGATTTCAGCCGCCGGAGAGCTCTTTTCTCTCTGGTGTTCTCCGCCCCGCAGAGGCGGCTGTAACTCTTCGCGAGGTACCCTCTGTGGCTTAGGTCTTCGGGACGAAGGATTTCGCGAAGAAAAGGAGGCGAGAGGGGCTGTGGGGCCCCCTCCTCACCAGGTGGCGCGGCCAAGCCATGGGCCGTGCCGGCCTGTGGTCTGGGCCCACCTTGGGTCCCCTCGGCTCCCCCTTCTGGCTTCCTTCGTCATCTGGAAAAATAGGATTTTTGGTATAATTTCCTTCCACAGTTGATCTTCCGAAATATTGCGTTCTGACGGTGCTTTTTCCAGCAGAATCCTGGCTCCGGTGCTCGATCCTCCAACAATGATGAAACATGCAAAATAGATGAAATAACATAAGTATTGTGTCCAAACATGAAATATATCAATGAATAACAGCAAATTATGATACAAAATAGTGATGCAAATTGGACGTATCAACTCCCCCCAAGCTTAGACTTCGCTTGTCCCCAAGCGAAACTGAACTCGGTAAACAGGACCACATGTTTATGGAGTGAAGAGTCAATAAATAAAATATGGACAAGAAGCATCATATTCATTCACACAAGACATTCTAGTAAACAACTTCCTCATATAACTCAACTTGAAACAAGTACAAGGTAATCACAAATAAAGGTGCATAAGAAATCATAGTTGGTGATGGCAAACTTCGTTCTTGGTCAGAGAACAATTAACAGGTTATACTTATCTATCGAGCAATGCTCTCATGTTAAAGTTTATATTGCACAACTTGCATACTCAATCATAATAGTCTCCTCATAATCATTGATAACTTGCAAAGCTATATTCATTTAGATAAAACTTGTACTAAACAAGGAAAATTAAAAGACATGATGAAACAAATCACAATATAATGGTTTGATCACAACAACTCAAATGCTTGCTTGAGATGGAGGGAAATAGGTTTACTGACTCAACATAAAGTAAAAGACAGGCCCTTCGCAGAGGGAAGCGGGGATTAAATCATGTGCCAGAGCTTTTTCAGTTTTGAAATCATATAAAGAGAATAAAAGTAATATTTTGAGAGGTGTTTGTTGTTGTCAACGACTGGTAGCGGGTACTCTAACCCCCTTGCCAGACAAACCTTCAAAGAGCGGCTCCCATTTTATTTTCATTTTGTGTGGCACTCCTTCCAACCTTTCTTTCAC
The DNA here is from genome assembly GCF_019359855.2 of Lolium perenne. Lineage (NCBI taxonomy): Eukaryota > Viridiplantae > Streptophyta > Magnoliopsida > Poales > Poaceae > Lolium > Lolium perenne. The sequence goes on along the minus strand of NC_067244.2, from coordinate 20,965,137 downwards.
AAACCATGGCTAACCGAATCCTCGGGTGCCTGCCAACAATCTCATACCATGAAGGAGCGCCTTTTTATTTTAGTTTTATTATGATGACACTCCCCCCAACCTTTGCTTACACAAGCCATGGCTAACCGCCGAATCCTTCGGGTGCCGTCCATCAATCACATACCATGGAGGAGTGTCTATTTAGTTTAGTTAATTTGGGACTGGGAATCCCATTGCCAGCTCTTTTTTGCAAAATTATTGGATAAGCGGATGAAGCCACTAGTCCATTGGTGAAAGTTGCCCAACAAGATTGAAAGATAAAACACCACATACTTCCTCATGAGCTATAAAACATTGACACAAATAAGAGATAGTAAATTTTGAATTGTTTAAAGGTAGCACATGAAGTATTTACTTGGAATGGCGGAAAATACCATGTAGTAGGTAGGTATGGTGGACACAAATGACATAGGTTTGGGCTAAGGTTTGGATGCACGAGAAGTATTCCCTCTCAGTACAGGTCTCTGGCTAGCAAGGTTAATTAGCAAGCATAAGAGTTGAAGGAAACAAACAAATATACATGTGATAGAAACAATCATGCATCTTCCTTGTAAGCACAAACAATTTTAACTTCAGAATAATAAGCTATGAGCTAACAAGAAAGAAAGACAATGAAACAACTACATGTATTTCTCTTTTCTACTTAAACCTCAAAGTGTTGTTGCTATTGACCAATGCTAAGTTTGCCAAAACCAAATAGATTTATTCAATGCTCCCAAAGTGATACCAATACTAAGATCAAGATCAATCATATAATAGAGATTGCAAACTAAAATAAGATGTGCAATATGTAAATGATAAGACTTCTCATTGATATTCCATAATGATAACTCACACCAAGGGATACATAGATAACCAACTAAAGGAGAGATACTTCCAAACTGCAACCCATCTTATATGATAACTTCCCTACTCATGATATGACACTACTTGACAGTAAAAAGTAAAAGGTAGTGATGATGTGATACCGCGGCACTCCCCCAAGCTTGGAACAAACCAAGGGGATGCCAATACCGATGATGAATTACTCCTTTGGCGATGGTGGTGATGAATTCCCGTCATCAAACTTCCAAGGGAGAGGCTCTCCATCAAGAAACGACTTCTTGGTCTCGGGCATCCTGAAACTAGCAGCACGGCTTATGTATTTAAACCTGTTTTCATACTCACAGTTCTGATTCTGAACGTCATAGAGTTGTGCTTGGAGTTTGTTGGTGGTGTCGTGGAGTGAGAGGATGTCGCCCCAAAGCTTTGCAGTTTCCTTCTCGTGTTCAGCAATGAGTTCAGACACAATCTTGTGGAAGATATCCACCTCACGCTCAGCCATCTTCTTGTATTTGAAGACCTCTTGTTCTAGCTTCTCCATCCTGTCTTCCAAGCTTCCTTCTCCTTTAGGACCTTGAACATCCTTGATCTGCAGTTCTCCCTCGACGAGCATCAACTCCTTTGGGTGCATCCTCAGCTCCTCCATGTACAAGTTGCCAACATCCTTGCAAGAGCTGCCCTTCGGAGTTTCCGACGAAGACATGATGGCTCTAGATCCGAAGCAAATCCTGGCAGAAACAGCTCGAAACAAAACACGTCGAGAAAACGATATACGGACCTCCAGGGGTCCGGGGGATTATATAGCAAAAAATTTCACGGCAAAAGGAAAGTAACAGATCGAACCAGAGTCGGAAAGGGGCGACGAGGCGGCCAGCTCATAGGGCGGCGCGGGCCAAGGCCAGGCCGCGCCGGCCTATGGGGGCACGCCCTCGTGCGTCTCCTCCACTCCGTTTCGATCTCGTAATTTTTCATATTTCCCAAAAACAGTAAAAATATTGTTCGGAAAGTAAATTGCGAACTTTTCATTACCAGTACTGTTACCTATTCAAAGTCGAGTTCTGGCGGACTGTCAATTTGCTCTTTGATGAAAGCCTCCGGTGTTTCCACTCGAATAATATCAACATCAACATTATAAGAATCACCCGAGATATAATGCTTGAGTCTTTGTCCATTCACGATTTGTGTGGCATTGCCTTGGAGAGAGCTAATTTTAATTGCTCCTGAACGATACACCTCCTCAACAACATATGGTCCTTCCCATTTTGAGAGTAATTTCCCTGCAAAGAATCTGAGACGAGACCAATACAATAGGACTTTATCCCCAATATTAAATTCTCTTTTGATAATCCTTCTATCATGCCATTTTTTAACTTTCTCTTTAAAGAGTTTACATTTTCATAAGCTTCACTTCTCCATTCATCTAGAGAACTCAATTGTAGCAACCTCTTATTACCGGCAAGTTTAGGATCTTTATTTAATTCTCTAACTGCCCAATAAGCCTTGTGCTCTAGTTCTAGAGGTAAATGACAAGCTTTCCCATAAACCATTTTATAAGGTGACATTCCCATGGGGTTTTTATAAGCAGTTCTATAAGTCCATAGTGCATCCTTCAATTTACTAGCCCAATTCTTTCTAGTTTTATTAACAGTCTTTTCCAAGATAGATTTAATCTCTCTATTTGATAATTCTACTTGCCCACTAGTTTGGGGATGATAAGCAGAAGCAATTCTATGATTAATACCATATCTAGCAAGAGTTTTTCTAAAACCACCATGAATAAAATGAGAACCTCCATCAGTCATAATATATCTAGGAACTCCAAATCTAGGAAAAATAATATCTAAAAGAATTCTTAAAGAGGTCTCACCATCAGCACTTTTTGTAGGTATGGCTTCCACCCATTTAGTAACATAATCAACCGCAACAAGTATATGAGTGTTACCTTCTGAAGAGGGAAAAGGTCCCATGAAGTCAAATCCCCAACAATCGAACGGTTCAATAACAAGAGTATAATTCATAGGCATTTCATTGCGTCTAGAGATATTACCAACCCTTTGACATTCATCACAGGATAAAATAAACTTTCTTGCATCTTTGAAGAGAGTTGGCCAATAAAAACCTGATTGTAGAACCTTTTGCGCGGTTCTTTCTCCGGCGTGATGTCCTCCATAAGCACTACCATGACATTTACTCAATATCTCTTGTTGTTCATATTCGGGAACACATCTTCGCAGAATACCATCCACTCCTTCTTTATATAAGTGTGGGTCATCCCAAAAATGATGCCTCAAGTCATAAAAGAATTTCCTCCTTTGCTGAGCTGAAAAGGTTGGAGGCAAGTACTTGGAAACAATAAAGTTAGCATAATCAGCATACCAAGGACTGTCTCGCGAACTCACCTTTATTGCAGCCAATTGTTCATTTGGAAAACTATCATTAACAGGAACATGATCATAAGCAATATTTTCCAATCTAGACAAATTATCAGCAACAGGATTATCAGCACCTTTCCTATCTACAATATGTAAATCAAATTCTTGCAACAAAAGTACCCATCTAATAAGCCTTGGCTTAGCATCTTTCTTTTGCATAAGGTATCTGATTGCAGCATGATCAGTATGTATAGTAACTTTTGAATCAACAATATAAGATCTAAACTTATCACAAGCAAAGACTACAGCTAACAATTCCTTTTCAGTAGTAGCATAATTTCTTTGAGCAGCATCAAGAGTTTTACTAGCATAATGAATTACATTCAATTTTTTATCTACTCGCTGTCCAAGAACAGCGTCTACAGCAAAATCACTAGAATCACACATAATTTCAAATGGTAAGTTCCAATCAGGAGGTTCAACTATAGGAGCAGTTGTTAAGGCTTTCTTTAGAGTTTCAAAAGCTTCCTTACAATCATCATCAAAAACAAAAGGTACATCTTTTTGAAGAAGATTAGTAAGAGGCTTTGAAATCTTGGATAAATCTTTAATAAACCTCCTATAAAACCCAGCATGACCAAGAACACTACGAATACCTTTAACATCCCTGGGATAGGGCATCTTCTCAATTGCTTCAACTTTAGCTCTATCGACTTCAATACCTCTTTCGGAAATTTTATGTCCCAATACAATTCCTTCATTAACCATAAAGTGGCATTTCTCCCAATTAAGAACAAGGTTAGTTTCTTCACATCTCTGCAAAACTTTATCAAGGTTCCGCAAGCAATTATCAAAAGAATTCCCATAGATAGAAAAATCATCCATGAATACGTCTACAATACTCTCGCAAAAACCATGAAAAATAGCAGACATGCATCTTTGAAAAGTAGCAGGAGCATTACATAAACCAAAAGGCATACGTCTATAAGCATAAGTTCCATAGGGACAAGTGAAAGTGGTTTTCTCTTGATCCTTAGTTTTAACAGCAATTTGTGAAAACCCAGAATAACCATCAAGAAAGCAAAAATGAGTATTTTTAGATAACCTTTCTAACATTTGATCAATAAAAGGCAAAGGGTAATGATCTTTTTTAGTAACCTTATTAACTTTTCGATAATCAATGCACATTCTATAACCTACAACTACTCTTTGAGGTATGAGCTCATCATTATCATTAGGCACAACAGTCATTCCTCCTTTCTTAGGAACACAATGCACATGACTAACCCATCTACTATCAGCAATAGGTTATATAATACCAGCTTCAAGAAGTCTTAATACCTCATTTCTTACCACATCCTTCATCTTAGGAATTAGACAACGCTGAGGTTCAACAACAGGCTTCGCATCATCTTCCATATTAATGGCGTGTTGGCAAATAGAGGGAGAAATCCCCTTCAAGTCATCAAGAGTGTAGCCAATAGCACCTCGGTGTTCCTTCAATATTTGCAATAACCTTTCTTCTTCAAACTCTGTAAGCTTAGAACTAATAATAACAGGATATATTTTCTTATCATCAATATGAGCATATTTAAGATTATCAGGCAAAGGTTTTAAATCAAAGACAGGATCTTCCTTTGGTGGTGGTGTTGTACCCAGATCTTCCACTGGTAAATCATGCTTGAGAATAGGTTGGCGAAGAAAAATTTCCTCAAGCTCATCTCTTTCTTTCCTAAAAACTTCACTCTCGCTATTCTCCAAATGTTGCTGCAAAGGATTATTAGGAACAAGAACAATAGATGCACACTGTTCCATTTTAAAATCATTATTAGGCAAATCAGCTTTATAAGGAGTTTTGGTAAATTTAGAGAAGTTAAACTCATAAGATTCACCGGCAAATTTAGTCAAAATTTTCTCTTTCTTGCAATCTATAATAGCTCCACAAGTATTTAGAAAAGGTCTACCAAAAATGATAGGACAATAATCACTAGCAGCAGAACCAAGTACCAAAAAGTCAGCAGGATATTTAATCTTACCACATAGAACTTCCACATCTCGAACAATACCAATTGGAGAAATAGTTTCTCTATTAGCCAGCTGAATAACCACATCAATATCTTCAAGTTCACAAGAACCAATTTCGTGCATAATCTCCATGTAAAGCTCATAAGGAATAGCACTAACACTTGCACCAATATCACATAAACCATAATAGCAATGATCACCAATTCTAACAGATAGCATAGGAACACTAGCTTGTTTGGGTTTATTAGGATGTGAAACAATATTAGAAGCATCTTCACAGAAAATAATATGACCATCCTCCACATTTTCAGTCACAAGATCTTTAACTATTGCAACAGCAGGTTCAACTTTTATTTGTTCTTCAGGTTCTATAGGTTTCTTTTCACTTTTATGAACCGCACTATTTATAACAGAGTACTCCTTCACTTTAGCAGGGAAAGGAGTTTTTTCAATATAAGCTTCAGGAATAACATGATCAACAGTTTCAACTACAACGCATTTATTAATAGATGGATCAATTTTATCTTTATACGGTTCATGATACTTATCAAAATTCTTCTTAGGCAATTCATAATGAGAAGCAAAAGCTTTATAAAGATTTACAGCAACTTGAGAATCAAGACCATATGTAGCACTCATATTACAAAATTTATCAGTATCCATAAAAGCTTCAATGCATTTATAATCATAATTTATACCTGATTCTCTATCTTTGTCGATCTCCCATCCTTCAGTATTTTCCTGGATCCGATTAAGAAGGTCCCTTTTAAACTCTTCCTTATTACGCGTGAATGATCCAGAACAAGAAGTATCCAGCAAGGTCTTGTCTTCAAAAGAAAGTCTTGCATAGAAATTATCAATAATAACATTACCAGGAAGCTCATGAATGGGGCATTTGAGCATTAAAGACTTCAATCTCCCCCAAGCTTGGGCAATACTCTCTCCATCATGAGGCCAAAAATTATATATGCGATTCCGATCCTTGTGAATTTCACTTGGAGGATAGAACTTAGAATAAAACCGGGGCACAATATCATTCCATTCAAGTGAATCCCCATTATCCAGTAATTTATACCAATGCGCCACTTTACCAGACATCGATATAGAGAATAGTTTCTTCCTCACTTCATCCATAGCAATACCTGCACACTTGAATAAACCGCATAATTCATGCAAGAACAGTAAATGATCTCCAGGGTGGACAGTTCCATCCCCTGTATAACGGTTATTCACTACACGTTCAATAATTTTCCTAGGTATTTTGTATGGTATCTCTTCCTCACCTGGCGCCTCATCCACTACCTTTGCAGTAGTAGCGGATTTCCCAAATAAGCATTCAAAAGGAGATCTCTCCATAATGAATTATGGCAGCAGGTAGAAATAAAATCAGCACAAACAGTAGATATTTCCCTTACCAATTCCACTTACCAATAGCGCTTCACTCCCCAGCAACGGCACCAGAAAATAGTCTTGATGACCCACAAGTATAGGGGGTGTATCGTAGTATCTTCGATAAGTAAGAATGTCGATCCCAACGAGGAGCAGAAGGTGTTGACAAGCAGTTTCGATGAAGGATTCACTGTAAATGCTCACATACAAGTATTCAGGGGGTTTTGATGTAACAGGTGAATAAAGTACGAGTAAGTAAAGTGCGAGAGTAACAATTGCAGCGAGTGGCCCAATCCTTTTTAGCACAAAGGACAAGCCGGTTTGTTTACTTATAATGACCAAACGTTCTCGAGGACACACGGGATTTTAGTCTAGTGCTTTCGCTACACACGGCTAATTAATCTTCATTGTTTTGATAAGTGTTGTGTGGGTGAACCTATGCTAATGTACCGCCCTTCCTAGGACTAATACATACTTGTGATTATACCCCTTGCAAGCATCCGCAACTACAAGAAAGTAATTAAGAATAAATCTAACCACAGCCTTAAACTCTGAGATCCTGCTATCCCTCCTGCATCGATATACCAACGGGGGTTTAGGTTTCTGTCACTCCGGCAACCCGCAATTGGCAAATGAGTACAAGATGCATTCCCCTAGGCCCATAAAGGTGAAGTGTCATGTAGTTGACGTTCACATGAAACCACTAGAAGAATAACACCACAACTTAAATATCATAACATTGAATATTACTCAACCGTAATTCACTACTAACATTTAGACTTCACTCATGTCCTCAAGAACTAAACGAACTACTCACGAGACATCATATGGAACATGATCAGAGGTGATATGATGATGAAAAACAATCTGAACATAAACCTTGGTCCAATGGTTTCACTCAATAGCATCAATAATAAGTAGAAATCAGTACCGGGAGAGTTTCCCCTATCAAACAATCAAGATCAAACCCAAATTGCTACGGCGGTGACGATGTGCAGCGGTGGAGACGGCGGTGATGATGGTGGAGATGATGGTGATGGCGATGGAGATGATGTCCAGCTCGATGACGGTGACGATGGCGTCGATTTCCCCCTCCGGGAGGGAATTTCCCCGGCGGATTTCAGCCGCCGGAGAGCTCTTTTCTCTCTGGTGTTCTCCGCCCCGCAGAGGCGGCTGTAACTCTTCGCGAGGTACCCTCTGTGGCTTAGGTCTTCGGGACGAAGGATTTCGCGAAGAAAAGGAGGCGAGAGGGGCGGTGGGGCCCCCTCCTCACCAGGTGGTGCGGCCAGGCCATGGGCCGCGCCGGCCTGTGGTCTGGGCCCACCTTGGGTCCCCTCGGCTCCCCCTTCTAGCTTCCTTCGTCATCTGGAAAAATAGGATTTTTGGTATAATTTCCTTCCGCAGTTGATCTTCCGAAATATTGCGTTCTGACGGTGCTTTTTCCAGCAGAATCCTGGCTCCGGTGCTCGATCCTCCAATAATGATGAAACATGCAAAATAGATGAAATAACATAAGTATTGTGTCCAAACATGAAATATATCAATGAATAACAGCAAATTATGATACAAAATAGTGATGCAAATTGGACGTATCATTTATATGCCGGCATAATAGGCGCTTTAGGATTTTACGGGCCGGCACATATGTGATTTTGCTTAATTGGGCCGTTTAAGGGATGGGAATTCGTGATTTAGATACTGAGAATATTTACGCAGCATTGATTTCTGTCGGATAGCCTCACTTACCACAAGCACCAAAGAAAAAATGCGCGAAAGAACTATAAAAACTAACTAAATATTACATCAGCTGCAAGGCTTTGAAAACATATTACAGAACCCAGAGAAATTGAATAGTAATTAAACCTAGCAATACAATGAAGCGATCCGGCAATCTTTTAAGTTGTCCATGCAGCACCTATATCTGAAACAAAGACATTACAAGTTAAGACAACAACAATGGAAAGGCAAAGACACTACAATATTGTTTGCCAAAGAATTTGGAACTCATCATTTCGTCGTTATAAGAAGATCATTGTAATGCACACAATAAGCAAACAAAGAGTGCATGCCGCATACCAACAGCCAATATAACAGAGCATGTTAGAATGAAACAGCAGACTTACTACTGTCGAGTCCCATGCAAACCAACATGTTCAGGGAGTACAAAATTGGCATGAACAACATAGTAGCAGGCTATAAATTTTGTAACAACGACTGAGCAAGATGAAGTTATGATGGCTACATCTACAGAGCAGGGAATGTAAACCAAAAATAGAAGTTACGATGGCAAAAGCTAAAGAGGAGGGAATGTGAACCAACATGTGCCAAGTGCAATTACTTCAAATTGGCCGTGAACTAAATAATACTCCTGAACTTATAGTGAAGGGGATGCAAATCAAGATGTTTCGGGATATAAACTTGTAATGAGCAAAGTGAGCGTCATGCCAAGTCAGAGAAACAAGTCAATAATGCAGCTTTTGAAGAACAAGATGGCAAGCAAAATTATTATCTAGTAGTATGACAAGTTTATTTGTACTACAGGCTAGATAGCAGAGTGATAGCATGTCAAACTAAGTCCTTACTTTGTTAGCTTACAATGAACTAGATACAAAACAATGGCATCACCTGTAGTACAGGGAATGCAAGCCAACATGTTCATGGAGTAAAAAATTGGCACAAACAACATAGTAGCAGGCCATAATTTTTGTAACAACGACTGAGCAAGATAAAGTTATGATGGCTAGATCTACAGAGCAGGGAATGTAAACCAAATATAGAAGTTACGATTCCAAAAGCTATAGAGCAGGGAATGCGAACCAACATGTGCAATTACTTAAAATTGGCCATGAACTAAATAATAGCAGGATGTTACTATAATACCTATAATTTTTGTAACAACGACTGAGCAAGATAGAAGTTATGATGGCTACATCTACAGAGCAGGGAATGCAAACCAAAATGTTCAATCACTTAAAGTTAGCAATGAACTAGAAAATAGCAAGGTGTTATGGTCATAGCTAGGAATGAACTAAAAGAGCTTCAGACAAACAAGCATCTGAACCCAGAACATGGCGCTAAAACAAGGGACTTACATTAGGAGAAGCACTCTGTGGGAGTCACAACAGATCTTCCTGGGGTTGATAGATCCGGTGATGAAGTACGCTACATGTGCTACTTGGGGTTGGAGAGACGGCCATTACACTTCATGGTTACTCATCTCATCTGCAAAAATGTAACGGCGCGTCATTAGCACAAACAGGTTCCCCAAGATTAAACAAGAACTTGCAGGCAAGCAATAGAAAAGCGACAGTAGAAGAGTTTAGATCATGCAAGGTGCCGGTGAAGCAGATCCGGTTCATGCACAACGGTGTCGGTGAGCAAGATCCGATGTGGTGGAAGATGGATCCGGCGAAGCGGCTCAGCTGAAGCGACTGCGGTAGACTGCTGGATGAGCATATGGTTTCGAGGTACGGCGAGGATGATCCGGTCCGGTTGATGACGGCGTCGATGAAGTGGCTCCGGCAGGCAGCCGGATGACGAGGATCGCGAGGGCTCGGGTAGGCCAGGGAAGTCCGGCGGGGATGTTCCGGTGCGGTGGTCGTGGAGGTGGGAGAGAGGGACTTGGGAAGTTCCGGTGGGTGGTATGAGGGAAATGAATTTTTTCTGGGAGGGTTTCCGGGCTAGGGAGGTGGTGATCCAAAAAATGACGTGCATACCCCCCCACCAACCGACCTTGCTGTCATCTCCACAGGGGTAGAATGGGAATTTGGAAGCGTGTGAAATTTTTGTATTTTGTGGGCGGGAAGTTTTGCCGCTATGAGATTTTGAATTTGGCTAAGGTCCAACTATAATGATAAAAAATGTGAGACCGTACTAGTACCTCTGTTCAAGGCCGAGTGCAAAATCAAATCATCATCACATTAAATACCGGTTACTACCATGATCATCAAAAAATGTGAGACCGTACTAGTACCTCTGTTCAAGGCCGAAATTGGCTCATCCGCTAGATCTTGCAAATTATAATGATAAAAAATTGTGAGACCGTACTTGTATTTCAGTTCAAGGCCGAGTGGAACATCAAAACATCATCACGTTGAAAATTTGTTACCATGATCATGATCTATCTCTGAAATTGGTGCATCCGTTGCAAAGTATAATGCTAAAATTTTGAGTGACCGTACTAGTACTTCTGTTCAAGCCCGAGTGCAACATCAAATCATCATCATGTTAAAAATTTGTTACCATGATCATGATCTATGTCTGAATTTGGCGCATCTGCTAAATGTTGCAAAGTATAATGATTAAAAAAATTGTGAGACCGTACTAGTACTTATGTTCAAGGTCGAGTGCAACATCAAATCATCATCACGTTGATGATTTTTTCTGTTACCATGATCATTATCTATCTATAAGAGCATCTCCACCGGCACAGCATCCTCTATTTGGGGACGCTGCTCCCACACCGGCGGCCCCAAAAAGGCAGCCCCGATAGATTTTAAAATTTAATTTGACATCTAAAAACCCAAATTCATACGAAATTTATACCAAAGTAGCTCGAATTTAAACATAACTAAACATAAACTTAATCCTGGTCTACTGGCCGTCGGTAGGGGCGCTCGACGGCCCTGCCTCGTCGTTGTTCTTCGCCATTGCCACCTGCTTCCGTGCCCGCCTCTCCTCCGTTGCTTCGCGCATCTGGCGGTGGAGCATGGCGGCCGGGGTTGCAAGGGCTTGCCGGCGGCGCTGTCCCCGCGCTTCCAGCCTTTCCCGAGAAGCTTCGATCTCTGCGCGCCTCGCCTGCTGGCGAGCGAACGCGTCGTAGTGGCGATGAGCGTTGAGCTCTCCGAGCTTCTGTCGCTCCGCCTCCATGAGGCGGCGTCCCGCCTCCTCCGTGGCCGCTCGCTGGCACGATATCTCGAGGACGTGCTCGAGGTTCGCGTCGTTGACGAACTCGCGCTCCTCCTCCCTCAACCGCTGGTATCGTTGTGCGTTCAGCGACGCGAGGATCACCGCCTGCTCCGGGTCGGCGGGGGCCTGCGGCGGCTCGCCCGACTGCGCTGCCTCCTCCGCCACCTCTGCTTCCGCTTCTGCTACGTAGACATCGTGCCACGCCTCGAACCGTGGGCCCTCGTCCTCGTCGGAGTTGTGCTCATCGTCGGCCTGCGGCTGCGGCTGCGGTGGTGCTGGAGGCAGCGCACGGCCGTTGAGGCCAACCATCGAGTAGGTGGTCTTCAGACGGCGGGCATCTTGATGTGGAGAGTAGAGAATGGAGCGGCGGTGGTGGACGGCGTACGTCCTATCTAGCGGTAGCAACTGCCCACATTTAAGGCGACTGGACGCCGCATGGCCAGTCGCTGCCCTCGTGGCCAGTCGCTGCCTCGGTTTCCGCGCCACATGTACATTGATTTAGACGGATGTTGTCTGTAATACTACTCCATGTCATCTACGGAGTATAGACAATGCTATAGACAGTGTATACAATAGTCTATCTGTAAGTTATCTAGTATTTTTAGTTATAGCTATATATGAGTATAAGTTATAGACACCCTTCATACAACAACAAAAATGGTGTCTGTAAGCTGTCTGTAAGAAGCCTACAGACTGTCTGTAACTTTAGACCATGCACTATGTGCATCAAAAGCGAACCAAAACGTCCATTGAATCGGTTCCGCACATAACAGAGCATCGATGCATAGGTTCTGATAGGAAAAGCGAACCAACAATTTTGTTCGACTCATCTGTGATGGAAATTGATACTCCACATTGAAGTCAATTAATATGAATCGGAGGTAATGTGCATGGCTTGGTGAAGTGGGCCACTTGCTTTAGGACAAGTAAAATATGCATGTCATATTTCTGCTGGGTCCCACTTGTACTGCTTGATCCGGTTTCTTTGAATCGGCACCACATAGTCCTTCTCTCTCCTCATTCTTTTTCCTCCACCTCACTAAAATCACATACGAGTACTATAACTACCTCTTACATGACCTTAAACGCCGACGAACAACCTTTCCGCGTCGCGGCCGATGCGAACCGTCGCGTCCTCTCGCGGACAAGGCGCCCCCACCAGAGAAAACCGTCGTTCCGCAAAGGCAACCGGGGTGCCCGATTCGCGCCCTTGTCAAAGGGGCCGGCATGGGATGTCGGCGATTCTATTGGGCTCGACAAATGACCGGCGCCGTTTGGAGCGCACCGGTGCGAGCCCTAAATCGACGCAGGCCCCCAAATTGCTATCGGGGCCGCCGGTGGAGATGCACTGAATTTGGGGCATCCGCTAAATCTTGCAAAGTATAATGATAAAAAATTATGAGACCATACTAGTAGTTCTGTTTAAGGCCGAGTGCAAGATCAAATAATCATTACATTGAAATTTTGTTACAATGATTGCAAACTATAGCAATAACAGGAAAAAAGCTCAAGATCAAATAATCATTACATTGAAAATTTGTTACAATTATTGCAAACTATAGCAATAACAGGAAAAAAGCTCAAGTGTTACAAAGAATGGAAAAATTCTCAAATACCACAACAAGTCGAAATAACTCAAATGATACAAGCCATACAAATGGCATCATCGGCAAAACTGCATTTCTTTTAGGTAGAATTCATCGGAGTGCAAGTAACAGCTGGCTTTCCATTAGATCTGCAGAGTAGATTATTAAGAATCTGCTCAATCCAAGCTTGCCTATTTTTCAATTCATGTATCTCATTGACTGTTGTGTCGATTTTTGAATCTCTTTCATCTCTTTGCTGCTGCATTATATCAATTGATTCGTGTGCAAAGGCAGCGATTGTTTGCGCTGGAATGGCCGGGACAGTAGATATCATCTGACTATCAGATGAATTGGCACTGTCGTGGCTGTGCTGTGGAAAGACCTGGACACTTGATGTACAGGCCCTGCCATCTGCCTTCCTTGCTCTATTCAGGGGCTGAAAACAAGACAGTGCAGGTTACAGAACCATACAATTTGAGAAAACAACCATATTAGTTGTCACAGATTTTTGCAAAGCATCAAAACAGATGGCAGATTTTCACAAAGCATAAGGCATAATATAACAAAGCAAGCTATCAACCCCATTGCAACAGGCAGAGCAACCGGATGGCAAATATGAACAAAATAAATCAAGTAACTAGACAGTCTGTGCCTAATAAAATAAGCCAGGAAACTGCATAACAGAAGTCTGTCAATTAAAATTGACACTTTGGAAGGGGTGCTTCAGATCCCTTAAGTTCCACAAAAGTGGTCATGTGGACAAAACTAGCCAGACATTGTGCAGTTGGAGAATCTCCAACCCCCTAAATTTCATTATTTTCATCATCGGCCAGCCATGGGAATGCCTCAGATAAACGAGAAATATATCCATTTGGTGCCAAATATAAACGAGCAGGACCAATTAAGACAGATTAGACAGCAACCATTCTGGGATTCATATAAACTGACATATTATTTCAATGTTTAACCCATGAGCCCAATATAAGGGAAGGAGAAACAAACAAATGAACCATTTTGTGCCTAAAAATAAAAGATGGGTCAGCCAAAAAGATACAACATATCTTATTTATGATACCCACTGAAGGTGGATTTCCTACTACAGAAGGTGGCATTGGATTAATCAACAGTGAAATCAGAAAAAAAATCTTACAAAAAACAAATATGCTCATTATATCCCACAACAAGCATGCCAGAAAGTGCCAAGGTTTATATATTTTAATCATCAGTCAACTCAATGAATCAAGGACTAATAACCAATTGAATCATCATCTGACTCATATTCACCAAGCAAAACATTCTTATCATGTATGGATGAAATCCAGAAGACATAACGGTATGAGGAAGTGCAAGAGCAATCAAACATTATGTGGCTGGAATAAAATGCCAGATCATTTAAGTTAAGCAGAACAATTAAATTGGTTTAATCATGATCAAACAAAAAAAAGATTAGACAGGCAATAGAACAAGTTTGAGAAGCTAGCAGGAAAATGAACGAAGACGTGCAGTCATATAAATAGCATGATTTATTTCAAACCAGTTATCCTATCTATATGGAGAGTAAATGTGTTAAACACAAACTGGTTCCCAGCACGATAAGCATATCAATACAAAAATGAAAGGTACTTATTGGATTATAGGGGTGATTCACTCCACGATTTGCTGTGTTCCATGTGATAGTGCAACATGAAATTACAGCAAAGAGTTAGGGTTGCAGCTCTTGAAGAACAAAAACAATGAAGAATTTAAATGTACCAGAGCAATGAGTTCACACATGTACTACATGATGGCAAAAGGATAGCAGAAAGGAAATAGTAATTGGCATTTACCGTCATTGTTTACAACAAAATAGATGGAAATTATAATTTAAAACCTTGTGAACACAGAAGAGCACAGAATGGCGGAATATAAAACAACATTTTGCAATGAACAAAACAAACGGCGGCTATGGTCCCAGCACACAACCTGACACCTGAGAATAAGAAAAGCAAACAAACATGTAGGTTTCCTAACAAAAATAGATGAATTACATAGCATGCAATTACTGTTCTAACATTAGGACGAACTAGATAGATATTATAGGGGTGTTTCTTGAGAGTTTATAGAGCAGGGAACGTTTTGCTAGTCTTAGTATGAACAAGATAAAAATTAATACTATTTTTTGCAACACACAGTACAATCATAGACGCTCACATGTACATGCATACACTCATCACTCACGCACACACACTCTACCCCTTCGAGCACATCCAGGAAAATGCATCCAAGAAACTGATCCAACGGGTGTTGAGATTGACGAAGTCACCACTATCACCACAATGTCATCGGGAACGCCGCATCCCACACAAGAATATTCCTCCATTTTTGAGACACCAAAGCGTCAAATCTGGGGGTGCCACTGCCTCCTAACCATCCAACCACAGGTTGGTTCTCAGTGATTTGGTACTTGAAATGCACTACATGATATCTAATATGAAGTCGGTGTGAGGCTAACAAGCAAGGTGCGGCGGCGTTGCTTGACATGAGTCGGTGTGATGCCATCACAAGATGAAGTGCATGGTCCATGTGATCTGGATTAGGGGATACTAGCATAATACCCGTGTGTTGCAACGGGTTAATAACGAAAGATCGCTCTCTCCAAAAATAGAATAAATGGAATATAATCACAATGTCTATGTCCAGGATGTGTGGCCACATGGTCCTCATTTTTCTTTACAATCTGTGGTACGTCAGTCTTATACAATGTGCATTATTTTTTGTCACCACAGAGACAACTCTGATGCTCGATCGACCGATCCGAGTTGATCAATCGACCGATCTAATTGACATGTTTGAACAAACGATCGAATAATTCATAGTATTTATTGAATGATACTCCGTCCGTGCCAAAAATAAGGCGTCTAAGGATTAGTTAAAAGTATGTTTTTAAAATTTGACCAAGTTTATACAAAAAATATAAATATTTACAATACTAAATCATTATCAATAGATTCACCCTAAAGTATATTTTCTTAATATGTCAATTTGATATTGTAGATGTAAATATTTTTTAAATATTTGGTCAAAGTTTGTAAGGTTTGACTTTTGACCAATCCTTAGACCCCTTACATTTTGGGACGGAGGGAGTATATCGTAAAAGGTGCCCTTTCACACCATCTTTTTTTACAAAACACGGTACAATATAAATGCTCACTAAGTACATACACTCGCTTCTATGAATGCACAAATGCACATGCTACCTCTATGAACACCTTCGAGATACTTTGTCTGAGAAACTGATTCGTCGAGAACACACGTCGAAACGTGGCCCCAACTGAACATATATTTCTCTTTACTAATCAGATATTTCTCTTTATTAATGAAACACCCACGCGTGAAACATGGTTTAATAGCGAGAATGTCACTGCGCTCCTAAACATGTGGTTGATTCTTGTCACTAACCTCTTAAATGCTGCAGGGTCTGAAAGTTTTGTTTTTAAAGGATTTTTAGTTGCATAAGTGTTGAGATTTGTATGTCCTACGAATTTTAAATGGAAAATGCATACACGTGCAAAAATTAGGAAAAGAAACCTAGAGTCATATAAGTTGTCACTGTATGTTTGCGAATGAAAGAAAAGTTAGAAAATTTAAAGTTGCATGGCAAGAGGAGCCTAATCAATGGGTCTCTTTTGGCTTTTTTTCTTTTTTGCCGATCGTGCCGATCTAACCGGGATTGTCGGACACGCGTTGATGAACCACGGCAGAGGAGAAAGGACGGATCACCTGCTGATATAAAGATTGACCGGTACAAAAGCCATCTCCATGAATCTACGCTCATTAAGGAGAGGGTTCCTTAGAGAATAAAAAGGGGAGCGAACGAAAAAGATATGTGGCTGAACCGATCTATGCTTGTTTTAGCGATTAGAATTAGGAAAGGGGTGCTGATTTTGCTACCTAGTGCTACAGATTGGATTTTGGTCGTGACCTAACTAATCCTGATAAGAACTCCTCATGGAGCCGGTCACGCTGACCTTACTTTTTTATGTTCGGGTGAGTTGTATACACGTTTGACGTACCATCACCAACCACCGCGACCTGTTTTAAATTTAATACGTAGTAAAGATAGTTTATATGACAAGATTATGGGGGAGATTGTTAGTAGTAATCTTATCAATGTGGTTGGCTAGTAAAGGAGCTAGCTTAGTCATGAAGTATCCAAGGTATGTAGAGAGAATTGTAGAATGGGGAATGTTCTAGAGTAAGATATTTACGAGTAGTATGAAATATCTAGAGTTTGTAGAGTATTCTAGAAGTATGGTATAGGGTTTGGATTCTGGCACATGGCAACAATCTAAAGGGTCATGTACAAGCTTCCTAGTATTATAAGCCATGTGTGTGAAGCACATCAAGGTGTGTGAAGCACATCAAGACAGAGAGCTCGAGGAGTGGCATGGGCAAATGCGCAGGTTTCTGCCATCTGCCACGCGCATTGAGAGCAGGGCGGAGCTGGATCTATGGGACTTCTCTGTCGATGCTTTTTTAGACGGACGAATCAGTATTAACTCGCGGGGGGCATAGGTGTAATTTTCGGAAATTTATGGGTAGTTTGAAGTTGGACGAAAATTTTGCATTAGTTTCTTTATTATTATATATTATTAGGTATAGATATAGATTGACACGGGTTTAACTAGATTGGATTGCATGACAGTAAACCAATTCTAGATACTTACATGCTAATATAAATCTCAGTTATGACTAGATTGAGATGTATATAGACATATTCTAGTTGACCAAGACATGCTTGAACCTTCTATGGTAACAGCCCAAAACGTGTAGGGGGGAGGGGGTCTGGTTACCTCGACGGCGGCTTCGTGTAGTCATACTCGGCATCCTTGCGGGTCACGTCGACGACGGCGGGGGTGCTGCGGTTGCGGTGGGCGTCTGCGTCGAGGAAGCAGATCTGGGGCGGTCGATGATGGTTTCGAGGAAGCAGATCTGAAACGAGGGAGTCGGTGAAGCAGATCCAGTGCAGTGCACGACGTCGTTGGTGAAGCGGATCAGGTACGGCAGACGAGGGAGTCGGTGAACTCAGATAGTGCAGTGCACGGCGGCGTTGGTGAAGCGGATCTGGTTCTGCGGACGAAGCAGTCGGTGAAGCAGATCCGATGCAGTACACAGCGGCGTTGGTGAAGCGGATCTGGTGCTGCGGACGAGGGAGTCGGTAGCCTCAGGTAGGTGAGGTGGTAGGCCAGCTAAGTACGGCCGGGATATTCCGGTGCGGTGGTCCGGCAGGTGAGAGATGATGGGCCTGGAGTATTGCGACAGATTTTTGGCGGAAATGGGGAAGACGAAAGGAAGGCGGTAGACTATATATATCAGAGGGGATGTGTAAATTACGAACGAGACCCCAACCCACGCCGGCTTCACTTGTCTGCCATTGCGTCATTGGTAATAGGGGTCGAATGGGAATTCAAAATATGTGTATGGAGGCGGGAGTTTTGGCGCTCAACTCGTATTTTGAATCTCCCTGGTGTATAAGCAGTACAGCATACTAGATATTGAATCATAGACCGGGGAAGACAAGTACAGTAGTACAAAAATACTGTAATGTCTACATTGCATGATACTGATCTACCTTGCGTTAGTGTTTGTAGTGGTAGCTAAGTGGTGCAAGGAAGACATATTTGTAATTTCTACAACTAAGATATGTCTATATACATCCGTATTAGACAAAACTAAGACACCTCCTTTTAGACGAAGGTAATACTATTACTTTTGAATCTCTTTGTACTAATGCTGATGATTTAGATCCTCAGAGTTTCGTACGGAGTAGTAGAAAAAAACTAGGCTCCTCTCGAGAAATAAATAAGCATCCAATTAATTAGGTACGTGGGCGGTTATTATTATTTTAACAAGGAAACTGCATTCGTGCCCTATGGCCCGTCATCTTCAAAACCATCCAAAATGCATGCATCTAGCGGTTTCCAGGCCCTGACGTGGCGGTTAACATTCGTCTTCCTCATTTCGTCTTCTCCCTGACACTCTCGCATGTGCCCCTCTCGCTACCCTCCATGGAAGCGTTCTACCACGGGCACACTTTCCTCGCTCATGGAACAACCACCATTACGGCCAACTATACCAATATGGCATCTAAGGTGGAGGAACACATCAACAAAATCGAGTTGATCTTGGAGAAAGAAGACTCGTACAAAATTGTTGGCCTAGACGTAGAGTACACCTATGGGCCTGAACAGAAGGCTGCCCTCATACAGTTGTGCATGGGCACGGACTGCCTCCTGTACTAGATTTCCTCGGCCGACCAGCCATGCCCCAAACTTGCTGACTTTCTTGGCAAGGCTGACGTAACATTTGCAGGTGTTGACATCGGCAACGACATTACCAGGCTTGGGCGTTGCAACCTCTCAGTGGCGAACTTCGTGGACATCCAGAAAAGGTGGAAGCCTGCCGATTCCACTAGTAACAATAAGGATTCGTTGGCTGACTATGCTACGGCCATTATAGACAGCCAGTACAAATCTATCATGAAAAAACTTACGCATGAGGAACACAAGCTGTGGAAGCAGGTGCCCTTGTCCATGAAGCATATCATGTATGCAAGCATCGACGCATACGCGACATATGAGGTATACAGGCGAATAGTGAACTTTGAGAAGGGTCAACAAAAATTGGCGGAATTCCAGGACAGCGGGAGTAAGAAGAAGAAGAAGAAAAAGAAGAAGAGCAGCATGGTACAGGCTGTAGAAACTGAAGAGGAAGATCACTGAAAAGGATAGCCTAGTGTTAAAAGTAGTACATTACAGTACTAGTATGTATACGATCGTGTGTGTATCCACTAATGCACCCAGTGATAAGTAGTTCTGTACATCCAGCTATATTTTATCTTGCAAGTAGTGTTAAAAGCAGTACAGTACTACTGTAGTATGTACGATCGTGTGTGTGTATGCTCCCAGTGTCGTGAGTACATAACTGATAAGTATAAAATAAGATTCGCAAAAAAGGTATATAATAATAATATGTATGGTAGATCTTTTTTTTATCTTGCATACTCCCTACGATCCATAATAAGTGTGCTGTTTCACTCTAACAACATGCACTGTGTTGTCCACAACAACTATCCTCATCCAGAAGCAATAAGTGTAGTCCATGCCCATATATATAGTGGACACGTACAAGCTTTTGGTTGCCCATAAGTAAATAGTAGAGTAATTATTTTACTCTACGCTCTGTCTTGCATGTGTGTACTTCTAACAAATATGTGCGTCCCAGCGTGTGCCAAGGTTAACCTTATACTGAGTATACTGTATTGTATTACTCCCTCCGATCCACATTACTTGATGCTAAAATGGAAGTATCTATAGCTACAATATGTCTAGATACATCTACACTAGCGTCAAGTAAAATGTAGTTGCTGTTTCAGTAATCTTTTGGTTCCCATAGGTGTTGCCTTAAATGACAAAAGTCGTGGCCATATCAAAACCATGATTAAGCCGAACCTCTGCCCCAAGACATGACATCTCTTCTAGAATGCTCTCCGTCCATAATAAAATAATCAATGGATGGGACTGGATACCTTCGTTGGGAAGGTATCGTCACCTGCCGAGTAGGGTGTATGTAGGCATCCTATCACGTCAGGATAGCTATCCAGTAGTAATATCCATCTCCCAGTTACCCAGTCTATCAATGGACATGGCACCTATCGAGGTACTGCTGATGATTTTGTACGTATATTTATATGAGCACGATGCTTTGTACTCCGTACAAAGTTGTCCCTGTCACCTCAAGGTTGCATTAGCAGGACGAAAAACAGTTACGGAGTACTCCCTTTCTTGTTCTTTTTCTTTTGTTGTCACAGATTTGAAACCAATAAGTTCAAGTTATGTTCCTGATGATGTTACCCAACAATAGAAGCGAAACTGAAATAATAGTACAACTCAGACAGTGTTAGTACTAGTACTTTACTAGAGGTTACATCCGTATTAGCACTATACTAGTACGTATCATCATATGGAGTAGGAGTACTTATTTTGAGGATTAATTGTTCTCCTTCTCGATGCGAATGTAGAAACGCAGCAGCTTGGAAGGTCCACCAAGCACCAGGTACAGCGGCGGCACCGAGAGGAACGACGTGAGTTCATCAAACGCGACGTCGCCCGGCAAGGCACAGCTCGACGCCTCCAAAGACACACTCACGGTGTCCGCCCTGCTCCTCGCGTGCGCCAACGAGCACGCCGCTGGCCCATTCGCCCACATCTTTGCCGTGTACAGAGGCCACACGCACGCGGCCACCCTAACGCACACGGTAGACACGATGGTGGTCGAAGTCGAACCGAGCACGTCGATGATCAGGACGAACACGGCGCCGTCCTCCCCTTCGGCGATGATCCGCAGGCACGGCGAACCCGGCACCGGCACCGGCACCGGCACCTGGAACACTTTGGTCGTGTTGTATGGCGGGAGCTTGTGCACTTGGATCGAGTGGGCCGCTGCGAAGTGGGCGACGAGCGCTGTTGGCGGGGCCGCGAAGTCGCAGCCGGGCTCCGTGCAAGCGCAAGGGGCGTGCGGGCATGCAATCTTGTGGTCGTGGACCTGGTGGTAGGCCACCAAGCTCCCGCAGCTGCTGTGGGGGCACTCAACCGTCGCCGCTGATACGACGGCGTCCATTGCCGGGTCCTGCTCGAATCTGCCGCGGGGTTCCACGCACCTATGGCACCGGTTCCCGGGAAGCTCGCTGAGGCAGCGACCGCAGGCCAAATGATTACCCTTGCACTGCACAAATCAAAGTTCGTGGATTCCCATTTTTGCAGTAGTGAACCCACAAAAGAAACATCAATGGAGTGTGGGAGGGAAAGGGATCGACCTTGAAGACGGGGGGCTTGAGGGGCTGGGAGCAGAAAATGCAGTGAAGCACGGTGGAGTCCATCTTCAGGGTAACGGTGATAGTTTCCAGCATTGCGAGCGCGCGAGGAGTATGGCATATCGATGGCCTCTCTTATCTCCTAGCCTCGAGGCTGGAGTACTCTATTTAAGGGGATGGGAAGGGATTTTTCTTAAGACGAGGAAAACCCAATATAGTACCTCCATCTCAAAGCTTAAGGCTTATACTCCCTACTTTTTAGAAAGTCAAATTATGTCAAAATTGACTAAGCATTTTCCGAAAATCATGGTAGTTAAAAAATGTGTATCTCCGCCATCATACTATTTGAGACTATATTTGTGATGGTAATAGGCACAACTACATACATAAAAATTGACATCATCTGATTATTAGTTATTTGGACTGCGGGATGAACTCTTTGGAACTGTGCATTAAGCACCGGTAACCACTTAGGGCTTCTTTGATTCATAGGATTGACATAGGAATTATGTTGGATTTGATTCCTATGGGAAAATTTAAATCCTACACCTTTCCTATTTCTACACTCTCCACATTCCTTTGATTGAAAGCAGCCCTTATAGGGCTTCTTTGTTTTTATAGTAAGTGAAAGGACATCTAAAAAACAGGAGAAATGATCTGGAAGTGCAGATAGTTTTATACCCCTCTGTCTCGGTTCATAGGGCCTAATCTGAACAAATATTTGTCCCATATTACCTCTCATCTAAGGCCTGCATGCATTTAAATTAGAAGTACTAGTAACCTTCTCGAATTAGTCTCCACCTTCCATTTTCTCCTTTTTCTATTCTCTGGGAACAGCCTTGTGCATGCTGGTGGAGTGTGAAACCAAACAAGTTTGCATGGGGGCATGTGATCGGCTGCATGCACGCTTTGTACACCATTAGTGGAGTATTAGGGCATGTACAATGGTGATATTTTAGCAGTGCCACGTAGGATAGACGCTGATGTGGAAGAAAGAGAAAGATGAAAAAAGACTTTGCCTTCTCTTAGCTAAGAGATCATCTCTTAGCATAAATCTCTCTCACCACAAATTTAGGATGTCTCGTTACCAAAGATAAGACTAAAAAACAACCCATTGTACATCATGTTTTATTGTCATCCGGAGGAGGCAGCGCTCCGGAGAGTTTTCGTCATCCAATGAAACAATGCCTTGGTCCTGCTGCAAAATAAACCAAGCCCTCTAAATCGAGACGGAGGGAGTAAATCAGATGGAGGGGTTACAATTACATATAGTAGTTGGAGTATTCACTTCCGATTCACAAAAAAAAAGAGTATTCACTTCCACGCTGCATCATTATTAAGTATAAGTACTACTACAAACAGTTCAGCACAAATATGAAACAAAGACCCCATAAAAAATAGCAGCCGTACGAACACTCTAGTACTTTACAAATTGACAGTTTTTTCAACTACGCAAAGTAGCAGTAGCTACATCTGCTTGCATAAGCGAATGTAGAAACGCAGCTCCTTGGACGATCCAGCACCAACGAGGTATTGCCCCGGCACAACGAGGAACGACGTGAGCTCCTCAAACACGACAGCGCCCGGCGACGCGCTGCCAGAAGCATCGGCAGACATCTTCACGACATCCCGCCTGCAGTCCGATTTCGAGGACGGCGGCGGGCCGTGCGCCCAGATCTTCACCCTGTAGAGCGGCCACACGGATGTGGCCGACCTGACGCATACCAAAGACAAGACAATGGCCGGGCCGAGCGCGTCGATGTACAGGACGAACACGGAGCCGTCATCCCCTTCGACGACGAGCCGCCTGCACGGCGAGCACGGGTGCGTCATGGTCACCCGGAACTCTATGGACTTGCCATCCTCTAACCTTTGCACCTGAATCGAGTGGGCCTCTGCGAGGTGAACGAGGAGCGCTAACGGTGGGGCGGCGAATTCGCAGCCCTGCTCCGTGCAGTTGCACCGGTCGTGCGAGCACGCGATCTGGTGTCTTAGGGACTCGTGGTAGCTGACGTTGACCCCGCAGCCGTCGTGGGAGCACATGACCTGCACCGTTCCAGCGATGTTGTATGCGATGGCCTCCAAATTCGTAGCGTTTATTTCCATGGTGCCGTCCATCGCCGCCTCGTGGTTGAATCCGGAGCCGCGCTACTCTTCTTCTGGCACCGTTTACTTGGAACCTCGCCGACGGTGGCAGGCGGCAGGCATCATACCACGCTGCAACTCCGATCAATATTAATTGATGGTAAAATGGATGTATCTACAACTAAATGTGTCTAGATACATCTATATTACCATCAAGTAATATGAATCGGAGGGAGTACAAGGAATGACAGTTTAGCACAAGTGACACCAGCAAATAAAAGTCAATGGACTCTCAGAGGAAAAGGGAGCGACCTTGTTGAACTTGGGGCAAATCAATGGAGTCTGAGAGACAAATGATGCGATATCTAAAGCCGGTTAGTGGAGAGAGAGAGAGAGGAGTGTGTGTGTGTGTGGCGGGGGGGGGGGGTTGTTCACTTCTTCTTGGTTTAAACGAGGATTCGTACAAGGTAATAGAGCCCGCATGCTCGGCTGGGTAGATAGCCAGAAGCCCAGAAGTGAACCCCAACATGGTCGTGCCACAAGGATTCATATTTGAATTTTTTGGGGGGGGGGGGGTAGCAGAATGGCATGGCCAACAAGTTTCAAGTAAATTTTGTTCATAGTGGAAGTATGTAAGGGCCTGTTTGGTTCCCAGCCACAGTTTGCCAAGCCTAACTTTGGCAAGTGTGGCAGCCACAAAAGTGGGGCTAGGATTTTGGAAGCCACAAAGTGTGGCAAAAGTTGGCAAAAAATTCACTCTATGACAAGTGGGCCGTATGATTAGTGAAGTGTGGTAGCTCTAAAGTGTGGCAAGAACCAAACACATGCCAAATTGCCAAACTTTGGCTTGGCAAAGTGTGGCTAGGAACCAAACAGGCCCTAAACCACGAATTATATGACTCCATCATTTCTTTCGACCTTTTTATATCGAGCCCCACAATAACTTTGGCTTGTTTACAAATTTAGGTCGATCAATCTCACGACGCCCCTTTATAACAAAATAAGTTGAACTAGTATTCCAATAAAAAGCATTTTCGCATGCATTGTTCGGTACTTTTCATAACTGAAGTGCTTACTCCCTCCGTTAGGGATTATAATGTCAGCGTGCATCCCTATATCATTAATTTGATTACAACATAATATGAATTTTATGGTACAAAAATTATATCATTACAAACTAGATGTCCATTTTAACTTTTTAATCGTATATTTTCGGTAATATATATATATATATATATATATTGTGTATTATGTTGCTCAATTTTACAACATAGGTATACTTGTCAGCCTTGTAATATCCTAATGGACATATAGTACATCACAAATTTGTAACTTCATGCTTTGTTTTGCCATTTTACGATTTTTCGAACCACCGTCGGCTTGATTTCAAATTTAGGTCAAACTATCGGTGCATGCTATGTGTTATACTTGGATGCACCGCACATGTTTGGCCATTGTTTTAGGCTTCCACATCTTGGGGGCATGTCATGTATTTACCTAGTTTTTTAATTCTAATTCATGTACCCTTCCTTCCAATTACATTTGAAATAAAACTTTTAGCCCAGAAATAATTCAGTATATGGTTGCACACAAAGATAATCCGTGGATTGTTGGAAATTGCCATCGTATGTAGCTACCATGTCTCTTCTGCAGACCTGTGAAAATTGGATTGGCGGTAGTGTGTACACTTCATTCGGTAGGCACTTCATAGAAAACACCCATTTAATATAATTTTTCTCCTTTGGGCAGTAATCAAGAGAAGAAAAAACACATGATTCAAAAGTTTTAACATATGCATGGTTCTTGTGTAGTGGTACCAAGCTCACGTGTGGGAGGAAAATACTCCCACGAGCTTCATTTTGTAGTGACTAAGAAGGATCCATGCATGCTTACTTTTTCATATTCATGTTTTTAACTTGTTTCAATCTTGGTTAAACCTAAGATTTGACCAAAATTCAAACGGGCATAAAAATTCAGAAAAACGAAAAAAATGAAAACCAAAGCACATAGCCTTCTTAATTATGTCATACAGTAAGCATTCAAGTTGATAAACAAGATCTAGACATATTTGAACCAGAAAAATCATGTATCTACCCCTAACCCTAAACTTTGTCTTGTGAAGTCAAGCATGAAGAGAAGTGGTCTTTGGTTTCAAACATAGAAATTTTAATAACCTCCCAAGTGCTTCATTTTGGAGTGACTAAAAAGGATACATGCTTACTTTTTCATATTCATGTTTTAAACTTGTTTACCTCTTGGTCAAACCTACGATTTGACCAAGATTCAAATGGGCGGAAAATTAAAAAAAAACATAAAAATGAAAAACCAAAGCACATAGTCTTTTTATGTCAAACCTAGGATTTAATCAAGCATGGAGAGAAGTGGTTTTGGGTTTCAAACATGAAGAGAAGTGGTTTTGGGTGTCAAACATGGAAATTTCAAAAACCTCATAAAATGACGTAAGAAGACTATGTGCCTTGGTTTTTCATTTTTTGATTTTTTTTAAAAAATTATGCCCATTTGAATCTTTGTCGAATCCTAGGTTTGACATGGTTTAAACAAGTTTAAATCATGAATATGAAAAATTAAGCATCTATCCTTCTTAGTCACTCCAAAATGTAGCTCTTGGGAGGGTTTTTGAAATTTCCATGTTTGAAACCAAAAACCACTTTTCTTCATGCATGCTTGACTTCATAAGAATGCTTACCATATGTTTGAATTTTAAAAGCATATAGTCTTCTTATGTCATATAGTAAGCATTTATTCAAACCAGACAAATCATGTATCTACCCCCTAACCCTAATCTCGGTCGATTTTATGAAAGTCAAGCATGACGAGAAGTGGTTTTTGGTTTCAAACATGGAAATTTCAAAAACCCTCCCAAGAGTTACATTTTGGAGTGACTTAAGAAGGATAGATGCTTAATTTTTCATATTCATGTTTTAAACTTGTATAAATCATGGTCAAACCTAGGATTTGACCAAGATTCAAATGGACAGAAAATAAAAAAACAGCAAAATGAAAAACCAAAGTACATAGTCTTCTTATGTCATGTAGCTAGTAAGCATTCAATTTGATAAACAAGGTCTAGACATATTCAAACTAGACAAACCATGTATCTACCCCCTAACCCCTAAACTCTGTCTTATGAAGTCTAGCATGAAGAGAAGTGGTTTTGGGTTTCAAACATGGAAATTTCAAAAACACTCCCAAAAACTTCATTTTAGAGTGCCTAAGAAGGATACAAGGTTCCATTTTCATTTTCATGTTTTAAACTTTTTTAAATCTTGGTCAAACCTAGGATTTGACCAAAATGTTCAAATGGGCATAAAAATTCAAAATAAAATAATATAATTAAAAACCTAGGATTTGACCAAGATTCAAATGGGCATAAAATTTAAAAAAATGAAAAAATGCAAAAAACCAAGGCACGTAGTCTTATTATGTCATATATACAAATCATGTATCTACCACCTAACCCTAAACTCTGTCTTATGAACTCAAGCATGAAGAGAAGTGGTTTTGGGTTTCAAACATGGAAATTTCAAAAAAAAAAAACCAAAAACTTCATTTTAGAGTGACTAAGAAGGATACAAGCTTCCCTTTTCATTTTCATGTTTTAAACTTGTTTAAATCTTGGCCAAACCTAGGATTTGACCAAATGTTTAAATCTTGGCCAAACCTAGGATTTGACCAAAAGATTCAAATGGGCATAAAAATTCAGAAAAAAATCAAAAGAATGAAAAACAAAGGACATAGCATTCTTATGTCATATATATAGTAAGCATTATTCAAGTTGATAAACAAGGTCTAGACATATTCAAACCATAAAATCATGTATATATCTACCCCTAACCCTAAACTCTGTCTTATGAAGGCAAGCATGCAGGAAGAGAAGTTGTTTTTGGTTTCAAACATGGAAATTTCAAAAACCCTCCCAACAAGAGCTACATTTTAGAGTGACTGAGAAGCATACATGCTCACTTTTTCATATTCATGTTTTAAACTTATTCAAATCTTGGTGAAACCCAGGATTTGACCAAGATTCAAATGGGTATAAAAATTCAAATACTGGTTTGTCTAGTTTGAATATGTCTAGACCTTGTTTATCAACTTGAATGCTTACTACATGACATAAGAAGACTATATAATTTGTTTTTTATTTTTCTGATTTTTTTAATTTTTCTACCCATTTGAATCTTGGTCAAATCCTAGGTGTCTGACCATGATTTAAACAAGTTTAAAACATGAATATGAAAAATTAAGCATCTATCCTTCTTAAGTCACTCCAAAATGTAACTCTTGGGAGGTTTTTTGAAATTTCCATGTTGAAACAAAAAACCACTTCTCTTCATGCTAGACTTTCATAAAATTGACCGAGTTTAGGGTTAGGTGGTAGATACATGATTTGTCTTGTTTGAATATGTCCAAACCTTGTTTATCAACTTGAATGCTTACTATATGACATAAGAATGCTTACCATATGTTTGAATTTTAAAAGCATATAGTCTTCTTATGTCATATAGTAAGCATTCAAGTTGATAAACAATGTTTGGATGTATTCAAACCAGACAAATCATGTATCTACGCCCTAACCTAATCTCGGTCGATTTTATGAGAGTCAAGCATGAAGAGAAGTGGTTTTTGGTTTCAAACATGGAAATTCAAAAACCCTCCCAGGAGTTACATTTTGGAGTGACTTAAGAATGATAGATGCTTAATTTTTCATATTCATGTTTTAAACTTGTTTAAATCATGGTCAAACCTAGGATTTGACCAAGATTCAAATGGGCAGAAAATTTAAAAAAATAGAAAATGAAAAACCAAAGTACATAGTCTTCTTATTATGTCATGTAGCTAGTAAGCATTCAATTTGATAAACAAGGTCTAGACATATTCAAACTAGACAAACCATGTATCTACCCCCTAACCCCTAAACTTTGTCTTATGAAGTCTAGCATGAAGAGAAGTGGTTTTGGGTTTCAAACATGAAAATTTCAAAAACCTCCCAAAAAAGTTCCATTTTCGAGTAACTAAGAAGGATACAAGCTTCCCTTTTCATTTTCATTTTTTAAACTTATTTAAATTATCTTGGTCAAATCACATAGTCTTCTTATGTCATATAGTAAGCAAAGCACATAGTCTTCTTATGTCATATAGTAAGCATTAAAATTGATAAATAATGTCTAGACATATTCAAACTAGACAAATCATGTATCTACCCCTAACCCCTAAATTCTGTCTTATGAAGTCAAGCATGAAAAGAAGTCGTTTTGGGTTTCAAACATGGAAATTTCAAGAACATCCCAAAAGCTTCATTTTAGAGTGACTAAGAAGGATCCATGATTACCTTTTCATTTTCTTGTTTTAAACTTGTTTAAATATTGGTCAAACCTAGGATTTGACCAAAAGATTCAAATGGGCATAAAAAATCAGAAAAAAATCAAGAGAATGAAAAAACAAAGGACATATAGCATTCTTATGTCATATATATAGTAAGCATTCAAGTTGATAAACAAGGTCTAGACATATTCAAACCAGAAAATTATGTATATATCTACCCCTAACCCTAAACTATGTCTTATGAAGTCAAGCATGCATGAAGAGAAGTGGTTTTTGGTTTCAAACATGGAAATTTTCAAAAACCCTCCCAAGAGTTTTGGAGTGACTAAGAAGGATAGATGCTTAATTTTTCATATTCATGATTTAAACTTGTTCAAATCTTGGTCAAACCTAGAATTTGACAAAGATTCAAATGGGCATAACAATTCAAAAAAATCAAAAAAATGAAAAACCAAGGTCTTATTATGTCATATAGTAAGCATTCAATTAAGTTGATAAACAAGGTCTAGACATATTCAAACCAGGAAAATCATGTATCTACCCCTAACCCTAAACTCTGTCTCATGAAGTCAAGCACGCATGAAGATATGTGGTTTTTTGGTTTCAAACATGGAAATTTCAAAAACCCTCCCAAGAGCTACATTTTGGAGTGACTAAGAAGGATAGATGCTTAATTTTTCAGATTCATGATTTAAACTGGGGTGCTTATTATATTGTATAAGTACAAAGTTTCCTATGGTTCCAAGGGTAGGGAAGCCAAGTTAACTCATTTACATGATAGTATTTTTTCCATGAAGCCAAGTTAACTCATCTATCAATTGGTACATTTTGGTTATATTCAAAATTTTACTTGAAACTTGTTGGTCATGCCATTCTACTACTTGGCTAACACATTTTTCAGCTCGGGAAGGTAGGGGAAGGGGACATGCATGACGCTACCCTGAATTTGTGGGACCCCAAAAACTTGCAAATACGAGCGATGCATCCAAAAGAAACACTCGTCCCCTCCCCGCATGATTTTGCCCTACCTAAATTTGAAGTCAAGCCAAAGGTGGTTCAAAAAAGGCAATCAAAAGGCATGGATTGTTCATCATTTTCTACATAGCTAGGGAAAATACCATACTGCCATACTAGTGTTTTAGAAAATAGCCCTTCAAATAGTTTGGCAACATGTTTATCAACTTTAATGCTTACTATGTGACATAAGAAAACTATTTGATTTGGTTTTTCATTTTTCTATTTTTTTATTTTATTTTTCTGCCCATTTGAATCTTGGTCAAATCCTTGGTTTGACCAAGATTTAGACAAGTTTAACACGTGAAAACGAATAAGTAAGCATGGATGCTTCTTAGTCACTCCAAAATGTACCAACTGATAGATATGTTAACTTTGCTTCATGGATGTAAATGAGTTAACTTGGATTTCCTACCCTTTGAATCCATAGGAAACTTTGTTCTAATGCACTATAATAATCAATCGAGTTTTTACACCAACAGGTCTGTCACTTACGTGTGGTGCCCATGCGTGAGGTCCCACACTTCAGTGAGCACAAGTCACGTGCAATAGGTACGCAAACTCCCAGCCATCTTCTTTGTCAAGAGAAGACGCATTGATGTCTACGGGAGCTTCTATTCTTGTAGACAGTGTTGGGCCTCCAAGAGCAGAGGTTTGTACAATAGCAGCAAGTTTCCCTTAAGTGGATCACCCAAGGTTTATCGATCTCAGGGAGGAAGAGGTTAAAGATATCCCTCTCAAGCAACCCTGCAACCACAAAGCAAGAAGTCTCTTGTGTCCCCAACACACCTAATACAATAGGTGCACTAGTTCGGCGAAGAGATAGTGAGATACAAGTAATATGGATGAGTATGAGTGATAATAGCAATCCGAGTAAAATATGGCAGCGAGTAAACATTCAACAAAACAGTAAACAAACGGAGATTCGATGCTTGGAAGCAAGGCCCAGGGATCCTGCTTTCACTAGTGGACACTCTCAACAATGATCACATAATAGGACTACTCTACACCCTCTTGTTGGATGATGAACACCACTAATTGCGTAGGATTACACGAACCCTCAATGCCGGAGTTAACAAGCTCCACAATATTCAATGTTCATATTTAAATAACCTTAGAGTGTAAGATAGATCAACACAATCACACCGAGAACTAACATAGCATGCACACTATCACTATCACACTATGAAGGAGGCATAGATCATATCAATACTATCATAGAAATAGTTAACTTCATAATCTACAAGAGATTACAATCATAGCCTATGCCAAGTACTAACACGGATGCACACACTGTCACCATTACACCGTGCAGGAGGAATAGAGTACTTTAATAACATCACTAGAGTAGCACATAGATAATATTCAACTTGATCACAAGGAGAGAGAGATGAACCACATAGCTACAGCGGAGCCCTCAGCCCCGGGGGTGAATTACTCCCTCCACATCATGGAGGCAGCGATGGCGGTGAAGATGGCGGTGGAGACGGCGGTGGAGATGGCTCCGGGGGCAATTCCCTGTCCCGGCAGGGTGCCGGAACAGAGAGTTCAGTCCCCCGAATTGGACTTTCGTGATGGCGGCGGCTCTGGATGGTTTTCTCCGTTTTCGTCAAACTGGTCGATGTTTTTAGGTCAGGGACGAATATATAGGCGGAGAGTCGGAGTCGGAGGGGCCACGGGGTGCCCAGATGATAGGGGGGCGCGCCCCCCTTGGGCCGCGCCGCCCTGTGGGGTGGGGCCCCCCTGGCACCCCTCTGACTTTTCTCCGGTGCTGTGGAAGCTTCCCGAAATTATAAGATCTCCGGTGTTGATTTCGTCCGATTCCGAAAATATTTCCTTACTAGGATTTCTGAAACCAAAAATAGCAGAAAACAGCAACTGGCCTTTCGGCATCTCGTCAATAGGTTAGTTCCGGAAAACGCATAAATATGACATAAAATGTATATAAAACATGTAGTTATTATCAATAATGTGGCATGGAACATAAGAAATTATCGATACGTCGGAGACGTATCAGCATCCCCAAGCTTAGTTCCTGCTCGTCCCGAGCAGGTAAACGATAAACAAAGATAATTTCTGGAGTGACATGCCATCATAACTTTGATCATACTATTTGTAAGCATATGTAGTGAATGCAGCGATCAAAACAATGTATATGACATGAGTAAACAAGTGAATCATATAGCAAAGACTTTTCATGAATAGTACTTTCAAGACAAGCATCAATAAGTCTTGCATAAGAGTTAACTCATAAAGCAATAATTCAAAGTAAAGGTATTGAAGCAACACAAAGGAACATGAAGTTTCAGCGGTTGCTTTCAACTTATAACATGTATATCCCATGGATATTGTCAACATAGAGTAATATAACAAATGCAATATGCAAGTATGTAGGAATCAATGCACAGTTCACACAAGTGTTTGCTTCTTAAGATGGAGAGAAATAGGTGAACTGACTCAACAATAAAAGTAAAAGAATGGCCCTTCAAAGAGGAAAGCATCGATTGCTATATTTGTGCTAGAGCTTTGGTTTTGAAAACATATAGAGAGCATAAAGTTTTGAGAGGTGTATATTGTTGTCAACGAATGGTAATGGGCACTCTAACCCCCTTGCCAGACAAACCTTCAAAGAGCGGCTCCCATGAATTATTTTTATTTTTGGGTGGCACTCCTTCCAACCTTTCTTTCACAAACCATGGCTAACCGAATCCTCGGGTGCCCGCCAACAATCTCATACCATGAAGGAGTGCTTTTTATTTTAGTTTTATTATGATGACACTCCTCCCAACCTTTGCTTTCTCAAGCCATGGCTAACCGAATCCTTCGGGTGCCGTCCAACAATCACATACCATGGAGGAGTGTCTATTTTTGTTAATTAATTTGGGACTGGGAATCCCATCGCCAGCTCTTTTTGCAAAATTATTGGATAAGCGGATGAAGCCACTAGTCCATTGGTGAAAGTTGCCCGACAAGATTGAAAGATAAACACCACATACTTCCTCATGAGCTATAAAACATTGACACAAATCAGAGGTGATAAATTTTGAATTGTTTAAAGGTAGCACTCAAGCAATTTACTTTGGAATGGCGGAGAAATACCATGTAGTAGGTAGGTATGGTGGACACAAATGGCATAGTGGTTGGCTCAAGTATTTGGATGCATGAGAAGTATTCCCTCTCGATACAAGGTTTAGGCTAGCAAGGCTATTTAAAACAAACACAAGGATGAAGCGGCGCAGCAAAACTCACATAAAAGACATATTGAAAACATTATAAGACTCTACACCGTCTTCCTTGTTGTTCAAACTCAATACTAGAAATTATCTAGACCTTAGAGAGACCAATTATGCAAACCAAATTTTAGCAAGCTCTATGTATTTCTTCATTAATAGGTGCAACGTATATGATGCAAGAGCTTAAACATGAGCACAACAATTGCCAAGTATCACATTATTCAAGACATTATAGCAATTACTACATGTAGCATTTTCCGTTTCCAACCATATAACAATTAACGAAGCAGTTTCAACCTTCGCCATGAAAATTAAAAACTAAGAACACATGTGTTCATACGAACCAGCGGAGCGTGTCTCTCTCCCACACAAGCATTTATTCAAACAAAAACAAAAACGAAAGCACACAGACGCTCCAAGCAAAGTACATAAGATGTGACCGAATAAAAATATAGTTTCAAGAGAAGGAACCTGATAGTTTGTCGATGAAGAAGGGGATGCCTTGGGCATCCCCAAGCTTAGAGCTTTCACTCTCCTTGATCATAGTATATCATCCTCCTCTCTTGACCCTTGAAAACTTCCTTCACACCAAACTCGAAACAAACTCATTAGAGGGTTAGTGCATAATCAAAAACTCACATGTTCAGAGGTGACACAATCATTCTTAACACTTCTGGACATTGCCTAAAGCTACTGGAAGTCAATGGAACAAAGAAATCCATCCCACATAGCAAAAGAGGCAATGCGAAATAAAAGGCAGAATCTGTCAAAACAGAACAGTCCGTAAAGACGAATTTTATTGAGGCACCAGACTTGCTCAAATGAAAATGCTCAAATTGAATGAAAGTTGCGTACATATCTGAGGATCACTCACGTAAATTGGCATAATTTTCTGAGTTACCTACAGAGAATTTTGCCCAGATTCGTGACAGCAAAGAAATCTGTTTCTGCGCAGTAATCCAAATCTAGTATGAACCTTACTATCAACGACTTTACTTGGCACAACAAAACACAAAACTAAGATAAGGAGAGGTTGCTACAGTAGTAAACAACTTCCAAGACACAAATATAAAACAAAGTACTATAGCAAAATAACACATGGGTTATCTTCCAAGAAGTTCTTTTCTTTAAAGCCATTAAGATGGGCTCAGCAGTTTTGATGATGCACTCGCAAGAAATAGTATTTGAAGCAAAAGAGAGCTTCAAGAGGCAAATTCAAAACACATTTAAGCCTAACATGCTTCCTATGCAGAGGAATCTTCTACACAAATGAATTCATGAAGAACAAAATGACAAGCATAAGAGGATAAAACACGAGTAACTTGAAGATTCTCAACATAAAGAGGGGAAACTTAATATTATTAAGATGCATATAACCATATTTCCCTCTCTCATAATAACTTTCAGTAGCATCGTTGATGAAATCCACAATATACCCATCACTTAAAACATTCTTATCATGGTTCATATGCATAGAAGTATCGTTAATTTTGGCATAACAAGAGTTATTCTCATTAATAGTAATTGGAGCAAGATTATTATCAAGAATTTGAACATGGTAAACAAGTTGCATATTAAAAGAATTGTTTTTGGTAATCCAATCATGACTATGACAAGTTTCATAAGGATAGTTATAACCTATATCATAGCATTCTTTATAATAATCATCAAAGATCGGAGGCACAGTGTCATCATAAGAAATAGAATAGTTATCTTTCACAGTCGGTTTATCTGTGTCCATACCATCATTGTTATTAGAAGGAGATGTATCAAACACATAATGATCAGTAGCAAAAGGATTTTCAAACACCTCTTCCCCAAGCTTAGAGCTTTCTATATCATTATGGGAGGAAGCATGGATAGCACTGACACTATGGCAATTATTATCATCATCATTTTCAGAATTGGTTTCCCATAGATTTGCAATATCAAAAGTAGTGTGCTCATTCAAATCATGATCACTAATGTATGTAGAGAGCATAGGAAGATCATCGTATTCAGATTCATTATCACAATAATCATTAGGAGCAACATACTTACGGTTACCTAGCGTTATCTCATTCACGCCGGAATATGCTGTTACCTCTTTCTTTTTATTCTCCTTCTTCTTCTTCTTCTTCTTCTTCTTCTTCTTCTTCTTCTCTTCCTTCTCCTCGTTCCCTTCTTTAGGAGGAAGAGGCTTGAAGGGTGGCTTGTCCGCATAACCTGATTTACTTTTAGAAACAATAGAAGAAACTTGGGAGGATCCCTCCTTTTCATTAATTAGTTGAAAACACACAGCGGTCCTATCATATTTTGGCAAGGTGTCATCTTCTAAAATATTTTGTATGTAAGTATTTGTATGGCTATTATCAATGCAATAAGAAAAACACCCATGCAGGACATCATCAATATCAAGATCACTCATATGTAACAAGGAGATTTTTCTCGACAGTTCTTCACACCCCAAAAATAAAGTAAGTTCATCATGCTGATTAGGAGTAATTTCATCATCACAATACAAATTTGCAGCACTCATTGGTTCAAATTATCATTGGAGGAGCATTGAAAATTAAAATGACCCACTTCATGGCAAACTTCACAAATAAAAGGATAGAGGGCACAAACTTTTTTACCACGATCATCTAGAGCCCTAAGCCACTTTCTAGTTTTTTCATTAATATGATGGATGCAATATTCATCTTTGACTTGATTAATTCCACAAGGCCTATGCATTCCACAAAAATTAACATGCTTATAGGAAATAGCATTCTTAGGAGTTTGAGCATGCTTATTGCAATAATTAACAACAATTTTATTCTTCATGCAAGCCTCTTTAAAAGGTTCATGATACTTATCAAAATTCTTCTTAGGCAATTCAAAATGAGAAGCAAAGGCTTTATAAAGATTTGCAGCAACTTGAGAGTCAAGACCATAAGTAGCACTCATATTTTGAAATTTATCGGTATCCATAAAAGCTTCAATGCATTCATAATAATAATTTATACCTGACTCTTTACCTTCGTTGTTCTCCCATCCTTCAGCGTTCTCCTCAATCCGATCAAGAAGATCCCACTTAGCTTCAACCTCCTTGCTTGTGAAAGATCCCTTCGAACAGGCATCCAGATAGTCCTTGTGTTGTCCTGAAAGCCTCGCATAAAAATTGTTAATAATAACATTACGGGGGAGCTCATGAATGGGACATTTGAGCATTAGTGATTTCAATCTCCCCCACGCTTGAGAAATACTCTCTCCATCACGAGGATAAAAGTTATAAATATAATTCCTATCAATATGCACTTCATGAGGAGGATAAAATTTAGAATAAAAGAGAGATGCAATTTCCTCCCAACCAAGAGAATGACTATTCTCCAACAATTTATACCAATGCGCCTACCAGACAGCGAAAAAGAGAATAGCTTCTTCTTCACTTATTCCATAGAGATACCTGCACACTTGAATAACCCGCATAATTCATGCAAAAACTGTAAATGATCTCCAGGATGGACAGTTCCATCCCCTTTATAGCGGTTATCAATAACACGTTCAATAATTTTCATGGGTATCTTGAAAGAAGTACTTGCAGTTGGTGGATTTAAAGTATCACAAGCATTATTAGAGTTATCGCATATGGGAGATAAAGCATTATCAGAACAAATTTTCTCCCCTAAAGATGGGAAGCCAAAAAGATCACAGAAACTAGCTTCCCCAAGCTTAGACTTATTCATAGCATTAGCAGTGATTGCGTTCATACCAATAATATTGCTACTAGCATGCAAATGAGGTTCCATAGGTTCTTTAATTTTCGCATCACACAATTCATGTCTTAGCTTAGGAAATAAATTAAGAAGCTCATAGTTATATTCCATTATGCCTAACTAGTGTAAAACAAGAAACAAAAAGATGCAATTGCAGGATCTGAAGGAAATAGTTTCGAGCACAAACACAATGGCGCCAGAAAAGTACTGTTACCTGGAACCGGAGTATGAGTGCCTTTTACCTTTCCTCCCCGGCAACGGCGCCAGAAAAGTGCTTGATGTCTACGGGAGCTTCTATTCTTGTAGACAGTGTTGGGCCTCCAAGAGCAGAGGTTTGTAGAACAGCAGAAGTTTCCCTTAAGTGGATCACCCAAGGTTTATTGATCTCAGGGAGGAAGAGGTCAAAGATATCCCCCTCAAGCAACCCTGCAACCACAAAGCAAGAAGTCTCTTGTGTCCCCAACACACACTACAAGAAAAGTTGCCATGGCCGACGAAGTTGAAGTCGCGCCGTGGTTCCTGGTGTACCATGGCCGACGATTTTTGGTCCCTCCGTGGTGCATGTCAAAACTTTTTTTTTCTCGTTTTTGAGGCCACCTAGCCCGACGAAAGCGGCCAAAACGTCGCGTATGGTGGCCCGGGACGTGGTGCATCTCGAAATCTCGGGTTCGCCGGCCGAGTCAACGCAAATCCGCACCGCCGAGGGATGTAGGGCCCAGATGGCAGCCTCTCTGGCATTGTTTTTTTTCTCGATCGCGCCATCTCGTTCAACGTTCTCCGATCGAGCCGTTTACGATGCAGGATCATGGGTCCCGCATGTCATCCTCTATGAACCAAAATTCTTTCTATTCTTGGATTTTTTTGACCCCCTGATTTCTGGCTACTTCCTTTTTCTTTTGATCCCTTGCCGCCTTGGAAACGTTGAGACCGCTGCTGCTAAATGGGACCCGCATGTCATCCTCTATGTGCAATCAACTTTCTTTTCTTGGAGTTTTTTTTGGCACCTCATATTTGGTCACTTGCCTTTTTTTTCGATCCCCTGCCGCCTCTCAAACGGTGATACCGCTGCTGCTAAATGCGACCCGCATGTCATCCTCTATGTACTATAAAACTTTCTTTTCTTGGATTTTTTTTGGCACCTCATATTTGGTCACTTGCCTTTTTCTTTCGATCCCCTGCCGCCTCTCAAACGGTGATACCGCTGCTGCTAAATGGGACCCGCATGTCATCCTCTATGTACTATAAAACTTTCTTTTCTTGGATTTTTTTTTGGCACCTCATATTTGGTCACTTGCCTTTTTCTTTCGATCCCCTGCCGCCTCTCAAACGGTGATACCGCTGCTGCTAAATGGGACCCGCATGTCATCCTCTATGGACTATAAAACTTTCTTTTCTTGAATTATTTTTGGCTCCTGATATTTGGTCACTTGCCTTTTTCTTTCGATCCCCTGCCGCCTCTCAAACAGTGAGACCGCTGCAGCTAAATGGGACCCGCATGTCATCCTCTATGAGCAATCAACTTTCTTTTCTTGGAGTTTTTTTTGGCACCTCATATTTGGGCACTTGCCTTTTTCTTTCGATCTCATGCCACGTTTGATACGTTGAGGAACCTGCAGGCTCATGGGACCCGCATGTCATCCTCTATGTACTATAAAAGTTCATTTTCTTGGTTTTTTCACCCTCTGATTTTTGGCAATTTCTTTTTTCTTTTGAACCCCTGCCGCCTCTCAAACGGTGATACCACTGCTGCTAAATGGGACCCGCATGTCATCCTCTATGTACTATAAAACTTTCTTTTCTTCAATTATTTTTGGCTCCTCATATTTGGTCACTTGCCTTTTTCTTTCGATCTCATGCCACGTTTGAAACGTTGAGGAACCTGCTGGCTCATGGGACCCGCATGTCATCCTCTATGTGCTATAAAAGTTTATTTTCTTTATTTTTTTTTCACCCTCTGATTTTTGGCTATTTCCTTTTTCTTTTGATCCCCTGCCGCCTTGGAAACGTTGAGTAAGCTGCTAGCTCATGGGACCCGCATGTCATCCTCTATGTCCATCAACTTTATTTTCTTGGATTTTTTTTGACCCCCTAATTTCTGGCTACTTTCTTTTTCTTTTGATCTCAAGCCGCATTTGAAACGTTGGGACCGCTGCTGCAAAATGGGACCCGCATGTCATCCTCTATGTAAATAAAGTTTCTTTTCTTGGATTATCTTGGGCTCCTGATATTTTGTCACTTGCCTTTTTCTTTCGATCTTGTGGGTGCGCATTTGGAGCGGCAGCACCCGGCGCTCGGCGATGGTGCAGAGGAGGTCCTCGGCGGTCAGCCCGTTCTCGACGGCCGCCCCCAGGAAGTCCCAGAGCTGATTCACCTCAGCGTCCGGATCCGTCGTGCGGGCGTTATAGCTCCAGTTGATCTGGCCGACTGGAGGAGCCGGGTTGAACTCCGGCAGGTTGATCCGGTCGACGAGCCCGCCCTCGTTGCGCACGTAGAAGAATGACATCTGCCAATTCTTCACCGAGTCAACGGTTGGAATTTTGGGGAAGGGCGTACCCGGCCGGGTGTAGATCGAGGCGGCGCCGCAGGCCCGCAGGCGGCCGTCAGTGGTTTGCGCCTTGAGGTAGAAAAGCCGGCTCCAGAAATCTATGTCTGGCCACAAGCCGGCGTAAGCCTCCATGAAGGCCACGTAGCAGCTGAGGAGGATGCAGGCGTTGGCCGGCAGGTGGTGCGGCTGCAAGCCGAAGTTGTCGAGAAATTGGCGGAAGAAGTTGGACGCCGGCAGGCCCAACCCGCGGTCGAGGTGCGCGTCGAAGACGACGCGCTCGCCGGGCTCCGGCTTGGGCTCCGTCTCCTCGCCGGGCGCCCTCGTGACCACCGACGACGGGATCCGGCGGAGGCGCACCAGCTGCTCGATGTCGTCGTCCCTCATGTACGACCCCCTCCACGATCCGCTGGCGGAGGCCATTGACGAAGAGGAGGAGGAAGAAGACCACGAAAGGCGGAAAGGTGAAGAAGAACCTCGCGACGGCGGCGACGGCGGCGGCGGAGGACGCTCCGTTGAAACGCGGGGCCCCGTGGCGCCGGCTCGTCGGAGTAGCGGCGGCGGATCGGCAGAGATGCGCTCGCCGGAGTTCGCCAGTGGGAGACGCTCGCCGGAACAGCAACAGGCTCGAGCGCGAAGAAGAGAGCGAGAGGAGCGGAAGCGCGAGGAAGACGAAGTGAGGCAGTGGCCGCCTCGGTACCCTCCCCCGCGGCATTTATAGCCGCCCGCGGCGGACGGTTAGCCTCCAAGTGGCGATCGTGGCCACGTCGCCCGGATCCTCTGCGCATTAACTCCCCCCACGACCGCTGCCGTTACCAGAAACCGCCACACCACGTCGCCCACGACCGTACCGGATCCGGAGGGGACATTGATGTGACCAGACGAACCGGCGGCAGGACCCAGGCGTCAGACCGGTCAAGTCGGGTGCAGGACCCGAGGCGGCGGAGACTCCGGCGCGCCGCAAGCCGGAGCCGGACATTAAGTTCACCTCGGCCCAAAATTCATCCAGCAAGGCGGAGACATCGCCAAAGCTTGCGAGAAAGCAAAAGTTGCATAAGTGTAAATAGCGGCCGGCTAGAAGCAGCCGGCCGGAACGAGCCGGATGAGGGCGCAGCCGGCTGAATGGAAATTCTCAGTCGGCCCCTCCAAGTGCCGTCAAGAACATTCAAGAAGCCAGGAAAACCTGCCTAGGTCCTTCTAAACGCAGGACCTTGCCAGCTTCGGGGGCTAATGTCGGGGGGAAGACCCCGGGTAGGGCAATGGACGCGGAGCAGCCGGCTGGCCACTGGCCGGCTCGCGGCAAAGGCCGGCTGTGGAGCAGCCGGCTGGCGCCGTGGCCGGCTGGTCCGGAAGCCGGCTGGCTCTAGGTCCTAGTCGGCCTAGCTACGGCCGCCAATGCTGTGGCTGGGCCCACTTCTACAAGCCATATCCGATCGGGTCTCAGACTCTCAGGCTGACTCGAGGCTGGCGAGTCTTGCACAAGAAGGAACCGGGTTGGTGATCCGGGTTCCCAAAGTCCACGCTGACTTCATCTTCCGTAAAGCGCGGGGCACTGTAGAGCAATAGTGCCACGCGCCGGACAGGCCATCATGGACTACGTCGATCCGTACTGGTTACAGTGGACACCTCCTCTCCATACCGCTGACCTTGGCAGCCGGATGGGACAGGCCATGAGGCCTCAACGGCTCCTGACGTCACTGCCTCGGGAAGGAGCGGGAGCCGGAGCCGGCCAAGCCGGCCAGTAAACTATAGGGTCTTATATGTAAAGTGCTAGCGCCTATATAAGCTGGGCTCCCCCCCTCGTGCGGGGGAGGATCGATCATTCTCACCTCACTTTCACCCCTAGCGCTGCCCTGAGAGAGAGACTTTGTCTTCCTTACCTCCCAGGAGCAGCCGGACACAGCTCAAGGAGCAACCTTGTATTGTGTGATCATCATATACACTCTAGCAGGAGTAGAGGTGTTACATCCATTGGAGGGCCTCGAACCTGGGTACGTCGCCGTGTCGCTCGTCCCCATAACCGCATCCGGATACCGCCGTGAGATCTCCTAGGAACCACCTTCGTTAGCCACCCTATGGCATATGCCGTGACGATACCACGACACTCGCCGACGCCAAAGTCCAAAGTCACAAGTCACACACACGATACCCGCACGCGGTTCGTGTTCATGTACTTGTACTTATAGTAGAGCCATGGTTGGTGGAAATAGAGATGAGGGGTACCACTCTCTTCTCTCCGTTGTTGCCTGATGGGAGAAAGTGGACGGTTGAGATGCGTCTGTGCCACGGATTGCTTACGTGTCATTCCCTTGATTCTGTGGTTGCACGTTATTCAAACAACCATTTAACTGTTGGTGGCGGTAGGCGGCTCAGTTCTCTAGCACAGTGAATGTTCTCTGCATGGCTCAACTTCCTAGCTAGCCGAGCAAATGCTCTCTCTTTTGCATGGCATTCA
This sequence comes from Lolium perenne, assembly GCF_019359855.2. Classification (NCBI taxonomy): domain Eukaryota; kingdom Viridiplantae; phylum Streptophyta; class Magnoliopsida; order Poales; family Poaceae; genus Lolium; species Lolium perenne. The sequence continues at coordinate 20,922,736 of NC_067244.2, read as the reverse complement.
ACTCTACTATTCTATTGTATTGCATGGCATTGTATAGACTATTGTATTATTTTGCACCGCATCGACAATTGCTACTTCCTCCATGCAGCACATGTGGCTTCAAAGATTTAACTTCCGCAAAAATTAAGTCCTAGTTATTATCAAATATTTTGATAAAAATTTGGTATCACTAGGAATCTAATCTAACGGCGCCAATTAAGTGTAACATAATTAAGTAGTTGCTCAATTTTTTCATCAAAGAAAAATCTTGAAAACTGATGCGCAACAACTCTACTGGTATTATTTTGCATGGCATCGCATCGACCATACTATTGCTTTGGTGGGACAGATACATGCGCTCGTTGAAAAGAGAGGGCTTGGTTCTTGCTGATGAGAGCCAAGTGGAAAACTAATCTCACATTTACATGGTGCAAAATAAAAGTGATGGCAGAATCAATTCCAAAATCACTCAGCCATCATGCGTGCAACCAGTAAAAACAGTTAGATTTTTCTTTTATTTTCATGCCAAGTTGCATCGCATCGACTATTTTTTTTTTTTTTTTTGCATAGCAGCAACATCATATAACAAGCAAGCTAGGCAATAATTTATCAAGGCTTAACTTGTACAAAATCGTCAGGTGTGTCAAGCCTGAGAATCTATGCAGATAACATATTGGGCATGGAACCAAACAAAACGACATCAAGACAAAAATCCTATTTCAGAACGCACAGACCAATTCGGTATCCTACAATAGCAGATCAGCACCATGGGTGGACAGGTTACATGACAACGGATCAAACAAATTCTTGACAGGGCTTCTCGTGACGCCAGAAGTACCCGTCCGGCCAATTCTGCGTCCATGCACCGCATGTGCTTGACCAGCAAACCCCGCTTCAAAGAGATGGACGGCAAGGCTAGGCCGCTCTAAAATAGGTATAGCCACTGATAATTTGAACCAAGATCATCTGAAATAGCTGCATTGCAAAATAAGGCAGCAATTCAGTTTCTCAAAACTAATTTCAAAATAAAGGGAACAAACATCTAAATATTTTCCTGTCAATGACAAATGCCATTGTGGGACAAAAAAACACTTCATTTTGTACCGAGACCTAGACTACATATGATTGCGCCACAATTAACAGCCAAATGAACAAAAAAATTACCACAGCTGGCGTAATTTTTATCAGTAGAGATGTATAAAAGGGCATTGCCATGGTAGCAGAACTAACAATCAGGTCATCGATTTCACAAGAGCAGAACCAATAATCAGCGATTACAGAAGAGAGAGATAGGTAGAATTCATTCCATACAAAGAACAACAGTCTCAAAGACTGGCACAATTGACAGGGGATCTAGTATTTACAGCAACAATAACCAGAGGAGGGACAGAGTGTCTACCACCTTCTAAAATGTAAACTTGATACATTGGCAAATAAAGAGCACAAGAGGGGAAAACAAGCGATGAGTACCACTTGATGCAGTTGCAGTTATGGTCACGGCGCCCACGGTGTCGAGGTAGCTGACAGAGCAGAAAGCCAAGGAAAGAGCCTCTTATTCATACTCGGTCCTTTCGGCTTCCTTATGACATAGCATGGGAGGGTTTCGTCCTTGTTTTTGCTGAATTTGCAAATTGAACACAATATGCGTCAGATCTATCACGAGATAATAAAGCAAGTCATTTGCAGAGTGAAAACCTGTGCATTTATGGGTTCAATTTATGGGTTCTCTTTAAGAAAGAATAATGCTAGTTAAATAATCAATTATTATTTAAGCATGGTCAGCAAAGCAAAAACTGTATTTTAGAAAAGGCACAAAAGAGAGATTGACAAGTCCTAAACATCACACTAGATGAGAGCACTTGTTGGTGTCATCTCCAAATACTGCTAGCGACATCTCTTCTTATCAGATTGATAATAAAGTGACAAAATAAAACCTCTAACTTGAGTAAAAGCCAATTTAAACAAACCAAACAGCATGTTCTTGTAACACCCAACGGAGCACTATTGAGAGTTAATCATGCTTACTAAATAGGAACTGGAACCTCCACCCTAGTGCTCTTAGTTAATTAAAGTCCAAATCACACACACATGTAGCTAAAAATTTGAGAAAGAAACCATAGAATTAGTAAGAGAGACCAGGAAATTAAACCAGCCAGCTACAGACTGATGCTTTGGAAAAAGAAAGCCAGCCACACATGGACATTACTAGATCGACATCCTCGAGGACAAAACAACAATGGGAAGCAGTCGACCATACATTTCACGGTTCATACTTCATAGCAACTTAAAACAGGAACATGAAAAATAGGCAGCTCGTACCTCAATACATGTGTAGCTCAACATGCTAATTTGCATTAACACTTAATTTCTCTCACAACATTGAGATAATATAGCACAGAATACCAATTGACCTAGGGTGGTGAAAATGCGATGAAATCATGCATGGCAATATGTATGTATTACTTGAACCAAACCAGAGATAAACAACACACATGATGGGCTCCATTACCAAATCCTAGCAACAACTCTTCTTATCAGATTGATAGCAAAGTGATGAATGAAATCCCCAACTTGAATACACCACAACAAACATCATACTACTTGGAAAATAATGCAAACACAAAACTGGAGACTTTAGGCCAGCAATGGGCATGTAGATATACTAGATGACCATGTGAGCAAGAGGGAACCCAAGGAGCTCACCCAAGGTGTGTAGCCAAAGCCAATCAGCAGCAGCACTGGAGCCAAAACATCATGCCCTTTCCATCGTCGTGGTTATTCTTGGTCACCTCCACTGAAGGATCTACCATCTGGCAATGCACATGTCACCCGTTTTCAGCACAAGCCACAATGTCCCAGCTACATAAATTCTAGGTCTAGAAATAACAGTGCACTACATAGAGGCAAGCTTATTAACAACTGGATCTGCGACCTTTGAGCGGGACATAATTAAGGGACTATCATAATACATATATATATATATATATATATATATATATATATATATATATATATATATATATTTATATATATATTTCTCAATAACAAAGGAACTCTATAAAAAAAATCCACTCCATGTAAATACTTGTACTAAAGATAGGAAGAATCTTGCACTCATAATGATGGGTTCCGTCTGTGAAGGAAAAGAACAAGAACTGATACTCATCCTTTTGATTAAACAGAACCATAACAAAAAATGATTCAACTATACGTATGATCGTCCTCGAGGCCCCCTGTCTATACTGAAAGATGGAGGATGAGAATCTAAGGCAACTCATTAGAACCCAATAGAAAGTAGCTCAACTTGCAAAGTCATGCAACAGTTCAAATCCATCTTTCAAGAAAATCAGAAGTGGTACACATGCGTTTTAGTTTCTCTTTCGATATAAGCAGCAATACGTGCATTTCAAAAGCAAGGCAAGAGGGGAAAGGAACAGACCCTATATGTGGAACAGAGTTTCAGATAAGCAGTGGCTAGCAATTACTCGTTATTTAGATCAAAGGCATGCAATGGTAAGCCTCTCTACTACAGGACAACACACATAGCTATACATGAAAAGAGGTGCATTATTTTTGCAGTCCACAATCCAAAAAAGAACTCAAATGAAAATAAGAGATACAAAATACTACATTGATGCAATTTGGCAGACTACTACACGGAGCACACATCACAGGATCCTTAGCAACTGTTGGAAGAAATACAACACATTAGAAATTGAAATTCCTTTTTCTCTATTCCTAGGGTTGAACTTCAATTGTAGCAATACCATAAACATACCCAGAAGTAAGCAAATAGTTCATATGCCAAATAGTTGAACCTTGCTGAACTTGCACACTTGCCAAATAGTTGAACCTTGCAATGAATAATGTCTGTGTATGGCATAATTGTATAAACAGAGACAATCAAGTAATGAACCTAGCGATTTAGTTCAGATTGATTTGCTAGCTGTACAAATCTAGCTAACTTTCCTAGCTGTTGCATCAGAGTCCATGTGTGCATTTAACCCATGTCATCATGCAATACAATGTATAGTTCGCATGGTTTACTGGAAAATGGCACTTTTATAAGCTGAACCATGAAACATAGAAAGATAATAGTGGCAACACAGCCTAAAAAGCCTTATTAGAAAGGATCTAGAATACATATTATCATCACAAGTTTGAGCCCACCCAACAACTTGGCACTTCGCTGTCAAACGAGAGAAAAAAAAGAAATCACGCAATATTGCAACTAATTAACTTACACATGAGCTAGGATTTCTCATGCTCTTCAAAGTGTCTTGCATCAACTTTTCATCAGGTTGTTTCCCACAACCCTGAAATAAGACAGAAGTAACAAATACTGAGTACTACGTACTAGTAAAGAAGAATAGAATGTAATGAAGACATTTCAGAAGAACCATAATTCAATGTAGATAAATATTTGAACTGGAACCATAAAGGATTTAATTCAACCTTAAAAGGTACAAATGTGCGCTGATTGAAGGGCCATAGATACATTTCCTGGGCAGGGGCATTTTATTATACTCAATAATTAGGGCATTTTATTATACTCAATAATTTGAGAGATACCGAAGACAAATGGAAATTAAAACCTAAAGATAAGTGCATCAAGATTCAGGTCAATAGTGGATACTATTATTAGGATTATCATAATCAGGAGCATCAATGAAGCATAAACACACATGGCAAGACAAAAGTAACAAGTTTTTAAAAGGATTTACTTCTAATGACTAGCCAGCAAACAAGATGCTATGCCGGATTCAGGCCACATGCTTTGAGGAGCCTCCAGCTTGCTCTCAGGGGCAAAGGTGGGCGAGACGAGAAGGACCTTGGCAGGCTCGCTGAAATCAGCAGATACAAACAGATATGAGTTTCATAAAATTCCAGCTCAAACAAGTAAGGCATAGATAGACACGTCAAATTGAAGAAGAGATAGAGTGGAGGACTTGCATTGGTTGTAGCATGCTCAAGCCGGTGTGGTGCTTGAGTGTTTCAGTCCAAATGTGGCCTCTTATTCGGCGTTCACCGAGCAACATAGGCTGCCACCAGCGACAGAAACAGCAAAACCAGCCTATACCGCATCAGCGACCAAGAAGAGAACATTACTATTTAGGATACTCTTATCCATGATAATAATCTGCTGTCGTGATGTGAATGAAATCAGTGACCTGCAAAACAAAAGCAACCAGATGAGCTCGTAGGTTCAGAGTTGAGAAATTGCCTAGCAACTACTCCTCCGATCCTAAAAAAGTGTCCAAAGCCATAGTCTAATTACATTTTATAATTAACTCCTTCTAAAATAATCAATTTGATTGGCGGCCGTTGTGGAAGAAACATGAGACGAGCTGCCCACACAGTGGTCCTGCACATGCATGTGTGGTCCCGTTCACACACTGGTTCTGCCATGCATGCTAGTTGTCCTATTGATTGGGAGTGCGGGTTGATAACAAGAAAAGATCTAGGGTGTATTTGCAAAATCGCATATCCGACACTTATTTAGGATCAGAGGGAGTACAATGTATTCTGGTCTAATTGTCAGAGTGCTCGGGGATACAGTGCACGTATTCAGCCACAGTATAAATACCAACCAAAATCCATGAAGAATGAGTTTGCAGTACCTAGCATACAGTTCACAAGCATCTCCGCTCTTTCATACACAATACAAGTGTCTTGGTAATAATAAACTTGAGGTGCAAATGAGTAGATGACGACATGTTCCACCTCTACTTCATGACATACTACCATGTCAATTCCATGAGTGAAAAGGATCTAAGCCATTTAGGCCTGCCTTCATACAGGTAGAGCACAATGATCCAATAACCTGCAAGCAAAAAAAAAACACAAGGTTACCACTCTGCATATGCAAATTGAGTAAGGAGTGGAGGTGTAAATACTACTGCAGAAGCATACCTTGAACTTGGTGCTGCTAAATCCAGCTAGATACTTCTCACTTCTCAGTTGCAATGGCCCTGCCAGCAGCTAAGGCTGGACACGAGCCAGCTCGGGCTGGGCTCGGTGCGAGCTGCACTTTAGCTCGCTACCAAATAGCTCAGCTCGAGCTGGCTCGTTTGTCTCACAAGCCGGAAAAAGGGGCTCGGCCTGAGCTTGTGCAAAGCTCGGTGCAGCTCGGAGCAACTCGCGAGCTGAGCATGTGCGTGTCACTGGCAGGTGGGTAAACTTCTCCAGCAGCGGCGAGCTGCGAAAAACTCGGGCTGAGCCAAAAGCTCGCCCCCGACGTCCAGCCGTACCAGCAGCTACACATCCCACTTCTCAATGCTCCATGTAGTCACCACCCACCGGCAAGCTGACAGGTCCTCCCACTCTCTTTCCCTCCCACATCAACTCGATGTGGTGCTGTTGCCGGTGGTGAAACTGCCTCGTTCTTGGACTTGGTGGGCCCTGTTGTACAAATAGCACACATTAACATGATGAATTTGTGTTGTTAAAAAAACACTGAATGTGTTTCCCTCGCAAAAAAGAACATACTGAAATCATATTATTGGAGAATATATGATGAAGAAAATAGAGATATAAACTAAAGTTAGGCTATATATTTTTCTACCCTTCCTAAGAAACTAATAAAGTTGGTGGTGGTCTGCACGAAGTAGTAGTAATGGTCTCTGTAGCCCGACACAAGATTCACACCATACACAAAATTGTATTTGTGGAACCCACGATAGCAAGGCTGCAAGGGCATGCACTCGCACAAGAGAGAGAGCAATGGACAATTGGACGGAGTAAGTCGATATGAAAAAGATTCAGTTAGAGAATATAGCTAGTTAATCATGTGAGAATACTCTAAGCATATTACTAACGGGAAAATTAGTGGCTGCACTGGAAAGAAATTTGCAGTATGTAGCCCTCTCATAGCTCAACACTCAAACTCCCACACCAAAATCGAATTGAGTCAAAACATCCAATGCACAGAAATGGGAACGGATGGTGGAAAGATTAAGATAGCAAGTGGGGTGGACCTTGTTGGTGGTCGTCCTCAACCTCCGCAGCACCAAAGTCGGAGTTGCTGGACCGGCGGCGACGTTGAGCAACTTTGCGCAGCACCACCCTGCGCCACAGTCCGTGCCGTCTTTGCCCAGCTTAGCATCACCTTCTTCACAGCGGATAGGACTTGGGAACTGTCGTTTCATGTGTCTTGGTGCCTCTTCCAAGCTCCTTGAATTTTCAGGTCCACAAAGCTGTAGAGATGACACAATAATGTCTTGTACATCCCACTTTCCTATGAATGTACGATCGTCTTATTGTATTTTATCACTAGCCCATATCTCCACCTACACAAGAAGCACGGTTATCAGCACCTATGAAGTAAATAATTGCACTACAAGAAACATGAAAAGGGGGAACTGGATATAGCTCAATAGGCATGTTCAAATACTCTTCTTGTTTCGCACATGTAGCTAACTCTGTCAGTATATATCACAATCTCTCCAACAAATGAACATTTGTGTTAAGTCCATGACAGAATATGGCCAGCATACTAGATGAATTTGCATTACTACTTACTGGTAGTATGACATACAAACAGAAAGGCAAGTCAATGTCACAAAATAGTAGTGCCGTCTACACGGACACATAAATAAATTTGATGAGACAAAACCCATTTTTATTTAGTTGTCATAAACTCAAATCCTTATAAGGAGTTAAGAACATAAGAGCAGTTATGAAATGCACACACAGTAAACACAATAACCACAGTACTAATCAAGCTACAAAGAACTGACACTACTTTAGCAATTGAGTGCCAAAAAATGGGACTGCCCTGTACTTTCAAGGTACAAATACGTGTCAAAGGGTCAAATAAAGCAACCAGTCTCCAATCCTAAATGATATCAAGATCCCTATAAGAAACACTGTAAATAGCAAGTATTTGAATTACAATACCCACACTGAGAACTTAGCTAGTAATTGTCAAAAACATTACAAGCTCAAGATGTCTACAAATATTTTAAAGAAAATGCACAGCTCCATTCACTGTTGTAGCTCCATTCACAGTTTGTAGTTTAGCAAAACAAATGGTCAAATAAACAGAAATTGGAACAGACAATGCAATAAAAGAAAAGAATAGGCACTTTGAGCAACGAAGCCAACAAGAACTGTTGGCCATGCGAAGACTAGAATCTAAAAGTGAGTTTATGCTATCTCAATGAAATAGGAAATTCCAATTTCATATCCTATAATAGTATAATACACAGAACTAGAAGAGCACTACAAGCATATGAAACAAGATTCCCCGATAAGCCTTGTGGTCAGAACCATCCTGTACGACCAGGAGCCGGAGACAATGCAGCATCTGCTCATCACTTGCCCCTTCTTGAGGCAAGTTTGGCACGAGATACTGTCATGGCTACGACTGACGTACATGCCACCTGAGGACGACTCATCGCTCAATGATTGGTGGTTAACTGCCAATCAGGCCACGCCCAAGGTCATGTGCAAAGGTCTTGCCTCTGCAACCCTGCCGACTGCCTGGATGGTTTGGATACATCGTAATGCCTGCATCTTCAAAAACGAGCAGCCCTCTGTTACCAGGCTCCTAGAAAGGATTAGGGTAGAGGCGGCACTCTAGGCGAAAGCCGGAGCTGCTGGCAAGAGTAATCATCCCAACAACTTGGGACGCCCATTGTACCCTTCTTCTATTAAATGAAAAGAAACGCAAAGTCTTTGCGTTCTCTCAAAAAAAAAGGACCCAACTGAAATCACAGAGAACTACCTTCTGCTGCCTTGGAGGACAGTGAGGCTATGCAACACGGTGTCTTGTAGGGCTAGCATCACCGTGCCGCCATTTGGGAGAGGCAGTACGAGCAACCACCGCTGCAGCATGTAAGAAGCAATCTGATAAATGAACTGTCTGAACAAAACAATCTTGTAAAAAGATCACTAGCAAATGTAGCAACAACCAAGTTCCTTCAATAACCGCACACTGCAATATTTTCATTTCAATGTTATGCATAAAGTTGTGATTACAACCGTCGGCAGCAACCATAGTATCATCTAGAAAACAACCCACACGTTATCAAACTGCATAAAATCCCTTCCAAAGAAAGACCATACTATATGTTCTGCATAGATAGACTTACTGAATTTGGGATTACTAAGGTAGGCAGCAGCAGTAGCACTATCCAAAACAAACACAGACCAGGAGGACAAATCGTGTTCCCAACTTCCCATCAATCTAGAACAAATAGTGGGTATGTGCTCATCCTTGTGCTACCGTTTGGTGAAACAACTTATATCAAGCACACAGCAGACATAGTGGAGGAACCTTTGTGGGATCTAACTAAGAGGAAATATAACATGAGTTTCAAGCGCATGGTATTTCCTTTTCTTTGACTTGATTTTGAGGCAGATTCACTACACTGAGATGGAATTGGCCTCCAACAGGAGAGAAAGATTTAAGATTTTAGACTTGAAGTTGAGTGTTTGTATCAATTAATGCACGCGACCTAGATGATTTGCTGGATCAATTATCTGAAGGCCATTATTCCTGCTTGCTAGAATGAACCATGTATATGCTAGTTCAAAAAAAAAAAAAAACTAGATATATTTGTGCCAACTTTGAGTATTCCTGCAATCTCAATGTTCCACGATTAGAAGTACCAGCCACCAACTGAACTAGCTTCAGCTGGCTGGATTGATTAACCCTGTATATATATGTGCATGCCCAATCTATGCATACACAATCAACTGACCAGGAACAAAAAAAGAAATGATTTTTTTAGCAAGAATGGATGCAGGAGGGAAATAGTAGCTAACCCGGCAGGAGGGGAGGTGGCCTCCAGCGGCAGGTCGGAGCGATGGCAGGCGGCAGGAGGTCGGGGTCGTGGCCGCCGGGAGCATCTCGGGGCGACCAGCATCACGTCCCCAACCCCTCCCCGCCGCCAGCCCTGCGCACCCGCGGACTGCTGCCACAACCGCTCCGCCAGCCGGACGCGGCCGTCACCGAGCTTCACCGTCGCGTCGAAATGCTCTTGGCCACCGGAGGAGGGATGCAGAGGTGAGGCACCAGGGCGGCGTCACTGCCGGCGCGCGGGGCCGGTGGCCCGTTCACGGGGGCGGCGAGCTGCATCGGGAGTTGGGTAGTCGGGATCGTCGGGGTTGATCCAAAGCGACGGTTCTAAGCCGTGTATTTGGTGGAGAAGGAGGAGATGGTGGCGGCAGCGCGAGGCCTCGCCGGAGCTGGCCGGAATCGATTGGGGGCGCAAGGAGAGGATTGGGGGCAGGACTACATTTTCGGGATCTCTTTGGCTGGAGACGAATCGACAACACCATCTTGGGGGTAATTACATTACTCCGTACATTAATTAATGTGTTGGGTTTAATTAGGAAGCATGGGCGAGTACTAGTATGGGAAATAGAAACGAAATTAAGCGTGGTGAGCAATAAGTGTGACGATTAATTTGAACGAATGCATGAACTTTTTAAGTGGACCTGGTCCGACTGTTCGCATTGCCTAATTACTCGTCACAATGAGTACTGTGAAGAAATGAGAGAGTTTATAGCCAGTAGTTTCTCCACCCCATCTCAGATTGCCAAGTTCAGTTTTCTCTGCCGGATTTTCTGGAAGCCGATTGGTCAATACCTATCACGTTCTTTTATGAATTCATTCAATATCAAAAGTCTGAAATTCTGATGAATTTTCCCGGTTTTTTTCAATACAAAGAACATCATTTGACTAATTTAAATTGTAAGATCATGCAACATAGTGGCGTTATGCATCAGAGAAATAATTAACTCGTTGCAAAAGAATACATAGGAATTAATCATAGTCGCCATGTAGCAATTGGTCATGTTATGATATCATCACATTTACTCTAATATGTAGTTTTCGCCAATAAACAAGCATTCCGAGACAACGCCAGGCTAGAGTTTTGAACCCGATGAGTTAGAAAGCCGAATTGAGTCGGTTGACTAGTTAACTTGATGAGTCTCACAAGTCGAGTCAACTTGACAAGTCGATTATATATTTGCAATAGTTGCTGATAATTAACATTGATCATGTTATGCACAAATAGTTACGAAGCAGGGTAGAACAAGTGATGTACATGTAGGTAACGAAAAGAGGATGATCCAGCTAAGCTAGGCTGAGCTAATTAATAAGCAGCTAACTCAGATTGACATAGACTAGTAGTACGTACCTCATCATCAGCCCTCTAGCCGGAAAATCCATGCGCGCATGCCCGTATCACATTTTATTTTAGCGGGAGAAGCTTAAAGAGAACCCGAAGTTTTACCCATACGTCATAGTGGTGGGATACATTTACAAATATGACCTGAAAAAAGACCGGAAAATACAACATTGTATAGGGCTGATGCTAAACGTCGCGCGGAAGCAGAAAATCCTCGCGTCTAGAGGAAAAAAGATCGATCGAAGCCAGAGGCACAGAGTGACCCCTCTCGGCAAACATATTGCTGGTGCACCTCGTCATCGCTTGGGAAGTTCCATCGGCGAAACTTCATAGACTTCTCCGATACCGCCAGATCTCTTCACCCCCCCCCCCCCCCCCCCCCTCCTCACCTGCTCGCCATCGAGATGAGCAGATCTGAAGGTGACAACCACATCCAGCCGCGTCATAGGATTATTTTGAAGCGGGACGGAAGAAGCACCGACCACCATCATCAGCTCAATCCTCTAGATCTCGACAACTAGCAGCAACATCCTCACCAACCACTTATGGCGGCTCAAGCGCCTCAGCAGTGAGCCTCGGCATAATGCTAGAGCGCATGAGGGAAAGACACTTGCTAGATCTAGATCGACCTACTACTAGTAGTACTACTATGCACAGGGGCTGCCTCTCCCCTCTCTCGTCATCGATGGCTCCGCCATCCGGAGACGATGGGAGGTGAGAGCCGGCGATGGTGAGAAGACTCTCAACAAGGAGGACAAGAGGAGAGGGAGTCAAAGGAGGAAATGAGCCCTCCAAGGACGACCCCATGGGTCACATGGATTCGTAGAAAGTCCTAGCTAGAACCTCGATGGATTTTTCTTTCCAATCCAGCATGAGCATGTGCATCGTACGTGCACAATTCTACATAAGCATGCATAGCTTTTTATTGGTATGAGTTTATGGGTGGCTTCAAAAGTGAGTTCAGCTTCAAAGGATCCCATGGCAATTGTTTCGTATACAACAACCGGACCAACAAAGAAAAAAATTGGATGCCATATGCTCATTGCTACCATTGTGCAACGTCGACACATGGGAGAAATACATGTGGCCCTGAGCCTAAACTTGACACACCACGGTGTGTTTGTCAACCCAGTCAACAAGAACTGATCGAGGAACCCTGCATCCTACCCGTCGTGATGGACATTCCCGCGGGAATGAGTAACGGTGAAAGAAATAATTCATGCACTCATATTAGTAATGAACAAATATATACAGAAAAAGAAAATACACATCAAAGGAAAATTACAACATAAGTGCCTCCTTGTTCACCCTAAATTTAGACTCGCATCCACCAGCGTCACAGGTTTCACATGAAATCTCGTGAGCATGCATGGCTTCCCGTTTTGCATTAGGTCCTAGCAAGGTCATATTAATGTTGGATTAAAAACAAATACATGACTTTGAAGTGGTACCTCATTCACAAACAATAATTTCTCTTGGTACCTCATTTACAAACAATAGTGAAAAACTTCCACTTCTAAGCCACCGACCTAACTCTTATATGAAGTTGGCCTGTTTTTGGTTTGGTCTTGTTTTTATGACCAATTATAACAAAATAAAATAGTAAAATCACATGAAATAGTCTCTTTTGGTGAAAAGGTAGAGGGACACGTTGCGGGGCCCATGCGACATTTTTTTTCCGTGAAATCTTGGGAGAAAGAGTCAAAATAATTTCATTTTGCTTGCGATCCTATTATGGGCATATAAGAGTAATTTAAAGAGGAAAAGTCAAAACACAACTTCCAAGTGGCACTTCCTTCACTAACAATACTACTGTATGTTGTATGAAGCTTCTAAACTTATAGTGCACAAGTGCCACTTTAAAGGAAAAGTGGCTTTGTTGTTTTCTTGCCTTTTCTTCAGGGGATACATGAAACTGCTTTGGAGATCCCTGATATTTAGTTTATACATTACCTATAATTTTATGTGTTGTATTGTCATCGTGGCTACAGGTTAGGGTTTCCAAAAATACTTGAATTGCCACATTTTTTTAGATGGTGTTGTTCTTATATATGCTCTATTATATGCCTAACAAAGATGTGAAGGTCATACTAAATCACCACTTTGGGTGTAAAGCTAGGGTGTGTGTGTGTGTGTGTGTGTACCATCCGGGCGTAGTGGAGACGTGCTAGGATTGGCAGGCGTGTTTTGAGATTTCTCCACCATTGGGTTTTATTTTGTGGTGAGCTATAACTTGTGAATACGAGCTCCACTTAGGTGGTCCTGGAGGCTTTGGAAATCATCTACCCTAGTGTTAGAGTTTCTCGTACTTTGTTCTTGCTTCTTTTCCGGGCGCTCATCGGGCCGGTCTACACATGACCATGCGAAATCAGCGGCATACAGTAGCTCATGTGTGCAGCATAGTATAACACATAAGATGTAGTACTCCATCCGTCTGAAAAACCACGTCGTAGATTTGTCTAGAATTCGATGTGCGTAGATATTATATAGTGTATATCCCTCCATTTCAAAGAATAAAACGTACGAGTCGAGGCGTGAATCTTGCGTGCACGTACGAGTGCAGGAAATGAATTAATGCAGCTAAATAGTGGGTGGGCTAATAATTAAATTGCTGGCGTAGTACTAGTCGCAAATCCGTGGGCTAATTTTGTTGAACTGTTGATGGATGAAAAATGCACGGTCTTGATGGCCGGTAATTAGCCGGTGCGATTTGTTCACGTCTCCTCGATCACTACACTACTAGCTGGAGTAGTGTTTAATTTTGTTTTGGACCGAAACGTCTCTGCATGCGTTTGGCTTTAATTAGTAGCTGCAGGTTCGCCTGCCGCGCGCGAAACGTATACTCACGTTTACAGAACGTAGGCGAGCCCACCGGATGAGATTCATGCGGCGCCAGGTCAAACCAGTCTACGCCCGCAGCTAGGATGCGCGCCCCCGCGGAGCTAGTCAAACGCGTTTTTTTTTTTTTTTTTTTCCGAAAACGCACATAGAAAACGTGAGTCCTGCTTCTCCACCGTTTTCGCGTTGGGCTGGACATACTTTTGGGCTCGGCTGGAATAAAAAGACCGAATTATACCTCCCAAAACACCTCGGCCTAAGCTGGATTAATCGATTGGCTGGCTTGGTTTCTCACGTGTTGCCGTGTTCCTCGGGCGCGCGCGGCGGAAGTACTGGTGTAAGTGCACGCGTCTCACTCAGATTGTTTTCGTCGTCCATCGTCGCCGTACTGTACTCGGCGGCGGCATAGTGGAGCTGGGCCAAAACCTGGTGCACCCGTTGACAACGTAGGGGTTGCCCTCGTAGCCATCGGAGCAGCTGCAGCTGTAGCCCGGCCCATTGATGGAGTCAACACACTCACTATGATCGCTGACGCAGGCGTACTCCGTGGTGGTGCTCCTGGCCGCGCTAGCGCACGACAATACGGCGTCGGGCACGGTGTCGTCGTCGTTGTCGCGGATGGCCCAGTCTAGCCGCACCGGCGAGGTCCGGTTCCTGTCCAGGAGCAGGTCCGAGCGCCTGAAGGTGTAGTTGGTCCTGTCGACGAGGAATGCGTAGTCGCAGGGGCTGTACTCCATCATGGCCGAGTGGTCGTACGCCCAGAACTTGAAGTAGCTGTCGGTGAGCCCCGGCGGGATGTCGACGTGGCAGCACCCGGCGCCGGCGCACATGCCGTCCTCGGCGCTCGCCGAGTTGTTGCAGTAGGACATGCACCCTTTGATGTTGGGGTAGGAGGCCGCGCTTCCGCCGTCGTCGGTCCTCGCGCTCGCCGTGAATGCAAAGGTGTTACAGCCGAGGACGATGACGGTGTTGTGCGTGTACGAGATGCGGTACACGCCGTCCTTGTTCATACCTGTCTCGCCATTGCTGTAGTCCTCGGCTTCCCCTGGATTGGAGGCGTTGTAGCACTGCCACGCGACGGGGAGCATCACCAGCGACTCCGCGGGATCCACTGAAAGGTACACCACCTGAAGGGTGGTGCCGGCTAGCACTGGGCCGTTGTTGATGCAGTCGATCTCGAAGCCCTTGCGGAAGCAGCCGCTGCCGATGCCGAAAGGGTAGGGGATGTCCACGCCGCCGCAGCTCGACTGGCAGCTAGGAGCCATGACGAGGCTCTCCACAACCGTCTTGCTGGTGGCTGCTGCTGCCGCCAGTAGCAGAGCGGGAAGCACGAATAATGAGGTCGACATTGCTTGAAAATGGCCAGCTGATGTGTGATGAACGTTGTAAGTGATCACTAGCTGTCTTATATACTAGCGTGCGGAACGATCGATTTGGTCAACAATCTCTCAGCCAACAATGATACTATGCAATTTCTAAGTCCGTCATTTATTTCTCTTGTTGTGCTATCACTAGAGCAACCAAGAGAAATGAATAAGCACAAGACGAAGACGACTAGTGCCTTACTACCAATGCAAGAGTAGCACGTTATGTATAAACTTATAATAGCATAACTGTTAGTACGAGCCCGCTGGTTGATTGGTGCTACCGATAATACTAGAGCCTAATCGAAAGCGATATGTGTGTATATGAAGAAAGACAAAAATGCATTGCCCTAGTAGTGGTTGCTGGGTCAAACTATATATTTGTTGGTCATTTAAAACTTAAAACGTAATTTCTAAGACCTACACAAGTCATATGGATTAATAATAACGAATACATATTCATCTAGCTGTGCCGGCTTAGTCAAGATGAAAACAGAGGAACTACTAGGGTTAGTAACATACATGACACGAGCCCATTGGTCTTCACAACACTGAGTCCAAACCCGATCGATTAGTATTCACACCCTTTTCCTCAAAAGACCCAACAACAGTAGGGCCGGCAGCAATGAGGCTAGTCACATCAGATTTTTCATGTATGGAATGGAATACATTTCATGCTGCTTGAGATGCGCCGGCTTCTTGAACCTCGCGCCACACTCATCGAAATCATCCTGCAGCAGCAGCAGCAGCACACACAGGGTGAAAATACCGGCTGATGTCCGAGTCTCCTTCTCCCAGCTCGCTCGATCGGGCCAACCAATTAATTCGCTCGCACCACAGCTCAGCCCAAACAATAAAGGAGTCGCCTTTTGCTCTGCTAGGATGGGCTGCACCGTGACCCAACAATACTGCCCGCCGCCGCCGCTCGTCGCTCCCCTCCGACGACGCGAGGTCTTCCCCAGCCCCGGCCCTCCTCCTCCTCCTCCCCTACGCCGCCCACCTCCACCCCTCCCGCGTAACATCGACGCCGCCGCCCCACAATCCCACCAACAATCTCGGCGCCGCGCCTGCATCCTCAGCACCACGCGCGGCGCTCCGTCGACCTTCCCCGACCGCGTCGCTCACGTACCAGAGGCAGCAGGTACATGGCGCGGGTCGCGCGTGATCCGGTGGCGCGCTCCTCCGTGGCACCGCCCCGGCTCCTTCATCGCCTCGCGGGCTCCTCCCACGCCATCCACGACCGGTCACACACCTCCGTCTCCCCGAACCCGTAGACCGAGACATGAGACTCTGCACTTTTTAGTGTACAAAAAAATCGAGCTTGAGCATGAATTCGTTCACGATTCTTATTCTAGATTTAATAATGCATGAATTTGTTCTATATATATATTAAATAAATGCACGAGTTGGTTTTAGATTGCTGGCACACTAGTTCAAATTGCCACGCCTCCAAAATCATTTATTTTGTGGCTGGCGTATATTCATTTGACAAGGAATCCGCCATGTTTCCTTACTGTTGTTTCTTGTTCATGGACATCATGATTTTCTTATCTAAACCATTGACATATCTCTGGCTCACGTTATTCTATCATACTTGAACTGTTGCGTACAATATCATCTTATTATTATTTTCTCGCACGCAAATCATGTTGCCTGATTCCAGCTATGCTTCTATGTGAAAAAGTTGGGAACAATAGGTTCTCTTTTTGTCAAATATTATTGCAGGGTTTTGTCATGTTCAGAATCAGCTATGCTTGTATATGAAATCTCTTGACAAGCTTATGTTCTCGTTTGTCAAATCTGTCTTCTTCTTTATGTAGGCAGCAGCGTCACTTACTTTTGACAACATGTCCGCGTCTCCTAGGTGCTAATGCCGGCATCCACTACATCCTGCTGCTGCACATTCCTTCTTCGACTGCTACAGCAACGTGGTGTCCACCATCGGCCTGCTACACAAGGTCTATCTTTCTATCCCGTGTTTTCCTTGGACTGCACTTTGTATGTATATATGCTTGCGTACAAATGTGGTTTGATTTTCTTCACTACCTTGCTGTGATGTAGATAATTAAGCTGATTCTCCTTTGTTGACTTCATCAATGTCAACCTGAAACTGGTTATTTATTTAATGTGGGCAGACCTTTATTTCTTGAGCGTTTTCTGTTTGCTGACTAGCCTGGTCCGTTTGCTAATTTGGAAAGGTAGCAAATCTCATCATATTTTTGTTTGGAAACAGAGATTATTCATGTAGTTGATCTATGTTTCCTGAATGATTTGACCATTGGCTTGATCAATTAAGCATCAAAGCTTGACCATCACATACTTTGGACAGTAGCTGATTTGTTAGTTGAAAAACTTTGTTGCTCTTGTTATTGTTATCTGGTAGCACTCTCTTCCAGTTGATTGGGATGATTTTTTTTTTAGTAGGCTGTAGCCTCATCTTCTAACAAATAGTGTTTTGCTTTTGCTGACCATTATGTTTGTTCTTGTTCTTTGAGGAGAACAAAGAGCACTGAATGACACAGCACTGTCCATCTTCGACTCTATGTGCTTGGGTGAGTTTCCGCTTCTATCTTGAATGGTTGGTCATCAAGTTGATGCCCTGTGGTACTTTGCTGGTACTGTAATGTGCAGTTGGTGTAGTTGATCTGGTGCTATGGTTTATTATTCTGCTTAGTCAAGTATGCTCTCTGTGATGTGAAAGTCCGAAAACACTAATGGTCATGTCAAATTTTCGAACACGTTTGCTAATTAGCCTATATTAACTGATAAGTTGGCTTATCTTGTACTTTAGTTTCTTTAAATAACCCGCTGATCTCCCATGTCAAAAAACACCTGGAAATGAAGAAAATAACAAGCGTTTGACAAGTGTGTTTTTCTCTTGCTGGTGCTTTCTTGCTTTGGTCTATAATATTCTGCACAGTAATATCGTGCAAGGGCATTGAGGAGGAGCAGATGATATCAATTGTAAGATAGCTGGAAGTTTCAAGCTGTTATTTCTCGTCAAAACTTTGAGAAACAATATATGCATGGTGTTTTGTGGTTGAGAGCAACACACGCAGTTTTTGTTGTTTGCCTCCTAAAGAGGGATGGATTCTGTTTGTGGTGCCTTGCTGTTGATGCACATCGAAAGATGGAAACCATTGCCTAGTGCTCCTAGCTGGAAGTGTTTATAGCTTTGTTATTAAGAAATCCTTTATGTTTTAGCTTGTTATTATATAAGAGAGAAGGAAATATATACATGTGTTGCCTTAGTTGCTTCTTGTGTGTTTTCATGAGCAGGTAAAGAGAGAAGACTTGATGAAGGGCTCGGCCTGGTCTGCTGAAGTCATGGCCACACGGTGCGGTTTGTTGCAGTCATCCGGTGGCTGGACTGATGCCAAAATAGCGTGTAAAATGATTTGCTGTAATATTGACTGATGATGTATCTGTAGGAATTTTTCCAGGCGTTGGATTTATTGTTGGTCTGTGTTTAGCTAATTGAGAGTTTTTGTGTTTGCTGTCGCCGGAGAAACAGGGATGGTGATGTCCAAGTAATTTTTTAGCACACGTGGAGCTAATTAGCATTATAATTTAATTATTTGTTGATGAATGAATCGATTGTAATGCTAGTTTGGTGCGTGTGGAGTTTCTAAAGTAGCTAGTGCGTGGAGGATCAAAGCTCAAGAGAGGAAATTTTGGAACCTGTTGTGTCAGATTTGTTTAAATTTATAGGTACTTTTAAATTTAGAGTTACAGAGCTGGTACTAGTATCATTTTTATTTAGGTGATTAATTTATATTTGCAGGCTGGGACATGTGGCAAGCGAGCGAAAACGCCTCTGGGTCACGGCCCACGTTCATGGCCTGTGCATTTTCTTCTGTGTGTGCAGGTGGTTCCGTTAATTGTTCCCGCTCATTCCTATTCATCCAAATTTAATGTTTGACATTGCCTGCTGTGTGTTTAACTGTATACTACCTCCGTCCCAAGGAATAAGGCGCACGCGTATTCCAAGACGAACTTTGACCATAAAAATTGAGCAACAAAATCTTGGTTATATTATATGTAATTAGTATCGTTGAATTCGTATTGAAAAGCACTTTCTAATGATGTTAATTTTATACAAACAATCTTTATATATTTGAAGTAATACTTAGTCAAACAAAAAGCACGTAAAACGAGGGCGCCTTATTCCTTGAATCGGAGATAGTATAGACTAGACGAACCATGAGACGGACCAAACAAAACAAAGCGATAGTCCTTGAATGTAGCTACACACGCCTACACTGTGCATTAGTTTGATCGTATTTTTTTATTTCACAAAAGTGCACATAAGCTACTCGCTTACATCAATGGAAAAACTCTAAATCATTTGGTTCACAAGAGTGGTCCACTATCTAAACAGCTTCACCATGAGGCCTTCAAGGGCGACAAAGCAACTAGTGCAACACACAAACAAGTCACTAGAACAACCACCTCGACGAGTTATTATGAGAGGAGGAGGCGAGAATAAAATATAGGGATAGGGTGGAGGCACTCCAATGGCCGGGGTGGTGCCAGTTGGACAAGGTGGGGAGCGTGGAGGAATTTCATACCACATGTCAGGATCGTGGAGGAAACCGCCGGAGATCGCGGGAGGCTCGCGACGGCACAGGGGAGAAGAAACCCTCGAGCTCGACGACCACTGTTGCTATACCCGACCCGAATGAGGATGGAGAACCTGCGGCACGTGTCGATCGAGCCGCGTGTTTATGTCCCTCTGGAGCCGCGGAGAAGTCAATCTCGCGCACATGTTTCTCGTCTCTTTTTTTTTATCTCGCGATGAGATGGAATTCCTCGTGCGAATTATTAATCCATGCGCCGAAGGGCTAGAAGCGACGTTTGCTTGCAACCTTTTTATTGCTCCATTCGCCCCACGCTCCGATTCTGAATTTCTGATGCATGCGCGGATTCCAACACACGAGACAGTCACCCACTGTTTGGCTCCGCCTCGCAAAAAATAAATGCCAGCTAGCTCCAGCAAACAGTTAGGGAATTATTATTATTAATTAATGGCTTTTATCCTTCTCTCTTTAGTTCATACAGTAGTACTCTATTCGGTTCCTCCAATTACTACTCCACCCCCGCCACTTCACTTTCCACATAACTAACCACTCTTTCAATTACGGGCGCGCATGTACAAAGTACTACTACTACTTGTTTGCTTCAACAATAAATAATAATACTACTACTACTCCGACTCAATTTTCTCTACTAGATACAGTACATCCTTGTGGCCATCAACTCCACCAAATAATTAAGTGCATCTAAAAACCTAAACTATAGGTTTCTCATCATCGCCAACACCTTCGGTCACCATGAGCTTGCCATCGCCTTCCCACAAAAATATGCAGTGTGGAGAAACATCTGCCCTTCCCCATCAAACAGGACATCGACATGCCACGGGCAAAATACGCAGTTGGCTTCTCGCATGTGCAACACGACAGGCTAGAAATTGCGCGAACACTTCTCCGAGAGCCTCTCTTTAGGCCGAAAGGGTAATCGTTGATGAGGACGGCAAACTCAAAGAACTTGTCATGGAAGCAGTCCATCTCCTCCTCCTCCTTCGGTGATGACGAGCGTTTAGGCGGTGGGGATCCTACACCGCAGCCCATGCACCTGTCGTGGCGGCCTCAGTCGCGACCGTGGCCGCTAGAAACTGTCATGGGTTGTCTCGGGGAGAAAGTGGAGGGTGACGCTAGGATTTGTGTGAGAAATGAGTCGGTGCATAAGCACCCCGTTTTATACCCGGAGGCAAGCGTGGGGGTGGTGGTGCCCATTTAGGCAAACACGCATGGCTAGGGCATTTATTTTGCATGGGCGGAGGGTTGCACCAGTAATCTCCGGCGCCCTCGAAAGTGGAGCCGTCGTAGACCATCGTTGCGTGTTTGACCTGCATAACCGACACTTACTCTGTGGCTGCCAAGCAGGTCATAGGGACTTCATCCCACGTGGCGCGAGGCGCCCGTTTGGCGCCCCATGCGAAAGGGCCAACACGACCAGGGTTGCTGACCGACCCTTGTATCGAGCTCGTTTGACACACGAGAACCTAGGAGGCACTTGACACACGCGCTCGCCCGATCGAAGCGACGCCATCGATTGATTCGAGCACAGCTTGCTCCTACTTGCATGCATGTCGGTTTCTTATTAATTCGCTCGACTCCTACCGATTCTTTCTCCATTAATTCGCCCCGCGCGCAATTGGCAATTGGCATGCATGCGGATTGGTGCAATGACATCCAACAATGTTTGGCACGTAAAGTACGGTGCGAGGCTCCACCAAAACAAGGACTTAATTAAGAAATGGTTTTGCTCTGCTTCTTCTCCGATGAATCATTCGGAATTTGCTTGGCACTTCTGGTTCGACCGTGCGTGCGTGCCTTGTGTATACGTGCTCCACCACCACAACTGATCGATCCATCCAATTAATCCACCCCGCCCGGTCGCTTCACCTTTGCACGTAAACAAGGGCTACACTAATCAATGTCGCGCTCCTACCTTGATTCTTCGTCTCCAGCCAATCAGGCTACACTGGTGAAGCGTCCCACACAACACAACCTCAACGGTTGATTTCCCTTTTCTTTTTTACTTTGAAATGGAACACTGCTTGTATTCTTCTGCTACGACATGGCTAAATTGACAGAATAATCCAACGTCCAATCAAAGGAACAACGCTACGGGGAAACACAAAACGCACGAGTTCGACTCTGCCCGCCCCGCATTCTCACTCCTCACGTGTACCAGCACCCCAATCCCTTCCTACCGCCCCAATGTCGTTGTCTGATTTCGGCCAGCTCCGGCGAGGCCTCACGCTGCTGAGCCTCCTCACCGACACCATCGACTACAAGGCGTAGAACTGTCGATCTGTAGCCCGCCCGACGAACCCTAACCCGGGCGCTCGATTTCGGCTACCCAACTCCCGATAGAGACCGCTGCCAAGCGCACCGGCTGGGATCCCAACGATGGTAGGGACGCCGCCCTGCTGCCCCTCATCAGAACCCCCTTCTCCGGAGGAAACAAGCATGGCAGCGTGACGGTGAAGCTCGATGCCGACAACCATGACCGACGGGAGGAACAGGGCTGACAGAAGCTCGCGAACGGGGCTGACATGCGAAGGGGGAGGACGAGCAACTAGTCACCTCCCCGAATTTCTACTGCCGCCATTCATGGGGAGGGAGGAGCTCATTTTCGGTGACTTCCTCGACCAACTCATTGAGATACTGCTAGCAGTGACATCCCTGACATCATGCTAGTGCAAGACACATCCCAACATGATCCAACGCCCCATCAAATGAACAATGCTACGAGGAACACACAAAACGCACGCACGAGTTCGACTCTATCCTCGCTCGCACCCTCACTCCTCACTCGCACCAGCAATCCAATCTCTTCCTAGCGCCGCCATAGTCGCTGCCTGATTCCGGGCAGATCCGGCGAGGACTCGAGTTGTTCAGCCCCTCACCCACAGCACCCCCTCCTTCTACACCGACAAAATGGTGTAGAGCCATCGATTTGCAGCCCACCCGGCCCACCTTAGCCCGAGCACCCAATTTTGGCTACCCAACTCGAGATCGATGCAGCATGTTGCAACGCACACCGGATGGCTCCCCATCCCCAATGTTCGTAGGGACGCTGCCCTGGTACCCCTCATCCCAATCCCCTTCTCTTGTGGGAACAAGCATGACAACGCGATGGTGTAGCTCGGTGACGACATCGGTGTTGGGCAAGAACGGGGTTGGCAGAAGCTCACAGCGGCGCAAGACCTTTTGCGGCCGTCGTTCATGCGGAGCACATGCCTGCGACTTCCCAAACAACCTGCCCGAGATGCTGCCAGTAGCGACATCCCCGACATCATGCCAGGGCAGGCAACATACCAAACCATGCTATGCCCGGGTGAGCTCCTTCTTTCCCTAACACATCTATTATTTCCAAAAGCCGGTTGTCATGGAGGGATCATCGACCACACACCACAGAAAGAGGATCAACCTCGACGTCGAGACAAAAACGAGGGAGGGGAGGGGGGAGATGTCAAATGGAACTATATAGAATGGGGTCACCTTTTTAAGTGATTGTACTGCGGGATTTTCAAGGCAAATTAGTAAAAGGAGAGAAAATTGCATTGGGAAGATGCAACCAACATCTCTCTCATCTTTAATCATTTTACCTCGATAGGCTAAGTGCATGTATAAAATTAAGATAATATGTGCTAGATATTATTGGATTTGATTTCCGTGCAATGAGAGAGAAACAACTTTTGCTAATTTAAAGTGCATTAGGAACATAGAAGTACACTCTTTCATGGACAAATTTTAAAGCTAGATGTCCAATTATTTATAGACTTGTATACGGAGGAAGTAGATGAAAGAGTACATACATATAAAATGAAACTATTGAGAATGGTATAAAGGACGTGTGCATGCGCTTCGATTCTGATGCATGCGAACAATCACCGTACCACAACTGACTAACCACTTTTAATTAATTTGCATCTACTGATTAAGCATTCATAATTACACGCATGCACAAGTACTACTTCAATTTGTTTGCTTCAATAATCTAAAGTACATCGTTATTTCAAGAATTATTTAGTCACAAGTTCAAAACGTACATAGTGGCGTGTTTTGTTTTTCTTTTCGTACGGAGTAGGAAACAAGGCGATGAATTAGTGAATAAATCAAGTTTTGATTCCATAGCGAATTGATGCATC
The DNA here is from genome assembly GCF_019359855.2 of Lolium perenne. NCBI lineage: Eukaryota > Viridiplantae > Streptophyta > Magnoliopsida > Poales > Poaceae > Lolium > Lolium perenne. Next base: position 20,898,689 of record NC_067244.2, on the reverse strand, counting down.
AAATTAAATAAGCATCTCTCACGGCGATGGGCCCCGTCATTTCTCGGTCCATGGAGCTGGAGCGCCTCCTCGATCTATTCCGTGTGCGCACGTTCTAGTATTTTGCTGCCGTCCTGCGTCAATGAACTCTCTTATGTCAAATTATTTCTCACAGGGTTGACCTCAAAAACTCGATGTTTTATGTTTGGTGTATGTATACCCGGTCGATTCATATGGCGTCCTTCACACCCTTGCCGTCATGAGGTCTCTCAACGAAGCATGCATGCACCTAGCTAGCTAGAGCTAGGGTTTCATATCGATGTTAATTTTCTTGGCACCATCTCGGTTTGCGCGCTCGACTCCGCATATATAGCCTACCCGTGGGCGACATGGACATCACGCCAATGCATGTGCCGTGGTCTCAACTCCGATGTAGGTCCTGTACCACCACAAACCCACAGTCTCTTCACTCGAGGTGTCTAGGCCTTTACTAGAACCCGTGTGTCATCCACCGACTCGTCACGCCTCCACAAAATTCTCGTTCGTAAGACATATCCGAGAAAGCTCCTTATGAGACATGGCCGTCTCGGAGGCCAGCCGCCCCGAACCCCTCGAGCCAATTAGATCACACTAATCGCATACATGTGGATCGTGTTGTTAAACTCGATTGAAGTCGTCCATCTGGGTTGAATCCAACGGCAGAGAGAGCCTCATCTCAGCTCCCGAGGCGCCAGCAGACTCACACTAATTGCACACTAATTGCATTGTTGAACCCAACCTAACCTAACCAACCTCGAGAGGCAGCCAGCAGACTCCCCACTGCTCTCCTCTCCCTGATCGATCTTGCCGCCGGCACACTCCCTCCGCCGCCTGCCCCCTCCCTCCCTCGCCGGACATCATCCACCGCTCCTCTAATTCCTCACCGCAGCGCCGACCCGCCTCCTGGATGAATACACAACGGAAGAGGATCCGCGTGGCTCCTGGTGGTGGCCGCCCGAGCAGCGGCGACAACAAGGGCGGCCAGACCGTGGCTCTCGCCGCCGCGCGCCGGACGCCGGCAGGGGGATCGATGGAGGAGGGCCTGGTGGTGGCCTGACCAGGATGCTGCAGCCGGCGACCACCTCCCCGACCTTCTCCCCACGCGCGCCGGCAACATCCCTGGACCTGCTGCTCCAGACGCCATCCACCTCTCCGTCCCGCTGCAGCCTCCAGTCCAGGTGAGCATCCTTCCATATCCCGTTGCTGTCTAAATCACGTTGAGTGAAATTCTCTTAATTTCTGGGTGGGTTACAAGTATTCTTTATTGACCTTACTTTCCGTGGATCTATATTCAGATATGCCTCACCTCACACGGCTATTGATCTCAACTTTTATGCTCCCTCAACAATTGATTTAGGGACACACCCTGCATAATTGTTTGCTTGGACTTTGGGATATGATTAGCAGGCAGCTGGTTTGATCATGCAATTTTCTGCAGGACACGGCTATTCTCAGTAGTAGACTGCTCATATTAATTAGCCAAGTGTGCAAATGCTGCTCCCCAGAAATGATAGTATATTCTACTGAATCTTTATATGTACCTGACAACTCTAGTTTCGAATTGGTAATCTTGTATCTTCATGAAGTTATCATACCTGCACGTGCATGCCGCCCAGAGTAGTTTATGGATGCTGGTTATGCAAGGGCAAGGCCTTATGTAAAATAACATGTTCAGATCCATGTTTGAAGAAGCAATAGCCTTTTTGAAGTGAAATTGTATGCACTCTGTTTTGCTTACATACACTAGTAGTAGATCCCTGTCCTCATTTTGTTCCTTGTTGAATGGTTACTTGTTTAACCCCAACGTTTTAACCATGGGCAGCGAGTTCTCTGTTTTTTCCAAAAAATTCAATGGCTCTGCTCTACTCTGAAATTTTCAATCTTTGCTTTTGGTTACCAGGAACGCTTGGACGGGCCTGACACGGATAAGAGCAAAGCCGCGGTGGTCTATTTGGTGTTTGGCTGAACTTTGCTGAGAGCAGCGCCTACGGCCTCGCCATGCTCGTCCGCCTCCTCGGCCACGTCCTACCTCTCCGCCATCCAGCTATACATAGCAACTAGCCTCACCATCTGCAGGTAATCAAATGGTTCTAGTACTGAACATTTGCTTACCGCAAACTTCAGAATTCGATTCAGAATCGACCACTGGTTTGTTGATCCTTGCCTGCAAACTCATGTGCAAGGAGGTGCACGGGGAGCGAAACGGATTCCTGGAGCAGCGTTGGCAGCGAGTGTTATGACCGGCCTCACATATTCCAGGAGGGGGCCCAACCATGGGCCCAATTAGGGGCTTAGCCCATTTAGTTTATTTATTTTCAGCTCATAAATACTAGATGTAATCGTACGTGAAGAGACAGGCAATAATCAGAATAATTATTGCCGACTCCCAAAGGAGTCGGTCTTCTCCAAACCCTAGCCGCCGCGCCGCCCTTGGCCGCCGCCACGGCTCCCTGCCGCCGCCGACCTCTCCTCCGGCCGCGACAACCTCCCTCCTTCCCCTACAATCTACGTCCTAGACACGGCAGGACCCGAGCTCCTACCAACTTGGTATCAGATAGCTCTTGTTCGATCATGTCGTCGCCACCGCCAGCGTCTACTTCGCCGGCCGGCTCGCTGCCCGCTTCCACGACCGCCACCACCTCCGTCGCCGCCATCACGTCGCCGTCCGCCCCGCCATCGACCCCCGCCGTCTACACTCCCGAGCAGATGAGCGGGGTCATCAACGACCTCGTCACCGCTGTCCAGGGGATCCGGCTGTACCTGATCAGTTCCCAGGGGCCGCCAGCGCCGATGCAGCCGCCCGCCGCCACCACCGCGGCGTCCGCACCCTGGCTGCCCGCGCTCCCGGCGCGACGATGCCGCCGCCTCGCCACCGGCCTTCGCCTGCCGGCGTGGCCGCCGCCCATAACCACCGGGCCGGCCCCCACCTCCGCGAGCGGCGTCCCTATCCAGCAGGTGCGCTTCCCCGTCGCCATCACCGCTGCCGGCGTGGATCAACGCGTCGTCGTCGCCCACGCCGGTCTACTCGTGGGCCGGGGATCCGCCGAGGCCCACACTCCCGGACGCCGCAGCCGCAGACACGTGGAATCCTCCGCCGGCCGCGTCGCGCCATACGCCTGTGGCGTCGCCGCACCAACACCGCCCCGCTTCGCCAAGCTCGACTTCGCCACCTTCGACGGCTCGGAGGACCCCTCAATCCGGCTCAACCGGTGCGAGCAGTTCTTCCGGGACAGCGCACCCTCGCCTCCGACCGCACTTGGCCGGCCTCGTACCACCTCCGGGCGCCGCACAAACGTGGTACTATTCCCTCGAGCAGACGAGGCGGCATGCCCCCATGGGACCGCTCGGGAGCTCGTCTTCTCCGCTTTGGGCCGCCAATTCGCGGGAGCCGGTTGGCGGAGCTTGGGCGATCGCCCTTCACGACCACGGTCCAGACTTCGCGGAGCGCTGTGCTCTCGCTTGCCACGCCCGGCGTGACGGGCCAGCAACGCGCGGAGCTCTTCATCGGTGGATCACGGACCATATCCGGTGGATGTGGAGCTTCGTGCTCCCAGGACCTCCGCACGGCGATGCACTACGCCCGCGCCTACGAGCGTCGCGCCTGTGCAATGCCGCCCGGCCCGCCGAGCCGCGGAGGCCGCCCGGCCGCTCGACCACCGCCACCGCCGCACGGCCAGACCGGCCGAATCCGACCGCGCCACCGGTCCCTCGCCCGGCCGCGACACGGACGTTCAGAGGCTCACCCCGCCGAGCTCGAGCGCCGCCGCCTCGGCCCGTGCTTCAACTGCGACGAGCCCTATGCACCCGGCCACATCCGCCCCGCCTCTTCTACTTGGAGACGGTCGACGACTTCGAGGCGGACACACTCGCGAGCCACCGGCGCCGCCCGAGCTCGCCACCACGACCGCGCCCGCCACCGCCTTCGTGGTCTCGCTCCACGCCTGGCGGGTATCCGCCACGAGCGCACTATGCTCCCCGGTGACAATCCGCGGCGAGAACCTGGTGGCTCTCTTGGATACGGCTCCACGCATAACTTCTGCCGGCGACTACCATGCGCCGCTTAGCCCTCCGGCCATCGGGCGGTGCTCATCTCCGCGTCACGGTGGCCAACGGTGACCGCCGCAGCTGCCATGGCTCGGCGCAAAGACGTTCCTCTCACCATCGGCGACGAGCACTTCACCATCACATGCGCGCCGCATCGACTTGGGCTGCTTCGACTTCATCCTCGGCGTCGACTTCCTCCGACCCTCGGCCCCATCCTATGGGACTTCGACACCCTCACGATGACCTTCTCGGCGCCAGGGCCGCCGCGTCCGGTGGGAGGGTATTGGGGCACCGCTCCGGCCCCGCAGCCTTCGGCTCGCCACGACCGACTCCGAGGCCGAGCATCCCCTCCGACACACCTCCCGCAAAGAAGCATGGCGATCTCTTCGACGAGCCGCAGGCTACCGCCGGTCCGGGTGTACGATCATCGTATCCACCTCCTCCCGGACACGGCGCCGGTCGCGGTGCGCCCCTATCGCTACCCTCACCGCAGAAGGATGAGTTGGAGCGGCGGTGCGCACTCATGCTAGCCGCCGGTATCATTCGGATCTCCACGTCACCATTCTCGGCGCCGGTCCTTCTCGTCCGCAAGTCGGACGGTGCACGTGGCGCTTCGCATCGACTACCGCGCCTCAACGCGCCGACGCCGAAGGATAAGTTCCCAATTCCGGTGGTGGACGAGCTCTTCGACGAGCTCCACGGGCGCGCTTCTTCACCAAGCTCGACTTGCGGTCAGCTACCATCAAGTGCGCATGCACCGTGAGGATATCGCCAAGACGGCGTTCCGACTCACCACGGCCACTTCGAGTTCTTGGTGATGCCTTTCGGCCTCACCAACGCCCCCGCGACGTTCCGTGCTCTCATGAACGATGTCCTTCGCCCCTACTTACGCCGGTTTGTGCTTGTTTTTTTTGATGACATCCTCATCTACGGCACCTCTTGGGCGGAGCACCCGCAAGATATCGCCATCGTCTTCAACGAGCTTCGAGCGCACCATCTTCACCTTAAGCGCTCGAAGTGCTCGTTCGACGTCATCGGTCGCCTACCTCGGTCACGTCATCTCCGCCGAGGGTGGCCATGGATGCGGACAAGGTGGCCGCCGTCGCGGCCTGGCCGGTACCGCACTCGCCGCGCGCCTTGCGCGGCTTTCCGGGCCTCGCCGGCTACTACCGGAAGTTTATCCGGACTACGGCCTCATCGCGGCACCGCTCACGCGCTCGCTGCGTCGTGACGGCTTCGCTTGGGACGACGAGGCTATCGCGGCATTCGAGGCCCCGAAGGGGGCCCTCACGACGGGCCCCGTTCTACGATGCCGGACTTCACCCGCCCCTTCGTCCCGGATCGCGACGCCTCCGGGGTGGGGTTCGGCGCCGTGCTACACCAGGGCGATGGGCCCTCGCCTACTTCAGCCCGCCCTTCGCCGCGCGCCATCTCAAGCTCGCCGCTTACGAGCGAGGAGCTCATCGGTTTGGTACAGTGTGCGCCATCGGGCGTCCATATCTTTGGGGGCGGTCGTTCCGGATTCGCACGGATCATTACAGCCTCAAGTTCCTATTGGACCAGCGGCTATCGACGGTGCCGCAACATCAGTGGATCAGCAAGCTCTTCGGCTTCGACTTCACCGTCGAGTACAGGCCTGGCCGCCTCAACACGGTGGCGGATGCCCTGTCCCGGCGCGACGCGGACCAGGATGAGGGGGACGGCGTTCCCGAAGGGGCGGTGATGTGCCTCCGCTCGGGACCCTCCTTCGCCCTCTTCGACGCCATTCGCCAGGCAACTGAGGTGGCGGCCGACGCCCAGCTCCTGCGGCAGCAGTTGGCGACGGGCGAGTTGGCCGCACCATGGCGCGTGGCCGATGGCCTGCTTGTGCATGGGCGCCGCATATTCGTGCCAGACCACGACGACCTCCGCCATCAGGTGCTGTTGATGGCCCATTCTGCAGGCCACGAGGGCATTCAGAAGACCCTCCATCGTCTCCGTGCCGACTTTTATATCCCCGGTGATCGTACCTTGGTCCGGGATTGGGTGCGTTCTTGTGTGACGTGTCAGCGCAACAAGACTGAGACCCTGCGGCCGGCTGGGATGTTGCAGCCACTGGAGGTGCCTTCCCAGGTTTGGTCCGATATTTCCATGGACTTCATTGAGGGTCTTCCCAAGGTGGGCGGCAAGTCGGTGATTCTCACAGTGGTTGACCGCTTCTCCAAGTATGCCCACTTCATTGCGCTTGGCCACCCTTACACTGCGGCGTCCGTGGCTCGTGCTTTCTTCGACGGCATCGTCCGCCTCCACGGATTTCCAGCGTCGATTGTCAGTGATCGTGACCCGGTATTCACAGGGCATGTGTGGCGCGACCTCTTTCGGTTGGCAGGGGTGAAACTTCGGTTTAGCACCGCCTTCCACCCTCAGACAGACGGCCGCCGAGGTGGTCAACAAGGTCATCGCCATGTACCTGCGCTGCGTCACCGGGGACCGTCCGCGCGCGTGGGTGGACTGGCTGTCCTGGGCGGAGTACTGCTACAACACCTCCTACCACTCAGCCCTGCGCGCCACGCCATTCGAGGTGGTCTACGGCCGTCCAGCGCCGCCCATTCTACCGGTGGATTTGGCGACCGCCCGGACGGAGATAGCGGGCGAGCTCATCCGCACCCGCGATGAGGTTTTGGCCGAGGTGCGGCAACGCCTCGTGCAGGCCCAGCAGTTGGCCAAGCACTACTACGATGGACATCATCGCGAGGTGGAGTATGCGGTCGGTGATTGGGTGTGGCTGCGTCTCCTGCATCGTTCCACACAGTCCCTGGACCCGCGCGCGAAGCGCAAGCTGGGCCCCCGCTACGCTGGGCCCTTCGTCATCTTGGAGCGCGTGGGGACGCTCGCGTATCGTCTTCAGCTTCCGGCCGGGTCCCGCATCCACGATGTCTTCCATGTGGGGCTGTTGAAGCCTTACCGCGGAGATCCTCCTGCTGCGACACCAGCACTTCCTCCTGCTGCGGATGGCCGTCTTCTTCCGAGTCCTGCAAAGGTGTTGCGGGCTCAGCTACGTCGCGGTGTTTGGTACTTGCTGGTTCAGTGGGAGGGACTGCCCGAGGAGGAGGCCACGTGGGAGCAGCGCGATGACTTCTCCCTCCACTATCCAGACTACCAGCTCGAGGACGAGCTGTTTGCGCAGGCGGGGAGAGATGTTATGACCGGCCTCACATATTCCAGGAGGGGGCCCAACCATGGGCCCAATTAGGGGCTTAGCCCATTTAGTTTATTTATTTTCAGCTCATAAATACTAGATGTAATCGTACGTGAAGAGACAGGCAATAATCAGAATAATTATTGCCGACTCCCAAAGGAGTCGGTCTTCTCCAAACCCTAGCCGCCGCGCCGCCCTTGGCCGCCGCCACGGCTCCCTGCCGCCGCCGACCTCTCCTCCGGCCGCGACAACCTCCCTCCTTCCCCTACAATCTACGTCCTAGACACGGCAGGACCCGAGCTCCTACCAGCGAGAGGTTTGTAGGGCCAGCATACAAGTGTTGACTTATCATCGAAGCCTGAATTTCCAGTACATGGAGTGGGACTGACCTTATGGCACAGTGCCCCTGTCTGTCTCATAAGGTGCCAATCTTCTAGCACTGCTTGCTTCAAGTTTGGAATTGGTTTTCCCTCAAAAAAAAATTGGAATTGGTTTGTCGGCGATCCTTATCATCGGTTGTTGATGGAGCAAGTGTCAGAGCTGGCGTAATATTATCATTCCAAAATACTTTTCGTATCTATCATGTTGAATGAATGTGTAACATCAGTGGGGAAAAACCACACATGAATCCCTCTCTGCCACGGTGTTCTAGCGTTACGGTTCGGTCCCAATGTATGCGGGACAATACTCTGATTGTTAGCCCACCAATTTTCTCTAGGAAATAAAGACACTGGGTGGGTTGCCCATGCCGCTTTACTCCCTCCTGAAGAATAAAAGAAAGCTTTGGCTGCTGCCTTTTAATTGATGCTATTAGAACATAGCGTCTAGTGGTGTGAAGCTGCTCTGGTTCCCGAGGAAGGTTGGCCTCCAGATTTTTAAGCTTGTCCTGGTCATCACATACGTCCTTTATTGATTTTTGTTACTTTTATTTCCTGTTCATGGATGAATGGCTTGGCGGTAGAGAGAAGCATGCCATGTGGGAAAGCGGGGAAATCTGTTTTCACTTGATTAGAAACTTGTTGGCTTTTTCATGTATAAAACTCGGTTCTTTTTCTTTCTTTCATAGTTCTTTGATTATCATTCGTAGGTGGTAATGAAACTATCATTCTTACTTTAAGGAACTACTTACTAGACATTTCTGTTTTCTATAAGGTTTCCTTAATATCTTATTGCAGATAATCGTGGCTGCGGTTTATGGCTCGGCATCGACATCGCCGGTGGATGCACCCCTGGAGCTAGGCTTCCACTTGTCTCTCGCGCTGAAGTAGACTGGTGGTGATCTCTCTTGCCAGCGGATGAGGGGCGCTGCTGGTGTAGCCAGAGAGAGCAATGTTGTCCTCGCGTCCTGCTGCTTGTCATCAACTATGGCGATGAGGTAATCCCAGTCTCTTGAATCCTACTGGTTTCCTATGCATAGTTGCTGCAGATGGTGATCTCCTGCGTGTTCTTGCCAAATGCAAGGAATATGCTAGGAGAGAGTAGGATTTCCGTAAGAAATCTTTCTAGGAAAATTCGGTGTCTTGAGGCCAGACTGGATGTATGTACATGCTTGCACAATGGTCAAATTATACACATGTTTTCTCTAATTTGCAGAAGCCGTGTAGACAACTAGTGACCTTTGTGTTGTCACCTGCGCCCCTTCATATTTCATTGTGATGTGATCGTCTTATAATTGTACCTTCGTTCATGTTGTTTTGGGTAGAGGGTTAAGTCCCTTTATTTGGGTACATGTTTTGCTCTATATTTTTTTTAACAATGGCGAGCCTCTGCTTCGCTTCATACTATTCTTTTCGTGTTGTGGAGAATTCTTGGTAAGAATTTTCCCTGGTTCTACCAAAATATGTTTTGTCTTTACTTGATTTCCGAGGCATAATTAATCTTTGAACACTGTTTTTCTTGACTAAACAAAAAGAAGGAAAATTCTTCACCTGGTATAGTTTGCTCTGGTCTGTAAAAGTGCGAGTGGCCGAGTGTATGTATATGATTCTTTATAAAAACTGTGTTTGTTTGATCCTGATGTAGTTCATATAATGCGATTTCATCCGATTTCAGAGCAGTTGGTCGCCCTTGATAGGCTGGTTCGTTTGTTGCGGTCACCGAAACAATAAAAAAGTATATTGTCTCACAATTTGTTTGCTCTGAATCTGTTAGTAGGTACTACCAGCTACTTTCAGATTTTTGTTGTGCAGACAATTCAGACCTGATGGTCTTTTTGATGAGTAGTAAAGCATGTCTTAATTTTAACCATTAAAATGAAGAAAACACATGCTTTCTTATGTCAAACTAATTTGCCTAAATTCAAAGCTCAACCAGATAATCATCAGCTGCTGCAGTTTGCAGTGTCTTCCCACTGGACTAACTCCGAATATTGTTTGCAATTTTTTTTATAGAGGTTCAACTGTAGAGAATACCACATTGTCTTGCGCAAGGATTTGACAAACAGTGATGTTGGAAATATCGGAAGAATTCTGCTGCCAAAGGTAGATCCCAGCATTACTCTATCGATTAATCAAAATGAAAGTTATCTGTTACATGTGGTTATGCCTTGTATTTCACTATTCTAAATTTTGCAGAGGGATGCGGAGGCTAACCTTCCAGTTTTGCTTGAACGGGGTGGCCTGATACTAAAGAAGGATGACTTCAAGCTTCCCGCTACATGGAACTTTAAGTACAGGTGATCACTAGTTCAGGTTTATATATTTTTTCCGCGATAGCTTCATAGTGTTGGAGCGTTTATATCTGCCCCTTGTTCATTAGTTCAACTGTACCATACTGATACAATATACTTACCATGTTCTGGCCTAACAACAAGAGCAGAATGTATATCATTGAAAGTACTGGTGTGTTTTAACATCGAAGTGAGCGCTTAATTCTTTTTTGTAAGTTCATACTGGTGCTTGATAAATTGCATTGTCTTAATCTCAGGAGAATTTGTGAAGTCCCATAGTCTCGAGGCAGGATACACACTCATCATCTACAAAAGCCTGGAGTCCTGAAAATTTGTACGTGAAGATTCCACACTCTACCCAGTTTATCTTATGAATAGATATTCCAAAGTTTAGGCGTCAGCATTTTGACTGTACTACAATACATTTACTTCTGTTGTGGTGCAGCAGGTGCTTATGTTATATTGTAACGTCACATTCTAAAGTAAATGATGAATTTATCTGAATTGGCTAATATGTTAACTATACTGAGTGCCTTTTGCTTTCTACCACGGATAGCAATTTGGACAGGGATTTTTGCGTACAACTTACTATTGCAGTTTTCTGAATTCGAATAATTAGTAAAAAGACTTAAGGAGCATTTGAACACAATGACAGTAGCATTGGTTACATTTTAAGTGTTACAAACAAGTTACATTTAACATGATTTCATGCTACTCTCGTTGTTGGCTAGTTGGATTGCATTTTGAGTTCAAATGCTCTGCATATGTTACACGTAGAAAGTTTACACTTGCTGCTTCTTTTCTGAAAATAAAAAAAAGGCTTGCCTTATTGACACAGAAGTTCAATATGACTCTTATTTGCAATTGGATATTTGGATGTGCTTTGTCATCTGTAACTGATCATCTCTAATGACTTTTTTCTCTATATGCAGTTGGCATGTGATTTTGGGATACAGAAGAATTTCAGAAGAATACTCACCAAGCCTCCCGATTCGGTCGTCACCGCCTCAGCTATGTCCCTGCATGATTTCCCTGGCCGACGTGGGGTGTCAGACATTAGGATGCGACGCCGGCGACACGAGTCACCTAGGGGAGAACCCATCAGCAGGCGCAGGCTTCTGGTGTCCGCGTCCTTCACCACCGCCATGTTCCTCTCGCCGGTGGCCACGAAATCCAGCGGGGGCGTGGCAGCACTCCGAGCGGTTACAACTACTGCTCTCCGATGTCGTCCACTCGCAGCAGTCTATGAACTGACCACAACTACCTCGTCAGGGACGGCTCCCTCCATGTCTACAACACCATACAGACACGCATGTGACCGTCGTACATGCACATTTCTTGCAATCCTATTTTGGGTGGCTTGTTATGGGACAAAGATCGAATATTCTCTGATTGCTTTGATTGTTGGGGGTTCCAAGAAAAAAATATGCACGCGTAACAGTGCCGGAACATTATTTTAGCCTTTAATAACTCAAAGAACTTGATAGCTGGCCTGTTGGTAGAATGGTTCTGTTAGAGCGTTAATAACTCAAGTTCAAATTCAATTGACTTCTACGTTTTATTTAGCCTGTAGCAAGTAGTAGAACATGTGCAGTTGCTTCTTTACTTTTGAGCAATTAGCCTGCCTGATGCAATCTCACACTTCTGCAAATTATAAAAAGTCTAAATTCTTACTCCACTGTGTTTGTTTTGTTTTAAAAGGTGTTTATTTGCTTGGTCGCTTGCTGATTTGTCTTGTCTCCTCCAGAGGGATGTATTGGTTCCTGCTCTTGATGGCAGTGACCTGATTGCAAGTTCAAAGACGGGAGCTGGAGAAGGCAGTCTTGGGTACACATTTATCTTGTTTTTGCAACTACATGTAACGCAGCAACATAATTAGTTGATCACTAACTATGTTTTTTCCTCCTTTTGGTAGGTGAGGTCATTTCCCTCGAGATTTGGTTACATTTGTACACAATGGCAGTAGCATTGGTTACATTTTAAGTGTTACAAACAAGTAAAATTTTGGTAGGATTTCTCACTGCTCTCGCAGTTGCCAGTTGGATTCCATTTTGAGTTCAAATGCTTTGCATCTGTTACAAGTAGAACATTTGCACCTGCTGCTTCTTTTCTGAAAATAAAAAGGCTTGGTGTATTGACCCATCAGTTCAATATATAACATTTATTTGCAAGTGGATATTTGGATGTGTGGTTTGTCATCTGTAACTGATCATCTTTAATGACTTATTTTTCCTAAATTTTGGTGTGCCGGGTTATGGAACGTTTAGATGATTTTCATCGCTCAAACTCTTCATTTTTCTTTAATAATAATTGTTATCTCTGATATGCAGTTGGCCTATCAATTTGTGGATAAAGAGGAATTTCAGAGGTTACAGGATCTCAAAACAGCTTGGTGAATGGTGAGTATTCTTCTCACACTTGAGAATTCATACTGAAATGTTTGCATTCTACTTTGCTAGTTCTGTCAGAATTCTAAATGGAGTCCCATATCTTATATTCATTTTTTCCTAGTTAAATTTTTTAAAGTATCATTAATGTAGTTTCATCTAAGACAACTGTATCCTTAGCTACATCTACAGTGTGTATTTGATCAAACTGGCTGTTAGTCACATAGCCTCTTCAATCTGTGGATGCTATTTATTTTACCCGATCGGTGTTTCGTGTTGTCTTTTCTTTCCTTCTTTTATTTTATCTTTTCTTTTGTGTCGTGGATGCCAAGTCATGGGGAGCAGAAGCAGCCTCATCTGCTTTTCTTTTGTGTGTTTTCAGGTCCATGATACGCCCTGACCTCGTTGGTCTCGGAGCAACCTGGACTCAAAAACCGCTTCTTTTTTTTAGAAGCCGAAGTAGGACTTATCCGTCCGTGGACAACATCTCGGAGCACTACACCCACAAGGTTCGAGCACCTTCTTCTTCTCCGGCCAGTCCCGCCGTCATCAAGGCCCTACTTTGAATCCAACCCAAGCAGCTATTGTGTGTTTCCTTCTACTTTGTGGCTTCAGAATTTTGTAGAGGAATCATTTTTGATGAATTACATTTCTAATATTTAGTTGTCTGCTACTTCACTTGATTAAAACGACATCATTACTAGATTAAATAACAATATATGGTCTAGTATGGTGCGATCCTGAATGATGATGGAATATGTCCATCCATATTCTCTAAAATTTTCAGTCCATCTCACTCTAGTTAGGAAGAAATGTTGACACTTGTGAAATACATATGCTTTCTACTGAACTATCGTGTGATGCATGTCATTTGTGTGATAGATGTCATTTTGTAGCTCGGTGAAGTTAAGTTTCCTGTAGACAATCTTGGGATGTTTTATACTGACAAAAGTGGACAGAGTTATTTACTTTCAGCAAAACACTTGAAAAAATGAAATGATGTATGACTTTTGAAACTAGGTTAAGGTTTAAAAACATGAGTATTTTCATCCATTATTTCTTACTTACTTAAAAGCAGGTACCCTATCCTTTTGTAGCTTTCTGATCCTAAGCACTTATCTAAGAATATCTGAAATTTGTATGTTTTTTGTCTGTGGTAAGGTCACTGATTACAAACTTGTCTGCAGCGAACTGCTGCAAATCTGAGCATCTAAAAAACCAATGAACTGGGCACTAGTTATAGCATTTGTTTTGAGCTGTTCTGCTGTTGTGAACCCTTGTCTTGGATTACGGTCGTCATTGTTTCGTCCGGATTGATCTTCTGATATATCTGATAACTTGTATTAGTGATGGTATTTAGCTGCGGTTCATGCTGAAAAACGTTCTTCTGCCTTCTATATAGGTTGTTGATTTTGGCCTTGCACATGCACCCAGAACTGGTGCTATCAAGTTTAAAGTTGTGAACACGGACATACAAGGAACTCCAGGTGAGTGTCACGATATGAATCGGATAATAACCAAACTACTTAGAAGGCTACGTTAATATTCAGTCAATTATTACATACCATTTGTGTTCACCTCTCATATATTGGATGAACTGCAGGGTTCATGGATCCTGGTGGTAACCTAGGAGTGGACAGAGAAGAGTGACATATCCAGCTATGGCATGCTACTACTGGATCTGGTCACCGAGCAAAGAGTGATCCATGACAAGAAGATCCCGGTGGAGTGGAGAAGAGCGACATATACAACTACGGCATGCTGCTACTGGATATGGTCACTGAGCGTAGAGCGATCCAGGACAAGAAGAACCTGGTGGGGTGGGCGCGCATGAGTACATGTCCTCGTTCAGAGCCGAGCTGGGTTGACCTGGGGCTTTGGGGCTTGGTCGACACGGGGTAGCTGCACTAGGCAGTTGGTGTCATGAGGTGATGCACCCGGTGGGAAGGGAGGTAGGTATTGCCCATCAGGCAAGTGTGGTGAATGTTTTTGGCTAGACCCTCGGAACAACAGCTATGGTGACAGAATGGACGGTAAAGTAAGTACCTTTTTCCCCTTTTCCCTCCTCCCTAACCTGCTTGCCTTGGATGTGTGTTAACTGAAATTTGCATAGCTCATGTTGATGTTCTGGAGGCCGTCCTTGGTCAACACCGTCTTCTTCACGGTGCCCACAACCCTGCTGCTGAAGACTAATGCCTTCAGCTACTTCTGGTTGTCGTCTGCCTAAGATCATGCTTCTTCTAAGAGATGAGTGGCTCCTTTTCCATCAGGATTTTGCTTGTATTTTGGGTTAAGATCCAAAGTCATTTCCACCTCCAGTGAAACTATGCATGAAATGGTCGAGTTCATTGACCAGTTCTGATAACACTTGAACTATTTCTTTGAATCAGTTGCTCACTGCTTTTAATCTGCACATTTCAGCCCGTAGTAAGATTTAAGTCCTACTACTGCGAAGCATACAACATCTTACTGAACAACAACAACCTTATAATGAATCTTTTCAGATTAACGGAGAGATAAAATATTCCAGCCATCTCTTCCTATGGGAACAGAGTCCTCAATGTCATTTGATTTGTTTTACAAGCTTGTGAAATTTGTACGAAGAAGATCAGAGAAACTTATAATTTCATATACTATTTTCCCTTTATATTGAGGGTTCTGTGCTGGTGCTCGCTTTAAATAACGGCAGAAATGCTAAGCAATCTATAGTTTATGAGGTCAACTATTTCCTTACTAGATTTTGGCTTAAGAATAATATGATAACAACTGAATATTGCTTTCCGTGTGGCATGAATACAATGATATCCCATTAGGCCATTTCTGGTTTGCTTTTGTGGCTCTAATTTTGTAGTTATATGTCCTGTAGTTTATAACTACATAGTATTTTTTTGTCCATGCCTGTCATGGATATATGCCTTGTCCTTTGTTATGGAGCTTCTTCAATTTTGAACATGTTCCACATATTCATGTATAACACCGTCATGTAATTTCAAGTGTTGGATAATTTTCTGCCAAGTAACTTAGTATACCTTAAATATGAACATTGTTAATATAACTTTATCCTTGCGTTTTGACTGTAAAATGTGTATATAATATATCTTATGAATTATATCTTTTATTTATAAAGTTTGAAGTGTTACTAGCCACTGAAAGTTGTTTGGTCACTTGACAAACTGCTAGTTGTTGCCCAACACACAAGTACCATATCAATTCATGCATGGTTCTGTTCAACTGATTCGTCTTTCTGTTGAACCGAATGCAGGAGGCGAGCCATATATATGTCGTGCAGCAGCGGCACCACCTACCCTCATGCAGCAGCTTTTCATCGGCAACAAGCAAGACACCCCACTCAGGGCATTTGACTTGGGCTTCTCCATGCATGGTGTGACCAGGTTGTCCATCCAGGTCTCTCCATATCTCTTGGTTTGCTCTATGATGGTTGAACTCTTGTAATTGTGGTTAATCGAAGGTGCTTGTGTATGCTCACTTTGCGTGGATGATATTGGCCATGTTGTACCTGTACATTGCCTCGATACTGATAGCCTAATCGGTTTGTCTTTTTTATGCTCAATTGATTGTGTTGTCAGTACCTGTGTATATATCAATCATGGGTTGTGCTAGTGATTTTAGAAGTGTCCTCCTATCAAATGTCTAGGACTGGTTGTTGCTGGTCAGAAATATGTTATTTTAGACTTAGGTGCAATAACAATGGATAGTCCTGGGGCGTGGAATTCGTGTGTATTTGTTACCCTTACTCATGTGTTTAGCTGGCTATAAGCATATTTGTTGTCTTAGATCGAATTTCTTTTGTTATGATCTTGCTGGAACTGTGTTATGGTCGGCATAGATAATTAGATAGAACAATCTAGAACCAGCAAAGAATTCCTCTCTTTTTGTTTGGCTTTTAGGCTTTGTTGTCTCAGCTAGTTTTATGCATGCATGCTTAACAGTGGTAACTAACACGTTTCTCCTCTTGTTCTTGGTTTATCGTTTGTGCCAATAGGTAAACAAGGAGGATGAGTTCAGCACGGGCCTTTATCTGTGCTCATGCTGAGTGTCAACAACAACACTCAAGTTTGTGAACTCTCTTGCTTGTACTGAGACTCTCAGGTTGGAATTTTCTTTCTACTGTGTCCTGCCTTTGTTTGAATTTAACACCCGCTGGTCTTTCCGTCATGTGTACATTTGGTAGAAACCATATTGTGATCTAGTTGATGTGCAAGTGAGTCTTAGTTTCATGAATTTGTCTCTGGTAACAATGATGTGCTATTTTTGTCCTGTTAAATGTGCCAGCTTATCATATATTAGTAATTGGCATACATTTTGTGCATCATTTGTCTCTACTATTGTTGCATATGTAAGAGGCCCTTCCATTAGCTGAATGTACGGAACTAATGCAATGTTGTAACCTCAAAGTTTTCTTTGAATGGTTCCTTTTATGCATTTTTTGTTATAATCTTGACTTGGTGTACTCACCGTGATAGCGGGATGACGCCTCACCGTGCAACCCCAGCACGCTGATACTGACTAATGTGTCAAAATTACCTGGACTGGTCCTCAAAACGGGGTAGAGAACATGACGACGATAGGGACAGTCCAATACCATCAGGTGGTTCTAGTTTGTGCTTACTAGTTTCCTGGTTCTGTAAGTAGGTAATG
This sequence comes from Lolium perenne, assembly GCF_019359855.2. Taxonomy (NCBI): domain Eukaryota; kingdom Viridiplantae; phylum Streptophyta; class Magnoliopsida; order Poales; family Poaceae; genus Lolium; species Lolium perenne. The sequence goes on along the minus strand of NC_067244.2, from coordinate 20,881,735 downwards.
GTGGTCCTCATTAACAATGAAATAACAATGATGTTAGCTAGAGTCATACTAATATAGACTTTGCTCTTGTGTATGTAATCCCTGCTGGCAATTGATAATTTTGGTGACACAAACAGTTTTGGTTCGATCTTTAATTTGGTGGAATGCTTTGATGTACAAATTAACCTCTACTATTTCTTATGTAGTACATTATTGGTTGTCTTTGTTTTTCTTACCTTGATGAACTAGTCTTCATTTTCACAACTGCTTGCTATTGTATATATGCTAGTACTTCTATACTACTTGCATGTTATTTCATCACATACATGACTAAATGAGCACTAAAATTTCTAAATTGCAGTAGTAAATGAGTGTGCACTCTATTTCGGTTATGAGTCCTGAAGAAGATGCAGTATCCATGTGGAATTCTATATGTTAGGCAGTATCTTTGCAGGGATCTACTTTAGTTTTACATGTACTAATTTTCATCTTGAATTTACCGGTGTGATGTCCAATAGCTTGTCTGGCAGCTGCATTCCCTTGTGCGCTATAGCTCTGTTACCTGCTGTCAATAAACTGGTTCACTGTGTACATGTAGGATATGCTGAAGAAAAGGAAGAGAGAGCTATTACCGATTGTGGATGCTCGCTGCAGAAGAGCGTGATCTTTGGATGCCTCAACTTGGCGAACATCCTAGGTGAGGCAATGTCTTTCCAGGGGCTCGACTTCGGCGTTCGGCGGCGTTCGAGGTGCCTCAATTTGGCGAGAATCCTGGGTGAGACATTCAAGTGCCTGATATGATTGATGCTCCTTTTCTTTTCACTATCTCTTACACTGCGTTCAAGTCTAAGGGTGATGGAAGTTGACCGAGTTATTGTTTTGATGTTTCTGTCAATATGATCCTCCTCTCTTGTGGAAACAACCATGGATCCAACTTTTACTCATGCTGGTTGGCTAGGTTCGAGGACAAATTGGGTCGCTTCCTGATCTATTTGTTGAGCTTGAGGTTTTCTAGATGTTAACTAATCAATGTTATTCTAGGTTGTTGGGTGTGATGTCTCCAACCTCACCAATGACGCCAAACTTTAGTTGACTGCGTCTGCATGCACAAGCGAAGGCGAGAAGGTTTCCTTGATCCGCGGTGTCGGGCAGCTTTGACGCCTTATCAGATGGGGCCAGATGGTTGCCGCGACGCTTGGAATCCCACCCCGCATGGTCTCAAGCACAACTCCCCTCTAGTTGAAACAAATTTTTATGAGAGGAGAGAATTTTTTTTTTTTAAACGGAGGCAAAAGCTTATTATGTACATTTCTTATGAGTTGGGAGGGGAAAACATGAGTCTGAAAGTTTTGTCTTTGCGGGTTATCTAGAATGTCATTTTACATGCCATGTTACAATGGATGTGTTAGTAAGCGAGGAACCTACTAGTTTGGTTCAAGTTTACCTGATCGTCTTGCTTATCATCTCATTGATTGCATCATTGAATGCCAAGCTCGTGCAGATATGCTCTTCGTTGGCACGCGATATGGCTCTCTGTCTAAGAAACGTTTGCACGTTTTCAGTCAGTTTCAAGCCGTAGAATTTCTGTTACTCGTTGATGAATGCCTGCTGCATTCAGTTCATTCTTATACAAAGGTAACACGATATGTGTTGTCAGTTTGTTTGGTTTACCAATGCTATTTCTGGTACTTCCAAGCCAAGAAACAACATCTAAATCGAGAATTGATATTTCTGTGATAAAATCCAGTTTATTCAGAACTTGCGAATATAAATCTGAACTCAATGATAAATTTAATTCAAATCTGAATTAAAGGATAAATTTACTCGGGAGGGAAGTAATGGAGAAAGGAAAGGAAAGAAAGAGATGGTGCAGAAGGTCATCGTTGCTAAGTTGCTAACCAACCAGTCATCCATACAATGGATCTGCGCCAGGGCAACTCAAATGCCATTCTAGCAATTATGTTACTTTTGTTTTGTTTCCAAGGCTTTGAAGAGATCCAAGCCAGAGTGTTACCTCTTGGTTTTGTGGTGTCCCTTTAGTTTTCCTGACAGTAATCGATTTGCGCGATCTCCCATTTCATGTTTGTGAAATGAGTGTTTAGAGTTGTTGATACTACTATATCTTCCCGAAGTTGATAGAACAGCCTCGTATGGTGTACCTGGATGGGCACTAGTGATGTTAACCATGCAGAATACTACTATATAAGGAGTGTCCACCGCACTAGTGATGATTACCATGCAGAATAAGAAGAGCCCTCCGGGTCCGGCGCATGCACAGCTGCCATGCCATCACCTAATTAAAACACATTGATCTCAGCTGCCTGGCTGCCATGCCATCACCTAATTAAAACACATTGATCTCCTTGCGTTAATTAATAGGAGTGTTTAGTATCACGAGATGAGCCCCACAATCCACGTCATGAATCCATGGTACTGTACTTTGCATCTTAGCCATTTGCCTATGTCCATCGTTAACAAGAGGAAGCAACTAGTAGAATCAAATATTGCTTCCAATCTTATCCTCTTCCCGCCATACCACTCCTCCATTCCATCAAAATTCAAACTTCAAACCTTAAGCTCCCTTCTATAAATATGAGGAGGGGAGAAGCCTGCCGCGTGCGGCTAGCCGCGACCGACCGACTTAGACTTTGATCTTTGTCGAGGAGAGGAGAGGAGAGGCCAGCCACGCTTGTCAAGGAGAACGAGGCGAGGTGTGGCAAGTTAGCACGAATGAATTAGTGAATTTTACGTTCAGTATAGTACATAGAGCTGAAATCCTAAAGTGAGCACATTGTTATCAGGAATCCTCCTTTACGGTTAGTTGGCTGTGGTTAGAAAATATTAGTAGTAACAGTCGAGACTGCAGGGCAAAGTAACAAATCCAATAATACTCAATCAATCATGCAGTATTCACCTTACTTGCGATGGTAGTCATACCAAAATCTCTGCAAGAATTTTCTTGTTAACCATGTTCTTGCGTTGTTGCTGTTGAGGAGAACTTGCAAATTTGCTATGCGCTACTGGTACCACCTAGTGATGTTTTTCCAATTTACTTGCAGCTATAATTAACAGCAATGAGTCATCAAACATGTGCAAACCCCAAGGATTAACAACATCAAATAAAAAGGATGAGAAACAGCAGCGGCGACTGGGCGCTATCTTCCAACATGCCGAGGAGAAGCAAGGCTTTGGTACGCCAACGCTGATGAAGAGCGTACATGAGCTTTTGGAGAAAAGGGGCTCCGCGTCGCTAAGGGTATTCTGGCAGGAGGAGACCATCACCATGCTCAAGGTCACCAATCAGGACAACTTCATCTCCCTCTACGATGCCTTGTTCTGCTTCATCAGCGGTGTCCGGGGCATCCTCGCCATGAAGCACCTCAACCATCGGCCTGCAGGTCATGAATCAATCTGTTAAGAAACTATACTATGGCTCAGGGTATTCTGGCTGGAGGAGACCATCACCATGATCAAGGTCACCGATCAGGACAACTTCATCTCCTTCTGTGACGCCTTGCTCCATCAGCAGCATTTGGTTTAGCCTCGCCGTGAAGTGCCTCAACCACTGCATCCTGCAGGTCAAGAATCAATTGGTTAAAAAAACTATATTGTGGCTGAGGATATTAGGAGGGAGCTGAACAGTCCCAAAAGTGTGTTCTTGTTCCGCTCCATCACCGGCGGCCAGGTCATCCTCGCCATGAAGCGCCTCACCAACACAACCTACAGGTCAAGAATTCAATCTCAAAGCTACAACAGATTGAAGCCATTACAGCACAAATCAACCAAAAAACTGCGCTCAAGATCGGCAAGGACCATGTCTTGTTCCGCTCCATCACCATCGGCCGGGTCATACCCGCCATGAAGAGCCTCAACCAACATAGCTTGCAGGTCAAAAATTCAATCTCAAAGCTACAACAGATCGCAACCATTAGAGCACAAATCAAGCAGAAATCAAGAACAATATGCAGATTAGGAGGAGGACCAACAGACAAAGACGATCAACTACCACTGCTCCGTCTCAAAGATCCAAATCAGAGGGGGGATGGAGGGAGAGGGGAGGGAGAGGAGGGGAGGGGAGAGCAGGAGAAGGCCACAACGCTCAGGGGAGAGCCCAGGGCAAGTAGGGTTGTGGCCGCGGAGACCTCCCATGGCGTGGAGCTGGCATGGCATGCGGGAAGAGATGGATCCTGGGTAAGAAGAAACGTCTCACCTCTTCCACCGCCTTGACTGGAAGGAGAAAAGCTGACCACGTCTTCTAGAGGCGTCGCGCTGAGCGGCGTGAAAGGAATAAAAGGAGAGAGGAAGCATGGTTACCGGGAGCAGTTGCAGCAGTAGGAAGAAAGGGAGCGTAACAACCGGTTCCCGGTTGCCCATCTGGTAAATAAAAGAAGGGAAGAGAAGGAAAATCAGCCATGTACAGTACCTGGAGGCCCACGTGTCCCCGAACGGTTGGAGAAAAATACGCGTGAACAGTGGCTGAATAACTCTGGGATCGCTATGTTGTTTAGCTTTTATATAGGGTATAATTTCATGCATTACTGATGTATAAGTACATAGGTGGTTTCCAAGATGATTGAGCAAAGTAAACACATGCAACTAATTTAGATGTGCAGCTGCTACAGTTGTTATGTGCTGCATTGCCCTTCTTTTAGTACGAGCAGATGGCATTGTCATTTATGGCATTGTCATTTCAGGTTTTCGAAGTTACTGTGCCTCTTCCGATTTCAAAATTTCATTAAACTGCGAAAATTTCATTAAACTGAGACAGTCAGTGTGTCCACTTCTGTGAATTCAACTTTTCAGCTATAAATACAGTATCAATAATTTTTACTCTCCTAAACAATGCTGTCGTTTCTTTTCTTCTAACATGTAAAAAGAAGGTAAGAGGATAAGCTCTCCTAAACAATAGTGCAGTCTGCTCTTCTTGCTTAATATACCACTTCTATTTGCTATTATTATTATTATAATTATTCATTAGTACCTAAGGTTGAACTGTCGTTCAGCTTTACAGCTTTCTACAGAGATGCTAGGGGGTGATAGGATCCAGTTTTTTTTCATGTCAGCTACTTTTATTAGGTTTGTCTATGTGCGAGTTACTCCGCACTGGTGTCCTTCAGTTTTGTGAACTACTTGATTTGGTTGCCAAACTTATTGCAATGGTACATATGAGCAGTTCTCACATTTCTTTTACGCTCTGTCAGTTGTTGTTTAGCTGTTCACTTCCAATAACTACATGCAGCTGAGCAAAATTATTACAGTATGGAATTTCTGTTCTACAGCTTTGTCGTCCGATAATTACATAGTGCTGCAGTAGAAATTGCAGCTTTTGAATTTCTGCTTTTGTTTTATCAGGTCTTAATTGGAGTATTCTGTTACGCATATTTTTGCAGCTGCCACATCTAATAGTTTTGTACTGGCCCTCTCTTAGGTTTTGTTCCAATAGTTGTTCTTTACCTATGTGTGTACATTATAGCATCTGTCTGCTTTTTTTGTTTGCTTCCTATCTATCCATCTTCAGTTTGAATGCAGTACAGTGCTCTTGCGGTTGTTATCTCTTAACTAATAGGGCAGTGCTAATATTTAGAAAGCATACTTCACATGGATTACAAGGATATTCCCTTTACTATCAGTCAGATTTAGGCAATTTCCATTATAATGATGCCCCCCTTAAGTACAGGCAACTGTTTAGTTGAGATCTACTACCTGTCCTGCTCTTTCAGATATTTTTCTTTCTTATTTATATGCTTTTCTTTGTTAAACAGATATCTGCTATTTATTTTTGCAGGTACTATTCAGGTGCATCCGGGAGGGTCTTCATTAACCTCTACTCCTTTTGTTAGTTCTTCAGCTCGAGGTTTCCTTGATCCTTTATTGGCGTCGCTTTCTGGAGCGGGTTCTTCTACTCCTGGTTAATTTACTATTCCTGTTATTTTCTATTCTTTTTTGGTCTTTTGCTTTTTTTCCCGTTTGTGTGTTCCGTTGCTTCTTTATTCTGACTGTTTACGTTATGTTTTTCCTAGCTGTTTACACGGACTCCTCGGACGATGACTTTCCAGCTGAGCTGGTATACCGACCAACCGGTCCGCTCTTAAGTGTTTATTCGTCATTCACCTCCTTTCCCTGCATCCTCATAGTTTCATCCGCCACCCAGCTCAATACACAGACCTTACCTCCTCTATAGGTGACCCCTGCTGTTTCTTCTCTCTTCCTCCTCTTCTCCCAGATAGTTCTTTTTTTATTTAACTATGAATCGTGTCTTCCCTTTTTCCCTTTCCCACTGGCCCTAACATTAAACTTTTCATTTGGTTATATTTCATTTTCTTACCTATTGTTTCATCTTTACTACCTGCATTGTCTCTTCTCTTCATTTTTTATTATGAATCTGCAGTTTCCTTTCCCTCTTTTCACTAAGCTTTACCATTGTACAATTCCTTTGACTTTATTTCGTTCGCTTGCCTACTGTCAGATCCTTGTTGTTTAATTCCCCTTGGCTTTAGCATTAAAATTTTCCTTTCGTTTTGTTCCCCTTATATCCTCATCAAGATTTTTCCGCTGCCATACACTCTACTCTTCATTCATTATGCTCATCCATATGTGAATTTACTATATGTTATTTATACATACTAATTTTTACTGACCATCCCATGTTACATGAGGCTTCCATAGGTGACAATGCAAGAAACATCGGTTAGAGATATCAAACCTCGAGGAACTCCAAGGCGTGCTGTTGTACGCATTGCACGGTCATGGGAGAATCGGAACAGAGACCAACACCTCTATGAGATTGGGTTCATGTTCGTTGATCATCTGGTACTTTTCCACACCAGCATTTGTTTTGTATTCTATTTTTGTTTCCTGCGAATGAGATATATTCAATTACTGAAGAGTTAAGATTCAGTTATTTGCAATTTTGAACAAGCCTTTCAATTGTTATATGACTTGCATGCCTGTCATGTAGGATTATACAAACATATTTAAGTAACTTTTTCTACCTCATTTGTTGTCCTCAGCACTTCCCTTTGACATCTTTACTTTTCGACTTATTATTCCGTGGCCTCAGCACTTCCCTTTGACATCTTTACTTTTCGATCTATTACTCCGTGAATGGCCACATGAACACTTATTCTATCCAGTCAGTTATTGTCACCTACACACACAAAAAGGCATACAATCAGATACGTTTTCACATTTTATTTTTTAGATATATTCTTTTGACAGCACACATTTGTCAACGAGTGTTAACAAAAAACAACATACTGTGCTAAAAAAAATTAGTTTTTCCTATCGAATGTACACTTAAACTGCACTGATTTTGCAGGGCAACACCATAGAAGGTTCTCTGCTTGAAGAACGTATCGAGCAATTCAAAGACAAACTAGAAGAAGGCAAAGTATACAAACTGGAGTCTTTTATGGTTGTTGATCCTCGACCCAACTATAGAGCAACAGATCACTGCTATAGGTTCCGAATTTCACAAAACACAAAGATAAATGAAATCCTGCCCGAGCCTGAAAATTTCCCCCTGTATGCATATGATGCAAAATCCTTTGATGATGTACGCCCACGTGTGGACAAGCCGGATATCCTATCAGGTTATTATTTAGAAACAAACTATGTAATGCATCTTATGCTATATTCCCACGCTTACATTGTTTCCACTTTTGTTACCAACCTTCAGATGTTGTTGGAGTAGTTACGATGGTTTCAGACGTTATTCCACCAAAATCAGGGGATCAATCAAGAAGACACATTTACATAAAAAATGAAAGGTACAGCTGCAGTCCACTTTATTTTAAGCATCTAATCTAAAAATCACACGTTCTGACATCTCTTACTCTCCATAAGTGATGAGATTGCCATCGTCACTTTGTGGGGGGAACAAGCTGAGAAGTTTAATGCAGAGAGCATTCAACAGATTTCCCTGCAGGAAAATGTGTTCATACTGTTCGTCGGAATGAATGTTTGTCTCTTCAAAGGTACATCAGTTTCGGAAATTTCCTGACATGGTTTTACGTATTTAATATTTTTCCTTTCCTTAACGACTATAGTTTTTCACTTCTATTATCTACATTACTGATACAACATGTTCTTCTATAGGTATGCTAGGGTTCAAAGGTACTTCATTAACTCGCTGGCACATCAACATACCTATTCCTGAAATATAGCTCACAAAACGGAGCCCAACTAATGCCTACAGAACGGGAGCGAGCAAGGCAAACACCCACGACTTTGGCAAAATCGATGCAGAACGGGATTGAGCACCATCAATCAATCTCTTTTTTATCTTTTCCCTGGTTCGGGGTCGATGGGGTGCAAAGTGTCGTGATTGAATCATACAGGGCTCCAAGTCAATTTAGACTCGAAATACGTATGCACAAGGTTGGTTATACCCACAAAAAGAAAGTACTTACAAAGGGTATCACTGTACTGCTAAAACTTGACATGGACATAAATTCTTATACGTACTACTAACTTCTCGTTATATAGGAGTACATGGATAGGACCCACACAACATTCAACAGCCGCGCAGCCGTGGTTCCAAATATGAGAGAATTCTTTATTTGGCCCTACTTGAAAGTGCAGTTTCTTATTTTAGCCCTGACAAAATTTTCCTTCCCTTTTTGACACTTTGTTCAACTCTTTTGCCTTACACGACCCTCTAGTTCATCTTTAGCACTAACGGTGTTAGGTTAGATAGCGAGACGAAAAGACGCTTCTAACCCTGGTGTGTTATGTTACCAAAAATCTGTAAAACAGGTTCCGTGACATATTTAGGCATGCACGTATGGCTAAATAAGGTACGTACACTTGATCATGGAACCGACCTCTATGCCATATCCCCGCGCTGTAATGCCACGAACATACATGTGTTTTTTTGACATAAAACAACGCTTTATTGATTAAATACCATCAATACACAAAGTTCGCTAGAGGCGACATTATTACAAGACTTAGCTAAAATATGGGCTGCTATATTCAAATTACGCTTATGAATACCTAGTAGGCCAGGCAGCCAACCCAGTGCAAAGCTGATTCTAGCCACACACACACACGACATTGATTGAATTTTCGTGAGGGAATTACTAAACAGATTAATGCTGGTGCAAACGCTGGGCTTTGCCGGTGCTGCGCAGCAGGCGTGTGGGCCATTATCATCGCATGGTCAGGTTTAATGGGCTCTGCGTTGCAGCTGGCGTGGACGGTGTGTCGGTGCGTCGCGTCCATTGGTGAACGCATTTTGCTGCCCTCCATGCCGGTCAAACATTCCAACCTTCTTCTCCGATCCCTAATCGCCATATAATGGTAGATCACATACCAAGAAGATCACGATACGATATTTTTCACGACACTAGATCCATAATGCATATTATCATAAATTAGTATCATAGTTTTTCTATATTAATTGATTTGTAGACTCCCAATACAAATTTGTGGCCAAGATTTATTCGATACTAACTTTTCTCGACAAGTGCGCTATGATACAAGATTCACCGCATGATACTCTAATCTCCTCTTCCATCCATAATTACCTGCCACATCAAGACTTTTGGTGCAGATGACGATACTAATGGCGATATCAAGACTACGGCCTAGCCTAATCTCCCCACAAATCCACGGTCGTCGCCCTTCCCCAGAAACCATCGATGGAGTGGGACCACTGCGCTGCCCTCTGAATCCAATACCGCCGTCGCCGTCGCCCCCTGGAACCACGTTGCAGCCCATCCCCCGGTCCCTGCCCGGAAACCACCGCACCTGTGCCCTCGGCTGGATCCACCACGCCAACTCCACTCCTGGCCTCCTGGCCGGGTTCAAGCGCCACGCCGGGTCGGCCACGACCCATCTCCTCGTGAGCGGCCGCCTCCATCTCCTCGCGCACCGCCGCTGGTGGCCACCGGTTTCCATCCTCCATGGACCATGGGGCGTCGTCCCGCTTAACTTCCATGGCGCGCGTATTGGCGTCGGCTCCGGACTGCTCAGCCTCCTCCTCAGACTCTGGACTCTCAACTTCCTTGGCACCACCACGAGTTGATCGATCGGGAACATATATAATGGTGCCAATGAGTTCACCACTATGCATTGGGAGTCCGGCCACCTTTGTTGGCGTGTCCCTCCTCCATGCTGCTCGACCAGCCCGGGGAGAGCTTGACGTGCTCCAGCTTGCCGTTGCATCTGGCCGCTTTTAGTAGCAGTCTAGCAGAGCTCATCTCCCCGTGCATAGCCATCAGGTGCAATCACGAGAGTCCACATGCTCCTCCACACCCCATGTGCACTTCATCGCCAAAGTTCAGTTAGCTAGCTATGATGTGTAAGTTCAGTTAGCTAGGTGTGAAGGTTCAGTTTAACGCTGAGAGTGAAATTCGTTGTTAGGCTCGATCTCACCAAGTGGAGCAGCTCTATGTGAGTATGTGTGCTGCGTGTGAGCTCAATTTTAGCAGATCGATCTTGAATATTGGTTTATGTGATGTGTTAGGAATAATGAAGATTACTTTTTTACATAGATTGTATGTGAGAGCAGTTCACCTTCTCTTGACACAAATTAAGTTTGCTTCTTAGAGTTTCCACAATGCGACGCTTATCTGCCGACGCTACCGTTATGCATAATCACGTCTGTCTCAGGGATCGGGCTTGGCATCGGCGCAAAACCCCCAGTATCCTAGGCAACGTCATGCTATCTAGGTGCCAGAAAAAAAAATCTGTAGTGGCTGGAGCGGCCGCTAGTGTTGGAGCCGGAGGCTCTTACTCGGACGCTATTCGGCGGTATCAATTTCTTGATTGGGAGGTTAACCTAAACATTTTCTCAACAAAGTGCATATATTAATATTGCAAATATACCAATTACACTAAATATTTTTTCGACAAAGAGTAATATCGCAAACACACCCATTACACTGAGCCTTTGCAATAAAGTATTGCTCTAGCAGTATTATGGATGTACACAGCCAAGAACGAAGAAGAACTACAATAAAAAAAAGGTCCCGCTACATTGATCTATTCTTTTTACCAGCAGTACTAACACCACTAAGACAGCACCAGAAGTTCAGTTTCTCCAAAAGCGACGCCTTCAAGAAGGAAACAATGCACAAGCGCCATCATTGTCCTATCATAGATCTTATATATGTTTTCACCCTACAAAAGATGCCCACAAAACAATGCCTTCAATAGGGCCATTATCAGGCACAACCAAATAAGACCAGATCTTGGATTTTCACCCTCAAAAACAAGACTTTAAACTTCTCATGTGCTGTCGCCCCCTCTTACGATACCGCTGCCCCAAGTCACAAATCACCAAGCTAATTCCTCATCGCCACAAAGACTTGAATCACCATTGCTAGTCCTCGGATCTTGGCTTCCATGACATTCTCCGCCAGCTGACTTCACCGTGGAACGAGAAAGTATGCCCCATGATGGTAACAACCAGCACAGCTTCGCATCGCTCCATGTGAAACCAAACGACCAAAGAAAAACATGGGTGCGCACTACCGAATCTCACCCGATCCAGCAATCTCTAGGCATAAATCGCCCGTCGGTGGAGCCTTCCGAAACAGATCAGCATCTTGGCGCGAGTTGAAACCCTAGGGCTGTCACCTTTATTCAACCCAAGCTAGTAGCCCTCACGCCACCCGACGGCACCCTGTTGAATCTGCCACTCCGAACCTCACTTGGACGAACCGCGCAACAAGGAGGAGCCCATATCGCCAGTTAACACATTGTCGTGAAAGACCTCTGCCGCCCCTTTGACGGCCCTCCTTGCGCGTAGGAGACCGTCGGAGCTCTCCCCCCCCCCCCCACCCATATTTTATAGGCGGGAGCGGCCTGATACGCGTACAACACGCGTCCGTTGGGAACCCCAAGAGGAAGGTGTGATGCGTACAGCGGCAAGTTTTCCCTCAGTATGAAACCAAGGTTTATCGAACCAGTAGGAGCCAAGAAGCACGTTGAAGGTTGATGGCGGCAGGATGTAGTGCGGTGCAACACCAGGGATTCCGGCGCCAACGTGGAACCTGCACAACACAACCAAAGTACTTTGCCCCAACGAAACAGTGAGGTTGTCAATCTCACCGGCTTGCTGTAACAAAGGATTAACCGTATTGTGTGGAAGATGATTGTTTGCAGAAAACAGTAGAACAAGTATTGCAGTAGATTGTATTTCAATATAGAGAATTGGACCGGGGTCCACAGTTCACTAGAGGTGTCTCTCCCATAAGATAAACAGCATGTTGGGTGAACAAATTCCAGTTGGGCAATTGACAAATAAAGAGGGCATGACCATGCACATACATATTATGATGAGTATAGTGAGATTTAATTGGGCATTACGACAAAGTACATAGACCGCTATCCAGCATGCATCTATGCCTAAAAAGTCCACCTTCAGGTTATCATCCGAACCCCCTCCAGTATTAAGTTGCTAACAACAGACAATTGCATTAAGTATTGCGCGTAATGTAATCAGTAACTACATCCTTGAACATAACACCAATGTTTTATCCCTAGTGGCAACAGCACATCCACAACCTTAGAACTTTCTCACATCGTCCCAGATATCAATGGAGGCATGAACCCACTATCGAGCATAAATACTCCCTCTTGGAGTTACAAGCATCTACTTGGCCAGAGCATCTACTAGTAACGGAGAGCATGCAAGATCATAAACAACACATAGACATAACTTTGATAATCAACATAACAAGTATTCTCTATTCATCGGATCCCAACAAACGCAACATATAGAATTACAGATAGATGATCTTGATCATGTTAGGCAGCTCACAAGATCCGACAATGAAGCACAATGGGGAGAAGACAACCATCTAGCTACTGCTATGGACCCATAGTCCAGGGGTAGACTACTCACACATCACTCCGAGGCGACCATGGCGGCGTAGAGTCCTCCGGGAGATGAATCCCCTCTCCGGCAGGGTGCCGGAGGCGATCTCCCGAATCCCGAGATGGGATCGGCGGCGGCGGCGTCTCGCAAGGTTTTCCGTATCGTGGCTCTCGGCACCGGGGGTTTCGCGACGGAGGCTTTAAGTAGGCGGAAGGGCAGGTCGTGAGGCGGCACGAGGGGCCCACACCACAGGCCGCGCGGCCAAGGGGCCGCGCCGCCTAGGGTGTGGCCACCTCGTGGCCCCACTTCATCTCCTCTTCGGTCTTCTGGAAGCTTCGTGGCAAAATAGGACCCTGGGCGTTGATTTCGTCCAATTCCGAGAATATTTCGTTACTAGGATTTCTGAAACCAAAAACAGCAGAAAACAAGAATCGGCACTTCGGCATCTTGTTAATAGGTTAGTTCCAGAAAATGCACGAATATGACATAAAGTGTGCATAAAACATGTAGATAACATCAATAATGTGGCATGGAACATAAGAAATTATCGATACGTCGGAGACGTATCAGCATCCCCAAGCTTAGTTCTGCTCGTCCCGAGCAGGTAAAACGATAACACAGATAATTTCTGGAGTGACATGCCATCATAACCTTGATCATACTATTTGTAAAGCATATGTAGTGAATGCAGCGATCAAAACAATGTATATGACATGAGTAAACAAGTGAATCATATAGCAAAGACTTTTCATGAATAGTACTTCAAGACAAGCATCAATAAGTCTTGCATAAGAGTTAACTCATAAAGCAATAATTCAAAGTAAAGGCATTGAAGCAACACAAAGGAAGATTAAGCTTCAGCGGTTGCTTTCAACTTGTAACATGCATATCTCATGGATATTGTCAACATAGAGTAATATAACAAGTGCAATATGCAAATATGTAGGAATTAATGCACAGTTCACACAAGTGTTTGCTTCTTGAGGTGGAGAGAAATAGGTGAACTGACTCAACATTGAAAGTAAAAGAATGGTCCTCCATAGAGGAAAAGCATCGATTGCTATATTTGTGCTAGAGCTTTGATTTTGAAAACATGAAACAATTTTGTCAACGGTAGTAATAAAGCATATGTATCATGTAAATTATATCTTACAAGTTGCAAGCCTCATGCATAGTATACTAATAGTGCCCGCACCTTGTCCTAATTAGCTTGGACTACCGGATCATCGCAATGCACATGTTTTAACCAAGTGTCACAAAGGGGTACCTCTATGCCGCCTGTACAAAGGTCTAAGGAGAAAGCTCGCATTGGATTTCTCGCTATTGATTATTCTCAACTTAGACATCCATACCGGGACAACATAGACAACAGATAATGGACTCCTCTTTTATGCATAAGCATGTAACAACAATTAATAATTTTCTCATATGAGATTGAGGATATTGTCCAAAACTGAAACTTCCACCATGGATCATGGCTTTAGTTAGCGGCCCAATGTTATTCTCTAACAATATGCATGCTTAACCATAAGGTGGTAGATCTCTCTTACTTCAGACAAGACGAACATGCATAGCAACTCACATGAAATTCAACAAAGAATAGTTGATGGCGTCCCCAGTGAACATGGTTATCGCACAACAAGCAACTTAATAAGAGATAAAGTGCATAAGTACATATTCAATACCACAATAGTTTTTAAGCTATTTGTCCCATGAGCTATATATTGCAAAGGTGAATGATGGAATTTTAAAGGTAGCACTCAAGCAATTTACTTTGGAATGGCGGAAAATACCATGTAGTAGGTAGGTATGGTGGACACAAATGGCATAGTGGTTGGCTCAAGTATTTTGGATGCATGAGAAATAATCCCTCTCGATACAAGGTTTAGGCTAGCAAGGCTTATTTGAAACAAACACAAGGATGAACCGGTGCAGCAAAACTCACATAAAAGACATATTGTAAACATTATAAGACTCTACACCGTCTTCCTTGTTGTTCAAACTCAATACTAGAAGTTATCTAGACCTTAGAGAAACCAAATATGCAAACCAAATTTTAGCATGCTCTATGTATTTCTTCATTAATGGGTGCAAAGCATATGATGCAAGATCTTAAACATGAGCACAACAATTGCCAAGTATCACATTACCCAAGACATTATAGCAATTACTACATGTATCATTTTCCAATTCCAACCATATAACAATTTAACGAAGAAGAAACTTCGCCATGAATACTATGAGTAGAGCCTAAGGACATACTTGTCCATATGCTACAGCGGAGCGTGTCTCTCTCCCATAAAGTGAATGCTAGGATCCATTTTATTCAAACAAAACAAAAACAAAAACAAACCGACGCTCCAAGCAAAGCACATAAGATGTGATGGAATAAAAATATAGTTTCAGGGGAGGAACCTGATAATGTTGTCGATGAAGAAGGGGATGCCTTGGGCATCCCCAAGCTTAGACGCTTGAGTCTTCTTAGAATATGCAGGGGTGAACCACCGGGGCATCCCCAAGCTTAGAGCTTTCACTCTCCTTGATCATGTTGCATCATACTCCTCTCTTGATCCTTGAAAACTTCCTCCACACCAAACTTAGAACAACTCATTAGAGGGTTAGCGACAATAAAAATTAACATGTTCAGAGGTGACACAATCATTCTTAACACTTCTGGATATTGCATAAAGCTACTGGACATTCATGGATCAAAGAAATTCATCCAACATAGTAAAAGAGGCAATGCGAAATAAAAGGCAGAATCTGTCAAAACAGAACAGTTCGTATTGACGAATTTTATCGAGGCACCAGACTTGCTCAAATGAAAATGCTCAAATTGAATGAAAGTTGCGTACATATCTGAGGATCACTCACGTAAATTGGCATAATTTTCTGAGTTACCTACAGATAAAACAGCCCAGATTCGTGACAGCAAAGAAATCTGTTTCTGCGCAGTAATCCAAATCTAGTATGAACTTTTCTATCAACGACTTTACTTGGCACAACAAAACACTAAACTAAGATAAGGAGAGGTTGCTACAGTAGTAAACAACTTCCAAGACTCAAAATAAAAACAAAGTACTGTAGGTAAAAACATGGGTTGTCTCCCATAAGCGCTTTTCTTTAACGCCTTTCAGCTAGGCGCAGAAAGTGTGTATCAAGTGTTATCGAAGGATGGTGCATCTACAGCGGGGTGTGGAGTTTTCTCAACCATGCATAGTATATTGGATACATAAGTTTTAGCATCTCCCTTTTCATTAGTCTTGGGCTTGCTACTCTCATCAAACAAATTTTCAGGAACAAGCCAAGCATAGTTATTTTCTAGTGCTTCATGCATTGCTAGGAGCTTACATGGTATTGGTGCTTTGATCTCCCCACCATCATTAATATTATTAGTGTACTTTATTCTATCCATATCCATCTTTTCAAGGAGACTAATAAAATTGGTATAAGAACCAAGTATATTATATTTAGCAAAGACCTTTCTAGCCTCTCTTGCTATACCACCAAATTCTCTAAGAAGGGTTTCTAAAACAAAGTCTTTCTTTTCCCCTTCTTCCATATCACCGAGTGTAAGAAACATGTGTTGGATTATAGGATTGAGGTTAACAAATTTAGTTTCCATCATACGAACTAAAGCAGCAGCGGTAATTTCATAGGTAGGAGCAAGTTCTACCAAGTGTCTATCTTCAAAATCTTCAACGGTATTGACATGATTGAAAAATTCTTCTATATTATTTCTCCCAATTATAGACCCACGTCCTACCGGTATGTCTTTCGTGGTAAAATTAAAAGGAAACATGATGAATCAAGTAAAGTAAATGCAAGTAACTAATTTTTTTGTGTTTTTGATATAGTAAACAAGATAACAAATAAAGTAAAACTAGCAACTAATTTTTTTGTATTTTGATTTAGTGCAGCAAATAAAGTAGTAAATAAAACTAAGCAAGACAAAAACAAAGTAAAGAGATTGGGAAGTGGAGACTCCCCTTGCAGCGTGTCTTGATCTCCCCGGCAACGGCGCCAGAAAAAGAGCTTGATACGCGTACAACACGCGTCCGTTGGGAACCCCAAGAGGAAGGTGTGATGCGTACAGCGGCAAGTTTTCCCTCAGTATGAAACCAAGGTTTATCGAACCAGTAGGAGCCAAGAAGCACGTTGAAGGTTGATGGCGGCGGGATGTAGTGCGGCGCAACACCAGGGATTCCGGCGCCAACGTGGAACCTACACAACACAACTAAAGTACTTTGCCCCAACGAAACAGTGAGGTTGTCAATCTCACCGGCTTGCTGTAACAAAGGATTAACCGTATTGTGTGGAAGATGATTGTTTGCAGAAAACAGTAGAACAAGTATTGCAGTAGATTGTATTTCAGTATAGAGAATTGGACCGGGGTCCACAGTTTACTAGAGGTGTCTCTCCCATAAGATAAACAGCATGTTGGGTGAACAAATTACAGTTGGGCAATTGACAAATAAAGAGGGCATGACCATGCACATACATATTATGATGAGTATAGTGAGATTTAATTGGGCATTACGACAAAGTACATAGACCGCTATCCAAAGATGCATCTATGCCTAAAAAGTCCACCTTCAAAGTTATCATCCGAACTCCCTCCGCATTAAGTTGCTAACAACAGACAATTGCATTAAGTATTGCGCGTAATGTAATCAAGAACTACATCCTTGAACATAGCACCAATGTTTTATCCCTAGTGGCAACAAGACATCCACAACCTTAGAACTTTCTCACATCGTCCCGTATATCAATGGAGGCATGAACCCACTATCGAGCATAAATACTCCCTCTTGGAGTTACAAGCATCTACTTGGCCAGAGCATCTACTAGTAACGGAGAGCATGCAAGATCATAAACAACACATAGACATAACTTTGATAATCAACATAACAAGTATTCTCTATTCATCGGATCCCAACAAACGCAACATATAGAATTACAGATAGATGATCTTGATCATGTTAGGCAGCTCACAAGATCCGACAATGAAGCACAATGGGGAGAAGACAACCATCTAGCTACTGCTATGGACCCATAGTCCAGGGGTAGACTACTCACACATCACTCCGGAGGCGACCATGGCGGCGTAGAGTCCTCCGGGAGATGAATCCCCTCTCCGGCAGGGTGCCGGAGGCGATCTCCTGAATCCCCCGAGATGGGATCGGCAGCGGCGGCGTCTCAGTAAGGTTTTCCGTATCGTGGCTCTCGGTACTGGGGGTTTCGCGACGGAGGCTTTTAGTAGGCGGAAGGGCAGGTCAGGAGGCGGCACGAGGGGCCCACACCACAGGGCCGCGCGGCCAAGGGGGGGCCGCGCCGCCCTAGGGTGTGGCCACCTCGTGGCCCCACTTCGTCTCCTCTTCGGTCTTCTGGAAGCTTCGTGGCAAAATAGGACCCTGGGCGTTGATTTCGTCCAATTCCGAGAATATTTCGTTACTAGGATTTCTGAAACCAAAAACAGCAGAAACAAAGAATCGGCACTTCGGCATCTTGTTAATAGGTTAGTTCCAGAAAATGCACGAATATGACATAAAGTGTGCATAAAACATGTAGATAACATCAATAATGTGGCATGGAACATAAGAAATTATCGATACGTCGGAGACGTATCATGGCCGCAAAAGCCAACAAAGATGGCGGCATCGCCCATCGGAGGTAGATCAAGGGTTGAATCGCTAGGGCGGGGGAGGGGCCTCCAGAGTCGCCCCGCGCGAGGCGACCCAGGAGGGAGGGGGAGGGAAGGAGGGATGTGAACGACGGTGGCTAGAGGCGGCGTGCATGCACCATGAACTTACTGTAGGAATATTTGATTTGCGGCGACCTAAAAAATATGTTGAATTTGTATCAAATTATGTTGTAAGCAAAGCTCATGTATCAATGTCATGTCCACTAGAGTCAAAGATACTTGAATTTGTATCAAAATATGTTCCAATACACCATACCAACAACTGAATTTTGCAATAGAATTTCCCCACAGATCAAACTTTTAAAATCCTGTTAAAATTGCTTGAATGAAATTAGAGGTTATTTAAAAAAAAACTTAGCATATGAGACATGAGCACGTAGTAGCCCCATGAATGGGCGCCGTATCACACTCGACCTGCACCAAATGGGTGCGCCGGGTCGGCCTGGCATCGTGGCGATGAGCTCCTCCGCCTCGTCCACACTCCACACCCTACCGCGCAGCCGTATTTTTCGATGGCAGGCGCCAAGGAGCTCACCGTGGCCGTGCGCACTGCGAGCAGCGCACTGCCGACAGCACCATCGGCGTGCACCCACCTGACGGCCGGCGTCGAGCATGCCGTGCCGCGCGGCGTGGAGACATTGACCAAGGTCACCTGGTTTAGGCTCAGTCCGGCCGGAACAAGAATGCCAGAGCCCGGAGCTCGCCGCCGCCGTGTTTAGGCGTTCCAGGAGACCATATCCTTGTGTGCACCGGAGCGCGCCCGCCGCGCTTGCCGTACATGTCCACCAGCTCATTGCAAGGACTCACCGGTGCACCTATCTTGTCGCCGGCCATCAGGAGGAATAGCGCCGCGCGCGTTCTCTTCGAACAGCTCTACCCCCCGCGTGTCCGCCCAGAGGTAAAGAATTCCTGCGAGCAAAACACAACTTGTTGGTTTTGCAACCATACAAGGATTCTCAATCATGTGAGTGTGCTTGTGTTGAACCTTTTTTTTTTTTTTTTTTTTGTATCGATCTGCAGTTACCAGGTCATGATTTCTAACTCAGTAAATTAATCGTGGCCTTATTATGCTTCCCCTAGTTTAGGATGATGATCATGGTCTTGCCATGCTTTCCTTTTCTTCTTGCTATGAAAAATGCCCATGATGTACAGAAGAGCGGTACCAAGTTTTGTGGCAATTAAACGAAACGAGCGCTTCTGGTCACAAGCACACACACGCGCACAAGGTAATAATTCGGTGATGACCAGATCAAGCAAATCGTCGGAGAAAACGGCTCAGGACTCAAAGTTCAAGTCTTCTCTAGTGCATTTTGAATCATCAACCATCCGGCCATTGGAGCATCTCCCTCGAACGGCGCCGGATCGAACGTTTGGGGGACGTGGCGTTTGGTGGACGCCGCTCCCCAGTCGCGTCCTCCAAACGGAAATTCAAATAGTTTACATTTAAAATAGATTTAAACCGATCGTTTCCGCTAAAGTCGTCGCGATCGAAGTAGCCACGATCAAAGTACTGGACGCATGATCATATTACAGATTGGTGGTGCAAGCTAATAAGACGTAAATTAAAAGAAGGGGTTGGGCGACGCCAATGGCGCATCCTGAGTCGACGTAAGCATGTCGATCACGATGATCTCGTCGTGCTCTGCCCGGTGTGTCTGCTCCGCCACCGACGCCGAGGCAGATGCTGATGCCGCTGACGCAGGTCTACTACAAGACGCTGTCGCAGACGGGTCTGCTGGTGTCGGCTCTTGTTCCGGGGGCGGGGTTACTGCCGCTGCCTCGGCCGCCGCCATTTTGGTTTCGATGTCGTCGAAGATCATTCCTTTGTAGAAGTTGTGTGTCGCCCACGTCCGGAGAGACATTCTAGCTATCGACGCGGTCAGCAGGGACATGTCCTTCTTGCGTTTCTTGAGCTCCATCTTCTCCTCTTGCCTCTTGAGCAGCACCGCCCACCTTTGGTCGGTCTTTTTATCGCGGAAGAGCAGGGTCGAGGAGACCTCGGCGAGGCACTGCGTGATCGACACCTGCGTCTTCTCGGTCGATGCAGCGTCAGCTAAGGCGGCCTTGGCAGCCTGTTGCCGATAGGGCGCCCTACCAATGTTGTGAGCGGCGCATCCAGATCAATGGCATCTTTCCCCTTCGACAACGAATGGCGCATCAACCGCCATTTCTCGTTTGTTTTGAGCTTGCTATAGCAAAGCATCAGCCCGAAAGACTTATTCCCCTCCGAGTGCTTCTGGTACATCGCCATGGCCTTGTCGAACTAATCAAAGGAAGCGCAATCAGATCGTGATTACAAACTAGGCGTTCGCGCCGATGTCGTCTCTGGTCTCGGCCTCGTTATGGTACCCATGGAACATGTTCACCGACACCTGGATGATGGCCCATCGCGTCGACATTGCCTTTTGGCTCCTCTTCATTGTCACTTTGCGGTAATTGTTGTTGACTAGCTTGCGCTCATCAAACTCCGCCTTGATCCTCGCCCAATATTTTCCGAACTTTTGGTTGGCGTCGATGATGGAGTCATGGCTGACCGTCGACCACGACTCGCAGAGACATTCATCCTCCAGAACCATCCACTTGGGGCCTCGTGTGCCCGAGGCCTTCTTCTTCCTCTTCTTCCTCACGCCGGCCGCGTCAACCTCCGCGGCACCCGTGTCCTTGTCATCCTCTTCGTCGCCGCCCTCTTTGTCCTCGTCGTCGTCGTACTCCACCCCCTCCTCGTCCCCCCTCCTCCTCCTCAGCACCGGCGCCCCTAGAATTCGAGCGGGGCCCTGCGGCCAGTGAACGGTGCGTCGTCCGCACCGGGGCCTGGCTCGCGCTGGGGCGCTTGGTCGTACGCCGGGAAGTAGAAAACGGCGTTAGGGCTGAAGCCACCATGCGGCAGCGTATCCTCGTACCGCGGCGATAAGTTCGGTGTCACGCACCCGGGAGTGGCATAGGGGTCGTCGTTGTAGAAGCCGGATGTCGACGGGGACAACACTCCCAGAATGTACGCTGGCCCCGACGTACTCCATGGGCTCGCGTTGTTGGCCGCGATACACGCGCTGGTGCGCACGCACTGCCACCGTCTTCTTCTCCATCTGCGCCGCCCTACGTCCCCTCTGCTCTACCGTCGACAGCTTGCGGCGCAGGCAGTCTTGCTGCCACTGATCGTCATCCAGCCTTCCGGCTTCTTCTTCGCAGCCGGCGCCTTCCGCGGCTTCGCGAAGGGCGCCTTCGACCCTTTCGTCTCATTCCCGGCAGCTCGGCGGCCGCTTTCTTGGCCATTTCTTTGGGGCATGTCGGCGGCGCCATGGATGGGGAGAGGGTAGCAGCGGCGGGAGGGGCAGAGTAGCGATGGCGGGAGGGAGAAATGAATGGGCGGGATAGGCAGTGAAATCTGTTGGGAGGGAAGAAATGCGTGGCGGGAGAGACGCGATGTGGCGGTCCCCAAATCCCTTTGAGGGGCACTTTGGGGGAGATGCTCTTACATTATGTTGCCAAGTACTTCAAAAAAGGACACAGAAAGCTCAAGGTAACTATATAACTAGAAGAGACAGCTAAAAGGAGTACAATTTATCTTTAGGTTCGACACATGGCAGTGCTGATAGAGTGGTGTTTTGAAACATGGGAGCATATGCTCCCTCTATTTTGAAATGCATCTTACATATATTTTGAATTTCAAAAAGATTGAAACCAAAAATTCGCATGTAAATCTTCTCGTACTACACGCTTACAAAGTTGTTTCGTAAAAAATCGACTTATCATGTGACGTGTGCAAAAAAGACAAAATTCAGTGCTAAAAATAATGCTTTTCACAAGATAAGTTTTCTCTCTTTTTATAGACCACAAAAAATATTAGTTTTTCATGAAACTTGATGAACAAACATATATTATGAAGATGTACATGTAAAAAAATTTGTTAAAATTTTTCGACGTTTCGAAATATGATTTTTTGGTAGAGGATGCATACGCACCCGGGAGCCGAATTGAATTTCCCGCAGTGCTGATCCTCAAACATACATCAAAATGTGATTTCGCATAAGTGGTGGATACTGCAGTTGCAGCAGAGCACTGATGAACTGCAAGCAACAGACTTGAAAACTCTCCTAGGATTAATTCTTAACTATTGCCGACAAATCATCGGTTGGAAACAAGAAATGGATTCATACTTTGCAGAGACACTAAAACAAGAAATGGTCAAGCCACAAAACAAAAACTGCTCGACTTAAAACTTCTTGACGCCGGAAACGCCTCCTGGGTGCAACCATGTGACACATACTCGACCTCAGACAACATGAATGAGAAAGCAGCATCTTCACTGAATCATAATACAGACGGATGTCTGCCTTGCCTCTACCACAATAGAAAAGAAATGGGACTTGCTTGCCTATTGCTCTCTTATCTGGCATGGAACATACTGATTTAGCCTACTTCTTATAACGTTGCCGATATCTCATACAGGAGCATGCTCTATTGCCTGAAAAAACATATCATTTGCATAATCCCTTCCGGTCCAGGACAAATCAGCCTCACAGAAGCAATCTCACATAGGAGCAGCTACCCTCTTCCGCATCAAAGTCTCGACGGAAATGGCTTCCCTCTTGCACCCACCTGGATGAGATCGTAATCGCTCATCTGCAGCCTCTAGCTATGTCATCACATATGACAATTTGAATTACTACTACACCTCTAAAACTAGAAAAAAAAACATATTGCAATTAATTGCCAAATACCCTGTACCACTTAGTACAAACTGTACTGCGTTGCACGAGGCAGACCATGACGCCTTCTCCTCGTCAACTCAACATGTTAAGCTCGCTGATTACCTCAGCCTAGAGTTTTTATATGCAGTAATGCAAACATGCAGTCATTATCACATAGCCTAACAGATCAGGTGCAGCAAAATTCGACTGGCTGCTATCCTGTTTCTTTTGCAACTATTCATGTGCAAATATTGTGGTACTACTGTTTTTATGCAGCTTACAGCTTAACACTAACAGCAGTGTCAGTAACGCCAAATAACTGCGTAGAAACGTTTCTTGCATAGCCATGGGAAGAATTAAATGATTGATAAATTAATGATGCACTGAAGTAGACATCAAATTCTGCTACAAATTCGCTAAATCCAAACTTGTACAAGCTGCATACAGAGAGATATTTGGCTGAATGCTAAGAGCATCTCCAGTCGCGTCCCCCAAAGCGTCCCCCAAACCGCGCCGGATCGAGCGTTTGGGGGACGTGTTTTGTTCGTGCCGCGTTTGGGGGACGTCGCTCCCCAGCCGCGTCCCCCAAACGCCGCCCCCAAATGAATATTTGTGCACGAAAATAAAGGTTTTCATTCAATTTTGATTATATATTAGAAAGTTTGAATGAAAACGGCTAGATTTCATCTAAACCTAGACTACTGACCGCCCGGCGGCGCGTTCGACGGCCCCGCCCCGTCGTCGCCTCCCCTACGCCGCAGCTCCTCCTGCGCGCGCCTCCTCTCCTTGCGTTCGGCGGCGGCCAGACGGTGCCGCTCCCGCCGCGCGTCCTCCGCCGTCCCTCGCCGCGCCGCTCGGAGGGAGAGCTCGATGGCGCGACGAATATGCGCCTCTTCGAGGGCACGGGCGTCGTCCCGGAGCTTCTTCTCCAACTCGAAGGACTCGACGAGGGCGCGTTGCTGATCCGCCGTCTCGTCCGGTGCGGCCCGTCGTCGTCGGACCACTCGAACTCGTTGCCGCCGTCGTGCCGTCCTCCACCTCGGTCTCCTCCGCCTCGGCCTCCTCCTCCTCCATTGGCGCCTCCTCCTCCACATCTCGTTGGCGCCTCCATCATCGCCGCCGCAAACGCGTCGGCCGCCGCCAATCGCTTCCGCCCGCCTCCCCCATAGCGCCGTAGCGCCGCCTCCCGCCGTCGACGCTCCTCCGCCGTCGCCGTCGTCGCCGGAGCTCGATCGACTCACGCCGCCGGCGCTCGATCGAGTCACGCCGTTCACGAGCAGCCGCTCGCCGCTCATCGCGCCGCGCCGGCGCTCGTCGCCCATCGCTGCTTCCATCTCCTCCCGCACGCGGCGTCGTCGCGCCTCTTGTCCCGTCGAGGCCGCAACGGTGTCGCACCGTCGCTCTCGCCACGCTGCTGCTGCCGCCGCCGCGGCCTCTCACCGCGTGAGGCGTGGGCGGAGAACGCCGCTATATCCGCCGCCCGCTGCGCCTCACGGCGGCGCGGTGCCTCCTCCTCGAGTGCCTCCTCGAGTGCCGCACGCCGCTTCCGGCTCGTCAATTGAGGAGACGGCGGTGGAGGGACGTGGCCATCGCCGGCGCGGTTCGCAATTGCCACTGGTCCTGGAGGAGACGGCCGTGGAGCGACGAGGGCTGTGTTTGTTGCCGGCGGGGTGTGGTGGCTACCATTGATGAGCCGGAGACCTTTTATAGACGCCGGCGTCGGGAAGAAAGCGCGGGAACAGACGAGAAGAGGCGGGAAGATCGCGCGGGAACGGGCGGTGGCGTGCGAACGCCGGCGACGCGTGGAGGCTGCGCAGCACCGACGAGACGTCTCGCCTGCCCCTCCGTCGCCATTAAGGCAAAGATGCCGCTGCGCGCGAATAACTACCGTCGCGAGGTAGGCGACGGTTAGGTTAAAATTAACTGTGCCGCTGACGCGTCGGCCCCGCGTCGGTTGGCCTCGCTTTTCGTTGTGTCCGGCGTCCCCGGAGCGTCCCCTGTGGGACGGGGACGGGCTCGGGGCGCCGGACACCGTATCGGGGAGCGCCGGACAAAAAAGGGCTTTGGGGGACGCGGCTGGAACGCTTTTTTTGTCCGGCGCGCCCCAAATCCCTTTGGGGGACGCTTTGGGGGACGCGACTGGAGATGCTCTAAGCTATGTGACTGAACTCAGTTTTCTATGTAACCAAAGTTCCAGTAACATATTAGAACGAAGCCTTTTTAAGGGCGCTATAATCCATTCCAACTCCTTGCAAACTCAGTTTACAGGTAAGTGACACTATTCATCCAATATTGAGAACAGATTAATGATTTTCCTTCAACTACTTTTGGATTGCACAAGGTAAAAATAAGCTGTCTGAAGAAGAGGAAGAGGACGAAGAAGGATGGGTACGGTGGGGGAACTCGAGGTGGTCATTTTTGTGTGTGTATGTGTACCTGGAGTGGAGAAGTAAGCACGGCCCATCGATGGAAGGCTGGCCATGGTGTCTCCTCCCTGTGAGAGTACGCTTTTGATCGGCAATAGCACATGGAGGATGAAGAAATGAATGAATAAAAGAAGTGAAAGTCGTAGCTTGGGTTCTTGGACCCTTACTGGTGGCAGAGCAGTACGGAAATCTGAGGGCACCATAACTGCAGAGGAATGTACACCGCAGTGTGCGAGAGCCAGAAGTTTCAGTCAACCAAAGGTTTTGATGCCTTCACCTCTGTTAATAGAGGTAGTGTTGGTGTCCTACAGACTGAAGCGAAAGCTACCGGCAAATTATTGGCCATACCTTTACGACTTCACCAAATCATGAGAAAAAGTAGTTGAGGGCGAATTCTTGGCCATACCTTTAACTACATCATCAGGAAAATAGTTGAATCTTCAACGAACTTAAGCAGGAAGAAATCATACTGGAAATACTTTTCTCACATGTATGCTGGTGCAACTAAAAGCATAGAGAGTACAGAAGCCTTTTGCAAGAGCTCCTATATCCGCTAACTGAATATATCATCAGTAACCTAATACATCTGTTGTTCATACCCATTTGCCCTCAGACACACAACAGATTTGTCAAACTACAAGCAAATGCACCCTTGCATACATAGCAGATCACTGAGAATGACATTGCTAAGAATGCATTTATATGAAGGAAAGTAACTGTTTAGAGAGATTAAAAAAACCTCCGGTGGCTGCTAGAAAAGATTGTATTAGTATTCATTGTGCTTTTTCTCCCACTCCCCAGTCGCCATCAGAAGCCATCATACCTAAGATTGCAACAAGCCGTGTTACACTATTGTCTGCCTTCCCTTGCCCATCGAAGATCAAAAGATTCATGGACATTTCAGATTCTTGTGATTTTGACACACCGCAAAATGAACTCAATGCTACTGGCAGGAGGCATTATGTAAGAAAACACTCAATTGTGATTTTCAAGGAGCTGGTCTCATATGCAAATTTATCGAAAAATTGGTACTAGTAGTTGCCCTCAACTACTAGTCAACCAAATTTATCGAAAAATTGGTACTTTGCAGGGAGCAACTTCATGTCCTCCTGATATTTCCCTTTCCTTGAAAAGAGAGACAACATCAATGAAGTAGTTGAAGCTTCAAGTGAGATGCTCTTCCCATCAACTTTACACAAATATTCTCCAGCCTTGGCGATCTCACCTTTTTCCAACAACATTCTGATGATATCATTCATAAGACGGGAGCTGGGAACGATGCCACTCTTCTCCATTGACGAAAACATATTGTTAGCATCCTCCACTGCTCCATCTTTTAGAAGATTTATTATCATTACTCCATAGGTGGATGCATTAGGCACCAACCCATTGGCTGATATTGCAGCAAACAGATCCTTCGCTTCTTCTTTTCTTTGAACCTTGTGCATTGCATTAATCATGGTATTGATTATTGCAATATCGAACTTCATATTCATTGCACCTAGTTTCTGGAACAGAGCGATCGCTTCGCTTACGCAATTATTTCTGCAAAGTCCTGTAAGAATGATCCTGTATATGGAAATACTCACTGATATCCCAGTGTCAATCATCTCATCGAACATTCTCTTTGCAGCAGCAGTTCTCCCATCACGATATAACCCATCCAGTATGATGCTATATGTTACAGTGTCAGGTTTAATTCTCTTACATGGCATTTCTCTGAACAGAGCCAAACCATCTTCGACCCTTCTACTTCTAAAATAGCCATTAACAAGTGTATTGTACGTAACTACATCAGGCTCGACACCAGCTGATACCATGGCATCAAACACTCCGAGTGCTTTATCCATCTTGCCGACTAAGCCATACCCATCAATTAATGTATTAAATGTAATGGCATTAGGCCTCTCACCTATCTGTATAACCAAGTCAAAGATATGTTGTGCATCCATAACCCTTCCTTCTTTGCATAGACTGTTTATTACTGAAGTGAAGAACACAATGTTAGGACGAGGAATACCTTTGTTTACCATTTCAGAAACCAACTCCTTAGCTTTAACCAGATCACCATGCATACAACAACCCTGAATTAGAGAGTTATAAACAGGTTGGTTTGGCTGTTCTCCCATAGCAATCATCTCATCAAACTTTTCCATAGCATCGACCATCTTACCCATTCGAGAAAACGTGGCAATTACAGTTGTATAGGTCACTACATTCGGACTCACCCCTTGCCCTCGCATTTCATTAAATATGAGCATAGCTTGATCCATCATTCCACATTTAGCATATGCACCAATTAATACGTTGAAAACGTGGCAGTTGGGTACAATACCGTTGTCTTTCATTGAATTAAAGAGATTAATCATATCAACAAAGCACCCGTCACTGGCATATCCATGAAGCAAAATAGTGTACGAGACGATATCAGATTTGTGTCCCTTGGCAGTCATGGAATCAAAAACTTGTGCAGCTTCTTTGCTTCTTCCATGCTTGCAAAGGGAAGTCATGAGCGAGCTGCAAGTAAAGTTATCTGGTATCAGACCTCGCTTCGTCATCTCTTTGAACATTTTAGCTGCATCTTTCCACCGCCCTAATGTGGAGTACCCGTGTATCATGCAACTGTACGTCACATTATTCGGTTGAACACCATTGTGAACCATCTGGCGAATGACTAGCTCCGCCTTGTCCACTGCTCTAGCCTTGCACAACGCATCAATAACGGAGTTGTAGATCACCACATCAGGCACAACCCCTTGCTGCACCATTTCATGGAATAGATTGCATGCCTTGCCTATTTCCCCCTCCCTAAAGAAGCCGTGGATGACCGTGCCATATGTCACCACGTTCGGGGAGCAGGCACGTCCTGCTTTAGCCATCGTGTAGAGCAGGTTGAGTGCCTCCTGGCTTCTGCCATCTTCACATAACCTCTTCAGAACTGTGTTGTATGAGATGACATCGGGCGCACAGCCTAGCTCGGACATCTTACGAAGCAGCACGTCCACAGCCTCGTCTGTCCATTTCACGTAGCAGAGGCATTTGAGGAGGGTGTTGCCGAAGATGCGGTTTAACCTGAGGCCCGTCCTGAGGAAGCGTCCGAAGAAGGCAAGCCCGAGGTCAGCGCGATGAGCGCGGCAACAGCAGTCCATGAGGATGCCGTAGGTGTGGACCGTGAGAGGCGCCACCAGCGGACCGGCTTCTTCTCGGCACACGCGGTTGAAGAGTGTGACGACGAGAGAGGGGCCGCTTCTGCGGTCGTCGTAGGCCGGAGCACGGGCGAGCGCAGCGAGGAAGCCGTTGAGGGAACGGGAGTGGACCGGGGTTGCCTGTCCGAGCAATTCGTCGAACAGGTTGTGTGCATCTTCCGGGCTGAGCGTCCCGGCGCGGGCGTGCTCTGTGGCCGCGGCAAAGGCTGCTTCGGGAGACCAGGAGTGTGATGGCGGTGAGGTGGAGGATGAGCTGCGACGGACGAGGATGCAGAAGCGCGACACCGGCGTGGTGGTGGAGTGGAGGAGGCGGATTCGAAACATTGGCGAGGTGGAAGAAGAGTGACGGAGGAGGCCGGACATTGGCTACTTGGAGGAGGAGGAACAGCGGCGGCGCAGGCGGGGCATCGCCGCCGGTGCTGATCAAGAAGCAAGGCGGCGGGAATTCCGGCTCGTAGCCGCGGAAAGAAGCGAGGCGGCGGGATTCCGTCTTCCCATCGCGCGAGTCCAACTTCACAACTTGCAATGCGTGAGGATATTTCTCCATTTAATCTTTTCCACTAGTACTAGTATAGTATCATTGCAAAATCGTAATGCAAATTTCTACAACAACATCTATTTGATAATAAAAAATAGTTTTGGTGATTTAAATCTATAATACTACGTCTACTTATGATATTACTATGAATTTTGTCATTATTAATTGTACTGACACATCAGATTTTTCATGTATGGAATACATTATACGGAAAATAGTCTAAATCATAAATACTTTTTTAAGACAATTAAGTGACACATTTACCGTATTACGTAGTTAAATGACACAAGAGTAACCTTTTTCTGTGATGGAGTGATCACGTTTATATCAAAGTTTTTCTTTATTTTTTCTAGAATACACATAGAGTGTTTTTCAGCATCATATACATTTTTTCAAACCTTTTTTAACCAGTGAATATATTTTTACGTCGGTTTCTTTAATCATGAACAAGTTTTATAAGAGCCCTGAATAGTTTTTTCATGATGTGAATTTTCTTAATATCCAAGAAAAAACAAGAACAAAATTACACCTTTTAATTTATAATAAGTGTCAGGATCTTAATTTAAATAAAAAAATTAAAACTCCGACACTTACTATAGATCGAGTAGACAAAAAAAGAACAAAGGAAAGAAGGAAAGAAACCTTAATGGGTAGTGACCCTCCAATGTATTCTTTAGGTAGTGTGGTGAAAGCACGAATTGCAAACTGCAAAATGTCGCCCTAAAGGCATTAGGGCACTCACCAATCCGCTAGTTTAGGGTAACTTCAACAACGACATCAAAACGTACATGTTTGCTTGGGTTAGACGGATAAAAACCAAGCCCCACCTCTTTGTCTACGGACTATCCGTCGGTCTGCCTCCACATCATCATCCACCCACTCGTTAGCCTCTCACCTACCATGTCTCTGTCTTTTTTTTAGTGCACATGCATGGACGCTCACTCCCCAACTCCACTTCACTCCCATGCGTCATCGGCCTCCCACCTATAGCTTCTTTGTGTCGAGCTGGTGAAAGCGTGGCTCCGGGAGGACGTCTCACCCACCCACTTTGACGACCTCGATGCCACAAAAATAAATGATGAGCTCTACGTACCTTTCGGGCTAGGATGAAATGGCAGCGGAGGACCCCATGCTTGGTGGCGACGCTCCGCGCCGTCCAAAATGGAGGTGGTCAACTCCAACGGCATCATGGAGACTGGAGAGGCACCAGTGCCACCATCAACTCCGACGATTGTTGTCAGGGGTGGATGTCGAGGGTACTCCTCGGCAATGCCCTTCGTTTGGGGCTTAGGGTTAGCGGAATCCTGCAAGCTGACACGAGACATCGGTTCACAGACAAGCGGGGAGAGCGATTTACCCAGGTTCGGGGCCCTCGATGAGGTAAAACCCTTACGTCCTGCCTGTCTGTTCTTGATTATGATGATAATGGGTTACAATGGGGTGCCGAATAGTTCGGCTGAGATCTCGTCGAGAGGCTAAGTGTTACGGCGACCTAGCTCTAGATTTTCTGGTGGCTACGGTTGCTATGATTGATTCTGTGTCTCGGCAGCCCCCCTCTCCTGGCCTTTATATAGGAGGCAAGGTCTCAAGAGGTCTAACCGAGTACGACTAGGTTTACAGTAGTTTTGGATCTAATCTTTCCTCCTTCGGCTGCTTCCTTGTCTTGCTCGTCAAGGATTCCTCCGGTGCGCCGTCCAGGTGGCCCATCTTGCCTCCAGGTGTCTTCATGGGCCTCCAATTAGTCAATACAGGATAGGTCAATGCCGGTCACCCGAAGGGTAATGCCCACGTCAGTAACCCCCGAGTATCTAGCCGAACGTTGTTCGGGTAGAGACTGAAGCATGTCTTCTGTTGTTGTTCCTCTCTTTGATTGTCCTTGTTCATCTTAAATCAGCATTGTCGTTTTTGTCGGGTGCGCGTCAGCGCTCCCGATGGGAGTAGCCCCCGAGTCTAGGTACGGATGCTTGCACTCCGTGCGTAGACTCAAGTTGTACTACTCGAACATTCCTCTCTGCCGAAGTTTTCCGCAGGTCTTCATAGGTCATCCGATATATTTTCTTCTTGCAAGGGATAATGAGTAACGTGCCCAACTTTTGTTGGTTAACTACCGATGGCAAAACAACGTTACTCTACACAGAATCAAGTCCCCGTGCATGATCCTAGATCGCAAAAAATTTAGTCGGGTGCGCGCCCAGCGCTCCCGATGGGAGTAGCCCCCGAGTCTGGGCACGGGTGCTTGCAACTGAGCGCAGACTCGAGCTAAACAATGCCCTCTTTTTCTTCGAGTCCTCAATATATCGGGTGCGCGTCAGCGCTTCCGATGGAAGTAGCCCCCGAGTCTAAGCGCAGATGTTTCGCAATCTGCGCATAGACTCAAATTCACCATCCGATAGCTTTTTTATTCCTTCGAGTGCTCCAGGCATTCTTTATGACGTCATTGATGACGTTTTATCGATGTCTTGATTTTGACTGACAAGACGTGACCCGCTGGGCCCATTCTCTCTCTGTCTGGTCCTATTTTTAAGCAATTTCCGCCCTCTGCGCACAGTTACCAAGGTGTCTCCTCGATTCCCGCAGCCATCAATTAGGAAAAGGTCCGCTTGATAGACTGGCATCAACAACACGTGCCCACGCAACTCTTCTCCTCTTAAGATCTCCGGAGGGCAAGGAATCCCTAATCTTTTCCCAAATCTGCCTTTGCCTTTCTTCTTCCTTCCGCAACTGCTGCGCCGCCACCACCGTTTCTCCAATCTTCCCCAGATCTAGACAATGGTGAAAAAGAAGAGCGTTACTGCCGCCGGCAGCTCTACGACCGGTGGCGCCGCCGCCAAATCTTCCTCTACTCTTCCAAAGAAGAGCTCTTCAGATGCTCCTCCTTCAGCTCCGGCGCCGCCAGCGCCGCCAGGCTCAATAGCCAAGCCAGGAGATTGGCAGGCGTCCTCCATCACGAAACGTGATGAGAAGAGAGCTCGAAGCCTTGGATTAGTCTCTCCTGACGAGGGGAACGTGATACTTCTAGGTGCGATCTCTCGGCCCAATCCCCCTGCTGGTTTTACCGTGGTGTTCTTATCAATCCTGTATCGGGGTCTTTCGCTCCCTGCCCATGAGTTTCTTCTTCGTCTTCTACGGACTTATGAAATCCAACTGTGGCAACTTACTCCCAACTCGATCCTTCACGTTGCTGTGTTTATCACTCTCTATGAGGCATTTTTGGGCATCGAGCCTCATTTTGGATTGTGGAAGAAAATCTTCTATGTTAAGAGGTACAACAGTAGCAATGGGTCCTTCGTCATCGGAGGCGTGGGGTTCGTGGCTCGCTCGAAGGTTAACTATTTCAGTTTCCCGATGAGAGAATCTGTGCAATGATGGAGACTGAAATGGTTTTATGTCAAAGATTCTGTGACAACCGAGTCCCAGCTCCCTTGCTTTGCCGATGTCCTTGATGCTAAACCGAAGGATTCCTGGAAGAACATTCTTTTTCCCGACGAAAGGGTAGCTGCCGATGAATTATTCACCAAATTCCTCCGGATCAAAGAAGCCGATGGACAAACTATGATTGGTACAGAGGTAGCAGCGGTGTTCCTGAAGTGTCGGGTCCAGCCAATCATGACGAGAGTTCGACCAATGTGGTTGTATACGGGTCCAAAAGATGAAACTAGGATCAATGTCGCTGAACTGTCGGAAAAGGAGCTGCTCGATGAAGTCCGTCGTCTTACTCTCTTCAGTCAAGAGGACTCGATCCCATTGATATCTTCCTATACTCCTCTCGACGTCAACCATCCGCTGTCAGGGGTAATTCTCTTCTTCATACTCTTATTATGCTGCTTTTGCTTAGCCAACATATTTTCCATTGTTCTTATTTGCTCCTTTCTTCGGCAGGTTCCCGTAGTTTCTGGAAACTTAGAAGATTCACCAAATGACAATTCTGAAGGAAGAGGCTCCCCAGTCCCCGTTGATTTTCATACTGCCGAACATGTAGAACCGGAAGACGAATATGATGACCCGATAGATTCGGAAGCTGCCCATGCCAACCTTCCTTCCTCAGCCGACGATGCTTGCAACACAGAGGGATCAGTGCGTGATGATGACGCTGATCATGATGCCTTTATTGATGCAGCTGTGGAGGAGGCCGGGGCTTCACCTGCAAAGAGATCGACTGGCGGCTTTGCCGATGAGGACGACCTCTTCGACATGTAAGCATCTTTTTCCGTGAAGCTGCATAGTGTCTGTTTACTCCTTGCATTCCTTTCATAACCTTTTGTTAATCACAGTGACGAGGGTTTTGTCGAGCCGCCGGCTAAGAAGGCCAAATCCGGAGCTGTTCTGCCGGACGTCGCTGCTTCTGAAGCGTCGGTTCCTAAAGTAGCCCTCGCGGCCCAGGTATCAATAGCCTCCTCCCTTTCTAAAGGGAAAGATGCTCCTTCGACTGCCGTCACCAAGACTCCTCCTTCTGTAAGTCCCTTTTGATTGTAACACGAATCTTTCTGGTGTGTACCTTGCTTAATCGAATTTCTCTTCTCTTTTTTCTTTCTTTAGGACATGCGAGGAGTTATCTCCTCTTTGGAGGCCTTCGCTTCCCAATTCACTTCTCTGGAGGCAGAGAAGGTTCGGCTGCAGAAGGAGGTCAAATCTTCTTCCTCAAAGTTGGATGGTGCGGTCAAGATAGCTGCCGAGGCCCGCCAAGAAGTCGACTCCCTGAAGGAGGAGCTAGGCAAGCTAACGGAGAAGTTGAAGAAAGAAGAGGCGACCAGGCTGGCTGCCGAAGCTTGGGCGGCTGAAAAGGATGAACTCCTTCGTCATTCTTCCTTGGCTTTACTTGGTAATCTCCTTTGCGCTCCTCTGTCAATTATCGCACTTATGGGTTCGGCCTTTTACCAATGATCTTTCTCATTTTTCTCCTGCAGAGGCCGCCAACATTCCTGCCAACGCCTTGGACAAAATTCCAAACAACTCTCCGGCCAACGGTCTGTCGATGACTCTTGCCTCCCATCAGCTCACGCGGGAGCTTCTTGAGAAGGGAAAAGGTGCCATGGCGCGGATACACTCGATGATCTTCCCCAAAATCAGTCAAGATAAAACTCTGGGGCAGATGATCGACGCCTTCGCGGTTTACACCAAGGAGGTTATCGAGGTATTCAAACGTACTTCGCGTACCTATGGTGCCATTCTTGCCTTCCAGCTTATGATGGGTCACGGCTTTAAGACCGATACTGAAGAAATGTCCAAGGAGCTGCCGAAGGAGGAGGATGGGCGGTTTGTTGATTTGAGCACCTTTAAGGCGTCAGCCGTTAGATGTGCACGCTAGCTCCTTGAGTTGGTTTCATCGAGGAAGGCATCGACAGGCCCTAGTTTATCAACTCAGACCCAAGCCCTCTGATTTTTGTAGCAGACTTTTCTTTCAATTCGATGTGAAACATTGTCTTGCTTGGATAACTTTTGGTTGTAATAAACTTTTGTGCTAGCAATGTTGCTAGCACACTCTTCGTTATAATATTGTCACTTGCATTCTCCCGATGGGAGTATCTTCCGATGCTGGTGTGAATCAGTCTGTCATGCTTGTTGGCGTTGTTTCTTGCAGGTGTTCCCCATGCCCGCATCTGTCGAAGATTCTTCGGGTGCTCTTTCTGAAGATGATCGGGTCCAACGTATGAAGGATCGGATCACACAGTTAGAGAAGGATCTGCGCAGCACCTACGCCTTGGCTGCCATCATCAAGAAGAAGGGCGAGATTGCGGCTGATGTGGAGCGCTACGCCCTTTCTGAACTCCATAAAGCCACCGAAAGTTTAAACTGTAAGTTCCCTGACCCTTGCATTCATTGTTCTTCTGCCAAAACCATATTTGCCTGATCTTCCGTCAATTGTCTTGCCAGTCATATCTTTGAATCGTGCTGAAGAGAACAAGCGGGTCCATGAGCGCGTACACGCATTAACCCAGTTGTCGTCAGCCGAAGAGATTTTTTGGCGGGAGCAATCGAAAGCTTCGGCTGTTGCACATTTTCAAGATCGGGTCCAACAGGTCCATCATTTCTTCGACAAATGTTACAAAGCCCTGAGGGTAGTTTGGAGGACAATGTTTCCCTTGAACAGAGTTCCCCCTACGCTATTAACTCTGATATCGGAGTTTGGGAATACCAAGAAGATTCGGGACTTGGTGCGAGCTCAGGTCTTTGCAGGGGTCAGGTTTACGCTTGCTCTTGTCCTTGCGCGTTATCCTTCAGCGAGCTTACTGTCTATTGCCAATGCAACTGGTGACTTGGAGACGTTGTATCCGAAGGTTTTGCTACCTGCCAATATGATTGTCGACAAGCTGGAGAAGGATTCGAAGGCACCTGAAGAAAAAGACACTCCGCAAGGGTGATTTCAGGAGTTAAGGTTGTTTGTATAGATGTTTTGACTACTTGATCCAAGTGTTAGGATCGTTTGTTATTTGGTAGATACATGTATATGTATTTTTACCATGTTGATGCCGTTGGCAAATTTTGAAGAAGCAAATCTTAATTGCTCGTTTAGTCGTGTATGTATTTCGTTGGTCGGCAAATCCTTTGAGTGATCAGCTCGTGTTGCGGGTTTTGCTAATCCCGTTGTATGCGCAACTTTGCCTTCAACCGATGTATGCTTCGACAGTCACTCCCGAATTATTCGGGTGTAATGACTGTCGGTGAACCCGTTGTTCCTTGATATTTCCGTAAGTAAAATATCGAACGTGGGTTGTGTTGATGTGTACTTCCGGACTCTTGCTATTTACGGCGCTGGTAGAGGCATCTATAGCAGAGGGAAGGGTTAATGTCCTTGTTTATTTTGCATCCTGTAGCACTCGTAGAGGCTTTTTTCGGAGCACGATCCTTTGCCGCGTACTGAGTTTGATCATCGTTTGCCACGGGGCCTGGACAAGGTTTACAAAGATGCGGTTTTAGGTGCTCCGGTCAACTGCAAAGCTTTTCAAGGAATCAAAACTTAAGTTCTTATTAATAAAAAATGCGGGACTAAAGGGCGAAAAAGGGGGAAACCCTGTTTGGAAAGCAAAATGAAACTAAACACTAGTAGATTGCTTAACTAGTAGATTGCTTAAGTATTGAAGGGGTTCCTCTCATCTTCTGGCAATGTCACTGTGTTGGTGTTTTTTGAAGCGTCGTCGACTTCGTCAGGGGTCTGGGCAGCGATTGTCAGTGTCTTGCTGCCTCCTATATCTTCTGCATCGTCAACTGCCGAAGCTTTTGCTGTCGAAGCTTGGGCTGCCGAAGTTTGTGCTGCCGGAGCTTCAAGGGCGAGGTTGGCTGACTTCTTCTTTGCTCCTCTAACGCGTTCTTCTTCCTTAATACTGCGTGACGAAGTCTTCGGCGGAAGGTCAGCAATTTCCTGCCTCAGGCCAAACTTAGCAGCAATACTCTGAAAGTCCCGATCACAATTGTCGAGGGTACTCCTCGGCAATGCCCTCCGTTTGGGGCTTAGGGTTAGCGGAATCCTGCAAGCTGACACGAGACATCGGTTCACAGACAAGCGGGAAGAGCGATTTACCCAGGTTCGGGGCCCTCGATGAGGTAAAACCCTTACGTCCTGCCTGTCTGTTCTTGATCGATGTTTGCCTCCCCCGTGAGTACTTCGAGAGGCGCTTCCTTGCGAGCCCCTTCGCCGCTCGCTGGATCGGTCTGCCGCAGATAGGCATCTTTCGAGGGTGGCTTGTTCCTTGGATAGTCGCTCCCGATTTTTCTCCAATATGGAGCGGTAAGCATTGAGAGTGCCAACCGTGGTTCCTGCCGGAAGTGGCGTGTTGTTAAGCACGGCTGCCTTGGCTGCTGCCCATTCCTCCTCTGCGATGGTGTGGTCACTGTTATTGTTGCTGGCGCTGTTCTCAAAACTAGCTCGCCTGCTGGAACGGGGGGTGCGATCTCCGTCTCCCCTGTTAGCAACATAAACTTGGTGGGGCGCCGCTCTTCGGGTGTCTCCTCGGGCGATGCTGTCGATGTTGTCCTCTCCCGATGAATAATGGGCATTGCAGATGAACGGTGTGTCGCTCGATCCCAGCCCGTGTCTGGTATCACAGTTCATGCAGTAGTACGAGGTTAGCTCCGAGGACGCGGGATCGTCGGATCCAACCGACATGGAGGATGCCGAAAGGGGAGTCGAAGGCGCAGGCGAACTCGACGGGCTTGTCAGGCCAGCCGAAAGGTCGAGTGATGACGACGCGCTTGGGCTCGTTGATCTAGAGATGGGTGATTCCAGCAGCCGAAGGATTCCTTCCGAGTTGACGTTGTAGTGGACGCTCCCGAAGGTCATCTCCATGTTGCCTTGCAGATCGGAGAAGGTCGAGCGAGACGAATCGTTGTGCGGGGTGAATTCATAGGAGCCGAAACGAATCGGGCTTCCCAGATGAGGCGATGATGGTGTTGATGAAGCTCCTGATGACATGACGGGCTCCGCCGATGTCCGATCTTGTGCCGACAGGGTTCCCACAGACGGCGCCAATTGTCGAGGGTACTCCTCGGCAATGCCCTCCGTTTGGGGCTTAGGGTTAGCGGAATCCTGCAAGCTGACACGAGACATCGGTTCACAGACAAGCGGGGAGAGCGATTTACCCAGGTTCGGGGCCCTCGATGAGGTAAAACCCTTACGTCCTGCCTGTCTGTTCTTGATTATGATGATAATGGATTACAATGGGGTGCCGAATAGTTCGGCTGAGATCTCGTCGAGAGGCTAAGTGTTACGGCGACCTAGCTCTAGATTTTCTGGTGGCTACGGTTGCTATGATTGATTCTGTATCTCGGCAGCCCCCCTCTCCTGGCCTTTATATAGGAGGCCAGGTCTCAAGAGGTCTAACCGAGTACGACTAGGTTTACAGTAGTTTTGGATCTAATCTTTCCTCCTTCGGCTGCTTCCTTGTCTTGCTCGTCAAGGATTCCTCTGGTGCGCCGTCCAGTTGGCCCATCTTGCCTCCAGGTGTCTTCATGGGCCTCCAATTAGTCAATACAGGATAGGGCAATGTCGGTTACCCGAAGGGTAATGCCCACGTCAGTGGACCCAAGAAGGGCTGAGTGGGGGCAATGGCCCCCACTCAAATTTTTGAATTGCAGTAAAATCTACTCCCTCCGGTCTTTTTTAATTAACTCGAATTTAGTACAAAATTGTACTAAATCCGAGTCAATTAAAAGAGACCGGAGGGAGTATATATATTTATAAGAAATCCCTTGAATCATTTGAATTTGCCAAAGAGTTTGGTCCCACTGAAACTTTGTTCTAGGTCCACCACTGATTATTGTCATCGATTCCGACGATGGTAAGGTGCCTTGGTAAGATTTACATTTATGTTACATCTATTTTACTGTTCTAGTTAAGTCAATTTCTAATTGTATTAAATAATTTATGTTTAAAAAGAAAACCAAATCGGATGTCTGTATGGGGTCACCCTTGTGTGCACCTGCGGACGGACGGTCCGCAAAAACTTGTCCCAAACAGATAAAATCCTAATAAGTTCATAGTATATTCCCACGAATCAAACAAGCCACGTGGAAAAAGTTCCCATAAAAACCCATCGAATCAAAGATATTCTTAATTTCCATTTTTTACAACTATAGTGCCTTCTAAAAGAAGAAACGTATACGTTAAAATATTAACATGATTGGCGCCTCTCAGCGAAAATGGCATCTTCATTAATTCATACTCCGTACTATTTCATATACAAGTGGAGGGTCGATTGAATAACAGAAAGGACTTACCTGCCAATTGCTATCCAAAAATCTTACAACTAACATACTGTTTTTGCCTAGCTTTTTTTACTTCAGCTATACATACATACACGAACAATAGCAGTAGTATAGAAGCCCTCTCAAAAAACACAACATCTTTCTCATCCCTTCCAGTTCAGGACAAATCAACCTAATTGAAGCCATCTCAGATACGCAGTTCCATCATCGTAGGCAGACGCATCACCAGGAGCAGCTACCCTCTTCCGCATCAAGGTCTCAACAGAAATGGGCTTCCTCTTGCGCCCACCTGGATGCGGTCGTAGTTGCTCATCAGCCTCCACAAAATCTCCCTGTTGAGATTTGATTGAAAGGAAAGCTGTGAACATCCCCTAGTGCAAAATGAAGTTCCTAGTAGCTACAAAGGCATGGGGAGGTGGAGGAGGTAAAATATGTGACATGGTCATACTGGAGTGGTGTTTTGTGTTTACCTCAACGTGCACATGAACACTAGATTTCTCATGATTGTCCCTTACATGCTTGTACGAAAACCTCTTGCCACACCCAGAGAATCCACAGATGAAGGGTCTGCTCTGCTCATGAACTGCCTTAATATGCTTGTCCAAATTGGATTTCTGGAGTTCAAAGTTATTGAGAATGAAAAAAAGAGCAGTTTTGCAATATATTGCAGAGATAAATCCATGAAGAGAAGTCAACATGTAACACTGCAAATCACACCTTTGAAAATGAGCACTTGCAGTCATCGAAGAGGCATTTAATCCTCTCAGTGACACGTGAACCTTCATGCATTCGCTGATGACGCTTGAAGTTCTTCTTCAGCTGTTTGGTGCCACAGACATCACACTGAACATACCGATGACATGATTGGTTATGGGCCTTGAGGCATTCCACATTAGTGAAGGTCTTCATGCAGCCAGGTTCACAACAGATAACTTCAGAGTAATCCAACTTGACTGGACCATAAGAATAGAGACATCAACTTACAAGATTGTGACTGCTAAGCAATTGTTAATGCAGTAAGAAAAATAACTACGGAAATTTTAGAGAAAGTCAGTAACTCACCATGTGATTCCTCATGTTTCTGTAACTTGGAAGCATATTTGAAAGTCTTCCCACAGTCATCCTCTGGACAGATGAACTCTTTCTTGCTTCCACACTGAAAGCTATCCTCGTGAATTTCCTGAACATGTCTCTGCATATTACCCTTGGTACTGAACTTGCGATTGCATCCTTCCATAGGGCATATAAATAGTTTTCCTTGATGGGTAAGTAGATGGCGGTTCAAATGGTCCTTCCTGCTATAGCTCAAAGGGCAACCATCCACATGGCAGGCAAAGGGTCTCTGCAACAGTTTTCGAAAAGGATACACATCAGAATAGTACTCTCATATCCATAGCAAAGTTCACTTGACATAATATAAGTTTATGCATACATTTATATACATGCTCAACAGCACTAGCTTAATTACTATGCACATAAACTATTTAGTTAACCGTTTGGACATAATGTCCATCAAGCGGTAGTAGCACCATGGACACTACAACAGCATCAGTTAACACAACTAAACAAAAATACATGCAATTTACTGACATGGGCTGTACATGCTAAGACTGCACATTAGTAGCTTGAGAATGCTAAGTAGCATGAATTGCACATACACACTCATTAGTAGCTTGAGAATACTAAGTAGTACATACATACACATCTAATTACTAGAGCTTGGAACAAGAAGGGCTAGAGTAAAAGTAGTCCCAAATGAACGAGCAAACCTGAAGAAGCGCGTGAACAAGGCATTCTTGATGGAGCTTCTCAGGAGGGTCACCCCTTCCTGATACTAGTCCATTCAAGGCCTTCTGCCATTTTGGAGTTCTTTGGGATCCAATGCTTCACACATTCATTTCTTACATATAGTCTGCCAAAATCAGCACAGTTCAGAGAATCAAACCACCATACACCCAAACAACAATACAACAATTTACCCAACTCACAATTGTTACATATCAGCATAGTTCTATGTCAAATCAGAATTGTTCTTTCTTGCAAAAAAAAAAATACTGTGCAACAAGACAAATTCTATTACCTGTGACAAAGAACATGATTTTAATATTTCGGTGAAAATGTTTTTTGGACCTCAGGGAAACCGTAACCAACATCCACGTATACATATGTGCTGACCAAAACGAGTACTGTTATCGTATCATGCACGCATACTACAACTATTTGGTTAGCTACTGGATCATAGATGGTGGACCATTAAGTGGCTATTATACTGAATATATCAATTCACAGCTTCAACTATGACATATGAGTATACGACTGAAAAGAAGACATGATTCAAAGTGGTCGGTGCTAAGAAATGATCATTCAATAGCTTCAAAAACATTAAGAGTGCAGCACATGAAACAATCAGGAGATAACAAAAAGTAACTGACAACAGAAGAAATAACCTGTAAGAAGGGCGTGAAAGAGGCATTCCTGATGGAGCTTCCCAGGAGGGTCTCCCCATCCCAGTACTAGTCCATTCAAGGCCCTCTTGCATTTTGGAGTTCTTTGGGATCCAATGCTTCACACATT
The DNA here is from genome assembly GCF_019359855.2 of Lolium perenne. Lineage (NCBI taxonomy): Eukaryota > Viridiplantae > Streptophyta > Magnoliopsida > Poales > Poaceae > Lolium > Lolium perenne. The sequence goes on along the minus strand of NC_067244.2, from coordinate 20,840,092 downwards.
GAAATAGCCTGAAAAAAGTCAGCACTGTTCAGCAAACCAGCCTACTACACAGCAATCACACCAAACACAACCACGTAGCAAGTCCACTGTCAAACACAACTGAGTTTCAATCGCCGCTTCCAAAAACCTGCCGGTGCTTATGTTGATCTTGCACGGAGCATCGACCGAACAGCCAAACAGAATGCACCACTTGCATTGCACCAACAATATGGAAGTTCACTGAACAGGTAGGAAAACCGAAATTCAGGACCAGGTAGGTACCTCGGGCGAATGGCTCTGCATATGCTGCTTCAGATGCGCTGGCTTCTTAAACCCCGCGCCACACTCCTCGCACTCGTGGCTGGCGCGCGGCGCACCGCCACCACCTCGAGTGTACTCATCCACTTCGCCCTGCAGCACACACAGAGTGAGAATACTTGAGGTCGCCCGCAATTCGCAGCTCCCCCGGAAATCAGCAGCGCAGATGCTCTCACTGCAAGGGCAAGCAACACGCATCCTACTAGACCGAGAGAAGAAGCAACCCACCTCATGGTGCTCGAGGACGTGGTCTCGGATCAGCCGCTTCTTCGAACGAACGACGCCGCAGAACTCGCACTTGTACCGCCTGATGTCCCTCACGGGCTCCGACGACGACGCTGCCGCCGAAGCCGTGCTCGCCCCGACGCCGCCTCCGTCCGAATCTCCTTCTCCCATCTGGCCAATCCCAGAAAGTGGCGTCACGAATTCCACGAAGCAGACACGATTACGGCGAAATCAACGACTAATTGGACGTTCCAGCGGCGCGAATCGAGGAAAACTTACCTCGGATCGTGGAGGAACTTGCCGGATTTCGCAGGATCGCGACGGCGCAAGGGAGAAACCCTCGAGCTCGACCACCCGAATGAGGATGGAGAACCTGTGCCACGTGTCGACGAATCAGTAGTGGAGCCTTACTGGGCCCAGCGGGCTCGGGTTTCGGGCCGTGGGCCGGGCTGGGCTCTGTATGGGCCGCGGGCCCGACGAGTACCAGCTCACACGCGTGCTTCCATTTCCTCGGCTCGGCTCGCTCTCCCACCCGCTGTGGCTGAGGCGCGAGACCGAACACTGCACAATCCCCGCCTCTCGTCGCCGGCGATGGCCGCCATGGTCGCCGCCGCCGTCACCGCGCGGCCCCCTCCGCGGATTTCCGCCCCATGGCTACGGCGCGGCCACGTGCCTCCGCTTCGTCCGTCTACGGGGCGGCCTCTCGCGGTCCTCACGGTGGTCGCCGCGTCGCGTCGGAGCGACGGCGGGAAGAAGGTGGCGAAGAAGCGGCGCAGGCGCGCCACGGAGGCCGACCAGGAGGACGGTCTCTCCGTCAGCTCCGGTAAGCTGTGCCCCACTCTGCTAGACTGCTAGCTCCAAGCGTCCTCCGCTCCGCGCTTAGTTAACAGCTTGTGGCTGGAATCTGAAACCTCTGAGCCTATAATTGCTCGAGAACTCGTAGAGCATACGATTTTTTTTCAGAGTAGAAATTTTATGATGATTCCTGAACACGAATCCCTTGTTTGTACAATGACCAGCGGTCCAGCGCTATCCACTGAAGAACTGATCATATCTGATGTGAGCTTATAAGCATTCTTCTTGATACATGTTGCAGAGATGGCGACGAAGAACTCCACTCCGCGCGCAGAAGTCGACGACGGCAGCCTGAAGCCCGCGCCAGAATCCAGCATTACCCCAAAAGACTCGGCCATTAGAAGAGTTGCACTGGTGGTGAGTACCTGCCCACATAAAGATGTGGCGAAATTGATTTGGTGATATAGATAGTAGACCATTTGCTTCTGCTGAGGTAGTGAGTTCGAACGCTGTCATGTTGCAGGTCATCGCTGCAGTGCTATTCGGCGTTAGCATCGCCTTGAAGGACGGCGTTGAGAAGGCATCGGAGTATTTTGCAGGGTGTGTGTTACGCATCTCGACTAATCTTTAACATTCAGGCTGTTTTACAGAACTGTTGGAGGTGTGGCTCCTTTCCGCATTAGAATTCTCGGACCATATAAGAGCCCATTCGAGAAAATCAGTGGATATTGCATGTTGGCTTTAGATGCTTGGATAATTGCACAACTCTGTCTAGGCATAGTCACATAGGAAAATGTTTTTCTGACGAATAGGAAGGTAGTGAAAATAACCATGCATGGGTGCTTAAGCTCATTCTTTGGTTTGTGCAAGTTAGTTTGCTTAGTGCGAATTTCAATATCTTTACTTGATTTCTTAGAAAAGCTTTGCTTCGTAATTTAATATTAGCCTTCAGTTCTTTTCATGTCTTCTACATTTGAGGTATAACAGTGTAATCAGGTTCTGCTATGTACCAGCTATTTGTTGGAACAGAGTTTGTCGGTGGACAATCTCTTTGTTTTTATCCTGGTCTTCAAGTATTTTAAAGTGCCCCAGGAGAACCAGGTACAGTTAATAGCTTATGTGATAGATAGAGTACAAATATACTTTGTGATTTCCTGCTCACTTTTTTCTGTCACATTGGAAACTAGAATCGGGTGCTTTCTTATGGTATTGCTGGGGCAGTGATCTTCCGTGCAGCGTTGATCATCCTAGGAGTAGCAACCATTCAGGTAAGCTGTTGCCCCATGTTACTGTTATTTTTTTCTGTTTTATCCAATCATAACAACTCCTATAAATTCCTCATGTTCTGTAGAGTTTTGAAGCGGTGAACTTATTTTTTGCTTTGATCCTGCTATTCTCTTCTTACAAGGTAAAATGTTCCTCTTTGTGGTAAAAAAAAGGGGGATCATGCTTTTCATATTTTATTTTCCTTTCATGTACATAGTTACTTTTGCTTTTATACATTGGAAACTTGCTTCATCAAAATGATAGGTTCTTGCTAGCACTTAAAAAAAGGTCTACTTCCTCTTTTCCACTGAAAGTTTCCTTTGAGCAAAAGCAAGCCTCATATATGTCTTTGACAATATATTCAGCCAATTTAGTTGCATGTACCAGTACTACATTACCATTCACTTATTCAGCATAACTCTTCCATCATATAGAAGCTAATGGCATAATGGTTTGTTCTTTTTCCGATTTTATATTTGGTCTTTTTGTTCCAGTATATCATAACAATTAGACCTAGTTTTCCATGAGTTAGTAAGCTGTCGTAGATCCAATTTAATATGTGGGGAGTATGATATTTGTTAATTACTTTCACTATATTAATATATGCAATGCATGTACATGTAATAGTCATATTCTTATGACAGCTATTTGCTGGAGGAGATGAAGAATCTGATCTGTCTGATAACTTCATTGTGAAAACATGCCAAAAATTCATTCCTGTCACTGGTAAACAACTCCTTTAATTCTTTTTATTATTTAGGATATCAGCATGGTTCACTTTCCGTTCCACATCATAGCCACAAGCCCACAATGACCAGATCCTTGCTAAAATTTTGAAACATTTCTTTGAAACCAAACTGCTTATTTCTGGGAATTAGTAATCACTCGTTGGCATGCATGTTGAACTCGTTCTTCTGTTGCTCTTATCAGATTATTATGATGGTGACCGGTTTTTGACAAAGCAAGATGGTTTACTGAAAGTAAGTGGTGTTCAAATTAAGCAGGATCATTTATCACACTAGCTATTGCATGATTACTTATTAGTTATTGAATTGATATGTGCATGTGCTGGAACCTGCAAATTTTACCAATTCCACGTAAATGTTTGACTAGTTTACTAGTGCTGCATGCACAGAAGCTTATAACCACAACAGCAGTGCTTTGTGTTTGATTGGACTATCTCAAGACAGTACTTCAACCTCGTAAAGAGCTATCTGTTCCTGAACATTGCATTCTTTGTTTGGGTCTGCAGGCCACACCATTACTCTTGACTCTGGCAGTGATCGAGCTAAGTGATATTGCTTTTGCTGTAAGTCCGTTCTCTATACTTCCTGTGTGAAGTTTCCCTTTCCATTTTGCGACCTCGAGCATGGGGATTAACATCTTTAAATTGTAGGTCGACTCAATACCAGCAGTCTTTGGTGTAACAAGAGATCCATTGATAATATTGTCATCAAATATTTTTGCTATTTCTGGTAAACCTTCTTTCTGTCCCTATGAACACACCATACACTGCTTTTTTTAATAAACAAATGGACTATTCTTGTGACAAAACTCTTTCATCACTACTGATGGATTACACTGTCAACATCTGATTTGTGTGTTTCAAAACTAATCCTCCTCCTGAGGTTTTTTGTGGCCTACATATTTTTTTTACTCCAACCTGCACTCTATTCTTTCATTCTTTCTCAGAGCTCTTTATTCATGATGTTCAAGTTGCCTGTTACATCAAATTTTGTTGTCTATGTATGAAAGTTAATAGCTCAAAGTATATCTGATCACCTCTGAATTCTATTTCTGTTAGTTCAGCCACACATCGCCTACTAGTAATATCAATCCTAAATTTGTAGAAATCTTTGGGTTCATGATTGTTTTATAGTTACCACTTACAAGTACCCAATGTAATAAGTATGGCTGAGTAATTTCATCATCTCTTATCATGCAACTGGACATTTGGTAATCGCACCTACTATACAGTGAAGATAAGTGATGCATGAAACAGCACCTTGGATAACATTAGATCTTGATGTAGAATGTTTGTGTAGAATACAAATTTGTGCATTTTTAATTCACTATGAAGTGTTACTGTAATAATGTGACAGAACAATTACCTTGTAGGTTTGAGGTCACTCTATGTACTCATTTCTGAGAGCATGTCTGAGTTGGAGTATCTGCAGGTAAATATCCTTGCTCTTTTAATGTTTCTTGAATTATTTGCATTTTTAATACTTTATTCAGCTAGCTATGCATTCTTATTATTTTACAGTTTTACTATTAAAAGAACAAAATTCAGAAATTGTCACTGAGATTTGGTCCATAGTAGTGATAACTTGTGGTGGTTGCCTTATCGCTTCCAATTTCCTTAATCCCTTGCGCATGTATAGGGTACCATGGTTCTTGAATGGTCAATGGGTGAACATATCCATATATTTGTCTATTATTTTTCTGCCACTGATTGCTGTTGGCAATGTGCTTTCCAGCCTGCTGTTGGTATCGTTTTGGGCTTCATAGGGACAAAGATGATCTTTGACTTTTGTGGTGAGCAATCAGAAAGCACATTAGCTAGTTGTTGTATTCATTGGGTTCCACACTTTGATCTAGTGTTTCCATTAGCAGACTGCCCTGATTATGCTGATTTATGGCAGGTTATCACATACCAACAGAAGCTTCTCTTGCTATTGTTACCACATGTCTTAGTGGCGGAGTAATATTGAGTCTAAGAAAAGCATCAACTGAGGAACGTGACAAATAGCCAGCATGCTGGGGAGAAGGTAAAATTAATGAACTAAGCTTGCTGTATTCTTTCATGGATAGTCATACTACAACATACAGATTCTATTTACAACCTAGAAAAACTCGCCCTTTTCTCACTAAAGAGTAAAGAATGTTTATGTTACTACTTCAAAGAACCTTTAACCTAACAACACATGTTATAAGCCATCTATGTATGTTTAACTTATACTTTGCTTGTAGTTTAAATATTTCCTTCTAGATTGTATTTAAACTTAGAGAAAGAATACACGAGGTTGCAACTGCAAGTGCCAACAATTGGCAGAAGAAGGAAGCGCCTTGAATGGATTTGGCCTCATATCGGAATCTCAAGGCTTTGTGCATGGTTGGCGTACATTACACTTATACTTACAGCGTACTTGTCACTTAACTACTTTGAGCCATCCACATGCTACCATTCTACAACTGGTAATTTAGGAGCAAGCAACCTGCTAATTTACACACCCACTAATTCATCATAACCATTCTGGTTGAAGTTACTGTTACTGCAAATTCCAGAACTTACTATAAGCATCCCTTTGTTTTTTTTACGTTATTTTAAGCATCCCTCCATTGTAAGCAAGAACCACACCGTCTACTACAGCTTATCCTTTGCTGGTATGCTTTCCACGCTTTGCTTTTCGAATTTCAAGTATGTTCAGATCGGACTGATTCTGGTCATGATAGCATCCAAATCCAGTACTCCCTCCGATCCATAATAGTGTCATGACACGTATAGTAAGACTGTCATGACACGTATAGTAAGACACTACATGACACTATTATGGATCGGAGGGAGTACTGTATTTCATTCTTAAATGGTTGAATGGTCATGTCATGAGTTGTGACAAAACAGAACCCAAAGATCATGTTATGATATTTGTGCTGTTCAACATTAGTATGACTATGCACATGGAACATATTTGTATGTCTTGGTTTCTTCCATGTGAAAATTCTTCTTGCATATGACGGCACTGCACACATACATCTAAGCCGTCCCTCTCTCTTGGTGCCAATATAGGTCAATCAAGTTAACCGTGACTGGAGGATAGAAAGCAGCAGCAACAGCCTCCATTCGTTCGCAGTTTGCATAACACAACCATGCAGGCAAGAGCCTCCATTCGTTTATGGAGTTGAGGGCAATTCAGCCTGTGACCAAGATTGATGATCAGACATAGATGCCTGATACAAAACCTACAAGTTCTATTACCCGCCCAAGAAAAAACCTACAAGTTCCACAGAAGGTTTTGGAATGTTAAGTCAGCAACAGGCCACGGGCCAACGGCTGACAGCAAAACCAAAGACAAATAAGTATACACTACTTGTGATAAGTTTTGTTAGAACAATTTTTGCCATGGTTGTTGGTTATGATAACAGAACATTTAGCTTATCATAAACATTATGGTATGTTCATCATGTTTGTAACTTAGCAATGTTAAGCCTGGAGTGTCCATGTAAGTACCATTTCATTCTTCCATTCTCCTGCCGATCAAACCTCACTTGTAGAAACATGCTGTCAAATGTAATTATTTCCTACATTTCCTCAAATGTACAGTCACTCATGTACATACAATGTAATGTAATCCTGTTGGTTCCAAATCGCAGCACATAAATCCAGAATTCAATGACGACCTTCCAGAATTACAATCACATAACAACAGAACATAAAATATGGAGCAATCAAACATTCTACGGAGAACATGATTCTTCGACTTTGAATAAAAGAAGACAAACTGGGGCGCAGTTTATAGTTCAGTTTGAAACTGGAACGAGCAAATAACCTTATATACGACTATGGAAATGGCACTTCATATCTACAATTTTTGGAGAGCTAAACCGACTTTGTCGAAGACATAATGTAAACTAAGATATATCTAAGCGATGCTAATTATGAAACCCTGCAGATCAATGACTCAGACCTTGGAGCCATCACCATCCTCAGCATAAACCTGGCCATATTCGCCCTTGTCGTCGTCCTCGTCCAGATAGTCAGCCCTTGCATTGAGGGCCAGCATCTGGCAAACAAGCCAGAACAGAGCAGCGTCAAGGGCCAGGAAAGCGGCACCTCCAAAAAGGCCAGTCTTTGCGGTAGGGCACTGGGTGTCCATGTCATGGTGGATGTTGCTGGTGCGATGGTGACTCTCCGTGATCGTTGCCCAGAGCAGCATCGCAAAAGCTAGAGCTGACACCAGCCTGATTTCACATGAACAGTTAGTAGAATGAATAATGTGTAACATGGTTACCACGAGTAGATACTAAGTGCAGGAGACAGCGGTACTATGCATAAAATGTAATGATTCAAGAAAAATGCTAACAGGAAATGTAACAGCTTTCATATCAAATACTCCCAACCAAAATTAAACCCTTGAACATCAAGGGCCAATATATCACCTAGGGGGCATTCCATTGAATTGAACAAGAGTGTCTGTACTGTTCAGCATTTACCTATGGAACTGTACAACATCAAAATAATTCAGGGTCTATCAAAAGTGACTGACAATGCACAGCCAATCTTCATCAAAGGCAGGGCTCTCTGGCTAGATTTATCTTAGATATTATTGCTTCTAGTGAGCATGGAAATTCTTAGCTGCAGAGCCGAAGGGAACTTACTCGGCAATGACAAAGAACACCGACAGGCTGGTGCTCTGGAATAATGCTCCACGAGGAACCGACTTGCCCTTGTACGGGAAAAAGATGGAGACGTGCCCGATGACAGCAGCTAACACGAGCGCCACAATGGACACGCTTCCCATTGCAATCGTCGGGTCGCTCGGGAACTTGCAGATGACGACATCCTTTCCCTTGATAGGTGTCCCATAAGGAGGCTGCATGCACGATAAAGGAAAATCCGCATTAAGTTCAGTATTCAGGGAGATCCATAGATGAGCTTTCTGCAACTGATTTGATTGTGAGCCTGATAGACAATTCAAGTAAAGTAAAGTAGTAAACCCGGCATGGTTTGGACGAGGGAGGACAGTGTTCTTATTGCAAGGAGGTTCCTCAATGATTTGGTGAAAAATATATTCCGAGCAAGTACCAAATTCCGTACCCTTCAGGGGTTCACAACAAAATGTATGACTGGCAAGTGCTTATGTAACAGAAAAGGAAGGCAACCTTTTTGTTCTCCGCGATGACGCCGAGCAGAAACGCGAGGACGCCAAACAGGGAGACGGTGAGAGCGATCCGTTGAGCCGAAGTGAAGCCCATCGCTCCTGCATAAACAAGCACACGTCGCAGTCAGACGAGACAAAATCATCGGTAAGTAACTAAATTGCTAAAAATAACAGCTGAACATGAGCAAAGATCACGACAGCCTGGCGGCAACAACGGAACGCAAGAGGGAACGTCGTGTTAATGAAATTGCAAAGCAACGATGAATGAATTAGCAGCTGTCCAGTGTCCCCTTACAAGAAAAACAAAAAAAAAAATATGTGCGTGCGCCATTTTTAACTTCACATGGATGGACGGACGCGTATAGATAGGTTGAGCTAGACGCGAGTGGATCGGTAGAAAAAAGTGGGATTAATCTAATCGAGACCCGTCGCACTCGAAAGGGCCGATCGTCGGTGGAATTCCCGTCCAGATCGATCCGCGATCGGCGGAAACAGGATGGACTGAGACGAGATCGGAGCGAAGGGGTCGGAGTTACCGCAGAGACGGACGGCGGCGGGAGGAGCTCCGGCGGGCGCGGATCGACGGAGGAATCGAATCTCTTCACCCTCCGCGCGCGTCCAGTCCTGCGGTGCGGTGGGGTGGGACGGATGGGAGGAAGGTGAAGGTGGGTGGTCAACTTCTGAACCACAGATATATACGGGCGTTAGTCTGGCAGTGGGGCCGGTGGGCCCAGATGCCGTGCGGAATGGACGGTTTGGGTTTTCCCGGCTGCGTGGAGTGGAGAAACGGCAGCAGATGCGAGAGAATCTCTTCTTTATTTGTTTTATTATTATTACCTGTAACAATATCCACTTCGTTTTTTCCTAGAGTATACTTTGTTACTCGTGTTTGTTATTCAACAACAATCTCTCAACACGGTTTGCTGCGTGGAGGAACGGAACAGCGGATGCGAGAGAATCTTTTCTTTACTCCTTTTTTTTTTACATGTAATATTCACTTTATTTACTCCCTCCGGTTCATATTATTTGCCACTAACCTTCAAAAAAATATTACTTGGCACCAGTACCGATGTACTTAGAATTAATATATGTCTAGATACACTTATATTAGTACCGGCTAATATGGATCGGAGGGAGTAATTAAATACTTCCTTCGTTCCAATGATTAAGCCTTATATTTTAAGAAAATCAAACCAACTAAAGTTTGACCGAATTTTTGGAAATAATTATAAAAAAATATGATGTTTTATGGATATCATATAAAAATATATTTCATAAAGTTATATAATGATATTTATTTTGAATTTTCGATTTAATTCTTTGTGAAAAACTGGTCAAATTTTACACGGTTTGACTGATATCATACCAGGTGGAACTTTTCTTCGTCCTGAACAAACGTACTTATGTTAGTCGAGATGTAGTACAGATAGCTTTTGTGTCATTAGAGATGCGACCATCCTGTAAAATCTTATGCCCAACTCCGAGGATGTAAGATAGGAAGATTAATACCTTGCTGATCTTCCTGAGTTAGCCAAATGAGCTTACCATGCTGAAAGTCAACCATAGCATGAAACAGAGACTCATCCAATTTACAAGATTTAGAGTTCATCACATGTCTTCTCACCAATTCACTATAGCATGTTAAGAATCTTTCACTAACCACCATCAAGAGATCCTTATCCTGGGGACAACAGCTAGCTTTCACAATTTATTCTTAACTCCTCCTCAAGTATTGATACAACCAGCGTTCGAACCTAGGTTCGATTTCCTAAGCATTCTATATGAGGATCTGACCGAGTAAATCCCTGTCTTCTCCTCTAGTCAGGACCAAATATCATTAAATTTAAATATTGGTTTGGGAATATAAACGATTGCATCAACATCAAGAGAAAACATACATTTTTTTTAATATCACCATCCCAATTACCCATTCCATCTATTAAGTCTGAAATTATCATAGGTGTGTCATGATCATCACATGGACGTCCAGTAGGTTTGTGAGATGGCATAACGGGAATCCATCTATCATTCCAAATAGATGTAGTCTCACCATTTCCAATGCATCTGAATCATTCCAGGATACAGCACATCACAACCACAAATAATTTGTTTTCCAAGTCCTTGATGCACTTTTTGGACATCCTGCTATGTCTGGATTTACGAGGAGACACCAAGCTTGTTTTCCTAGCATTGCATCATTGAAGAGCTCAAAATTATGAAAACTTGTTTTCCTATCATTGCATGATTGAAGAGCTCATAATTCCGAGAACCAAGAATCATGCGCATTTTGGGACAACCATCCTATCCTATGACCGTCAGTGCATACCTCGTTTATCAAGTGAGTCACTCTATTAAAATTTATGTTTATAGGCCCGTTTTTCTTGTGTGGCTAGACTGGATGTCCCCGTGACTTTTTTTTATACGAACGGTCTATAAAAAGGTTAATGTTTTTATACAAGAATTTTGGTAGCTATTCTTTATGGTTACAATTACATGAGTGCATGTGTTAGAGCATGACTAAGCCAATGGCAAGAGAGTGTCTCCTCTACTGCTGAAAAATACACTTCCAGTTTCCATCACCGGCTGGACAATCTAGTGTGAATTGAGTGTTGGCATTTCATAGGTGGCAATCATCCGTGGAGATGTAAGGAACTTTTAGAAGGCAAAAAAAAAGCAAAAGATGACATAAAATGTAAAAATCAAAATTCCGTCGCCGGGACTTGAACCCGGGTCTCTCGGGTGAGAGCCGAGTATCCTAACCACCTAGACTACGACGGATCATGTGAAACCAGTGCTTACTACTTTTATAGTAGTACAAATTGGAGCTTAACCACTTTATCACCCTTCGCCCCCCCAACAGAATGCTCTGGTGGGCTGGACCACATGCGTGTGGGCCGAATCCAGAATGATGCACGGCCCATACAGTTCAGCAACACGGGCCCAGCCCACCACATCAGCACGCGGCAGCGGCAGCCTCGTCTTCCTTGTTCCACTCGTCCTGCGGACTGCGGAGCGCGGCGAGCCTCTTATCGCCAAAACCCCACCACCCCTCTCCGGCGAGCCGATGATGAGGCCGTCGCCCATGGCGGCGCGGGCGGCGAGCGGGTGCTCCACGGCGGCGGTGGCCTTCTTCCGCCTCCGTCCCCTCGGCCGCGCCGCCCGCCCCGCTCCCGCTCCCGCCCCCGCCAGGCGCTTCGCTTTCAGCGGCACCGCCGCCTGCCGGGGCCGCCTCGTCGACTCCGTCCTCCAGGAGCTCCGGTCCCGGAGGCCCGTGCGGGTCTCGGCAAGGTAATGCGCGCCCCCTTCCCGGTCTAGGTCCTGCGTCCTGCGCTCTGCTGTCTGCTGCTTGTAGCAAATGGAACAGAGAACCAGGGTTAGAATTAATTATTAGGCCCCAATCCCAGGATCAGGATTCAGCTGTCGTCTGAGCGATAGCTTGGGCGCGCGATGATAGGGTTTGCGGCGATTATTTTAGATACATAATCTCTACGCAATTCGTTCCGCGGTACTTAAAGAGATATGTATAGTCGTGGAGCATCAGACTGTTAACGTCATAGTCTCGAAAACCATTTCGTGTGGGGATGGACTGTCACGCTGGTTTTTCGAAATGTATAAGGACTTCAGTTATATTCACATAGAGCAATGTGGAGGTTTCCTTTTTTTTCCTTTCCTTTTCGATTCGGCATTATTTTTGTGTCATGGGCTATGAAGATTGCAGCGCCTTTTAATTTATCAATGACAGTTAATTTGTTGAAAACCATTTTATCTGGGATGGGCTGTGGCGCTACCTTTTCGAAATGTATAAGGATTTCAGTTACATTCACACAGCAATGTGGAGGTATCCTTTTCCTTCCTTTCATTTTCGTGTCATGAGTTCTGAAGATTGCGGCACCTTTTAATTTATCAATGACAGTTAATTGCTTACTTACACATACTGTTGAGATTTGGATAGTCTTGCGCAGTCCTTTAAGAGAGGCAGAGGTTACGTATGCTTATTGTGTTGGGTTGGCTCCCTCCTGATGTTCTGCTTGTTGGAGTTAATCAAGCATGATTATAATTTGTAACAACTTGTGTCCATCATTATTATATGCTGGTTTTTAAATTTGACAGTAATGAACCTTACAGTTTGGATTCTTATTTCCTTTTCAGGATAGGGTTGCAGGGCACAAAGGAACTGTCGGACAGTAAGATAGACAAGAAAACATTACGAAAAGGTTTGCTGCTTGAATTTGTCAAAGATTCCGAGAGATCCTTGCTCGCAGTTGTAGAAAGGCCCGATGGCAAGAAAAACTGGGTAGTGACTGACCAGGTATGAAAAAGGGAGGGTCACTAACTAACTATAGTCTGTCCTGTTGATTTATTTCCGAGGGCATATGCGCACTTTTTTCACTGATAGAGAGGCATTTTCGATTCTCTCCTGACTTGGTTGTTACTTTTGTACAGAATGGTATCCTGTCGTCTATAAAGCCCCAGCAGGTTACATATGTCGTACCTGGTACCATAGATTTCGATTGCTCAAGAATAGCTGAATTTCTGGAGAAAGCGCAAGACCTTTTGGTGAGAAATGTTGCATTAGCCGCGAGAGTACTATGTATAATATGCATCTTGACTTACCTCTTATCATATGGTTTGGTACAGGATCCTACTATTTTGGAATGTGCCTGGATGGAGCTTTCTGAGAAGGACAAATCAGTAACAGTTGAGGAGTTTGCAGATGTAAGGGGTTCATAAGATCTGTTATCCTGTGTCTTTCTGTATACAAATCTGATTCTTGTGATTTTTCTCAGATAGTATATGGTAGCAAGGAGTCTTTGGAAAGCTACTGTGCACACTTCTTGTTATCACGGGATATTGTCTATTTTGTGAAAGTGGACAACAGAGGTTCGTCCACATATCAGCCTCGACCGTCTGCTCAGGTAAATTTTCTAAATATATGTGTTTGATGATTCATAGGATTTGTGTAGGAATTATGTCGGATTTAGATCCTATAGGATTTTTTCCTACACTAGGTGTTTGATTCATAGGAACATATCCTATAGGAATCTTGTAGTGAAAATCCTATAGGAAAAAAACATGAGGTCACACCTCATGAAAAATTCCTTTGGCACAATCAAAGAGAACTCATCTTCCTACAGGATTCAACTAGACATGACATCCTAATCCAATGTATTTCCTAGTCCTATGTTTTTCCTATCCTATAAATCAAAGGAGCCCTGAATAAGTTGGTGACCTCATTAATGTTGCAAAAATGCATTTTGATAAAACCTGAGATCATATACGTCCTATAGACAGCAAAGCCTGGACTGATTAATGCTTCCAATTCCATGGAAATTTAGTTCCCTCTTTCTAATCCTACCTGTTCATTTTGCACTATTGAGCCTGTTGTGTTACTCTGTTTTTGCACGGCAGCAGTCCGTACAAATTAACGTGTTATGTTTATCTCTCTGTGCTGATTTTGCTTATATTTTCCCTCTGATTTGCACGATTAGATGTTTTGTGGACTTCCATTTGCTAATCTGACATATTTTGGCAGAGAAATATTTGATTTGATGTATTTTATCAAGTGCATGTTCCCATAAATTTCTGTAGTTGCTTAACTTTCTGCAATTTGGTTTTGGCATTGTTGTATTGATTGGTAGACTTATGTTTATCATCTGGTAGTAGGTGGATGAACTTATACGAAGGAAGCTTTCTAAAGAGGCTGCCGATAAGGAACTAGAAGAATTTGTTGACCTACTCAAGTCTGCCAAAGCATTGCCTCTAGACTCTAAGCCTTCTAAAAATTCATGGTTGATGGAAGAGAAAGTGAAACAAAAAATTGAGTCCCTTCAGGCATATGCAGTTGATGCATGTAATGATGCACAAAGAAGAATGGCGGGAAATGTAAACTATCCTATTCACATACCATCATTTTCCAACTTAAAAAATATTTTTTAATCTAGTATCATGCTTTGTTGAGACAAAGTGCCGACGCTTGTGCACATGGTTGTTAATGTGATGACAGATTCTCAAGGCTCTGGGGTTCTCACGGACTTCATCAGCTGCCCTAAAGCTTCTCATAAATGTTGGGTACTTCCCCGTGCATGTCAACCTTGATCTTTTCAGATACGATGTTCAGACCACATATAGTGAGGAAGTCTTGTCTGTTGCTGAGGAGCTTCTGGCGGATTGCCCTGATTCAGATAAGGTATATTTAGTTCCTGAATTCTGAACCACTGATGCTCTTCATATATACATATACACTCAATATATCTGGCATTTCACTTTCAGCATATCCGGAAGGATCTTTCAAATTTGAGAGTGTATGCCATTGATGTGGATGAGGCTGATGAAGTATGTTTCTTTATTTCTACCCATGCATCTTCCACAAGAGACTGCATAATATAAAATCCGCTGCTCACCGATAAATCCGTTAAACACTACAATTTTTTTGGTAATCAGCTTGATGATGCACTAAGTGCAACTAGACTACCTGATGGTAGGATAAAAGTCTGGATACATGTAGCTGACCCAACATGCTTTCTTCAACCCCGGAGCATCATTGACAGGTTATTGTTGCATCTCCTGCTCAGCAGTTCTAGCTTTTCTATCAATAGAATTGCTCTTATTGAACGTAAAGAAATTATGTTCTTCCCACAGGGAAGCCATGCACAGAGGAACCTCGATATTTTTACCAACTGCCACCTATCCAATGTTTCCAGAGAGGCTTGCCATGAATGCTATGAGCTTGCAACAGGGTATAGATTGTAGATCTGTAAGTGTATCTGTGACTTTGCATCCAGATGGAAGGTAGCTGCCTGCTAATTTTTCGTGTCTTTTATCAGCCAGTTGTCTTTTATTTCTTATTTTTCCTTTTCTTTGGGAGGTATTATGTCTTTCTTTTATAAATAGTTTATTGAAGTTGTCGACAACTCTTCATTCATTTTGTGTGTGCATAGTATTGCAGAATATGCGATAGCGAACTCAGTAATCAAACCTACGTACATGTTAACGTATGAGGGTGCAACTGAATTGCTCTACATGAATCTGGAAGAAGAGGAAGACCTAAGGATTCTTCAAGAAGCTGCTTCTATTCGTGCGCAATGGCGTTGTAGCCAAGTAAGAAGAGCTAAATAGTCCTTTTATGTTTGCTGGTTTATATTGTTGGAAATAATCTTGTTGTTGCTTAGTTGTTAATCAAGTTGCTAGTAGTATACAAGTATGAGTTGCTTAGTAGTTAAGCTAGCAGCACTAGTTCAGTTTGGGTTTTGCTTGTAGCAGCAAAACGCCATCTAGACATTAGCTGTACTAGGTCGGCCACTGTAGCAGACTAGCAGGTCGGTTACTGTACTAGGTCGGTCACTGTAGCACCGACCTAAAAACCTCTATATAAGAGGCACCCTATATGGAAATAAAGAACAGAAGAAAAGGCAGCAGTCTTGAGCTGCACCAAACTACTTGTGTCCACTTTCATTTGAGTTGAGAGTGTGTGTGCCAAAGTGCGAAGTGTGAGTAGCAGCAGCTCTTAGTAGTAGCTTTCATATATATCATCCTTTCATTAGTCATTTTTATTAGCATATGAAAGTGCAATCACCATTTTAATTCTTAGAATGAGAAAAGAAACAGACTGCAGGTAACTGATGTAGGCTCACACTTCTGTACCGTGGTACATATATGCTGCAAATAACTTCTCCATCAATTTGGACGATCATTTTTCACGTTGAAGAAGCAATTTTACCCTCTCCCTTTTACATTCTCAAATAATTAGTTCCTTATACCACCTAGCACAAGTCTGTACCTTTGGGGACTTTCTGAAGTTTTATGTGTGTACACTAGCCAACTGAGTTTTATAAATGCACTTTGTACTTGACACCATTGACACTCCGAATTTTGCAGGGTTCAATCGACACTTCTATGATAGAACCTCGTATCAAGGTGGCAAATCCTGACGATCCTGAACCAAACATTAACCTATATGTTGAAGACCAAACCAACCCAGCAATGCAGCTTGTAACTGAGATGATGATACTTTGCGGGGAGGCGGTAGCTGCTTTTGGTGCTGACAACAATATTCCTTTGCCATACAGAGGGCATCCCCAGTCAAGTACAGCTGTGTCAGCATTTGCCTATCTACCTGAAGGGCCTGCCAGGAGCGTTGCCAATATCAGTGTACTTCGTGCTGCAGAAATGGATTTCCGAAAACCTGTAGCACACGGTGTCCTCGGAGTTCCTGGTTATGTACAGTTCTCCTCCCCCATTCGAAGATATGTCGATCTGCTAGCACATTATCAGGTATTTATGCGTCTATTAAGCATATGAACTATGTGGATAGGGACAGGAGGAGGACTTCAATAGTGAACTAATTGCTCTTTCGAATTTCCAATTTCTTTCATATGTTATGAATGGACTGTAGTTTTATCCACATAAGTATGATCTAATTAATTTTGTACATTGAAAATTTGCAGGTAAAGGCGTTTCTTAGAGGTGAATCTCCACCATATTCAGCTGGTGACCTAGAAGGAATGACATTTATTGCGACCATGCATGTTAAAGTAGCTAGGAGGCTCCATAGCAACAGTTTACGTTACTGGTTGCTGGAATACTTAAGGAGACAGCCAAAGGGGAGGAAGTATAAAGCACTGATACTTAGGTTCATGAAGGATCGTATGGCAACTTTGCTTTTGTTGGATGTAAGTCAACATACTTCATCCAATGAATTTTTGTTTAATGTTGAAGTGTTTGCATAGGAGTACTATTTTTACGTTTGCTGGGATTGTGAGCAAGAACTTTAGTCGCTGAGAGTTAGTTGTCCTGCACCTAGTTTACAAACTGGACTAGTCCTAGTCTACCAGTTTGACTGAGGAAACTCGGAATCACCCCCCTGTCCAGTGTGGTTCAGTTGGAAGACCACCAATGCAAGTTCACTGGTCAGAACCAGCTCCCCTGGACACCCCCAGTTTTGCTTCACTGCTTCTCCATAGATTCCTAGAACCTCCAGGTTCCTTGTCAGTTTGACGAAAATCAGTAATACTGCCTTGCTCCCATTTTCCTCCCTTCATTTTTTCTGGTTCTAACTTTTGACGAAGGTCACCAAAGCCTACCTGGTGTGGAATAGGTGAACTTGTAAATGTGATGGCATGCGCTCATCAGTTTTCTTAACTTATTTAAAAACACAACCGAACTTGCTTTTTTGGAGGTAGTTGCAGCAAACCTTACCTAAACTCATTAAAAGTTAAGCAGTCAAGGGAAAGTCAGCCTCCTCCTGCTATTACTAGCTGCTGCATCTGGTTATCTTTTGTACCCCAGTGCTAGCCTACTTGCCGCTAGTTTGTTTGTAATGTTTTGGATTTTCAATGATATATAGATTCGACTCTCTGTCCCAATTTTGAGCGCCTTGTTTCAATTATCTTTTCTGGTGACACTGGCAGGTCGGGATCCAAGTCACAACCATGGTTGCAGCAGGGAAAGTGGGAGACGGAGCTACTGTTGTTGTGGAAATGGTTCATCCCCGTGACGACATCTTATCAGTTACAGAGATTCCGGAAGATACGGAGTAAATGCACGCAATGGCTTCTGGATGCCCAGCGCCCTGCTCACTGAACCTAAGATAGAACTGTGCTGCAGCCTTCAGGTACCATATGCACCTAAGAAACACAAGTCGCCTATTGTTTCCTCTGCTGTTACAGTTATTGATTTCGGTGTGGAGGGTTAGAGGTGATTCATTGCCTTGGCACTTTGAGATGAGGATCTCCCCTTTCAGGACCGTGTTCTTGAGTTCACTATCAAGCCCAGGTTGATGGATTCATAGAACTCGTAAAGTGCAGGCGTATGGTCATGTTGTGAACCTTTTAGCAGGATAACAATCATCAAAGTATCTTCCTAGTCCCATTTTGAGGCTGAGGCATTCTGATGAAAGTTCAGTTCCTTCGATCCTCGTGGTGTTTAGGTTCAGATGATGAGTTTGGGGATCATAGTTTTTTGTACAGCTACACGTATGCATGCGTATGATCTGGGGTTTGTTGCCCTGGAGATACGAGATCTTATTCATTCACTGCTATGATCTTGGACCTATTGCTATGTATATACTTTCTTCATGTATAGAACGGGATTATGGCAGCACTGTTGTTTCTCCGATTTCGTTCGTTGGTATTTGACCCTTATGAGATGGAATTTACGTTGGTTGTACGGTTGGATCATGTCTGAATATTGCCAAAGCTCGTACAAGATGCCGCTGAAATTTCGTATGGACAGGGGAGCGGGTTAGCTGAGGCGAACAAGGAAAACGACGCTGAAATCTCAGGTAGTGTAGAACGTACGAGGAGCCCAGCGGCTTGTGGTGGCATGAATGGAACCTACGGAATTCTTACGCTGGGTACCAACAACGGCCTGAAATGGATACCGTTGAGGTTGGTGAACGACGGGTACCAAACACCATAGCAGAGCGGAGGAAATCCCAGGTTGATCGTAGCATATCGTACGAGATTTCATGTTGAGACTGCACTAGCAGGCATTATAGGTGTAGCGTATGACATGGTGTTTTGGTTCATAACTCTAGATGCACTTTGATGGAAAATGTATTATTAAAGGTCTAAAAAATCCAAAAATATATCCGCGTGCATATCCAGACATTCTATGTACGTACATAAAGTTCGTTAAACAAAGATATTTTTATGGTCTGCTTAAAAGGACAAAAAAATCACGTATTAGCTTTTTTGGAGCACCGAAAAGTATCATTTTTACACTTGAAAAAAAACATTTTTAGCATAACTTTATATACACACATAAAATATTTAGATGTACACCCTGATATTTTTGAAATTTTTAGACATTTTAAAATACGTTTTTCAGACAATAGATGCATACGAAGTGGATTTCTGAGTTACGCCCTCCGATCGATATCTTTTAATTGACTCGAATTTACTATAATTTTATACTAAATATGGGTCAATTAAATAGGATCGGAGGGAGTGTTAGCATCTATGAAGACCTCGAATCAAACATCCCATTTTCAGAACTTCTTAATCCAAATTCTGCATGCACATGGAAAAACAAAAAAAAAGTCAAATCTTGTCGCGAATAGTACCCGGAATTCAGACCCTGTGTTCTCGGCATGCGCGCCGAATCTGGACGTAAATTTCAATTTCGTGACATTGTAAATGTACGTACGTCGACTGAATGCCATGTGTTTTTTTTTTTTTTGAAGGATTCCTGCAGTAGCATACCTGAAGCCTCTTGCACATTGTGATGTTCGTAGAGTGGTAACTGGTAAGCATCACCGTTACAATACAGAGGTGCGTGCATCAGGCGCCAGTGAATTACCGTATTAGGCAAAGATGAAATATAGATTAGTTAACGCGTGATTACAAGAAAAGAAAAAGCACTCCTAGTAATCGTCAGGTACATATTTTGGAAACCGTCTCGACGCCAAAACTAGCAAACACTGATACTAGAGTAGATTTTAAAGCACTAGATTCTCTCGCACCGACAGAAAGCTTTCCCTATGAAACAAACATGCAGACGCAGTAGCTTTTGGAGCACAAGACAAAAGCTTAGGTATGTTTAATTTAAAATTCCACCGACCAGTATCTGGGGTTAAAGTGGAGATTAAAATTTAGGATGGTAATTTAAAACTATAAAACTTTGGAAGAGTAGAAACTCATGATATGAGAACAACAGAGCATCACATGGTGAGGGGGGGCCAAAGTTAGCACCACAACATGAGCATACAGTTAGGCAGAGTTCGACAGGAAGATTGCAGAGTGCGCAAAAGTCACGTGGCTTATCGTCATGAGACTCCATGTGTCAGTGTGTCATTGGCTCTGCTGCACTGATCTTGCTGGAATATTTTCGTCACATAGCTAATAATATACCGGGTCTCATTATCTGTAGCAGTAAGGGTGACGAGGTGCCTCTCTGACCCCGTACCCAACCCTGCACCCAACCCTCCCCACCCTCCCAACCCTAACCGCCGCCGCCGCCGGTAGCGCCGCTGGGGCAAAGACCCTCGGGGCGTGGCGGCGGCGGGGGCCCTTCCTCGTCGCCGCGTGATGAACGGCGGCCGGATCCCACCTCCTCGAAGCATGACGGAGCAGGCGCATATCGGATGGGATGGGCGACGTGCGCTGCGGCCCTCTCCTCCCGGCGGCTATCCCCTGGCGAACAGGCCGACGCGGGTGGGTTGGGCGGTGGCGGTCTGTCTCCCTCCTTCCGTCGGCTCTCCCCCGCAGCACTCCGGCAGGGGCTGGGTGGACGGCGGCCAGGCCCTCCCCCCCCCCCTCCTCTCATCGGTGCGTGGAGGAGATCTCGGGATTCTTCCGCGACACGAGAGCGCCCGGGGCAGCATCCTTGGGTTCGACGGAGGAGGTGGCCCTCTTCTTCGCCGGGGAAGGTCAGCCTGCGGTTGGTGGTGGTGGATCCTTGATCTATCACCGCGATCCGGCGGCGAGATGGAGGAGCATGGAAGCCGGCGATGGTGTCGCCGGTGGAGGGTTGGATTGGCCAGCCCGGGATGGTCACCGACGTGGGGGTCCGACCTGAATAA
This sequence comes from Lolium perenne, assembly GCF_019359855.2. Taxonomy (NCBI): domain Eukaryota; kingdom Viridiplantae; phylum Streptophyta; class Magnoliopsida; order Poales; family Poaceae; genus Lolium; species Lolium perenne. The sequence continues at coordinate 20,819,107 of NC_067244.2, read as the reverse complement.
AGGCGGCGGTCCTAGGGCCTCTCTTGCGTGAAGAGGAGGACCTACCGGAGGCCTGGACTCGTGATCTGGCCGGGGGGTTGAGTTCCGGAAGGCTCCGCCGGCGAATGTAACAGTGTTTTGCCTGGAGTTTGCTGGATCGGAGGTATCCGTTCATGCGCACCCATGCTTTTATTCCGACCGATTGGTTCTGGAGGGAGCGACGCGAAGCTCTTTTTCTGTGTTGACATCAAGTGACTATGGATCCACGATGAAAGTCGGAAGAAGAGAATTTCATGAAGACCGGAGGGGAGGACTAGCTAAGGGAGGTTCAAGTCTCCGCGCTGTTGAGGGGCTTGCTTGGTGTTCTGGGCTTCACAGCAGCGGTATGAAAGTGGGGGCGACAACATAGGTGAAGTGCAGAGTAAACCCAGGGTCTGGTCTTAACTGGTTGTGCCTGGCAATGACCTTGGTGGAGGCATTGTTTTGAGACCGGGGACTATCTTCAGGGTGAAAACCCAAGATCTTTGATCGAGCGACGACGGTGTTCGAGCACTGTTCCCTTCTTGGAGGCGTCGTTTTTTGAAGAGTCTGTAATTCAGGTGTTGTCATGGCGGTGGATATATTGATGTTGTTAGGCCTGAGATACTGTAGCGGACCTTTGTTTCTTAGTTTTCTTTTCCTTTTTTTGGCTGTGTGCATCCGTAGTGCCATTAGGGTGGTGCGTTTATTGCAGAGGCTAGGTGTAATTGGTATCTCTTGATATTAATATATTCTCTTTATAAAAAAAAAGCTAATAATATACCGTGGTGGATTATATCACGGAGACTGCTATTAAGCTCCATGTACCAGCAAGTTTTTACTAAAAGCTTAAACAGAGTAATAAATGTGAGCAATGTAATTAGGAAATTACAGGTTTGATCAAAAGCTTAGGACGAGAAAGAAACATGACAGACATTTGTCAATCACAAATAATCACTCGTTTAGCACACTCTTTAAGATCCCGCATATGAGCGCTGGACCTGAGTTGAATTTCTAGCTCATGACTATCATTGTTTTTGTTTTCAGCACAACGCACCACGAATGTCATTTCATGATGACTGACGAATTTTCGAACATAAGTATAACACTCCAACATGTGTGTTTCACGAAATAGATATTTTTGATTTTGTTTACCATTCTGAAATTATTGTTTATGAGTGTGAACATGAGCTCAAGTGGTGAGTTGAGTTTCTGAGATATTGAGCCTATCAAGGTGAGATTCCTTTTTTTTTGCAAAGAAAGTGAGATTTATTTTAAAAGAGAACCAAGAGACCGCTAATTGGGACTAGGTAGAGAAAGAGTGTGTCCATAGTTTAGACTAGTCATAGTGGGGAGTAACATTGGGTAGTAACATGCACATGTTACTACTCTATGTTACTACCTTCATAGTGGATATTATCATAGGTGTAGTAAGATAGAATGCCACATTTATTTCTTTGTAGAGTCATTTTCTTTGGAATGTGTGATGTGATGGTAACATATATAGTTACCACTATCCTCTCTTTCATCAATTAATAACATGTCATGTCATTAAAATGCTTAGTTAGTATTGCATGTTGTTGATGTTACTGCCTTAGTTACTTCCCACTATGAGTAGTCTTATGGGGAACCAGATCCTCTAACTTTTTTGTGTGTATTTATGTGTCCAGTTTATGGTAGACCAATTTCTTCCTTTTCTTTTTTGTGGGGAGACCAATTTCTTCTTGGGCTTCTATCACCTTGGGATTTGGTCTGATCATTTCTTTTATTTTCTCTTCTCCTTTAACTTGTTGGCCTTGACAATAGCTATGTGATTGGACTTCCTTTGACTTCTCTTGATCTTGTTGTGTCACGTAGCCGCTAGGTGAGACCATATGATTTAGCTATTCTCACAACAATAAACATAATCTTCACATTACAAAGGCACATTCTTAATTTTTTAGGTACGAGTGAATTTCTGCACTAGTGTTTAGATATATTCGAATTTAGATAAATTTGTGACATCCTTTTTGAAATGGAGGAGTAGATAATATGGTGCCCGCATCTAAAATAAAAAAGCGGTGTCTGACATGTAGGGCCACCTTATCAGATTATGTAAATTGGTTAAGTCAGGTAACTATGATAACACACATACTTCAGGTAAAAATAATGGAATAGTCATTCTTAACTAAGCACAATTTAACGGCAAAAAGTGGAACGTAGTTCCAGTTAAGATGTGGTTAGAGAAAAGTAGTCGTTGCCAAAACAAGTAACGCGCAGTACATGCGTAGCGGCTAGAATTCTACAACAGTTGATATATAATATACATAGTATAGATCAAGGTAATAGATTCTCTTGCACCGACAGAAAGCTTTCCCCGTGGAACAAACCTGCAGATACAGTAGCTTTTGGAGCACAGGACAAAAGCTTATGTCGGTTTACATACCCCCAAAGTACAATTAGTTTAACGTCTCACCAACCAGTATCTGCGGTTAAATTGAAAAATTAAAAATGAGGATTGTAACTAAAAACCATAAAACTTGAAAAACTTTTCGTGGTATATGTAACTAATACGTGCATGAATCAGTAACGAGTTGGACCGCTCCTCGTTCCCCATCTACAGTAGATCGAGGCGATTTGTGACAACCTCCGTTCCTCCCACCTCGCCGGCGTCGATCCGGTCGATCCCTCACCCTCCGGCGGCCGCTCCGGCAGCGGGAGGATGGGAATCGACGGATCACGTCGTGTATATAGCGTAGGGTGTAGCGGTGTGGGTGCCGGCGGTGCTGAGGAGGCAGCGGCGTTGTCGGTCAGCTTTTGGTGGGCAACACTCCTCTCCTCCGCTCTGGCTGCTCCGGTGGAGCGTCGAAGCGGACCTACTGTCCCTTGCGCGATTGCGGCTCGTCGGAGCTGTGGTCCGTGGTATCCCCGTGCCGGTGGCCGAGAGATGGCGGCGTCGGCTTTTGTTGTCTTTGAAGGTGAGGTTGCAGGTGACCGAGATGGCGTCGCCATCTGTCGTGTAGGGTGGAGGTGCTCAGGCACCGAGGAGCGTCGACTTCCTGGTCGCATGGGGAGTCCTCCCAGTCCAAGCTTTCGGAGGAGAAGCAGCGGGTTTCGTCGGCGCAGCGGCTTGCTCGACGGAGACGAGGCCAAAGCTCAGAAGGACTTCAATGTAATTTTCTTTGTTTCTGGGCTTTTCTGTAAGAATCTTGGTTAATGCTATCAGATCCTTCTTTGCAAAAAAAAACTAATACGTGCGAATGCCAGGGCATCACATGGTGAAGGGCCAAAGTTAGCACCAGAAGCAACATGAGCATACAGTTAGGCAGAGACAGACAGGAAGATTGCAGGGAATGCAAACGTCACATGGTTTATCATGTCATAGGACTAGTGTGTCAGTGCAACACTGGCTCCGAAGTTAAAGGACAAATCTGGTCTGCCTGGAAATTTAGAGTCACCGAGCTAAAAATATATTGTGTAAGGGCGTCCGCAACCGGGGCGACGCATATCCAACGTGGTCGCGAGCGTCCGTTTTCGTCGCCCTGCGGATATATTTTGATCGCGCATCCATTTGCGTCTAGGTGTGCTCCCAGCGGGACGATCCATTTTTTGTTTTGCAACATATTTAAAAAGCATAATCTACTACATAGAAACAATACAAAGTAGTTGTAGAGATCTAGACTACTTGCTGCCCGATGGCCCAGCCCCGTCGTTGCGTCCCTCCCTCGTCTGTCGTGCGGCCGCTAGGGCTCGGTGCGCCGCCGCGTCCTCTAGCGGGCACAACCGCAGCCTCTCGTTCGCAGCGTCCTCGGTCTTCTTGAGTGTCTCGAAGGAGTCGACTAACGCCCTCTGCTCCGCCGCCTTCTCCTCCGGGGTAGGCGTATCAGGGTCATCAGAAGACCATGAGATGTCGGAGTCGTCGTCCTCTGCGGTTGCAGCAGCCGCCACCCCGCGACGTTCCATCTCGGCGTCGAACGTGTGGGCCGCCCGCTTCTCCTCTGCTTCATTCCCCATGTCAGCTAGGAACTTGGCGTCCCTGACCGGGTCTAGGAGGTCGTCGGTGCTGTCGTCGTCGTCGAACTCCTCGTCGGAGCTCGAGGCCGGGGAAGGTGGAGTCGGAGGTGGATGCGCTGATCCAGCATACCACTTCATGTTGTAGTATACAAGTTGTTGATATGATCTTCATGAAGGGACTTCTTCACAAATATCACATCCCTCAGAGTGGTACAACAGAAACATTGCAGGTCATAACACTCTAGATTAAATTACAAACATGGTCTTAACAAGTTGGTATTCTCACAGGTCCGATGAGAACACCTTACGATATTACTTAAGTACTCTTACAACTCAAACTTAAAGATCATAACGAGCTCAACAACTTATTTAGGTAAGCTACTACGTGATGTCTACGCCCCCTCCTTTTCCTGTAGACAGTGTTGGGCCTCCAAGAGCAGAGGTTTGTAGAACAGCAGCAAGTTTTCCCTTAAGTGGATCACCCAAGGTTTATCGAACTCAGGGAGGAAGAGGTCAAAGATATCCCTCTCATGCAACCCTGCAACCACAAAGCAAGAAGTCTCTTGTGTCCCCAACACACCTAATAGGTGCACTAGTTCGGCGAAGAGATAGTGAAATACAGGTGGTGTAAATAAGCAGTAGCAACGGCACCAGAAAAGTGCTTTGCCCAGGACAGTAAACAAGCAGTAGTAACGCAGCAGTAGTAACGCAGTAAAACAGTAAACAAGCAGCGATAGCAGTATTTGGGAACAAGGCCTAGGGATCGTACTTTCACTAGTGGACACTCTCAACATTGATCACATAATGAAACCACTCTACACTCTATTGTTGGATGATGAACACCAATTGCGTAGGGCTACAAGAGCACCTCAATGCCGGAGTTAACAAGCTCCACAATATTCGATATTCATGTTTAAATAACCTTAGAGTGCATGATAGATCAACACAACTATACCAAGTACTAACATAGCATGCACACTGTCACCTTCATACTATGAGAGGAGGAATAGATCACATTAATACCATCATAGTAATAGTTAACTTCATAATCTACAAGAGATCATAATCATAGCCTACGCCAAGTACTAACACGGATGCACACACTGTCACCATTACACCGTGCAGGAGGAATAAAACTACTTTAATAACATCACTAGAGTAGCATAACGACATCTAGATTACAATCATCATCATATAAATCTCAATCATGTAAGGCAGCTCATGAGATTATTGTATTGAAGTACATAGGGAGAGAGATGAACCACATAGCTACCGGTACAGCCCTTAGCCTCGATGGAGAACTACTCCCTCCTCATGGGAGACAGCAGCGTTGATGAAGATGGCGGTGGTGTCGATGGAGAAGCCTTCCGGGGGCACTTCCCCGTCCCGGCAGCGTGCCGGAACAGAGAGTCCTGTCCCCCAGATCTTGGCTTCGCGATGGCGGCGGCTCTGAAAGGTTTTTGCGGGTTTCGTCAATCGTGATAGGGTTTTCGCGACGGGGGCTTTAAATAGGCGGAAGGGCAGCCTCGGAGGGGGCCTGGGGCCACCACACCATAGGGCGGCGCGCCTGGCTTCTTGGCCGCGCCGCCACCATGTGTGGGCCCCCTGTGGGTCCACTCTGGCGACTCTCGGGTGTTCTGGATGCTTCCGGAGATTCTAAGATGCTGGGCGTTGATTTCGTCTGATTCCGAGAATATTTCCTTACTAGGATTTCTGAAACCAAAAACAGCAGAAAACAGGAACTGGCCCTTCGGCATCTCGTCAATAGGTTAGTTCCGGAAAACGCATAAATATGACATAAAGTATGCATAAAACATGTAGGTATCATCAATAAAGTAGCATGGAACATAAGAAATTATCGATACGTCGGAGACGTATCAGCACCCCCAAGCTTAGTTCCTGCTCGTCCCGAGCAGGTAAACGATAACAAAGATAATTTCTGAAGTGACATGCCATCATAACCTTGATCATACTATTGTAAGCATATGTAATGAATGCAGCGATCAAAACAATGGTAATGACATGAGTAAACAAATGAATCATAAAGCAAAGACTTTTCATGAAATAGTGCTTTCAAGACAAGCATCAATAAGTCTTGCATAAGAGTTAACTCATAAAGCAATAATTCAAAGTAAAGGTATTGAAGCAACATAAAGGAAGATGAAGTTTCAGCGGTTGCTTTCAACTTGTAACATGTATATCTCATGGATAGTTGTCAATGCAAAGCAATATAACAAGTGCAATATGCAAGTATGTAGGAATCAATGCACAGTTCACACAAGTGTTTGCTTCTTAAGGTGGAGAGAGATAGGTGAACTGACTGAACAATAAAAGTAAAAGAATGGCCCTTCGCAGAGGGAAGCAGGGATTAAATCATGTGCTAGAGCTTTTCAAGTTTTGAAATCATATAGAACATAAAAGTAAAGTTTTGAGAGGTGTTTGTTGTTGTCAACGAATGGTAATGGGTACTCTAACTACCTTATCAACCAGACTTTCAAGAGCGGCTCCCATGAAGGACGTTATCTCTACCAGCAAGGTAGATCATCCCTCTTCTCTTTTGTTTACACATGTACTTTAGTTTTTATTATGGGTGACACTCCCCCCAACCTTTGCTTACACAAGCCATGGCTAACCGAATCCTCGGGTGCCTACCATCAATCTCATACCATGGAGGAGTGTCTATTTGCAAAATTAAGTTGCTTACTGATGAATCAGAGCAAAACATGTGAAGAGAATTATTAATGCAAGTTGTAATTAATTGGGGCTGGGAACCCCATTGCCAGCTCTTTTTGCAAAATTATTGGATAAGCGGATGAAGCCACTAGTCCACTGTGAAAGTCTGTCAAAAGTAAATGACAAGATCGAAAGATAAAACACCACATACTTCCTCATGAGCTATAAAACATTAACACAAATTGAGAAGTATTTTGAAGGTTTAAAGGTAGCACATGAAGTATTTACTTGGAATGGCGGAAAATACCATGTAGTAGGTAGGTATGGTGGACACAAATGGCATAGTGGTTGGCTCAAGGATTTTGGATGCATGAGAAGTATTCCCTCTCGATACAAGGTTTAGGCTAGCAAGGTTATTTGAAACAAACACAAGGATGAACCGGTACAGCAAAACTCACATAAAAGACATATTGTAAACATTATAAGACTTTACACCGTCTTCCTTGTTGTTCAAACTCAATACTAGAAATTATCTAGACCTTAGAGAGACCAATTATGCAAACCAAATTTTAGCAAGCTCTATGTATTTCTTCATTAATAGGTGCAAAGTATATGATGCAAGAGCTTAAACATGAGCACAACAATTGCCAAGTATCACATTATCCAAGACATTTTACCAATTACTACATGTAGCATTTTCTGTTTCCAACCATATAACAATTTAACGAAGCAGTTTCAACCTTCGCCATGAACACTAAGGATAAAGCTAAGAACACATGTGTTCATATGAACCAGCAGAGCGTGTCTCTCTCCCGCACAAGCATTTATTCAAACAAAAACAAAAACAAACAGACGCTCCAAGTAAAGTACATAAGATGTGACCGAATAAAAATATAGTTTCAAGAGAAGGAACCTGATAATTTGTCGATGAAGAAGGGGATGCCTTGGGCATCCCCAAGCTTAAATGCTTGAGTCTTCTTGAAATATGCAGGGATGAACCACCGGGGCATCCCCAAGCTTAGACTTTTCACTCTTCTTGATCGTAGTATATCATCCTCCTCTCTTGACCCTTGAAAACTTCCTTCACACCAAACTTCTCATAAACTTTATTAGAGGGGTTAGTACATAATCAAAAACTCACATGTTCAGAGGTGACACAATCATTCTTAACACTTCTCGTCATTGCTCAAAGATACTGGAAGGTAATGGAACAAAGAAATCCACCCAACACAGCGAAAGAAGCAATGCGAAATAAAAGGCAGAATCTGTCAAAACAGAACAGTCTGTAAATACGAATTTTTAATAAATACTTCCGTTGCTCAAATCAGAAAACTCAAAACTAATGAAAGTTGCGTACATATCTGAGGAACACGCACGTAAATTGCCATATTTTTCTGAGTTACCTACAGAGAAAACAGCCCAGATTCGTGACAGATAGAAATCTGTTTCTGCGCAGAAATCCAAATCTAGTATCAACCTTCGATTAGAGGCTTCACTTGGTACAACAAAACACAAAACTAAGATAAGGAGAGGTTGCTACAGTAGTAAACAACTTCCAAGACACAAATATAAAACAAAGTACTGTAGCAAAATAACACATGGGTTATCTCCCAAGGAGTTCTTTCTTTATAGCCATTAAGATGGGCTCAGCAATTTTAATGATGCGCTCATAAGAAATAGTATTTGAAGCGAAAGAGAGCATCCAGAGGCAAATTCAAAACACATTTAAGTCTAACATGCTTCCTATGCATAGGAATCTTGTAAATAAACAAGTTCATGAAGAGCAAAGTAACAAGCATAGGAAGATAAAACAAGTGTAGCTTCAAAAATTTCAGCACATAGAGAGGTGTTTTAGTAACATGAAAATTTCTACAACCATATTTTCCTCTCTCATAATAATGTCCAGTAGCATCATGAGAAAATTCAACAATATAACTATCACATAAAGCATTCTTATCATGAGTCTCATGCATAAAATTATTACTCTCCACATAGGCATAATCAATTTTATTAGTTGTAGTGGGAGCAAATTCAACAAAGTAGCTATCATATATAGGAGGTATATTGTAATCATAATCAAATTTATCCTCCATAACAGGTGGCACCATAAGACTACTATCATTATAATCATCATAAATAGGAGGCAAAGTATCATCAAAGTAAATTTCCTCCTCAATGCCCGAGGGACTAAAAAGATCATGCTCATCAAAACCAGCTCCCCCAAGCTTAGAATTTTCCATAGCATTAGCAACAATAGTGTTCAAAGCATTCATATTAATAACATTCCCATTAGCATGCATATAAAGTTCCATGGGTTTTTTAATTCTTTCTTCAAACACATCATGTCCTAATTCAAGATAAAGTTCATAAAGATCTCTCATATTTTTGTTGTTTTCCATTATGCCTAACTAGTGTAAACAAGAAACAAAAAGATGCGATTGCAGGATCTAAAGGAAATAGCTTCGAGCACAAACACAATGGCGCCAGAAAAGTACTGTTACCTGGAACCGGAGTATGAGTGCCTTTTACCTTTCCTCCCCGGCAACGGCGCCAGAAAATAGCTTGATGTCTACGCCCCCTCCTTTTCCTGTAGACAGTGTTGGGCCTCCAAGAGCAGAGGTTTGTAGAACAGCAGCAAGTTTTCCCTTAAGTGGATCACCCAAGGTTTATCGAACTCAGGGAGGAAGAGGTCAAAGATATCCCTCTCATGCAACCCTGCAACCACAAAGCAAGAAGTCTCTTGTGTCCCCAACACACCTAATAGGTGCACTAGTTCGGCGAAGAGATAGTGAAATACAGGTGGTGTAAATAAGCAGTAGCAATGGCACCAAAAAAGTGCTTTGCCCAGGACAGTAAACAAGCAGTAGTAACGCAGCAGTAGTAACGCAGTAAAATAGTAAACAAGCAGCGATAGCAGTATTTGGGAACAAGGCCTAGGGATCGTACTTTCACTAGTGGACACTCTCAACATTGATCACATAATGAAACCACTCTACACTCTATTGTTGGATGATGAACACCAATTGCGTAGGGCTACAAGAGCACCTCAATGCCGGAGTTAACAAGCTCCACAATATTCGATATTCATGTTTAAATAACCTTAGAGTGCATGATAGATCAACACAACTATACCAAGTACTAACATAGCATGCACACTGTCACCTTCATACTATGAGAGGAGGAATAGATCACATTAATACCATCATAGTAATAGTTAACTTCATAATCTACAAGAGATCATAATCATAGCCTACGCCAAGTACTAACACGGATGCACACACTGTCACCATTACACCGTGCAAGAGGAATAAAACTACTTTAATAACATCACTAGAGTAGCATAACGACATCTAGATTACAATCATCATCATATAAATCTCAATCATGTAAGGCAGCTCATGAGATTATTGTATTGAAGTACATAGGGAGAGAGATGAACCACATAGCTACCGGTACAGCCCTTAGCCTCGATGGAGAACTACTCCCTCCTCATGGGAGACAGCAGCGTTGATGAAGATGGCGGTGGTGTCGATGGAGAAGCCTTCCGGGGGCACTTCCCCGTCCCGGCAGCGTGCCGGAACAGAGAGTCCTGTCCCCCAGATCTTGGCTTCGCGATGGCGGCGGCTCTGGAAGGTTTTTGCGGGTTTCGTCAATCGTGATAGGGTTTTCGCGACGGAGGCTTTAAATAGGCGGAAGGGCAGCCTCGGAGGGGGCCTGGGGCCATCACACCATAGGGCGGCGCGCCTGGCTTGTTGGCCGCGCCGCCACCTTGTGTGGGCCCCCTGCGGGTCCACTCTGGCGACTCTCGGGTGTTCTGGATGCTTCCGGAGATTCTAAGATGCTGGGCGTTGATTTCGTCCGATTCCGAGAATATTTCCTTACTAGGATTTCTGAAACCAAAAACAGCAAAAAACAGCAACTGGCCCTTCGGCATCTCGTCAATAGGTTAGTTCCGGAAAACGCATAAATATGACATAAAGTATGCATAAAACATGTAGGTATCATCAATAAAGTAGCATGGAACATAAGAAATTATCGATACGTCGGAGACGTATCACTACGCTGCTCGGCTCTAAGATGTCTAGGGTAAGACACTATTCCTCCGCCTCGGTGTTGTCAGCTCCGTAGACTATCCCATAGTCCACACCTTCCACTCCTCCTGACAGATCAGACTCCTCGTAGACCAGCTCGTAGTCCCCTTCTGGTGCTCCGTCGTTGGCCTCCTCTTCATTGTCACAGTCTAGCAAGGGTGTCGAAAGAAAGTAAGTACATAGGTACTCAGCAAGTTCAAAAGAGAAAAGCTGTTTGATGCACTAGCTACGACCATTGATCAGAAAATCTGAAGTCAATGCATGTTTCAAAAACATTTCTTCAAAATGTTTATTTTATTTTAACTATGTCCGTCAGTCTTCACAGGTTGACCAAACTTCACGGAGTTCCTTTCCTGCCGCGTTCGTAGTTCCCTTCCCGGAACAGGGAGTGACAAGCCACAATTCAATACACTCTGCAGAGGTGCATTACTTTTCCCACAAGAGAACTTATCCTTGTTGCCATCCGGGTGTAACTTCCCGTCCACACTTCCTTGGTGTGAGGCCCAGTATAAGAACCAAGCCAATCACTGCCTTCTCTGTGACCCTGCATACCCACCCTTTTGTCCATCCGCACATCCCTGGTAGACATACCCCGTTCATACGGCTTTACACTCGATGTGCTATGGATAATCCATCATAGACGGTAGAGCGCTCTCATCCACTTGGATGGGGATTTAAAAAGATTTCCCAACCTACTGCAGTGTTATCACAACACCCAGCGAGGCTCTATCAAGTCTGTTGATATGCAGAAGGGAAAAGATACAGCTGACTTCCCCATATGCATTATAGATCTTATGGTTAACGTGAAATGTACGGCGCTAGAATCACTATAGGGCATTGGTGATTAGTCCTAGATGAGTAGAACCCTTGCAATGGAACCTCCACCATAAACACATACCATGGTTCCATTGCCCACCACATAGTCATATTCATAATTGGAAAAGTAACATTTTATTTTCAATGCAGGAATGATAAGTATAGTACTTTTGCGAGTAAATTGATAGAAAATAATCAATATGACATGAGCAAGAGTGAACTTGCCTGGTGACTGCGAGATAATGCAGTTCGATGTTTTGGATGGAACCTGGACCTCGGGTTCTGAAAAGAAGCATCATTGTCTGATAAGGACAATGTTATAAAATCCAAATGATGCATGGATGGGTGCATTATTTTATGTTGAATCCCTTTCCCCGGATTACCTATTAAGATTTGAATGATTTAGGTTTGATTTAAATATTTATGCCTTAGGCAGTAATTTATAATCACTTTAAATCCTTTAATATAGTTTTCCATGAAAAGAGAAGGATTTAAGAGTAACAGAATTTCCCTTTGGAAAATATTTATTTCAAATAAATAATTGTAAATAATAGAGTTTTTCCCTTTTGGAAATAAAAAAAGGCTTTGGAATATTAGAATGTTTCCTTTTTGGAAAACATTTATCCTTTAAAAGAAAGGACTTGGAATAATAGAATTTTCTTTTGAAAATATTTGATAAATAAATATTTAAATTCATTTGGAATTTTCCTTGATTTTTATATCAAAGGAAAATTCCAAATTTCAAATTCCAAGTTCATAATTAAATTCAAAAATTTCAAAAATTGAACTTGTGTTGTTCATTCCATTTCTTATTTTATTCTGGTTAAGAATTATTTTTAATATACTATTCCAATTTTTCTTGAATTTTTGGAGGTACTTATAATTATTTGTAATTTTACAAAGTTCAAGGGTTATTTAACTTATGAAATGACTAAAATGCCCCCAGGCCCACTAGTCAGGTCAACCAACTGGTTGAACCAGCCGGCCTACGTCGGTCGGTCCACCGGCTCACTCCTCTCCTCTCTCTCTCGCGAACCATAACCCTAACTCTTGGGCGATCACGTGGCGATGGCATCGCCGCCACTCTCTGGCCGATTCCGGCGGTCCTAGGGCTCGCCACCGGTCGCGTTCGATGCAGCGTGCGATGGCGCTCCTTCCTATCCACGTCGATCTGGTGCTCCCCTCTTCTACTAGCCATGCGCAAGCCCTCCCGTGACAGGCGTTCACGAGTTCATCGACGAACTCCGTCGATCTGCGCCTCCTTGACACGCTCGTGCTGCTCGTTGCCCCCTCCAGTGGTGGTCCGTGGCTGGCACCGGCCTGGCCGCGGTTTGGCACCACCGTGGTTGGCCTGTGCCACTGTGCCGCCATGGACATCGCCAGGTATCTATGTATCTCATGTTACCTCTCTCTCTACTCCATCTCCTCCATCTGCTCGAGCTCTTCCTACTGGTTCATCATATACTTGTGTTGCTGCGGCTATTGCTCTTGCTATGCTCCCCTGATGCCATTCCTAAGCCTACTGCAGCCATGCTCTTGCTTGTCTAGGCCCACTAGTGCTATGCTTATGCTTGTTTGATTCCTACTGGTCGATTGAGCTAGGCCTATCCTACCTATTCATGCTCTGGTGCTGCTCAAATGCTTACTGGTTGCTTGTGTTAGTCCTATCCTATCTATTTATGCTCCTGTGTTATTCAAATGCTTACTGGTGGCCTTTGCTGTTGACAGCGGCTAGCAATTCTGACACTTGTGATGCCAGTGGTGCTCTCATGTGCCTTGTACATGATTTAATTGATCCATTAGGATCAATACATGCTAGTGGCTAGATTACAGGTTCCATTCTTGGATAATTTGAGTGCTTGCCCTAGCTACTGTAATGGTTTAGGCTTGCTCTAACTGTTGCTCATGTGTTGGTGAGCTGATGTTTTTGTCCATAGCACATTGAACAAGATTCAATGGTTGGGATGCATTTGGTTATCTTACTGGTTGCCTCTTAGTGATGCTATTGCTTATCAAGTGATGAATTATCTTGTATTCATGCCTTGGTGAATTATTGGTGTATGAACTTCTTATGCAGTGTTGATTATATGCATGGATTTGTATGAAATGATATCTCCAATGTCAATTGGAAGATAAACAAAGTCTGAATCCATCCTGGATAAGGATGACTTACGAATTTGGTTTACTGGATGGCTTGTGGTTGATCTGACCACAGTAGCCTTGCTACTGCTTGGGTTGCTCTCACTATTGGATCATTTCTCGTTGGCTAAACTCATTGTTGCTTGCACAGTAGGGTATCATAGTTCATATGAATGCCATTGTGTTTGCCTGTGAAGAAAATATGCATAATCTGATGGTTTAGCTGGCTAGGATTGGCTAGGTGGTCTCTATAGCCTCTAGTATCTATGTACTACTCTACTGGTTTGCTATATATGTGCATCTATACTTATCTATTTGCACAAAATAGCTTCTGGATGGTATTTGGATCTAGCTGCTCACTTTCTGCCAGTAATCCTTGGTCAAACCAAGTGATGTTTGCTGCGCGTAGTTGACGTATGTCTTTCCGTTCAACACGCGTCCGTTGGGAACCCCAAGAGGAAGGTGTGATGCGTACAGCAGTAAGTTTCCCTCAGTAAGAAACCAAGGTTTATCGAACCAGTAGGAGCCAAGAAGCACGTTGAAGGTTGTTGGTGACGGAGTGTAGTGCGGCGCAACACCAGGGATTCTGGCGCCAACGTGGAACCTGCACAACACAACCAAATTACTTTGCCCCAACGTGACAGTGAGGTTGTCAATCTCACCGGCTTGCTGTAACAAAGGATTAGATATATAGTGTGGATGATGATGTTTGCAGAGAACAGTAGAACAAGTATTGCAGTAGATTGTATTCGATGTAAAAGAATGGACTGGGGTCCACAGTTCACTAGTGGTGTCTCTCCCATAAGATAAATAGCATGTTGGGTGAACAAATTACAGTTGGGCAATTGACAAATAAAGAGAGCATAACAATGCACATACATGTTATGATGAGTAGTGTGAGATTCAATTGGGCATTACGACAAAGTACATAGACCGCTATCCAGCATGCATCTATGCCTAAAAAGTCCACCTTCAGGTTATCATCCGAACCCCTTCCAGTATTAAGTTGCAAACAACAGACAATTGCATTAAGTATGGTGCGTAATGTAATCAACAAATACATCCTTAGATATAGCATTGATGTTTTATCCCTAGTGGCAACAACTCATCCACAACCTTAGAACTTTCTGTCACTGTCCCAGATTTAATGGAGGCATGAACCCACTATCGAGCATAAATACTCCCTCTTGGAGTTACAAGTAATGACTTGGCCAGAGCCTCTACTAGCAACGGAGAGCATGCAAGATCATAAACAACACATAGATAGATTGATAATCAACATAGCATAGTATTTCATATTCATCGAATCCCAACAAACACAACATGTAGCATTACAGATAGATGATCTTGATCATGTTAGGCAACTCACAAGATCCAACAATGATAGCACAATGAGGAGAAGACGACCATATAGCTACTTCTATGGACCCATAGTCCAGGGGTGAACTACTCACACATCAATCCGGAGGCGACCATGGCGGTGAAGAGTCCTCCGGGAGATGATTCCCCTCTCCGGCGGGGTGCCGGAGGCGATCTCCTGAATCCCCCGAGATGGGATTGGCGGCGGCGGCGTCTCTGGAAGGTTTTCCGTATCGTGGCTCTCGGTACTGGAACTATTATCGATGAAGGCTTAAGTAGGCGGAAGGGTAGGTCAGGGGGCGCCACGAGGGGCCCACACAATAGGGCCGCGCGGCCAGGAGGTGGGCCGCGCCGCCCTGGCGTGTCGCCGCCTCGTCGCCCCACTTCGTTTCCCTTTCGGTGTTCTGGAAGCTTCGTGGAAAAATAAGATCCTGGGCGTTGATTTCGTCCAATTCCGAGAATATTTCCTTACTAGGATTTCTGAAACCAAACAAGCAGAAACAAGAATCGGCTCTTCGGCATCTCGTTAATAGGTTAGTGCCGAAAAATGCATAATAATGACATATAATGTGTATAAAACATGTGAGTATCATCATAAAATTAGCATGGAACATAAGAAATTATAGATACGTTTGAGACGTATCAAGCATCCCCAAGCTTAGTTCCTACTCGTCCCGAGTAGGTAAACGATAACAAAGATAATTTCTTAAGTGACATGCTATCATAATCTTGATCAATACTATTGTAAGCACATGTAATGAATGCAGCGATTCGAAGCAATGTAAATGCAATGAGTAAACAATTGAATCATATAGCAAAGACTTTTCATGAATAGTACTTTCAAGACAAGCATCAATAAGTCTTGCATAAGAGTTAACTCATAAAGCAATAAATTCAAAGTAAAGGCATTGAAGCAACACAAAGGAAGATTAAGTTTCAGCGGTTGCTTTCAACTTATAACATGTATATCTCATGGATATTGTCAGCATAAAGTAATATAACAAGCGCAATATGCAAGTATGTAGGAATCAATGCACAGTTAACACAAGTGTTTGCTTCTTGAGATAGAAGGAAATGGGTGAACTGAATCAACATAAAAGTAGAAGAAAGGCCCTTCGCAGAGGGAAGCATTGATTGCTATGTTTGTGCTAGAGCTTTTATTTTGAAAACAAGAAACAATTTTGTCAACGGTAGTAATAAAGCATATGTATCATGTAAATTATATCCTACAAGTTGCAAGCCTCATGCATAGTATACCAATAGTGCCCGCACCTCGTCCTAATTAGCTTGGATTTACATGGATTATCATAGAATAGCATATGTTTTAACCAAGTGTCACAAAGGGGTACCTCTATGCCGTCTGTACAAAGGTCTAAGGAGAAAGCTCGCATTGGATTTCTCGCTTTTGATTATTCTCAACTTAGACATCCATACCGGGACAACATAGACAACAGATAATGGACTCCTCTTTAATGCATAAGCATTCAACAACAGATAATATTCTCATAAAAGATTGAGGTTTGTTGTCCAAACTGAAACTTCCACCATGGATCATAGCTTCAGTTAGCGGCCCAATGTTCTTCTCTAACAATATGCATACTCAAACCATTTGATCATGATAAATCACCCTTACTTCAGATAAGACGAACATGCATAGCAACTCACATGATATTCAACAAAGTGAAATAGTTGATGGCGTCCCCAGGAACATGGTTATCGCTCAACAAGCAACTTATAAGAGATAAGATGCATAAGTACATATTCAATACCACAATAGTTTTTAGGCTATTTGTCCCATGAGCTATATATTGCAAAGATAAAGAATGGAAATTTTAAAGGTAGCACTCAAGCAATTTACTTTGGAATGGCGGAGAAATACCATGTAGTAGGTAGGTATGGTGGACACAAGTGGCATAGTGTTTGACTCAAGGATTTTGGATGCATGAGAAGTATTCCCTCTCAATACAAGGTTTAGGCTAGCAAGGTTATTTGAAACAAACACAAGTATGAACCGGTACAGCAAAACTCACATAAAAGACATATTGTAAGCATTATAAGACTCTATACCGTCTTCCTTGTTGTTCGACCCTTACCAGAAAATATCTAGACCTTAGAGAGACCAATTACGCAAACCAAATTTTAGCAAGCTCTATGTATTTCTTCATTAATAGGTGCAAGGTATATGATGCAAGAGCTTAAACATGAGCACAACAATTGCCAAGTATCACATTATTCAAGATATTATACCAATTACCACATGTAACATTTCCCGTTTCCAACCATATAACAATTTAACGAAGCAGTTCAACCTTCGCCATGAATATTATGAGTAAAGCCTAAGGACATATTTGTCCATATGCAACAGCGGAGCGTGTCTCTCTCCCACACAATGAATGCTAGGATCCAACTTTATTCAAACAAAACAAAAACAAAAACATACAAACGCTCCAAGCAAAGCACATAAGATGTGATGGAATAAAAATATAGTTTCACTAGAGGAACCTGATAATGTTGTCGATGAAGAAGGGGATGCCTTGGGCATCCCCAAGCTTAGACGCTTGAGTCTTCTTGAAATATGCAGGGATGAACCACCGGGGCATCCCCAAGCTTAGATCTTTCACTCTCCTTGATCATATTGTATCATCCTCCTCTCTTGATCCTTGAAAACTTCCTCCACACCAAACTCAAAACAACTCATTAGAGGGTTAGTGCATAATCAAAAATTCACATGTTCAGGGGTGACATAATCATTCTTAACACTTCTGGACATTGCACAAAGCTACTGAAAGTTAATGGAATAAAGAAATCCCTCAAACATAGCAAAACAGGCAATGCGAAATAAAAGGCAGAATCTGTCAAAACAGAACAGTACGTAAAGATGTATTTTTCTGGGGCACTAAACTTGCTCAGATGAAAATGGTCAAATTTAATGAAAGTTGCGTACATATCTGAGAATCACGCACGTAAATTGGCATAATTTTCTGAGTTATCTACAGACGGGGCGACTCAAATTCATGACAGTAAGAAATCTGTTACTGCGCAGCAATCCAAATCTAGTATCAACTCTACTATCAAAGACTTTACTTGGCACAACAATGCAATAAAACTAAGATAAGGAGAGGTTGCTACAGTACTAACAACTTCCAAGACTCAAATATAAAACAAAAGTACTGTAGTAAAATCATGGGTTGTCTCCCATAAGCGCTTTTCTTTAACGCCTTTCAGCTAGGCGCAGAAAGTGTGTATCAAGTGTTATCAAGAGATGAAGCATTGACATTCTTACCAGAGGTTCTGCGCTTACCCTTCTTACTCTTTGGTTTAGGGAATATATGATGGCATCCATGTATGGAGGAACTTAGAGTGCCCTTTTCCACATCTATGGTTACTCCGAAGAGCTTTAGCAGGGATCTTCCAAGTGTGATTTGTCCTGTACCTACACATTCAATGACGAGATAATCAGTGGATACCGTTTTTCCAAGAAGGTTTGTGAATACTCCTTCAGCTATTCCCTTGGGAATTATAACAGAGTTATCAGTGAGAGTTATTCCTTCTCCTCCTTCGGTAAGTCCCCAGAGTGTCAAAGATTTATAAATACTTTCAGGCATAAGGCAAAATTCAGTCATAATATCACAACGAGCATAAAAAATTTTACCATCAATAGTAACTTTAATAGTGGGGTCCCACATTGATGGTTCAGAGTTTATAGGAACGTAATCAAAATGCTCACGAATCCGACCATACCCTTCTTTCAAGCAAGATACATGTGCCTCAAGAGTATTCAATCTATTATAGACAGTAACAAGGGATGGATCATAATTATTAGTGGAGCTAGATGATGCAACCAATTTTTTATGGCATTAAAAGCTTGATCCCCATCACAGTGAAGGAAATCTCCTCCCACTACAGCATCTAAGGCATATCTATAGCGAAGAATAAGCCCAAAATAAAAGTTACTAAGAAGCAAACTTAGAGTCATTTTAGGTTCAGTTTTACTATAAGAATAAAAAATTCTAGACCAAGCTTCTTTAAAACTCTCTTCACCACCTTGTTTAAAAGTGAAGATCGATTCCTCAGGTGATAGAGTAACAACTACATGACTAGTCATGATAACAAAAATAAGGTAGATGCAAGTAACTAATTTTTTGTGTGTTTTTAATATGGCAAACAAGATAGTAAATAAAGTAAAACTAGCAACTAATTTTTTTTGTGTTTTGTTTTAGTGCAGCAAACAAAGTAGTAAATAAAAGTAAAGCAAGACAAAAACAAAGTAAAGAGATTGGAAGTGGAGACTCCCCTTGCAGCGTGTCTTGATCTCCCCGGCAACGGCGCCAGAAATTTACTTGTTGCGCGTAGTTGACGTATGTCTTTCCGTTCAACACGCGTCCGTTGGAAACCCCAAGAGGAAGGTGTGATGCGTACAGCAGTAAGTTTCCCTCAGTAAGAAACCAAGGTTTATCGAACCAGTAGGAGCCAAGAAGCACGTTGAAGGTTGTTGGTGACGGAGTGTAGTGCGGCGCAACACCAGGGATTCCGGCGCCAACGTGGAACCTGCACAACACAACCAAATTACTTTGCCCCAATGTGACAGTGAGGTTGTCAATCTCACCGGCTTGCTGTAACAAAGGATTAGATGTATAGTGTGGATGATGATGTTTGCAGAGAACAGTAGAACAAGTATTGCAGTAGATTGTATTCGATGTAAAAGAATGGACTGGGGTCCACAGTTCACTAGTGGTGTCTCTCCCATAAGATAAATAGCATGTTGGGTGAACAAATTACAGTTGGGCAATTGACAAATAAAGAGAGCATAACAATGCACATACATGTTATGATGAGTAGTGTGAGATTCAATTGGGCATTACGACAAAGTACATAGACTACTATCCAGCATGCATCTATGCCTAAAAAGTCCACCTTCAGGTTATCATCCGAACCCCTTCCAGTATTAAGTTGCAAACAACAGACAATTGCATTAAGTATGGTGCGTAATGTAATCAACAAATACATCCTTAGATATAGCATTGATGTTTTATCCCTAGTGGCAACAACACATCCACAACCTTAGAACTTTCTGTCACTGTCCCAGATTTAATGGAGGCATGAACCCACTATCGAGCATAAATACTCCCTCTTGGAGTTACAAGTAATGACTTGGCCAGAGCCTCTACTAGCAACGGAGAGCATGCAAGATCATAAACAACACATAGATAGATTGATAATCAACATAGCATAGTATTCCATATTCATCGGATCCCAACAAACACAACATGTAGCATTATAGATAGATGATCTTGATCATGTTAGGCAGCTCACAAGATCCAACAATGATAGCACAATGAGGAGAAGACGACCATCTAGCTACTGCTATGGACCCATAGTACAGGGGTGAACTACTCACACATCAATCCAGAGGCGACCATGGCGGTGAAGAGTCCTCCGGGAGATGATTCCCCTCTCCGGCAGGGTGCCGGAGGCGATCTCCTGAATCCCCCGAGATGGGATTGGCGGCGGCGTCTCTGGAAGGTTTTCCGTATCGTGGCTCTCGGTACTGGAACTATTATCGACGAAGGCTTAAGTAGGCGGAAGGGTAGGTTAGGGGGCGCCACGAGGGGCCCACACAATAGGGCCGCGTGGGCAGGAGGTGGGCCGCGCCACCCTGGCGTGTCGCCGCCTCGTCGCCCCACTTTGTTTCCCTTTCGGTGTTCTGGAAGCTTCGTGGAAAAATAAGATCCTGGGCGTTGATTTCGTACAATTCCAAGAATATTTCCTTACTAGGATTTCTGAAACCAAAAACAGCAGAAAACAGCAACTGCTCTTCGGCATCTCGTTAATAGGTTAGTGCCGAAAAATGCATAATAATGACATATAATGTGTATAAAACATGTGAGTATCATCATAAAAGTAGCATGGAACATAAGAAATTATAGATACGTTTGAGACGTATCAATGTTATACCTTCATGAGCATCTGCTCATGCTTATGCTTTGTGTCATGCTAAGAGATGGATTGGATCCATTGGATCCACTCCAGGTATCAGCTATACCTTGCTCTAGCTTCTAGATGGTCATATTTGGTTGCTATTGAGCTTTTGGTTGATGGTTTTGATCACTTGTCCTTCTCCTCCTAGCTCCTGGATGATCTTGCTTATGTTCCCATGTCTCTGGCTGGTTTTGGTTGGTTGGTTTGGATAACTGGATGATTTCTAGGGTTTGATTTGGTGTTCTTGAGCAAGAACATAGATGAACTTGCTACTGTTCACTGCTGGTTGCTGGTTGATGTCCATCTAGTCGACTGGATTGCTCACTCCAGCTGGTTCTGCATGTGGTTCTCGCTTGTATTGACACACATGCCTGTGCACTTTGGGTGACTATGCCTTGGTGTCTGGCTGTTGAGCATGCACAACAGCTTGTGAGCTGTGTGTGTGCTTGGGATGGAAAGTTGAGCCCATCATTGCTCAAATTTCTGGTCTGCTGGTGCATATCTTGCTTCTGGCATGGTTTTGGACATGGGCAAGTGGCATTGACATTTGTATTTCATCCCCCGACTAGTTTCAATTTTTTTTGCAGGTTTCAAGCTCAATTTGATCCAGAGACAAAGAATTACAGACTAGTAGTTTAGGATTTTTGTATATGAATCAATACTTGTAATCTTATTTTATTTTATTTATTTCATTGTTCATTATTGTATATTGAATATTGTAAAGACAGTGTAATTTGTGTGTATGAACAATAAAGCTCAAGGTTTTACTTATGAGATTTTGTGTAAATTTAATATTCACTTTTGCATTATGTGTATATGTGTGATGTGGTTTTGAATTATGAATTCATAATTCATTTATATGTTGTTTACTTAATACTTCTTTTGTTTTGAAATCAATTTGAAATGCCAAATCAAATATTATCCCAAAACTCTAAGTTTTAAAAGAGGTCACGTCGAAATTCATAACACTCACATTGCTCTAATCTTAATAGCAACGAGAGAGAAACCTCGATCCCTCTTAGGTTTTTATGCAATAAGGCACGGAAATTTCCCGCTTTGCGATGAAATGCACATCCCATTTCTAAATCTACCCTTCGTTAGTCCTATGTTCTGGGATATTACAGTGGAGGTGGAGGTGCGGCAGCCTGGCCGCAGCCGGCGCTGCTCATGGTGGCAAAGGTGGAGGTTGAGCGGAAGCGGCGCTACGGTGGAGGTTCTGTGTGGTGACCCTGCATACCACTGCATGGTGTAGTATGCCTGTCGTTGACATAACATGTGCGAATCCACAAATATTACATCCCTCAGAGTAGTACAACAGAAACATAGTTGGTCTTTATCTCATTCACATAATATTACAAACCATATATATGCATCATCTCAGAGCTCCTCCTGGGTCCATAGAGTTTTACTCCTAGGTTCGAGGTGAACCCTACTTAACTTATACAACATATGTCTTAATAGGTTTAGCATTATTCATCTCGAGCAGTTAAATACTGTAGGGTTCGTACTGCTCGGTTTCAACTACTACTCTCGTGGTCTAACCTTGTTCTCCTTCTGGAACCTCCCCGGTTCCGTAGACGATCAGATAGTCAACCCCTCTACTCCTCCAGAGAGGTCTAGTTCTTCATAGCAGATCCCATCTGCTCCGTCTTGTCCTTCGTTAGCCTCCTCAAGGTGATTCAGGAAATCTAAGCAGGGGATTATAAGATGTATGAGTACGAGCGTACACAACAAGTTCATTGTAAGAAAGAGGTGTTTAATGCACTAGCTACGGCATTAGACCAGAAAGTCTAACACCAATGCAGGTTTTCATAATCATTTCTTCAAAAGGTTGCTTTTATTCAGAAGAACTATGTCTGTAAGCCTTCACCGGGTGTCTCGAACTTCATGGAGTTCCTTTACGGCAGCGTTTGCAGTTCCAAATCCCGGAACAGGGAGTGACAGGTCACGATTCATTACACTCTGCAGAGGTGTGTTGCTTTATCCATAAGAGATCTTAACCTTGGTGCCAATCGGGCAGCTTTCCCGTCCACACTTCCGTGGTGTGAGGCCCGGTATAAGGTCTTAGTCAAAATTGTATTCCTTCGTAATCTCGCACACCCACCCTTTGTTGCAATTCCGACCTTGGGTCCTCGCCGGTCATCGTACCCCTTTGGATACCTTCCGACCTCGACAACTATCAGGTTCTCGACCTGATACCTTCGCCGGTCGTTGCAACCCCGCATAGACCACATTACCGTGGGGAATTAGAATGGGATCCCCACCCTCAAGTTGCTCTCGCAAGACACAACTGCTACGGTAAGTGCATCCGTTGATGTACGAGAGGAAGAAGTACAATTGACTACTCCGTCCCACTCCAGATCTTATGGTTAACACGAGTCTTACGACACAAGAATCACTAGAGGACATTGTTTGTTAATCCTAGATGGATACAAACCCTTGCAATGGAACCTCCACCATACTCATACCATGGTTCCATTGCCCACCACATAGTCATATTCATATTTATGAAATTAGCATCTTTACTTTTCATGCAAGAGTGATAAGTATAATACTTTGCAAGTAATTTGGTAAAAATACTCAAAGTAACATGAGCAAGCGATAAACTTGCCTGGTGACTGCAATGTAGTGCAGTTGGATTGTTTGGACTGACCCTGGTCCTCTCTTTCTGAAAGATAGCATCATTGCCCGATAAGGGCAATGGTTAAAGATTCAAATATGCATGCTTTCGACTTTTAGGGTTTGGTTCCCCCTTCCCGATACTTATTGATTTAGCGTCGGAGGTGTCGAATAAGAAAAATTGGAGGATACTCCTTAAGAGTGAAATTATTCTCTTGGAATGTTTCCAAGTTTTGTTTAAGTCCAAAATAATTTATGGACATATTTAATCATTAAAAATATGAGTTTATTATTAGTGATCTTTTATTAATTCATTTTTCTTTGAACTTAATAATGGTTCAAGTTTATTTGTCTCAAAAGTTTTATCTCATATTTTATTAGGATAGAGAATAAAATTTTAAGTGATTTGCATATTTTTATTTATTTTTTTAGAGTTATATTGAATTTATGGGATTAGTTCGAAATTCAGGTTTTAAATAATTTGGGAAATACCCAAATTGCCCCTTGGGCCCACCTGTCAGGCCGATCGAGCTGGTTAGGTTGAACCATCCCATTGGGATCGGTCCAACCGACCCAGTTGCTCGCGTCGCCCCCTCTCGTCCTAACCTAATCCTCTCCTCGCTCCTGCGACCCGTGATCACCGCCGCCGTCGCCAGCATCTCCAGGCCGCCTTCGTTGGTCCCTGGCGTCGAGATGGTTCGCAATCAAACTGCCTCTCGACGCCGAGCAATCTCCTCCGCGTCGATATGGATTTGGCGTCGACCTCGCTCGTCCTCGACCCCTCCTCTGTGGCTAGGGTTACGGGATCCGCGGCGATCTCGTCGTGCCGACGATCCTGGACGCCATGGTGACTTCCAGAGCGTCATGGTGGTGCGCCGGAGCGGTGTGCTCGGTGTGGTCCATGGCTAGTTTGTGGCCTGGCGCCGCCACGCTCAGGTGTGTGCCGTCGTGCCGCCATGGCACGCTCGCAACTTCAAGCTCCAGGTACGCCACCCTATGCTTCTCTTCCTCCTCCTCTGCCACTTCGTCTAGCTCTAGCTGTTGGATCTGCTTCCCTTCTTGGAGAGGTTAGCCCTGCTTGTAGGATAACGTTGCATAGAAAACAAAAATTTTCCTACCGCGAACACGCAATCCAAGCCAAGATGCAATCTAGAAGACGGTAGCAACGAGGGGGTATCGAGTCTCACCCTTGAAGAGATTCCAAAGCCTACAAGATGAGGCTCTTGTTGCTGCGGTAGATGTACACTTGCCGCTTGCAAAAGCGCATAGAAGATCTTGATCACGATCGCTTTCGGCGCCACGAACGGGCAGCACCTCCGTACTCGGTCACACGTTCGGTTGTTGATGAAGACGACGTCCACCTCCCCATTCCAGCGGGCAGCGGAAGTAGTAGCTCCTCTTGAATCCGACAGCACGACGGCGTGGTGTCGGTGGTGGTGGAGAAGTCCGGCGGAGCTTCGCTAAGCGTGCGGGACGTGGTGGAGGAGAGAGGCCGCTAGGGTTTGGGGAGAGGGGGCGCCGACCACTAAGGGGTGCGGCCACCTTGGTGGTTCTTGGGTGGCAGGCCCCCTCCCCTTGGCCCCTCATTATATAGGTGGATCCCCAAGAGTTGGTCTCCAAGTCTTCGAATAAGACCCGAACCAAAAACCTTCCATATGGTGGGGAAACCTACCCAAGCTAGGACTCCCACTAGAGGTGGGATTTCCACCTCCCATATGGGGGGGGGGGTGGCCGGCCCCCTAAGGGGGAGTCTGATACGTCTCCGACGTATCGATAATTTCTTATGTTCCATGCCACATTATTGAAGTTATCTACATGTTTTATGCACACTTTATGTCATATTCGTGCATTTTCTGGAACTAACCTATTAACAAGATGCCGAAGTGCCAGTTCCTGTTTTCTGCTATTTTTGGTTTCAGAAATCCTAGTAACGAAATATTCTCGGAATCGGACGAAATCAACGCCAAAGATCTTAGAATCCCCGGAAGCATCCAGAACACACGAGAGGGACCAGAGGGGGGGCACAGGCCCACCACACCATACCCTGGCGCGGCCTAGGGGGGGCCCGCGCCCCCCTATGGTTTGGCCAGCCCTTCGACCCTCCTGCGCCGCCTCTTCGCCTATATAAAGCCTCCGTCGCGAAAACCCTGATACGTTCGACGAAAACCACAGAAACCTTCCAGAGCCGCCGCCATCGCGAAGCCAAGATCTGGGGGACAGGAGTCTCTGGTCCGGCACGCTGCCGGAGCGGGGAAGTGCCCCCGGAAGGCTTCTCCATCGACACCGCTGCCATCTCCACTGCCATCTTCATCACCGCTGCTGCTCCCATGAGGAGGGAGTAGTTCTCCATCGAGGCTCGGGGCTGTACCGGTAGCTATGTGGTTCATCTCTCTTCCATGTACCTCAATACAATAATCTCATGAGCTGCTTTACATGATTGAGATTCATATGAGTTTTGTATCACAATTTATCTATGTGCTACTCTAGCAATGTTATTAAAGTAGTTTTACTCCTCCTGCACGTGTGTAAAGGTGACAGTGTGTGCACCGTGTTAGTACTTGGTTTATGCTATGATCATGATCTCTTGTAGATTGCGAAGTTAACTATTGCTATGATAATATTGATGTGATCTATTCCTCCTACATATGCATGAAGGTGACAGTGTGCATGCTATGTTAGTACTTGGTTTAATCTGTTGATCTATCTTACACTATAAGGTTACTTAAATATGAACAAATTGTGGAGCTTGTTAACTCCGGCATTGAGGGTTCGTGTAATCCTACGCAATGCGTTCATCATCCAACAAAAGTGTAGAGTATGCATTTATCTATTCTGTTATGTGATCAATGTTGAGAGTGTCCACTAGTGAAAGTGTAATCCCTAGGCCTTGTTCCTAAATACTGCTATCGCTGCTTGTTTACTGTTTTACTGTGTTACTACTGCTGCAATTCTACCACCACCGACTACACGCCAGCGAGCTATTTTCTGGCACCGTTGCTACTGCTCATACTTATTCATACCACCTGTATTTCACTATCTCTTCGCCGAACTAGTGCACCTATTTGGTGTGTTGGGGACACAAGAGACTTCTTGCTTTGTGGTTGCAGGGTTGCAT
Organism: Lolium perenne; assembly: GCF_019359855.2. NCBI lineage: Eukaryota > Viridiplantae > Streptophyta > Magnoliopsida > Poales > Poaceae > Lolium > Lolium perenne. The sequence goes on along the minus strand of NC_067244.2, from coordinate 20,792,326 downwards.
GAGAGGGATATCTTTGACCTCTTCCTCCCTGAGTTCGATAAACCTTGGGTGATCCACTTAAGGGAAAACTTGCTGCTGTTCTACAAACCTCTGCTCTTGGAGGCCCAACACTGTCTACAGGAAAGGAGGGGGAACGTAGACATCAAGCACTTTTCTGGCGCCGTTGCGGGAGGAAAGGTAAAAGGCACTCATACTTCGGTTCCAGGTAAAGTACTTTTCTGGCGCCATTGTGTTTGTGCTCGAAGCTATTTCCTTTAGATCCTGCAATTGCATCTTTTTGTTTCTTGTTTACACTAGTAAGGCATAATGGAAAACATCTGTGAGCTTTTTATTCTATTTCCTGAGTCAAGACATGAATGGTTTAATGCGAAAATTAAAAAAACCCATGAAACATGTTAGTATGAACACTTTGAATACCATTGTTGCTAATGATATGGAAAATTCTAAGCTTGGGGAAGCTGGCTTTGATGAGCATGATATTTTTAGTCCCCCAAGAATTGAGGAGGAAATTTACTTTGATGATTCTTTACCTCCTATTTATGATGATTATAATAATAGTGGTCTTTTGGTGCCACCTACTATGGAGAGTGAATTTGATTATGATTACAATATGCCTCCTATATTTGATGATGAGAATAATAATGATAGCTACTTTGTTGAATTTGCTCCCACTACAACTAATAAAATTGATTATGCTTATGTGGAGAGTAATAATTTTATGCATGAGACTCATGATAAGAATGCTTTATGTGATAGTTATATTGTTGAGTTTGCTCATGATGCTACTGAAAGTTATTATGAGAGAGGAAAATATGGTTGTAGAAATTTTCATGTTACTAAAACACCTCTCTATGTGCTGAAATTTTTCAAGCTACACTTGTTTTATCTTCCTATGCTTGTTACTTTGCTCTTCATGAACTTGTTTATTTACAAGATTCCTTTGCATAGGAAGCATGTTAGACTTAAATGTGTTTTGAATTTGCCTCTTGATGCTCTCTTTTGCTTCAAATACTATTTCTTGCGAGTGCATCATTAAAACTGCTGAGCCCATCTTAATGGCTATAAAGAAAAGAACTTCTTGGGAGATAACCCATGTGTTATTTTGCTACAGTAATTTGTTTTTATTTTGTATCTTGGAAGTTGTTTACTACTGTAGCAACCTCTCCTTATCTTAGTTTTGTGTTTTGTTGTGCCAAGTGAAGCCTCTAATTGAAGGTTGATACTAGATTTGGATTTCTGCGCAGAAACAGATTTCTATCTGTCACGAATCTGGGCTGTTTTCTCTGTAGAAAAATCATAAAAATATGCCAATTTACGTGCGTGTTCCTCAGATATGTACGCAACTTTCATTAGTTTTGAGTTTTCTGATCTGAGCAACGGAAGTATTTATTAGAAATTCGTCTTTACGGACTGTTCTATTTTGACAGATTCTGCCTTTTATTTCGCATTGCTTCTTTCGCTGTGTTGGGTGGATTTCTTTGTTCCATTACCTTCCAGTAGCTTTGAGCAATATCCAGAAGTGTTAAGAATGATTGTGTCACCTCTGAACATGTGAGTTTTTGATTATGTACTAACCCCTCTAATGAAGTTTATGAGAAGTTTGGTGTGAAGGAAGTTTTCAAGGGTCAAGAGAGGAGGATGATATACTACGATCAAGAAGAATGAAAAGTCTAAGCTTGGGGATGCCTCGGTGGTTCACCCCTGCATATATTAAGAAGACTCAAGTGTCTAAGCTTGGGGATGCCCAAGGCATCCCCTTCTTCATCGACAACATTATCAGGTTCCTCCCCTGAAACTATATTTTTATTCCATCACATCTTATGTGCTTTTCTTGGAGCGTCTGTTTGTTTGTTTCTATTTTTGTTTTTGTTTGAATAAATGCTTGTGTGGGAGAGAGACACGCTCCGCTGGTTCGTATGAACACATGTGTTCTTAGCTTTTTAATTTTCATGGCGAAGTTTCTCCTTCGTTAAATTGTTATATGGTTGGAATGGGAAAATGCTACATGTAGTAATTGGTATGATGTCTTGAATAACTTGATACTTGGCAATTGTTGTGCTCTTGTTTAAGCTCTTGCATCATATACTTTGCACCCATTAGTGAAGAAATACATAGAGCTTGTTAAAATTTGGTTTGCATGAGTGGTTTCTCTAGAGTCTAGATATTTTCTAGTAAGATGTTTGAACAACAAGGAAGACGATGTATAGTTTTATAATGCTTGTAATATGTCTTCTATGTGAGTTTTGCTGTACTAGTTCATGCTTGTGTTTGCTTCAAACAACCTTGCTAGCCTAAACCTTGTATCGAGAGGGAATACTTCTCATGCATCCAAATCCTTGAGCCAAACAACACTATGCCATTTGTGTCCACCATACCTACCTACTACATGGTATTTTCCGCCATTCCAAAGTAAATTGCTTGAGTGCTACCTTTAAAATTCCATCATTCACCTTTGCAATATATAGCTCATGGGACAAATAGCTTAAAAACTATTGTGGTATTGAATATGTAATTATGCACTTTATCTCTTATTAAGTTGCTTGTTGTGCGATAACCATGTTCACTGGGGACGCCATCAACTACTCTTTGTTGAATTTCATGTGAGTTGCTATGCATGTCCGTCTTGTCTGAAGTAAGAGAGATCTACCACCTTATGGTTAAGCATGCATATTGTTAGAGAAGAACATTGGGCCGCTAACTAAAGCCATGATCCATGGTGGAAGTTTCAGTTTTGGACATATATCCTCAATCTCAAATGAGAAAATTATTAATTGTTGTTACATGCTTATGCATAAAAGAGGAGTCCATTATCTGTTGTCTATGTTGTCCCGGTATGGATGTCTAAGTTGAAGAATAATCAATAGCGAGAAATCCAATGCGAGCTTTCTCCTTAGACCTTTGTACAGGCGGCATAGAGGTACCCCTTTGTGACACTTGGTAAAAACATGTGCATTGTGATGATCCGGTAGTCCAAGCTAATTAGGACAAGGTGCGGGCACTATTAGTACACTATGCATGAGGCTTGCAACTTATAAGATATAATTTACATGATACATATGCTTTATTACTACCGTTGACAAAATTGTTTCATGTTTTCAAAATCAAAGCTCTAGCACAAATATAGCAATCGATGCTTTTCCTCTATGGAGGACCATTCTTTTACTTTCAGTGTTGAGTCAGTTCACCTATTTCTCTCCACCTCAAGAAGCAAACACTTGTGTGAACTATGCATTGATTCTTACATACTTGCTTATTGCATTTGTTATATTGCTCTGCATTGACAACTATCCATGAGATATACATGTTACAAGTTGAAAGCAACCGCTGAAACTTAATCTTCCATTGTGTTGCTTCAATGTCTCTACTATGAATTTATTGCTTTATGAGTAACTCTTATGCAAGACTTATTGATGCTTGTCTCGAAAGTACTATTCATGAAAAGTCTTTGCCATATGATTCAGTTGTTTACCCATGTCATTACGATTGTTTTGATGGCTGCATTCACTACATATGCTTTACAAATAGTATGATCAAGTTTATGATGGCATGTCACTCCAGAAATTATCTGTGTTATCGTTTTACCTGCTCGGGACGAGCAGAACTAAGCTTGGGGATGCTGATACGTCTCCGACGTATCGATAATTTCTTATGTTCCATGCCACATTATTGAAGTTATCTACATGTTTTATGCACACTTTATGTCATATTCGTGCATTTTCTGGAACTAACCTATTAACAAGATGCCGAAGTGCCAGTTCCTATTTTCTGCTGTTTTTGGTTTCAGAAATCCTAGTAACGAAATATTCTCGGAATCGGACGAAATCAACGCCAAAGATCTTAGAATCCCCGGAAGCATCCAGAACACACGAGAGGGACCAGAGGGGGGGCACAGGCCCACCACACCATACCCTGGCGCGGCCTAGGGGGGGCCCGCGCCCCCCTATGGTTTGGCCAGCCCTTCGACCCTCCTGCGCCGCCTCTTCGCCTATATAAAGCCTCCGTCGCGAAAACCCTGATACGTTCGACGAAAACCACAGAAACCTTCCAGAGCCGCCGCCATCGCGAAGCCAAGATCTGGGGGACAGGAGTCTCTGTTCCGGCACGCTGCCGGAGCGGGGAAGTGCCCCTGGAAGGCTTCTCCATCGACACCGCTGCCATCTCCACCGCCATCTTCATCACCGCTGCTGCTCCCATGAGGAGGGAGTAGTTCTCCATCGAGGCTCGGGGCTGTACCGGTAGCTATGTGGTTCATCTCTCTTCCATGTACCTCAATACAATAATCTCATGAGCTGCTTTACATGATTGAGATTCATATGAGTTTTGTATCACAATTTATCTATGTGCTACTCTAGCAATGTTATTAAAGTAGTTTTACTCCTCCTGCACGTGTGTAAAGGTGACAGTGTGTGCACCGTGTTAGTACTTGGTTTATGCTATGATCATGATCTCTTGTAGATTGCGAAGTTAACTATTGCTATGATAATATTGATGTGATCTATTCCTCCTACATATGCATGAAGGTGACAGTGTGCATGCTATGTTAGTACTTGGTTTAATCTGTTGATCTATCTTACACTATAAGGTTACTTAAATATGAACAAATTGTGGAGCTTGTTAACTCCGGCATTGAGGGTTCGTGTAATCCTATGCAATGCGTTCATCATCCAACAAAAGTGTAGAGTATGCATTTATCTATTCTGTTATGTGATCAATGTTGAGAGTGTCCACTAGTGAAAGTGTAATCCCTAGGCCTTGTTCCTAAATACTGCTATCACTGCTTGTTTACTGTTTTACTGTGTTACTACTGCTGCAATTCTACCACCACCGACTACACGCCAGCGAGCTATTTTCTGGCACCGTTGCTACTGCTCATACTTATTCATACCACCTGTATTTCACTATCTCTTCGCCGAACTAGTGCACCTATTTGGTGTGTTGGGGACACAAGAGACTTCTTGCTTTGTGGTTGCAGGGTTGCATGAGAGGGATATCTTTGACCTCTTCCTCCCTGAGTTCGATAAACCTTGGGTGATCCACTTAAGGGAAAACTTGCTGCTGTTCTACAAACCTCTGTTCTTGGAGGCCCAACACTGTCTACAGGAAAGGAGGGGGAACGTAGACATCAGAGTCCACTTGGGACTCCTCCCCCACTAGGGTTGGCCGGCCATGGAGGTGGAGTCCCATGTGGACTCCACCTTCCTTGGTGGTTTCTTCCGGACTTTTCTAGAACCTTCTAGAACCTTCCATAGAACCTTCCGTGACATTTTAATTCACATAAAATGACATCCTATATATGAATCTTATTCTCCGGACCATTCCGGAACTCCTCGTGATGTCCGGGATCTCATCCGGGACTCCGAACAAATATTCGAACTCCATTCCATATTCAAGTTCTACCATTTCAACATCCAACTTTAAGTGTGTCACCCTACGGTTCGTGAACTATGCGGACATGGTTGAGTACTCACTCCGACCAATAACCAATAGCGGGATCTGGAGATCCATAATGGCTCCCACATATTCAACGATGACTTTAGTGATCGAATGAACCATTCACATACAATACCAATTCCCTTTGTCACGCGATATTTTACTTGTCCGAGGTTTGATCTTCGGTATCACTCTATACCTTGTTCAACCTCGTCTCCTGACAAGTACTCTTTACTCGTACCGTGGTATGTGGTCTCTTATGAACTTATTCATATGCTTGCAAGACATTAGACGACATTCCACCGAGAGGGCCCAGAGTACATCTATCCGTCATCGGGATGGACAAATCCCACTGTTGATCCATATGCCTCAACTCATACTTTCCGGATACTTAATCCCACCTTTATAGCCACCCATTTACGCAGTGGTGTTTGGTGTAATCAAAGTACCTTTCCGGTATAAGTGATTTACATGATCTCATGGTCATAAGGACTAGGTAACTATGTATCGAAAGCTTATAGCAAATAACTTAATGGCGAGATCTTATGCTACGCTTAATTGGGTGTGTCCATTGTATCATTCATATAATGATATAACCTTGTTATTAATAACATCCAATGTTCATGATTATGAAACTAATCATCCATTAATCAACAAGCTAGTTAAGAGGCATACTAGGGACTCTTTGTTGTTTACATATCACACATGTATCAATGTTTCGGTTAATACAATTATAGCATGGTATATAAACATTCATCATAAACATAAAGATATATAATAACCACTTTTATTATTGCCTCTTGGGCATATCTCCAACAGTCTCCCACTTGCACTAGAGTCAATAATCTAGATTACATTGTAAGGTACCTAACACCCATGGCACTTTGGTGTTGGTCATGCTTTGCCCTAGGGAGAGCTTTAGTCAACGGATCTGCTATATTCAGATCAGTGTGTACTTTGCAAATCTTTACTTCTCCATCTTCGATGTACTCGCGAATCGAATGAAAACGCAGCTTGATATGCTTCAGCCTCTTGTGTGACCTTGGTTCTTGTGCATTGGCGATGGCACCCATGTTGTCACAGTAGATGACTAATGGGTCCAATGCACTAGGAACCACACCGAGCTCTACAATGAACCTCTTCATCCATACCGCTTCTGATGAAGCCTCTGAAGCTACTATGTACTCCGATTCTGTTGAAGACTTCGCCAACGTGCACTGCTTTGAGCTTGCCCAGCTTACTGCAGCACCATTCAATATAAACACGTACCCAGACTGTGACTTAGAGTCATCAGGATCAGTGTTCCAACTTGCATCGGTGTAACTTGTTACAACGAGCTCTTGGTCACCTCCAGAACAAAGAAACATATCCTTGGTTCTTTTCAAGTACTTCAGGATATTCTTGACCGCTGTCCGTTGTTCCATTCCCTGGATCACTTTGATATCTGCTAGTCAAACTGATAGCATGTGCTATATCCGGTCTAGTACATAGCATGGCATACATGATAGAGCCCATCGCCGAGGCATAGGGGATCCGACTCATCCTTTCTCTTTCTTCTGCCGTAGCCGGTCCTTGAGTCTTACTCAAGACCTTGCACAGTAACATAGGTAAAAATCCTTTCTTACTTTCGTCCATTCTAAACTTCTTTAGAATCTTGTCCAGGTATGTACTTTGTGATAGCCCTATTAGGCGTCTTGATCTATCTCTATAAATCTTGATGCCTAATATATACGATGCTTCACCAAGGTCTTTCATTGAAAAACTATTATTCAAATAACCTTTTACACTGCTTAATAGTTCTATATCATTCCCAATCAATAATATGTCATCTACATATAATATCAGGAATGCTACAGAGCTCCCACTCACTTTCTTGTAAATACAGGCCTCTCCATGACACTGTATAAACCCGAAGTCTTTGATCACTTTATCAAAGCGTCGGTTCCAACTTCTCGATGCTTGCTTCAGTCCATAAATTGAATGCTGAAGTTTGCATACTTTGTCGACATTTTTAGGATCGACAAAACCTTTGGGTTGTACCATATACAACTCTTCCTCAATGTCTCCATTAAGGAACGCCGTTTTGACATCCATCTGCCAAATCTCATAATCGAAAAATGCAGCTATTGCTAACAAAATCCTCACAGATTTTAGCTTCGCTACAGGTGAGAAAGTCTCATCGTAGTCAACACCTTGAATTTGTCGGAAACCCTTTGCGACAAGTCGAGCTTTATAGACGATAATATTACCATCAGCATCTGTTTTTCTCTTGAAGATCCATTTATTCTCGACAGCCTTTCGGCTATCAGGTAAGTCTACCAAAGTCCATACTTTGTTATCATACATGGATCCCATTTCGGATTTCATGGCTTCTTGCCATTTGTTGGAATCTGGACTCATCATCGCTTCTTCATATGTCGCAGGGTCCTCATCATTGTTGTCCACAATCATGACATTTAGACAAGGATCATACCAATCAGGAGTGGCACGTTCCCTTGTCGATCTGCGAGGTTCGATAGCTATCTCGTTTGAAGTTTCATGATCATTATCATTAGCTTCCTCTCGTTGTCGGTGTAGGCGGCATAGGAACAACTTCCGGTCAAGCGCTACTCTGATCAACTAGTGAAGATTCATCAATCTCATCAAGTTCTACTTTTCTTCCAAATACTTCTTTAGTGAGAAATTCTTTCTCAAGAAAGGTTCCGTTCTTAGCAACAAAGATTTTCCCTTCGGATCTGTGATAGAAAGTGTACCCTATAGTTTCCTTAGGGTATCCTATGAAGACGCATTTCTCCGCTTTGGGTTCTAGCTTGTCCGGTTGTAACTTCTTTACATAGGCTTCGCAACCCCAAACTTTAAGGAACGACAGCTTAGGTTTCTTGTTAAACCATAATTCGTACGGTGTCGTTTCAACGGATTTTGATGGTGCTCTATTTAAAGTGAATGCGGCTGTCTCTAATGCATAACTCCAAAATGATAACGGCAAATCATGAAGAGACATCATAGAACGAACCATATCTAAGAGAGTTCGATTACGACGTTCGGACACACCGTTACGTTGTGGTGTTCCCGGCGGTGTCAATTGTGAAAGTATTCCGCATTTCTTTAAATGCATGCCAAACTCATAACTCAGATATTCACCTCCGCGATCAGATCGTAGAAATTTGATCTTCTTGTTACGTTGATTTTCTACTTCACTTTGGAATTCCTTAAACTTCTCGAAAGTTTCGGATTTATGTTTCATGAAATAGATATACCCATATCTACTCAGATCATCTGTGAAGGTTAGAACATAACGATAACCACCGCGCGATGCTACGCTCATTGGTCCGCACACATCGGTATGTATGATTTCCAATAAGTCAGTAGCTCGCTCCATCATACCAGAAAATGGAGTCTTAGTCATTTTTCCCATTAGACATGCTTCGCATCTATCAAGTGACTCAAAGTCAAGTGATTCAAGTAATCCATCGGTATGGAGTTTGTTCATGCGTTTCACTCCAATATGACCAAGACGACAGTGCCACATATAAGTAGAATTATCATTTAATTTAATTCGCTTAGCATCAATGTTATGTATATGTGTATCACTACTATCGAGATCTAACAGAAATAAGCCATTCTTTTCAGGTGCTCGACCATAAAAGATATTATTCATAAAAATAGAACAACCATTATTCTCAGACTTGAATGAATAACCGTCTTGCATTAAACAAGATCCAGATATAATGTTCATGCTCAACGCAGGTACAAAATAACAATTATTTAGGCTTAAAACTAATCCCGAAGGTAGATGTAGAGGAAGTGTGCCGACAGCGATCACATCGACTTTGGATCCATTTCCAACGCGCATCGTCACTTCATATTTCAGTAGTCTTCGTTTATTCTTTAGTTCCTGTTTCGAGTTACAAATATGAGCAACCGAACCAGTATCAAATACCCAGGTACTAGTACGAGAACCAGTAAGATAAACATCTATAACATGTATATCAGTATATACCTTCTTTCTTCTTCTTGACAAGGCCGCTTCTTCGTATCCGCCAAATACTTGGAGCAATTACGCTTCCGGTGTCCCTTCTCCTTGCGGTAATAGCACTCAGCATCGGGTTTAGGGCCAGTCTTAGGTTTCACAGAGGCGTAGCAGCTTTCTTGCTACCCTTCTTGAATTTGCCTTTAGACTTGCCCTGTTTCTTGAACCGGTGGTCTTGTTGACCATCAACACTTGGTGCTCTTTCTTGATCTCAATCTCAGCAGCTTTGAGCATGGAGAAGAGTTCGGGTAACTCTTTGTTCATGTTCTCGCATATTGTAGTTCGTCACAAAGTTCTTGTAACTAGGTGGCAAAGTGATTGAAGGATACGATTAATCCCCACTGTTAGGAATAACTATTTCCAAGTCACTGAGTTTCTTCGCATGCCCGGTCATAACGAGCATGTGCTCACTAACGGAGCTACCTTCTTCCATCATGCAACTGAAGAAGTGTTTCGATGCTTCATAGCATTCCACGGCCGCATGAGTTTCAAAAATAGTCTTCAACTCTTCTATCAACTCATGTGGATCGTGGTGCTCAAAACGTTTTTGAAGATCGACTTCCACCGCATAGGATGGCACACCGAACTTGAGAGTACCGAGTTTTCCGAGTCGCGTAAACATTCTTTACTTCATCGGTTTCTGTTTCTGCAGGAGGGTCACCTAGCGGTGCATCAAGCACATATTGCAGATTTCCGCCAGCGAGGAAAATCCTCACATGACGGAACCAGTCGGTGAAGTTGCTACCGTTGCTCTTAAGCTTTTCTTTCTCTAGGAACTAGTTAAAATTGATTGGGGACGCCATATCTACAACATATATTTGCAATAGTTCAGACTAAGTTTATGACAAATTGAGTTCAAATTTTAATTCAACTTAATTAAAAACTAGGTGAACTCCCACTCAAAACAATATCCCTCGCATTGTCTTAGTGATCACACGAACCAAATCCACCGCACCTAAGTCCGATCATCACGAGACAAGGTGTGATTTCAGTGGCGAACATTCAAAGTGTTCATCATATCAACCATATGATTCATGCTCTACCTTTCGGTATCTCGTGTTCCGAGACCATGTCTGTACATGCTAGGCTCGTCAAGGCCACCTTAGTATCCGCATGTGCAAAACTGTCTTGCACCCGTTGTATGCACTTGTTGATTCTATCACACCCGATCATCACGAGATGCTTCGAAACGACAAGTCTTGGCAACGGTGCTACTAAGGATGAACACTTTATTATCTTGAGATTTTAGTGAGGGATCATCTTATAATGCTACCGTCGCGATCTAAGCAAAATAAGATGCATAAAAGGATTAACATCACATGCAGTTCATATGTGATATGATATGGCCCTTTTGTCTTTGCGCCTTTGATCTTCATATCTAAAGCACGGACATGATCTCCATCATCTTCGGGCATGATCTCCATCATCGTCGGCGTAGCGTCAAGGTCAATGGCGCCATCTTCATGATTGTTCTCCCATGTAGCAACTATTACAACTTCTTTGAAATACTACTCAACATGAAATTTAAAGACAACCATAAGGCTCCTGCCGGTTGCAACAATACAATAATGATCATCTCATACATATTCATCATCACATTATGGCCATATCACATCACCAAACCCTGCAAAAACAAGTTAGACGTCTCTAATTTGGTTTGCATATTTTACGTGGTTTAGGGTTTTTCGATATAGATCTAATCTACCTACGAACATGAACCACAACGGTGATACTAGTGTTGTCGATAGAAGAGTAAATTGAATCTTCACTATAGTAGGAGAGACAGACACCCGCAAAGCCACTTATGCAATACAAGTTGCATGTCGAGCGTGGAGCAAATCTCATGAACGCGGTCATGTAAAGTTAGCCCGAGCCGCTGATACGTCCCCGACGTATCCATAATTTCTGTCGTTCCATGCTTGTTTTATGACAATACTTACATGTTTTGCTTGCACTTTATGGTGATTTCATGCATTTTCTGGAACTAACCTATTAACGAGATGCCACAGTGCCAGTTCCTGTTTTCTGCTGTTTTTGGTTCCAGAAAGGCTGTTCGGGCAATATTCTCGGAATTGGACGAAATCAACGCCAAACCTCCTATTTTTCCCGGAAGGCTCCAAAACACCGAAGAAGAGTCGGAGAGGGGCCAGAGGGCCACCAGACCATAAGGCGGCGCGGCCTGGCCTGGGCCCGTGCCACCCTATGGTGTGGAGCCCCAAGGCACCCCCCCTGCGCCGCCTCTTCGCCTATAAAATCCCTTTCGACCTAAAAACGCAGTACCAATTGACGAAACTCCAGAAAGACTCCAGGGGCGCCGCCACCGTCGCAAAACTCCAATTCGGGGGACAGAACTCTGTCCCGGCACCCTGCCGGGACGGGGAAGTGCCCCCGGAAGCCATCTCCATCAACGCCACCGCCTCCGCCATGCTCCGTGAGTAGTTCCCCCATGGACTACGGGTTCTAGCAGTAGCTATGTCGGTATTCTCTCCCCCATGTACTTCAATACAATGATCTCATGAGCTGCCTTACATGATTGAGATTCATCTGATGTAATCGGTGTTGTGTTTGTTGGGATCCGATGGATGATACATTATGATTAGTCTATCTATAAAGTTTGTGAAGTTATTGTTGCTGCAATCTTGTTATTCTTAATGCTTGTCACTAGGGCCCGAGTGGCATGATCTTAGATTTGAGCTCTATATTGTTGCTTAGATTGTATCTACAAGTTGTATGCACATGTCACTGTCCGGAACCAATGGCCCCGAAGTGACAGAAATCGGGACAACCGGAGGGGATGGTAGTGATGTGAGGATCACATGTTTTCACGGTGTGTTAATGCTTTGCTCCGGTACTCTATTAAAAGGAGTACCTTAATATCCAGTAGTTTCCCTTGAGGCCCGGCTGCCACCGGCTGGTAGGACAAAAGATGTTGTGCAAGTTTCTCATTGCGAGCACGTACGACTATATACGGAAAACATGCCTACATAATTAATAAGCCTGATGTTCTTTCTTAATGCTTTGATTCCTATCAATTGCCCAACTGTAATTTGTTCACCCAACACTTGTCACTTATTGGAGAGTTACCACTAGTGTAGATCGCTGGGAACCCCGGTCCATCTCTCATCATAATATACTTGTTCTACATGTCATTGGAAGTAGTATCAACTATTTTCTGGTGCCATCGCTCTCATATTGCTATTACTGCTGTCGTGTTATCACATTACTGCTCTCATATTACTGCTACTTTCACATCACCCCTGTTACTAGTGCTTTTCCAGGTGCAGCTGAATTGACAACTCAGTTGTTAAGGCTTATAAGTATTCTTTACCTCCCCTTGTGTCGAATCAATAAATTTGGGTTTTAATACCCTCGAAGACTGCTGCGATCCCCTATACTTGTGGGTTATCAAGACTGTTTTCTGGCGCCGTTGCCGGGGAGGCATAGCTCTACTCATAAGTTCACCTGGGGAGTACACTCTACCTCTCTCTCTGTTTTTATTTTGCTTTATTTTGTTTTGCTTAGTTTACTTTTGTCTAGTTTATTTGTGCTTAGTTTATTTCTGTCTAGTATTATTTTGCTTAGTTTACTTTTGCTTAGTTTCTTTTTGTCTTGTTTTATTTTCCTCATATACCCAAAAATCCATAGAAATTTGAAAAACCAAAAAATTAAAAACTGCTGTCATGGGAGAACCAACAACCTACTTGGAGCTTATGGAATGTTATAATTGTTATAGAGAATCAAGAACTGGTAAAGTAATGAGTGCTATGATAGAAAAATTGAATACAATTGCTAGAATCTTGCTTAGACGCCATGATATAAACTGTTGCTCTCAACAGGATACTAAACATCTTAAATTTCAATGTGGCTTTAGTGAGGAATATTTTATTAAGAGCTATAATCGGAATTGCTATATTCATTATGGGTTCGAAGAGGTAGAACAATTTTTCTTATTTATGGGAGCCTCCGAGATAGAATCCTTCATGGTTGAGAATTATGAAACTTGTGCTATTTGTAAGGACCTTAAAGATTATGTCTCTACTATCCTTAATTCTTGCATAGAATGCTACAGTATGAATCCTTATATCCTTGATTATAAAGAGAGACACATTAATGCACAAGAATGCACTCACAATTTGCAGGAACCGGTGGAAGAAGAAATTGATGAACCTGAAAGCTCATTGGATGAAAAAGAGGAGGAAATTGATGAACTTGAAAGCTCATTGGATGAAAAGGAAGAGGAGAGCGACGAACAAAAGGAGGAAGAATGGATTAGCTACCCATGCCAACCTTCTAATGAGAGTAACTCTTCATCTCTTACACTATTTGATTGTCCTCCATGCTTACCGAAAGAGGTTGAATGTTATGTTCCTGTGGATTCTCTTGAAATATTACCTATGAGTAAAACTTGTGAGAATAATTATGCTACTGTTATATATGATAATCCATGCTACTTTGATAAATCATATGATAATGCTTTATTTGTGCCTGATGTCGAAATGCATGGTACTGAAGAATTTTGCTTAGCAAATGTTTATGATAAAGCTCTAGATGATGGTCCTATGTTACTTGATAATATTAATTGTACTACTAATGAAAATGGGATTGGAGAGGATTTAACTTTATCTATGTGTCCCATATCTCTTGAGATTGATCAACTACCTTGTTATATTATTAATAAAAGTAAGTTTGAAAGTTTTAATTCCACTATTCTTGAACTTGATAAAAATTATGTGTTTGGAAATCATGGAAAGTATGCTGCATGTGATAGTTATATTGTTGAGTTTATTCATGAAGCTACTGAGAATTATTATGAGAGAGGAAAATATGGTTGTAGAAATTTGCATGGTACTAAAACACCTCTCTATGTGCTTAAAATTTTGAAGCTACACCTGTTTTATCTTCTTATGCTTGTCACTTTGTTCTTCATGAATTTATTTGTGTACAAGACTCCTTTCCATAGGAAGCATGTGAGACTTAAATGTGTTTTGGATTTGCCTTTTGATGCTCTCTTTTGCTTCAAATACTATTTCTTCCGAGTGCATCATTAAAACTGCTGAGCCCATCTTAATGGCTATAAAGAAAGCAACTTCTTGGGAGATAACCCATGTGTTATTTTGCTACAGTACTTTATTTTATATTTGTGTCTTGGAAGTTGTTTACTACTGTAGCAACCTCACCTTATCTTAGTTTTGTATTTTGTTGTGCCAAGTGAAGCCTCTAATCGAAGGTTGATGCTAGATTTGGATTTCTGCGCAGAAACAGATTTCTATCTGTCACGAATCTGGGTCTAATTCTCTGTAGGAAACTCAGAAAAATATGCCAATTTAAGTGCGTGTTCCTCAGATATGTACGTAACTTTCATTAGTTTTGAGTTTTCTGATTTGAGCAACGGAAGTATTTTACTAAAATTCGTCTTTACTGGCTGTTCTGTTTTGGCAGATTCTGTCTCTATTTTTTGCATTGTCTCTTGTGGACTTTAAGCGAGGTTTTCTAGACGTAGAGGGCTGTAGCTAATGTTTTATTGAGTTCTTGCAATGTGCCACTACAGGACCAAGGTGGATTCAAATTTTTTTGAGTACTAACCCCTTTAATGAAGTTTATGAGAAGTTTGATGTGAAGGAAGTTTTCAAGGGTCAAGAGAGGAGGATGATATATGATCAAGAAGAGTGAAAAGTCTAAGCTTGGGGATGCCCCCGTGGTTCATCCCTGCATATTTCGAGGAGACTCAAGCGTCTAAGCTTGGGGATGCCCAAGGCATCCCCTTCTTCATCAACTTATCAGGTTCCTCCCCTGAAACTATATTTTTATTCGGTCACATCATATGTGCATTACTTGGAGCGTCTGTGTGTTTATTTTCGTTTTGTTTTTGTTTGAATAAGATCGGATCCTAGCAATCCTTGTTTGGGAGAGAGACACGCTCCGCTTTTTCATATGAACACTTGTTCTTCGTTTTACCTTTAATGTTCAATGATAAAAGTTGGAAGCTACAATACTTATTTGGTTGGAAACAGAAAATGCCTCATATGTTTTGGATAATTTGACACTTGGCAATTGTTTTGAGCTCTCAAGTAGATCATGATTAAGTTTTTTCATGTAGTTTAAACCTATTAGTGGAGAACTACTGTAGAGCTTGTTAAAATTGGTTTGCATAATTGGTCTCTCTTAAGGTCTAGATATTTTCTGGTAAAAGTGTTTGAGCAACAAGGAAGACAGTGCAGAGTATTATAATGCTTGCAATATGTTCTTATGTAAGTTTTGCTGTACCGGTTCATACTTGTGTTTGCTTCAAACAACCTTGCTAGCCTAAGCCTTTGTACTGAGAGGGAATACTTCTCGTGCATCCAAAATCCTTGAGCCAAAAACTATGCCATTTGTGTCCACCATACCTACCTACTATGTGGTATTTCCTGCCATTCCAAAGTAAATTGCTTGAGTGCTACCTTTAAACAATTCAAATGCTTCTCAATTTGTGTTAATGTTTTATAGCTCATGAGGAAGTATGTGGTGTTTAGCTTTCAATCTTGTCATTTACTTTTGACGGACTCTCATATGGACTAGTGGCACATCCGCTTATCCAATAATTTTGCAAAAAGAGCTGGCAATGGGATTCCCAGTCCCGAATTAATTAACTTAAATAGACACTCCTCCATGGTATGTGATTGTTGGAAGGCACCCGAAGATTCGGTTAGCCATGGCTTGTGTAAGCAAAGGTTGGGGGGAGTGTCATCATCATAATAAAACTAAAATAAAAAGGCACTCCTTCATGGTATGAGATTGTTGGCAGGCACCCGAGGATTCGGTTAGCCATGGTTGTGAAAGAAAGGTTGGAAGGAGTGCCGCATAAACATAAAAATAATTCATGGGAGCCGCTCTTGAAAGTCCGGTTGGCAAGGGGGTTAGAGTGCCCACTACCATTCGTTGACAACAACAAACACCTCTCAAAATTTTACCTTTTATGCTCTCTATATGTTTTCAAAACCAAAGCTCTAGCACAAATATAGCAATCAATGCTTCCCTCTGCGAAGGGCCATTCTTTTACTTTATGTTGAGTCAGTTTACCTACTTCCTTCCATCTTAGAAGCAAACACTTGTGTTAGCTGTGCATTGATTCTTACATACTTGCATATTTGCATTCATCATATTACTTTGTGTTGACAATTATCCATGAGATATGCATGTTGAAAGTTGAAAGCAACCGCTGAAACTTATATCTTCCTTTGTGTTGCTTCGATGCCTTTACTTTGAATCTATTGCTTTATGAGTTAACTCTTGTGCAATCTTTTGATGCTTGTCTTGAAAGTACTATTCATGAAAAGTTTTGCTATATGTTATCTATTTGTTAGCAACTATAGATCATTGCCTTGAGTCACTTCATTCATTTCATATGCTTTGTAATAGTATGATCAAGGTTATGTAAGTAGCATGTCAATACAGAAATTATTCTTTTTATCGTTTACCTGCTCGGGACGAGCAGGAACTAAGCTTGGGGATGCTGATACGTCCCCGACGTATCCATAATTTCTGTCGTTCCATGCTTGTTTTATGACAATACTTACATGTTTTGCTTGCACTTTATGATGATTTCATGCATTTTCCGGAACTAACCTATTAACGAGATGCCACAGTGCCAGTTCCTGTTTTCTGCTGTTTTTGGTTCCAGAAAGGCTGTTCGGGCAATATTCTCGGAATTGGACGAAATCAACGCCAAACCTCCTATTTTCCCCGGAAGGCTCCAGAACACCGAAGAAGAGTCGGAGAGGGGCCAGAGGGCCACCAGACCATAAGGCGGCGCGGCCTGGCCTGGGCCCGCGCCACCCTATGGTGTGGAGCCCCCAGGCACCCCCCTGCGCCGCCTCTTCGCCTATAAAATCCCTTTCGACCTAAAAACGCAGTACCAATTGACGAAACTCCGTAAAGACTCCGGCGCCGCCACCGTCGCGAAACTCCAATTCGGGGGACAGAACTCTGTCCCGGCACCCTGATGGGACGGGGAAGTGCCCCCGGAAGCCATCTCCATCAACGCCACCGCCTCCGCCATGCTCCGTGAGTAGTTCCCCCATGGACTACGGGTTCTAGCAGTAGCTATGTCGGTATTCTCTCCCCCATGTACTTCAATACAATGATCTCATGAGCTGCCTTACATGATTGAGATTCATCTGATGTAATCGGTGTTGTGTTTGTTGGGATCCGATGGATGATACATTATGATTAGTCTATCTATAAAGTTTGTGAAGTTATTGTTGCTGCAATCTTGTTATTCTTAATGCTTGTCACTAGGGCCCGAGTGGCATGATCTTAGATTTGAGCTCTATATTGTTGCTTAGATTGTATCTACAAGTTGTATGCACATGTCACTGTCCGGAACCAATGGCCCCGAAGTGACAGAAATCGGGACAACCGGAGGGGATGGTAGTGATGTGAGGATCACATGTTTTCACGGTGTGTTAATGCTTTGCTCCGGTACTCTATTAAAAGGAGTACCTTAATATCCAGTAGTTTCCCTTGAGGCCCGGCTGCCACCGGCTGGTAGGACAAAAGATGTTGTGCAAGTTTCTCATTGCGAGCACGTACGACTATATACGGAAAACATGCCTACATAATTAATAAGCCTGATGTTCTTTCTTAATGCTTTGATTCCTATCAATTGCCCAACTATAATTTGTTCACCCAACACTTGTCACTTATTGGAGAGTTACCACTAGTGTAGATCGCTGGGAACCCCGGTCCATCTCTCATCATAATATACTTGTTCTACATGTCATTGGAAGTAGTATCAACTATTTTCTGGTGCCATCGCTCTCATATTGCTATTCTTTGCTGTGTTCTTTGTTACTACTGCTCTCATATTACTGCTACTTTCACATCACCCCTGTTACTAGTGCTTTTCCAGGTGCAGCTGAATTGACAACTCAGTTGTTAAGGCTTATAAGTATTCTTTACCTCCCCTTGTGTCGAATCAATAAATTTGGGTTTTACTACCCTCGAAGACTGCTGCGATCCCCTATACTTGTGGGTTATCAGCCGCTTCATCCCACTATGCCACAAAGATGCAAAGTACTCAAACTAAAGATAACATAAGCATCAACGCCCACAAACCATTGTGTTCTACTCGTGCAACCATCTATGCATAGACACGGCTCTGATACCACTGTAGGATAACGTTGCATAGAAAACAAAAAATTTCCTACCGCGAACACGCAATCCAAGCCAAGATGCAATCTAGAAGACGGTAGCAACGAGGGGTATCGAGTCTCACCCTTGAAGAGATTCCAAGGCCTACAAGATGAGGCTCTTGTTGCTGCGGTAGATGTACACTTGCCGCTTGCAAAAGCGCGTAGAAGATCTTGATCACGATCGCTTCCGGCGCCACGAACGGGCAGCACCTCCGTACTCGGTCACACGTTCGGTTGTTGATGAAGACGACGTCCACCTCCCCGTTCCTGCGGGCAGCGGAAGTAGTAGCTCCTCTTGAATCCGACAGCACGACGGCGTGGTGTCGGTGGTGGTGGAGAAGTCCGGCAGAGCTTCGCTAAGCGTGCGGGACGTGGTGGAGGAGAGAGGCCGCTAGGGTTTGGGGAGAGGGGGCGCCGGCCACTAAGGGGTGCGGCCACCTTGGTGGTTCTTGGGTGGCCGGCCCCCTCCCCTTGGCCCCTCATTATATAGGTGGATCCCCAAGAGTTGGTCTCCAAGTCTTCGAATAAGACCCGAACCAAAAACCTTCCATATGGTGGGGAAACCTACCCAAGCTAGGACTCCCACTAGAGGTGGGATTTCCACCGCCCATATGGGGGGGTGGCCGGCCCCCTAAGGGGGAGTCCACTTGGGACTCCTCCCCCACTAGGGTTGGCCGGCCATGGAGGTGGAGTCCCATGTGGACTCCACCTTCCTTGGTGGTTTCTTCCGGACTTTTCTAGAACCTTCTAGAACCTTCCATAGAACCTTCCGCGACATTTTAATTCACATAAAATGACATCCTATATATGAATCTTATTCTCCGGACCATTCCGGAACTCCTCGTGATGTCCGGGATCTCATCCGGGACTCCGAACAAATATTCGAACTCCATTCCATATTCAAGTTCTACCATTTCAACATCCAACTTTAAGTGTGTCACCCTACGGTTCGTGAACTATGCGGACATGGTTGAGTACTCACTCCGACCAATAACCAATAGCGGGATCTGGAGATCCATAATGGCTCCCACATATTCAACGATGACTTTAGTGATCGAATGAACCATTCACATACAATACCAATTCCCTTTGTCACGCGATATTTTACTTGCCCGAGGTTTGATCTTCGGTATCACTCTATACCTTGTTCAACCTCGTCTCCTGACAAGTACTCTTTACTCGTACCGTGGTATGTGGTCTCTTATGAACTTATTCACATGCTTGCAAGACATTAGATGACATTCCACCGAGAGGGCCCAGAGTATATCTATCCGTCATCGGGATGGACAAATCCCACTGTTGATCCATATGCCTCAACTCATACTTTCCGGATACTTAATCCCACCTTTATAGCCACCCATTTACGCAGTGGTGTTTGGTGTAATCAAAGTACCTTTCCGGTATAAGTGATTTACATGATCTCATGGTCATAAGGACTAGGTAACTATGTATCGAAAGCTTATAGCAAATAACTTAATGACGAGATCTTATGCTACGCTTAATTGGGTGTGTCCATTGTATCATTCATATAATGATATAACCTTATTATTAATAACATCCAATGTTCATGATTATGAAACTAATCATCCATTAATCAACAAGCTAGTTAAGAGGCATACTAGGGACTCTTTGTTGTTTACATATCACACATGTATCAATGTTTCGGTTAATACAATTATAGCATGGTATATAAACATTCATCATAAACATAAAGAAATATAATAACCACTTTTATTATTTCCTCTTGGGCATATCTCCAACACTGCTGTGCTGCTACTAGGGTTGTGC
Source organism: Lolium perenne (assembly GCF_019359855.2). Classification (NCBI taxonomy): domain Eukaryota; kingdom Viridiplantae; phylum Streptophyta; class Magnoliopsida; order Poales; family Poaceae; genus Lolium; species Lolium perenne. The sequence goes on along the minus strand of NC_067244.2, from coordinate 20,771,905 downwards.
CGTGCAGATGTTGTGTCGTGCTCCTAGCTATCTCTGCCCTGGCTAGAGCTGCTACTGCTACTAGCCATGCTTTGCTACTGCTGCTGTGTGTGCTGTGCTAGCTGCTCTTTCTGTGTCATCTGTTGCTGCTCTACTGGTGGTCAATTTACTTCATGTGCTATTCCATGTTATTCCTTCCTTTCTATTGTCCATGCAAATGCTATTCAATTGCTTGCTTGCTGGTGATGGTGGTGGCTATGGCTTGTATATATGTGTATGCTACCTATTTGTGCATCTTTGGCCTACTGTTGTTTGCAGTTCTTGCATATGCAAGTGCGAGTGGTGTCTGTTTATGTTGTTGTGCAGCTTCTGCTCATGCTTATGAGCATGTTGTGATGATCATTGCTTGCCATAGTGCTCCATCTGTTGCTATACTACCGTCAGATCATGTGTATACATAAATATTTTCCCTAGCTTGATTACCTTGAGTAATCCTTGCTTGAGCAATGCCAATAATGTGTGATGTCCTTGTATGACTTGATCCAGTGATACATCCCTTATTAGATGTGCTTCTGGATACAATTATAAATTTATAAATGCAATTTCTGTTTATTCAGTTATGGCCCTAGCTTGATTACCTTGAGTAATCCTTGCTTGAGCAATGCCAATAATGTGTGATGTCCTTGTATGACTTGATCCAGTGATACATCCCTTCTTGGATGTGCTTCTGGATACAATTATAAATTTATATATGCAATTTATGTTTATTCAGTTATGGTATGTGTGTAATTCTTCAGTAACTGGCTAATTCATGATGCTATGATGGTCTCTAGCAGGCGTGAGCAAGTCCTGGTGATCATATGATCATCAGTTGCTTGTTGTTTGCTTGATGTGCTTCTACTTGTGCCTTACTGATGATTATACCTATTCTTGTATAGCTCCATACCATATACTGGTATATGCTAATGCTTGTTAAAGCATACTCTGATGTTTGCAGTGATCCTCTGGATCATTTGCAAGTGCTTTAGTTACTAGTTGCTTATATATCTCATTTATCTGTATAGTTTGTCATGATTTATTAAATAAATGGGATGAACTGCTTAGGCACTAAGGATTCTTATGGTTAATTTGATTGAGCTAGAGGGATGCCAACTACTGTTGGGGACCCTAGCTCCCTTTGAACCCTTCTGGGTGATGATATCTCTCTTTGGCTAAGTATCTAGATGGTTTAGTGTGGTTGAGTGGGCCTTAACAGCATTTGGTTGCTGTTATGGTATCTCCCACCATATTGGCTTGTTGTGCTAGGACAATTGCTTGTTGGGTGTTTCCTTTTTGGATTGCCAGCAGTCTTTGGTGTTGAAAATTTAAATAGAAAGTATTCTGTCTATATCACTGATGGTTTAATAGTCCATTAGTTGCTAGGTGAGTTGGGCTAGGCTAGTGGTGGGTCAAATCCTTGCTTGATTCTTTGGTTTGTTGTAGTGGTGATACACTTGGTTTTAACCAATCCTTCCTGGGATTAAACCGTACTGGCGTTTCCCATATTTTGCCAGCATCAAATGGTTTACACCAAATGATGATGCAAACTGGGTAATCATACCCTCTGGCTATTGTGTGTGTGATGCACATGCTTATTTATGAGCAAAACCAGTGCTTGCTCATGGATTTATGTATACCTCACTCCAGCTCCTAGAAACTGTGTTGTTGTAGAGGTTTTGCTTCCGTTTGATGAGTTGGTCCTTGCCCTGCTCCTCCTAGCTGGTTGGTGCTGGTGCTAGTCCATCTTCTTGTTCAACAGTCACTTCTTCTTTGTGGAAAAAGAAACTGGAACTATGTTGTTCTTGCGTTCTTGGTGTTCTTGAGTGTTCTTGCTATTCTAGCTAGCTCTGTCTGGCTTGGTCGATGAATGGCTAGGGTTTTGCTGATGAAAAGGTTTTATATGAACCTTTCCTGGCCTCCTTGGTCGACAGTGAGGCCTGGTGCCATTTTGGTGACTCCTCTGGCTATGTGTGCTGCTGTGCATGCACACATCCTTGTGAGCTACTTGTGTGGTTCCATGTTGGAACTTGGCAAGTTGTTGGATCAGCTTCGGGTGGTCTGATCTTATCCTGCCTATTTCCATTCTTTCTAATCTTCCAAGTGGCATTGCCAATTGGCATCAATGTGCAATTGTATTTCTATGTTGATTATGCAGGGATTCAAGAAGATAATCAAGAAAGTCTCAATCCTCTTGTTGATCAAGAAATCAAGATGAAGATCGTAGTGTAGTTCAGAAAAGAATTTATTGAATAAATGGGATGAACTGCTTAAGCACTAAGGATTCTTATGGTTTATTTGATTGAGCTAGAGGGATGTCAACTACTGTTGGGGACCCTAGCTCCCTTTGAACCCTTCTGGGTGATGATATATCTCTTTGGCTAAGTATCTGGATGGTTTAGTGTGGTTGAGTGGGCCTTAACAGCATTTGGTTGCTGTTATGGTATCTCCCACCATATTGGCTTGCTATGCTAGGACAATTGCTTGCTGGGTGTTTCCTTTTTGGATTGCCAGCAGTCTTTGGTGTTGAAAATTTAAATAGACATTATTCTATCTATATCACTGATGGTTTAGTAGTCCATTAGTTGCTAGGTGGGTTGGGCTAGGCTAGTGGTGGGTCAAATCCTTGCTTGATTCTTTGGTTTGCTGTAGTGGTGATACACTTGGTTTTAACCAATCTTTCCTGGGGTTAAACCCTATTGGCTTTTCCCATATTTTGCCAGCATCATGAAATGTTCCCCTCTCTTCTCGAAACCCTAAGTTCAGAAAAGATAATGTCCAAGTTGTCGCACTCTCGAAACCCTAACCCTATCTGGTGTCGAGAGAGAAACTTGTCCCCTCTAAGATGTAGTTTACAATAAAGCGCGAAATTTCCCTAGATTTTATGATGCAATACACATCCCTTTCTAAAATCTACCCCGCAATCACCTCGAATCATGGGATATTACATTCTGCGGTGGCTAGGGTTTAGTGTGGGAGGAGATGAGATGCACGCGCCCCTGTTTATATAGGCCGGAGGCAGGCGACGGCCGCGGCATGCGTGGCGTCGCCATTACTTCGTGCGCATAGGTTGGCGACGGCCGCGCGCTACGCGAGGCATCGCCATTTACGCGGCTGCAGACTGCCGAAGCGACGCCTCGGCGCCAGTACTAGCGCCGCTGAGAAGACGCATCGAGCCTGGGTCACTGCCAGGCGGGCCCAACGAAACGTCCGCCAGACGCGAGCGGACACTTTGCGCGTCTGCGCAGCGTCCGCATAGACGCATCCGAGACGCATATTTGGGCCAGGTTTGCGTCGTTGCGGATGGCCCGGTCACTATGCGTCGCCCCGCTGGAGCGTGTACGAGACGCATGTTCGGTCTTCACGGACGCAAACGGTTGCTGAGCATCCGTTTGCATCGCCCCGTTGGAGATGCCCTAAAATTAATTGTTAGTAAGTTCATGTAAAATTATTATGTTTATTAAGTCTCATGTACTACTAGCCCACCAACTTGTCGGAGTATATGAGTATCAACCCGTGGTTGGATGGTTCGAGCATCTCTAACTGATCCTCAATACGGTCATAGAGGAGCAAATTTGTGCCGCTAACGGCCGAAGCCGACTCTAACCGAAATCCAAAAATGGTTAGAGGAGCAAAAACAAGAGAGTGACCCCTAAAAAGAGAGGCGCCTCTCCCATATTTCCTCTCCGCCCAACTCGGCATAAAAACATGAGCTACCGCCGAGCGGCCATCCCTCCACCCAAATTCGTCGCATATTGTCGCCGGCGCCACCGATCTCCCCTCCCTCGGCCGAAATGGCACCGAAGGTCGTTCCCGCTTGCCCGCCGGAATTTTTCGCTGGCGAATCTCCGCCTGATTCGACCTCCGCGGCGCCGCTTATGTCGCGGAAGAGGTTGGGCAATACTAGTATGGTGCAGCCAGCGGCGATTCACACCAATGCCACCGATAAGTCCTCGATCGTGGGCAAGCCGCCTCTAGCATCGGTGTTGAGCGACCCACGGTCGCAGAAGCCAACGGCGGCGATGCAAGCACATTCACAGTCAGTGGAGGAGAAGAAGAAGAGGAAGGCCGCAACAGCATCAATCTCGACGCCTACACGCAAGGCCAAGGCATCGCTGGCGCCCTCAACGACCACGCCTTCTCCCTCAGTCGTGGCCGCCGGCGCAACCCGTCCGCGAGTCACCGCCCGTGACATGGTCTACGAAATGCCCGAGTCTCAAGCAAGTGTGACCGAGAATGGGGTGGCCAAATTCATGTCTCAATTGGATTCTTCACACACTCAAACTTGCCCGATTTGATGTTTTTTTGGACAATATGTATGCATGTTTGAACTTTGTATGTTTGAGATGTTTAAAAAAAAAATAGGCCTTTAAGTTTAGGGGATCGGATCTGGCGGCCACCATTTAGAGGAGCAAAAATTTCTCCTCTATTTTTCTCCACCATTTGCTTCTCTAAATTTTAGGGGATCGGTTAGAGATGCCCTTAGAAGAGCAATGGCAACCCTAGCCCACCAGATTTTAAATCTCAGGTTTTACACTTTGGTGTCTTATAAAGCAAAATATTTTTCAGTGGGACACAACGTTCCCATCAATAGCGAGGTGTCTTTGGCACACTAATTTGTGAGGGTCTGCTTCTGTCACTAGTAGAAAACCTCTCATCCATCTAAGCCTTTAGTACCGGTTCCCTTACGAACCGGTACTAAAGGGGGCATTAATACCGGTTCCGTGCGTGGGACATCAATACCGGTTCGTTATGGACCTTTAATACCGGTTCGTAACCGGAACCGGTATTAAAGGGTTTGGGCCTGATTTCCAGGCGGTGGTGGGGCCAGGGTTGCACCTTTAGTACCGGTTCGTGTAAGGAACCGGTACTAAAGGGTATGTGCCTATATGAGCGCGCAGCGCCAGCTCCTCCTCGCATATCTCATTCTCACTTCTCCTCTCACATTTCCAAATATTCTCCACCTCTCACACTCCAATAATCTTTATTTTTCTCCACCATTTTAACAAGATTAACGGCATACATCTATCCAAGGGTTAGCAATATCATCCTTCCTTCCGGCGTTCCTAATTTAGCTCAGTTCTTTGGTAGTTTTAACTCGTACTATTTTTGTAGTGCAAGCAAGGTGTTCGATGAAATGCCTAAGTTAGTGATTTTATTTTTTTATATGCAATTTGAGCTGAAATTATGGTATGTTTTGTAGGTTTTAATTAGTATCATCCCCGTCCTTACCGCTGTCGATCGCCAGCGTCGTCCCCTAGCCGGCACGGTACCACCTCGGTGAGCCCCTCTTCTTTTATAAAAAACAATTAGTTTTATGTGATGAACTTGAATATTAATTAAGTTGGTCACTCATATATCCATGATGTTGTGATTTTAATGATTTTTGATATACATATAAAATGCAGATGAGTCGACAATGGATGTACGGTGACCGGTGCCATCCCGAGTTCATTACTGGCATGCATTATTTTCTCAACGTGGCTGAGGCAAACAGGCGGTCGAATGGTTTCATGTATTGTCCATGTAGTTCCTGTAAGAATATGAAGGATTACTCTACCTCGAAGACCCTTCACGTCCACCTGCTAGAGAATGGTTTCATGCCCAGCTATAATTGTTGGACCAAGCACGGAGAAAGAGGGGTTATATTGGAAGACAACGAAGAAGAAGAGGATAGTGACAACTATCCCTTATTCACTGAAGACGGTGGTAGTAGAATGGGGGAAGACGAAGCTGAAGAAGAGCTCATTTTCGATGAGCCGATTTTTGATGACCCGGATGACGATTTGGGTCGGGCCATTCTTGATGCGAAGATGAACTGCGGAAATGAAAATGAGAGGTTGAAGTTGGAGAAAATGTTAGAGGATCACAACAAACTGTTGTACCCAAATTGCGAAATGGTCGAAAAAGCTGGGTACCACGCTGGAATTGCTGCAAGTGGAAGGCAGAGAATGGTACTTCTGACAAGGGATTTGAAAAGTTGCTGAAAATAATAAAGAAGATGCTTCCAGGGGAGAACGTGTTGCCCTCTAGCACGTACGAAGCAAAGAAGGTTGTCTGCCATCTAGGATTAGAGGTGCAGAAGATACATGCATGCATCAATGACTGCATCCTCTACCGCGGGGAGTACGAGAATTTGAATGCAGGCCCGGTATGTAGTGCATTGAGGTATAAGATCAGGCGAGATGACCCCGGCGATGTTGAGGGTGAGTCCACCCCCAGGAAGAGGGTTCCTGCGAAGGTGATGTGGTATGCTCCTATAATACCACGGTTGAAACGTTTGTTCCAGAACAAAGAGCATGCCAAGTTGTTGCGATGGCACAAAGAGGACCGTAAGAAAGATGTGATGCTGAGACACCCCGCTGACGGGTCGCAGTGGAGAAAAATCGACAGAGAGTTCAAGTCATTTTCAGATGACGCAAGGAACTTAAGATTTGGTCTAAGTACGAATGGCTTTAATCCTTTCGGGAGCAGAGCTCCGGTCATAGCACCCGGCCGGTGACTCTATGTATCTATAACCTTCCTCCTTGGTTGTGCATGAAGCGGAAGTTCATTATGATGCCGTGCTCATCCAGGGCCCGAAGCAACCCGGCAACGACATTGATGTGTACCCGAGGCCATTGGTTGAAGAACTTTTAGAGTTGTGGCGTGACGAAGGTGTACCCGTGTGGGATGAGCACGAACAAAAGGAATTTAACCTTCGAGCGTTGTTATTTGTAACCATCAATGATTGGCCTGCTCTTGGTATCTTTTCAGGGCAGTCTTCCAAGGGAGACAATGCATGCACACACTGGTTAGGTGAGACTGATAGTAATTATTTGGGAAACAAGAATGTGTACAGGGCATCGTCGATTTCTTCCAAAACAACATCACGTAAGAAAGAGAGGAAAGCATTTTGGAGGTGAGGCAGATAACCGAACGAAGCCTACCCGCCCTAATGGGGAAGTTATATATGATATGGTCAAGGATTTAAAAGTGATCTTTGGAAAGGGTCCCGGCGGACAATCTGTTCCGCATGATGTTGACGGACACGTACCCATGTGGAAGAAGAAGTCGATATTTTGGGAGCTACCCTACTGGAAATTCTTAGAGGTTCACTCTGCAATCGACGTGATGCACGTGACGAAAAATCTTTGCGTGAACCTGCTAAACTTCTTGGGCGTGTATGGGAAGACAAAAGATACACCGGAAGCACGGCAGGACCAGCAAAGTATCCACGAAGGAAACAACCTGAATCCAGAGAAGTATCAAGGTCCTGCCAGCTATGCTCTTACCAAAGAGGAGAAGGAGATCTTTTTTGAAGTCCTGAGTAGCATCAAGGTCCCGTCTGGCTTCTCGTCGAATATAAAGGGAATAATAAACATGTCGGAGAAAAAGTTTCAAAACCTAAAGTGTCATGACTGCCACGTGATTATGACACAATTACTTCCGGTTGCATTGAGGGGGCTTCTGCCGGAAAATGTTCGAGTACCCATTGTGAAGCTATGTGCGTTCCTCAATGCAATTTCTCAGAAGGTGATCAATCCACTTACTCTACAAAATTCTACGTAAGGATGTGGTCCAATGTCTAGTCAGCTTCGAGTTGGTGTTCCCACCATCCTTCTTCAATATTATGACACATCTCCTAGTTCACCTGGTCGAAGAGATTGGCGTTCTCGGTCCTGTATTTCTACACAACATGTTCCACTTTGAGAGATTCATGGGAGTCTTAAAGAAGTACGTTCATAACCGTGCTAGGCCAGAAGGTAGCATCTCCAAGGGCTATGGAACAGAGGAGGTCATTGAGTTTTGTGTTGACTTTATTCCTGACCTTAAGCCGATCGGTGTTCCTGAATCGCGCTATGAGGGGAGACTGCGTGGAAAAGGCACGCTAGGAAAGAAATCAGCAACGTGTATGGACGGACATTCTTTCACTCAAGCACACTACACAGTTCTACATAATTCCATCTTGGTGGCTCCGTACAAAGAGGAACACAAGGAGATCTTACGCTCTAAATACCCGGAGCAACGTGAAGATTGGATTGATGGAGAACACATGAAGACTTTCGGCGGTTGGTTGCAAACACGTCTCATGAATGTCACCGATGACGAGCAGCTGTACTTGTTGGCCAAGCAACCATCTTCTACTATATCGACTTTTCAAGGGTACGAGATTAATGGGAACACATTTTACACTTTCGCCCAAGACAAAAAGAGCACCAACCAAAACAGTGGTGTCCGCTTTGATGCGAGAAGATGGCAATGGGAACAAGGTCACATATTATGGGTACAGAGAGGAGATATGGGAACTTGACTATGGACCTAATTTCAAGGTCCCTTTGTTCCGGTGTAAATGGTTCAACCTGAAAGACGGGGTACAGGTAGACCCGCAGTACGGAATGACTACAGTGGATTTCAATAATCTAGGGTACGACACCGAACCATTCGTCCTAGCCAGTGAAGTGGCTCAGGTTTTTTATGTGAAGGATATGTCTAGCAAACCGAAAAAAAAAGAAAAGAAAGGCAAGAGGACACATCATACGATGAGCCAAAGCGGCACATAGTTCTTTCAGGAAAAAGAAACATCGTGGGAGTAGAGGACAAGACAGACATGTCAGAAGATTATAATAAGTTTGACGATATTCCACCCTTCAAGGTAAAAATTGACCCAAGCATCATCTTAAACAATGAAGATTGTCCATGGTTGCGTCGCATAAGAAGAAGAAAGGGAAACGGGCGAAGAAAACTCAGAAGACTAGGTAGCTACATATAGGGATCATAACTTGTGTATCTCAATATGGAAATCACTTTTGTGTAATGATGTTACTGTATGTAAGATATTAACAATGGAGATGGTTGGCTTGTTTTACTAGTTAAGTCACGGGCTTGCAGGGAAATTTTTCCGAGGTGGAACTTCCGAATATGCCATATATAGGGCATGTGCACCAAGGGCATATTCGAGAAGTTCCGCCACGGGAGATTTCCCAACCCTTTCCGCAACATTGTTAGAGGAGATGGAGTCTTCCACGGGCTAGCAGGGAAATTTTTCCGAGGCGGAACTTCCGAAGATGCCATATGGCGTGTGCACCAAGGGCATCTTCGACAAGTTCCGCCACGGGAGATTTCCCAACCCTTTCCGCAACATTGTTAGAGGAGATGGAGTCTTCCACGGGCTTGCAGGGAAATTTTTCCGAGGCGGAACTTCCGAAGATGCCATATGGCGTGTGCACCAAGGGCATCTTCGACAAGTTCCGCCACGGGAGATTTCCCAACCCTTTCCTCCATCCATGGTGATGAAACTCTCCATCCATGTTGGCTTGTTGAGCTGCTTCCCATGGTGTATCGATGCTCCTTTTATAGGCAGAGCGTCCTTATCCTACCGACAGCTTTAGTACCGGTTGCAGACACGAACCGGTACTAAAGGTTACCCACGCGTCCTTATCCCACCGACAGGGCATCGTGCGCTACATACTTTATCTCATCGAGCAGGGCGTCCTTATCCTGCCGACAGCTTTAGTACCGGTTGCAGACACGAACCGGTACTAAAGGTTACCCACGCGTCCTTATCCCACCGACAGGGCGTCGTGCGCTACATACTTTATCTCATCGAGCAGGGCATCCTTATCCTGCCGACAGCTTTAGTACCGGTTGCAGACACGAACCGGTACTAAAGGTTACCCACGCGTCCTTATCCCACCGACAGGGCGTCGTGCGCTACATACTTTATCTCATCGAGCAGGGCATCCTTATCCTGCCGACAGCTTTAGTACCGGTTGCACCCACCAACCGGTACTAAAGGTTTGCCTCTGTCTTCCCGCCTATTTTCTTCCCACGCTTTCCACCGGTTCCCGCCTTTGTCTTCCCGCCATTTTTTCACTATATATATGTAGGCTTGGCCACCATTTACATATCACATCTAGACTCATATCTGCAAACCTCATCATTCTCTCCCATGGCTTCCATCGCATCTCTAACCCCCCGGGAGGCGGAGGCGCTTTGCGCCTCGAACTACCCCTGCCCGCCGGGCTACCGCGTCCCGACCGGCTGGTTGCTAAGCGTCGGAGGCGTACCGGTCCCTCCAGTCCCTCTAGGTGTGGCGCGCGAGATGGCCATCACGAACCACTACTACTTCGAGCTCACGCCAGAGCAGCGGAGGAATCCCCAGTGGCATCCCGACTACAGCCCGACTTGGGAAAGCTTCTTCATCAATCGGCGTGAGAGGGCGCTTTCCAGGCATGAGGAGGGCGGTCCGCCTCCTTCGAACTTCAACGAGGCCGGCCGTTGGCTGTGGTGGCGCGGCCGGACTCTCCAGGGCGTCATGGCCTACCGTGGCCCCCGCCTGCGCTACCCTCAGTCCCAGCCCACGCGTGCTCAACCGCCGACCGGAGAGTACCGCGACCCCGATGCCAGCGACGATGATGACGGCGACTACGACGACTACAGTGGCGACTACTACAGGGCTAGGCACGAGTATGACTGAATGACTCCAACAGTAGAATTTGGCCATGTATCTTTAATTTTCAGTTACGCTATGTACTTTTAATTCGAGTTCAATCGTAATAAAATTTTATTCCCGCCCTTTCTTTCCCGCCTTTTTCCGTCGTACGTGGCGGGAAAGTTTCCCGCGCGGACGGCGTCGTGGCAAGAGTAAAGAATAGAAATAGATAATATATAGAAAAGAATTAGAAAATATATAGAAAAGAAATATAAAAAAGGATATAGAAAACAAATAGAAAAGAAAACAAACGGAAATAGAAAAAGAAATAGAAAAGAAATAGAAAAGAAAAGAAATAGAAAATAAAAAGAAAAGAAAAGAAACACAAAAGAAAAGAAAAAAAACAGAAAACAAAATAAATAGAAAAGAAATATAAAAGAAATATAAAAAAGGATATAGAAAAGAAATAGAAAAGAAAACAAACGGAAATAGAAAAAGAAATAGAAAAGAAATAGAAAATAAAAAGAAAAGAAAAGAAACACAAAAGAAAAGAAAAAGAAACAGAAAAGAAAGAAAAAACAGAAAATAAAAAAGAAATAGAAAAGAAACAGCAAAAGAAAAGAAAACAGTAAAACAAAAAAGAAAACAAAAAAAAACCCTTTGGTACCGGTTGGTACCACCAACCGGTACGAAAGGTCTTTCGTACCGGTTGGTGGTACCAACCGGTACCAAAGGGTACTCCTCTGTATAACACTTAGGCGTGGCCAAACTTGGCCAAAAAACAACACAGAGAAGACCGCCGCGCGCACACAGGCCCACGCGCCGCCGCCGTCGCCGTAGCCCGCAGCTCCACGCGCCGCCGTCGCCGCCGTAGCCCGCAGCAGCAGTGCAACCGTCGCGCGCAGCAGCAGGCCGGGTCGCCGTCGTCGCCGCGTCGACGCCCGCCGCTCCACCCTTTCCCCGCGCCGGCAACCGAGGTGAGGACCTCCCTCTCCCTCCTCGCCTCGCCTCCCTCACCTCGCCTCCCTCACCTCGCCTCCCTAGCCGCCGCGCGTCTCGCCGGAGGAGCCCGCGCACGCGCGACGATCGCCGCGGTGAGCTCGCCGGCCGGCCTCCTCACGCACGCCTGCGGCGTGTTCGACGAAATGCCGCGCTGCCGTGCGGAGGGTAGGCGCCGGCCAGCCACCCCGCCCCTTCACCTCTACGACCAGCAGCAGCAGCCGGTCGCCAAGCCGCAGCCGGCCGGTGCCGCCGCGACACGGGCGCGGCAGTGAGCTGTCCGCTCTGGTGGCCGCGCTCGGCACGCACGACGATGTGATCCTCAAGGACGCCGCCGCCATGGACGACGGCGTGCCGGTGGTGGACTACAAGGACTGGCAGATCTCACTGACGCGTCGGCGCTCAAGCTCTGGCTCGTGCTCCGCTGCTACGGCACCGACGGCCTGCGCGACGCCGTGCGCGCCCGTGCGCATCGCGGCACCGTTCGAGGACATGGTGTGCGCGGACGCCAGGTTCGAGGTGGTGGCGCCGAGACTGTTCGCGCTCGTGTGCTTCCGGCTCCGGCCATCGTCCATCACGACGTCGCCGCTGGAGGCCAACAACCTCAATGAGAGGCTTCTGGCGGCGGTTAACGCGACGAGGGAGGGGCCGTACATGAGCTGCGCGGTGGCCGGACCGCCGCGACACGCGCTGGACGGCCCTATGCGTAGTTTGGTGCCCGTAGCGACGTGTCGACATACCAGCATGCTCTTCGGCGTCGCCGTGTAGGGCCGAGCGGGGTCTTTGCTGCCGCTCTCGTGCAGGGCGCGCACGTCGTCAGCGTGAGAGACAGAGGGAGGGGAATACTGATTTACTAGGTCGTTCTCTCTTTTTTTCTCCGTTGTTGTCGCCGTCTGTGAGCTCGCGAGAGGAGGAGCTCCAAGTGTTAGGGTTAGGGTCGAGAAAAAGAGAGAAGAGCGAGAGGAGAATAGCGCCGAGTGTTAGGGTTAGGGTCCATAGCGGTGCCGAGTCCGTGGCGGTGCCGCCGCGACATAGAGTTAGGGTCAAGAAATAGGAGCACCAAGTATTAGGGTTAGGGTTTTTTGCTTTCTTCATTTCAATTGTTATCCATCTAGCAATGTGTTATATGATCATTACATGATGAATGAAATACAATTGCTTTCTTAATTTTGTAGTGACATTGAGGTATGGAGGACGGCACCTTCGTCCGAGATGAGGAGGGGGAAGAAGCGGTGCAGAAATTGATCTATGAGAGTGCCCGTGGTCCGGAACCCGACGATGGAGATGACAACGATTTCCAAGACTTTCTGAATGATTTCGGCGAGGGACTTGAGTCTGAACAAATTAGAAGAGACAACGAAGTGTCCATCACAAACTCCGGCGAGGTGTATATCTATGTATCAATTAGTCTATATGTTCATCCCTAGATGCATTCATTTATTTGTATTGCACTTATTAACGAATAATTTTTTCTTTTAGCCTTCTGGATCATCGAGCAAGTCTGTTAGATCAAAACGAGGCCCGACGCGGGTGCTAAAGGGCGAGGCCAGGTTAGCCCTCACAGCATTCAAGGATAATGGTGAACCAGTGCAGCCCAAGGAGTTTTGCCGCAAATTTACAAGTCAATCCGGAGTTATTGTTAGGGACCATGTACCGATCAGCATTCAAGAGTGGCATAAGCCGAAGAACCCGGAGAGTGGTGCTAGTTATGTCAACGACACGATGAAAAAATTTCTTTGGGACACGCTACTGACAAAGTTCAGCCTACCGGAAGACATGACGGAAGGCCAGAAGAATAAAGTCAAGGAATGGACATGGAAGAAGATGGCCATACAATTTCAGACCTTCAAGAAAAATTTATGGGACAAATATAAGAATGAAGATCCAGTATTCGATGATAATCTAGTGAAGATAAAAGATCACTGGGCCGCATTTAAGGATTATAAGAAATCGTCTACTTTTGTGTCCCGATCGAAGAAAAATACCGAAAATGCTGCAAAGAAGAAACTTCCGCATCATTTGGGGTCAGGTGGCTACAAGAGTGCCATTCCGAAGTGGACAGCGTTTGAGAATAAACTGATTGATCATGGAATCACTCCACAGACATGGGACTGGCCCGAACGGTCCAAGTTCTGGTTGTTCGCTCATCGGGCAGGGTTGGACCCAAAGACAGGGCTGATCGTTGCGAAGGGAAAATGGAAGGAAAAAATTGAGGCAATTGTACCGAAGCTTGTAGATGCAATTGAAAAGGTCAGAAAGGGAGAGTACATTCCCGATCGAGAGAATGACGAGCCGACACTCGCTACTGGGGAACCCCTGAACATGTTGGACGGGTGCACGAGCTCGCCCAGGTCTCACCATGAAGGAAGCGTGGCCGGACAAAGGTCGACACTTATAGAAGCCGTTCGCGAAAGAAGAAGAAGGACGCCGACATTGTAACGGAATTGTTAACTAGGGTGGAGGCTCTTGAGAGAAATCGAGAGGGCACCCGATCAGCAGCTGTTTCTACGGGATCCACAAGCCGATGCTGCCCCATCTCAGCGAAGAAGCGGTGTCGGTTCCTCGCATCTTGACGGATGTGGAGGAAGCTACCCCGTGGATTATGTCACGGAGAAGACAAATTGCGAGCTACATATGTTAATCGGGACCGCGTACGTTAAGGTGGCGGTCGGCTATGTGTACCCAAGTGAAGATGGAGCAATGCACCATCATATGCCCATTCCACCTGGTTGTGTTCGTGTCGGGGTGGATGAAGTTGTTTCGGGTTTTGAAAAAGTGGAGCTTGATATTCCTAGAGGTGAAGATGAGAGGACACTGGCCGATGTCAAGCACGGTTTCGCCCTATGGCCGAAGAAGTACGTCGTCCTTTTGCAAAGGCCACCGACTCCTACACATGAGCAGCAAATGCCATCGACTCCTCCTGGTGGCAGTCCTGGTGAGCAGCCAAGTCCACACCTACCTGAGAGGGACCCCAGCGTGAGTCCACCATCTCGAGATCCTCCGCGACGTAAGACAGCGTCCGTTAAGCGGAACGGTACGCCGCCTAGGAAGAAAGCTAGAAAGGAGAAACAACCGCCGCCTGCGAGAAGTTACCTTGGGAAAAAACTCCGAGAGGAAAACGCGGAGGCCGTTCAGGCCGAGTTGAAGAAATGGTTTGCACCGAAAGTGCCGAGATACCTTTCGAGAAGACACTAGATCCGGAGAAAGTTGTGCGTACTGCTGACAATCTATATGACCCTGTACCATCGCCGCCATCTGACTATGCGCGTTCTATTGAAAGGTCGTATGACAAGATGATCGAGGCGACAAAACCCGTTCAATCGGGTATCAGGGAGATAAAAGGGATACACAATGTCTACCAGCTCGGACAACAACCCGTTCAATCGGTTGCCCCTCTCAAGGTGTTTGACGGGAAGACCGTTCAAAATTCTCGACAAGACGCAACTGATTACGCCTTAGCTGAACGAGCATATCAGTTTGTTCAAGGGAAAGATTTGGTCGAGAATCTCAGGAAGGTACCAACATGTATGCGTAACTTGCATTCGTGGTACCTTAAGGCCTCAAAGGAAGGGATCGAGACTATCATGGTGCGAGTTAGGGAAGAGCACTACTTCCAGAGTACTGTGTGAACGTTGACTTCGCCGAACTCTTTCAGTTATACAATCTCCGGGCCCTCGACAAATCAATCATCAGTTGCTATTGTCTGTAAGTGATTTATTTATTTAATTTGAGAAGTCGTTCATTGTCTGCAGATTATAATCTTTTGTGCGCTATATTATGCAGATCGAAGATGCTCGAATGCAAAAGGGACGATATCACAGACATTGGGTTCATTGACCCGAACACAATGCATGTTAAAACCATAGAGAATCCCCTCTATAACAAGGATACACCGCAGACTTTGCTAAGGTTTTTGAAGCGACAACGTGACAAAAAGCTAATACTTTGGCCTTACAACTTCGAGTGAGTCTTACTGTCTTATAACACATTATATTTTGCTCACCGTATGTCAAAATTTTAACTAATGACTTATATATATGACACTACATATTGAAACGTGCATAGGTTTCACTTTATTCTTCTCGTCATCAATTTGGAAATTGGAGAAGTTGAAGTCTTGGACTCACTAAGCAAAAAAAAGGATCTATACGTGTCTTGTTTTTTAATGCTCAGAAGGTAATTTTAATTCTTATCGGTTTGTTTCGTTAATTTCCGGCTTTGAACTAATTGATGACTCTTTTATGCATTTTCTTTTGTCGAGCAGCGTATGGCAAACTTTCATCAAGGAAGATACGTCCCGTGAATGGACACTGAAGCTGCGATGGCATGCGAAAGTAAGTAGTACTACCTAGGTCCACACACCTTTTAATTATCATACTTGACTATTGTTTGATTGAATTATATTCTTGTAAAGAAATGCCCGCAACAACCTCCGGGGACCGATCTCTGTGGATTCTTCGTTTGCGAGTACATCCGCAGAATTGTCAACGAGAGAACGAATAATGAAAGAAATAAAGAGGTACAAAAACAATCTTCACAAATTTGTTTTGTTATCATAAGTTGTGCTGAGTTTCAGTAATAGTTGTTTCATGTATTCATTTGTATCTTATTCTTTTATAGTTGGCAAGAAAGCGGAACAAGCTCTCAATCGATGACCGCTTCATAGCAATAGGCGAGGAATTGGCGGGATTCTTCCTTCGGGACGTCATACCACCAGTCGCAGAGTTCCACTATGAATGAAGATGTACATGCTACATATATAGTTCACTCGAAGAGTACCACTATGCTACATGTAATAGACATATATAGAGTACGCCTCGGAGAGTAACACTATGCATGAAGATCGATCTTCATGCATAGTGCTTCTTAATTTGCGATCTTATGCAATTACATGTGTGTTATATTATATGCACCAACTTGCTATGCATCATCTTGATCTTCATGTACTACCTAAACCCAAACGCGTTTCTGGTGCATCGACGCGATATGAAACAAACCGATATCCCTAAACCCCTCCAAAAACCCTAAAACTTCAATTCTCTGCCGCGGCAGAGATTCGGGCAAATTCCCTGCCGCGGGTGGGAATCTTTGGTACCGGTTCGTATTACCAACCGGTACCAAAGCTCCTTGGCCCTGAGCTCTCCTGGTGGCCCACGTGGAGGGCCTTTTATACCAGTTCGTAAGCAACCGGTACGAAAGGGGGGGGCCTTTAGTGCCGGATAATTAATACCGGTTGCTCAACCGGTACTAAAGCCCCTCTGGAACCGGTACTGATGAGAGATTTTCTACTAGTGTGTACTGTATTTCGTGGACAAAAAACTTGCCACAAATGCATGGCACACTAATTTAGTTAAAAATTCAATATTTTGAAGTTTTACTAAACATATGGAAAGAAATATCAATAACTAAAATATTTAATAAATACACTATGAAAATATATCGTATGGACGATTTTTCAATATTGATTTCATATTACAGATCTTCATATCTTTAGTATATATATGGTCAAACTTAGAAATCATTGAATTTTTCACTAGATTTGTGTGTAATGTACTCCCTTTAGTCCCATTTACTCTGGGTTTTAGTCAAAGCATGCATACCGAGGAGAGTACCAAAAGATTTCTTGTTCACCATTGCTGCACTATTTTTATCTCTATATTAAACGGAAGTGCATGCATATTTTTGGGTTCTTTGTACTCCTGCGGATGATTATCAATAGATTGGCGGAATTTTCGCAAAAGAAACTAATACTCAGTGAAAAGTGAACTGGCATTTTCAGGAACTATCACTACTAGAGTGTTACACACAGAGTAATATGGGGAAACGGTGGAAAAGTTAGACGCAATGTAAAATGGAACATAGGTAGCCTTTGTTGATAGAGAGAGTATGTTAGTAGAGACTAGAATAAGCCCCCCCCCCCCCCCCCCCCCCCCCAAAAAAAATAGGGACTACAAAAGGCCATACTTTTTATGTGCGTTATATTTTCAATCTTTTCTTGTTTTTAGAATCGGTTCCAATATTGGGTATGGCCTTCTACTTTAATTGCCGTACGTTGATAACATGGATACCTCAACCATATAGTTATGGTTCGTGCATGTTTATCAATATACAACATCAAACGGTTGATACAAATGCAAATGACAGCTACACATATTCCTGAGTTTCTTACTAGCATGTTGCTATTTCAAACCTATTAGTTATCTATTATCTATACAGTTAATTACGATTGTTACTACAAAATATGTCACTCTTGATCGAGTAAAACATTTTCATGGTAAAGGAAAAAAATGATATAAGTCCTATCCTCGTTGTAAAGTAAAATGTATTGTATCTTTTGAATCATTGTTTTTTGTTTATCCCATGTCAGACAATATTCTTTTCAAACCATAGAATGATATTAAAGACATTTTAAGTATATTACGTAATTACTAACTGTTGAGATACATATCCTTGTATATCCGGATGTGTATTTTCTGTAGTTATGTATAGCGATACATATCTTTGTATTGATTATTGGGCCCGCCTCCTTCCTTGTATAGTCGAGGACGTGGCCTATATATGTAACGCCATATGCACCCAATCAATACATTGTGAGTTGCATCTCTCTCTACATGGTATCAGACACCTACCGTTCCTAACCTAGCCGCCGCGCCCCTCTCTCCCCGCGCGCGCCGCCCCACCACCCTCCAACCCTAGCGCTGCCGCCCTTGTGCCGCCGCCGCGTGTGCCCCTCCTCACGCCGCGCCGCCGCCGCGCCTCCCTCACCAACCCCGCGCCGTCGCCATCCCCCGCGCGCGCGTCATCATGTCGTCCGTCTCAAACGACAGCAACCCCTTCGCCTACAACCCATGGACGGGGCTCATCCACGCCTACAACATGCCGGTGCCGCGCCCGCCGACTCACCAGGTGCACTTCACCGCGACACCGCCCTACGCCCCGGCCTTCACCGCCACGCCGCCGTCCTACGCCCCGGCCTACCACGCCGCGCCCGCACCTGGCTCTTACGCCGGTGGCGGCAACTGGTTTATGGACACGGGCGCCTCGTCTCACATGGCCGCTCACCCGGGTAACCTTTCCCATTCCTTTCCCACTTCCACCGAGTCTCGCATCATTGTCGGTAACGGCGCCGGTCTTCCTATTTCTCACATTGGTTCTGCTAATTTTCCATCTACTTCTAAACCACTGTCTCTCAATAATGTCCTTGTGTCTCCCCAGCTTATTCAGAATTTAGTCTCTGTTAAGACTCTTTCTCGTGACAACTCTGTGACTGTTGAATTTGATGCTTTTGGTTTTTCTGTTAAAGACGCCCGCACCCGGATGGTCCTCCATCGATGTGAGAGCCCCGGCGATTTGTATCCGGTGATGTCGCCTTCCACCCCCAGCGCCGCACCTCGTGCTCTCTCCGCAGGCGTTGATCTTTGGCATGCTCGTCTCGGACATCCCAGTGCCAACACGCTTCACCAAATAATGAGGGATTTTTCGTTTTCATCTACTAAACAGTCTTCACATAGTTGTGAAGCGTGTCGTCTTGGTAAACACGTTCGTCTTCCTTTTAGTCAGTCTTCCACTGTTGCGTCTTTTCCTTTTGAGTTACTTCATAGTGATGTATGGACCTCTCCAATCCCGAGTAATTCTGGTCTTCTTTATTACCTAGTTATTCTTGATGATTTTTCTTATTTTGTGTGGACGTTTCCCCTCCGTAAAAAGTCCGATGTCGCCACCACTCTCACAGCCTTCTATGCCTATGTTTCCAACCAGTTCGGTCGCCCCATCCACGCCCTACAAACTGACAACGGAAAAGAGTTTGACAATGTCGCCGTCCGCACCCTACTCTCCTCCCACGGCACTATTTTCCGTCTAACCTGTCCATACACGTCCCAACAAAACGGTCGCGCCGAGCGTATCCTCCGCACCCTCAACGACTGCGTCCACACACTCATATTCCACAGCCATGTTCCCCCCACCTTTTGGCCTGACGCCTTAGCCACCGCCACCCTCCTTGTCAACCTTCGTCCGTGTCGTCCCCGTTGGAACTATGCACCTCATCACCTCCTTTACGGTTCCCCTCCATCCTACGATGGTCTTCGGATTTTCGGTTGTCGTTGTTATCCTAGTATCGCCGCCACCACTCCTCATAAACTCGCCCCTCGTTCCGTTCCGTGTGTTTTCCTCGGTTACCCGGCTAACACCAAAGGCTACCGCTGTTATGATCCAGTTTCTCACCGCGTCATCACTTCCCGGCACGTGTACTTTGATGAGCATTGCTTTCCTTTTGCACAGAGACAGGTGGTCGCCACTCCTCCTTCGACTACTGATGGTCCCCGGCGTCGACCCCCTGCAGGTCCGCCGGCTGCAGTGCCCTCGAGCTCGGACTCAGGCACTGCCTCGTCGTTCTCCGCCGCGCCCTTGAGCTCTGATACGTCTCCGACGTATCGATAATTTCTTATGTTCCATGCCACATTATTGATGTTATCTACATGTTTTATGCACA
This sequence comes from Lolium perenne, assembly GCF_019359855.2. Taxonomy (NCBI): domain Eukaryota; kingdom Viridiplantae; phylum Streptophyta; class Magnoliopsida; order Poales; family Poaceae; genus Lolium; species Lolium perenne. Next base: position 20,751,986 of record NC_067244.2, on the reverse strand, counting down.
CTTTATGTCATATTCGTGCATTTTCTGGAACTAACCTATTAACAAGATGCCGAAGTGCCAGTTCCTGTTTTCTGCTGTTTTTGGTTTCAGAAATCCTAGTAACGAAATATTCTCGGAATCGGACGAAATCAACGCCAAAGATCTTAGAATCCCCGGAAGCATCCGTAACACACCGTAGAGGTCGGAGGGGGCCACAGGCCCACCAAACCACAGTCGGCGCGGCCAGAGGGGGCCGCGCCGCCCTATAGTTTGGCCCCCGTCAGCCCTCCTCTGCGCCGCCTCTTCGCCTATATAAAGCCCCCGACCTAAAAACCTCGGGCGTTCGGCGAAACCACGTAAACCTTCCAGAGCCGCCGCCATCGCGACGCCAAGATCTGGGGGACAGGAGTCTCTGTTCCGGCACGCTGCCGGAACGGGGAAGTGCCCCCGGAAGGCTTCTCCATCGACACCGCTGCCATCTCCACCGCCATCTTCATCACCGCTGCTACTCCCATGAGGAGGGAGTAGTTCTCCATCGAGGCTCGGGGCTGTACCGGTAGCTATGTGGTTAATCTCTCTCCATGTACTTCAATACAATGATCTCATGAGCTGCTTTACATGATTGAGATTCATATGAGTTTTGTATCACAATTCATCTATGTGCTACTCTAGTGATATTATTAAAGTAGTTCTATTCCTCCTGTGCGTGTGTAAAGGTGACTAGTGTGTGCACCGTGTGGTTCTTGTCGTAGGCTATGATCATGATCTCTTGTAGATTGTGGAGTTAATTATCATTATGATGGTATTGATGTGATCTATCTGGTTATGTTGATCTATCTTACACTATAAGGTTACTTAAATATGAACAAATTGTGGAGCTTGTTAACTCCGGCATTGAGGGTTCGTGTAATCCTACGCAATGCGTTCATCATCCAACAAGAGTGTAGAGTATGCATTTATCTATTCTGTTATGTGATCAATGTTGAGAGTGTCCACTAGTGAAAGTATAATCCCTAGGCCTTGTTCCTAAATACTGCTGAGTTACTACTGCTTGTTTACTGTTTTACTGTGTTACTACTGCTACAATACTACCACCATCAACTACACACCATCAAGCTATTTCCTGGCACCGTTGCTACTGCTCATATATATTCATACCACCTGTATTTCACTATCTCTTCGCCGAACTAGTGCACCTATTAGGTGTGTTGGGGACACAACAGACTTCTTGCTTTGTGGTTGCAGGGTTGCATGAGAGGGATATCTTTGACCTCTTCCTCCCTGAGTTCGATAAACCTTGGGTGATCCACTTAAGGGAAAACTTGCTGCTGTTCTACAAACCTCTGCTCTTGGAGGCCCAACACCTGCTTCACAGAAAGGAGGGGGAACGTAGACATCAAGCACTTTTCTGGCGCCGTTGCCGGGGAGGAAAGGTAAAAGGCACTCATACTCCGGTTCCAGGTAAAGTACTTTTCTGACGTCATTGTGTTTGTGCTCGAAGCTATTTCCTTTAGATCGTGCAATTGCATCTTTTTGTTTCTTGTTTACACTAGTAAGGCATAATGGAAAACATCTGTGAGCTTTTTATTCTATTTCCTGAGTCAAGACATGAATGGTTTAATGCGAAAATTAAAAAACCTATGGAATCTTATTTGCATGCTAGTAGCAATGATATTAGTATGAACGCTTTGAACACCATTGTTGCTAATGATATGGAAAATTCTAAGCTTGGGGAAGCTGGCTTTGATGAGCATGATATTTTTAGTCCCCCAAGCATTGAGGAGAAAATTTTCTTTGATGATACTTTGCCTCCTATTTATGATGATTATAATGATAGTGGTCTTTTGGTGCCACCTACTATGGAGAGTAAATTTTGTTGTGATTATACTATGCCTCCTACACTTGATGAGAATAATAATGATAGCTACTTTGTTGAATTTGCTCCCACTATTACTAATAAAATTGATTATGCTTATGTGGAGAGTAATAATTTTATGCATGAGACTCATGATAAGAATGCTTTATGTGATAGTTATATTGTTGAGTTTGCTCATGTTGCTACTGAAAGTTATTATGAGAGAGGAAAATATGGTTGTAGAAATTTTCATGTTACTAAAATACCTCTCTATGTGCTGAAATTTTTGAAACTACACTTGTTTAATCTTTCTATGCTTGTTGCATTATGCTTCTTGAACTTGTTTATTTACAAGATTCCTATGCATAGGAAGCATGTTAGACTTAAATGTGTTTTGAATTTGCCTCTTGATGCTCTCTTTTGCTTCAAATACTATTTCTTACGAGTGCATCATTAAAACTGCTGAGCCCATCTTAATGGCTATAAGGAAAGAACTTCTTGGGAGATAACCCATGTGTTATTTTGCTACAGTACTTTGTTTTAAATTTGTGTCTTGGAAGTTGTTTACTACTGTAGCAACCTCTCCTTATCTTAGTTTTGTGTTTTGTTGTGCCAAGTAAAGCCGTTGATAGAAAAGTAAGTACTAGATTTGGATTACTGCGCAGTTCCAGATTTCTTTGCTGTCACGAATCTGGGTCCACCTCCCTGTAGGTAGCTCAGAAAATTAAGCCAATTTACGTGCATGATCCTCAGATATGTACGCAACTTTCATTCAATTTGAGCATTTTCATTTGAGCAAGTCTGGTGCCATTTTAAAATTCGTCAATACGAACTGTTCTGTTTTGACAGATTCTGCCTTTTATTTCGCATTGCCTCTTTTGCTATGTTGGATGAATTTCTTTGATCCACTAATGTCCAGTAGCATTATGCAATGTCCAGAAGTGTTAAGAATGATTGTGTCACCTCTGAATATGTTAATTTTTATTGTGCACTAACCCTCTAATGAGTTGTTTCGAGTTTGGTGTGGAGGAAGTTTTCAAGGGTCAAGAGAGGAGGATGATATACTATGATCAAGAAGAGTGAAAGCTCTAAGCTTGGGGATGCCCCGGTGGTTCACCCCTGCATATATCAAGAAGACTCAAGCATCTAAGCTTGGGGATGCCCAAGGCATCCCCTTCTTCATCGACAAATTATCAGGTTCCTTCTCTTGAAACTATATTTTTATTCGGTCACATCTTATGTGCTTTGCTTGGAGCGTCTGTTTGTTTGTTTCTATTTTTGTTTTTGTTTGAATAAATTGGATTACATCATGCTTGTGTGGGAGAGAGACACGCTCCGCTGGTTCGTATGAACACATGTGTTCTTAGCTCATAGTATTCATGGCGAAGTTTCTCCTTCGTTAAATTGTTATATGGTTGGAATTGGAAAATGATACATGTAGTAATTGCTATAAATGTCTTGGGTAATGTGATACTTGGCAATTGTTGTGCTCATGTTTAAGCTCTTGCATCATATGCTTTGCACCCATTAATGAAGAAATACATAGAGCATGCTAAAATTTGGTTTGCATATTTGGTTTCTCTAAGGTCTAGATAATTTCTAGTATTGAGTTTGAACAACAAGGAAGACGGTGTAGAGTCTTATAATGTTTTCAATATGTCTTTTATGTGAGTTTTGCTGCACCGGTTCATCCTTGTGTTTGTTTCAAATAACCTTGCTAGCCTAAACCTTGTATCGAGAGGGAATACTTCTCATGCATCCAAAATACTTGAGCCAACCACTATGCCATTTGTGTCCACCATACCTACCTACTACATGGTATTTTCCGCCATTCCAAAGTAAATTGCTTGAGTGCTACCTTTAAAATTCCATCATTCACCTTTGCAATATATAGCTCATGGGACAAATAGCTTAAAAACTATTGTGGTATTGAATATGTAATTATGCACTTTATCTCTTATTAAGTTGCTTGTTGTGCGATAACCATGTTCACTGGGGACGCCATCAACTATTCATTGTTGAATTTCATGTGAGTTGCTATGCATGTTCGTCTTGTCTGAAGCAAGAGAGATCTACCACCATATGGTTAAGCATGCATATGTTAGAGAAGAACATCGGGCCGCTAACTAAAGCCATGCTCCATGGTGGAAGTTTCAGTTTTGGACAACAATCCTCAAATCTCAAATGAGAAAATTATTAATTGTTGGTATATGCTTATGCATAAAAGAGGAGTCCATTATCTCGTTGTCTATGTTGTCCCCGGTATGGATGTCTAAGTTGAAGAATAATCAATAGCGAGAAATCCAATGCGAGCTTTCTCCTTAGACCTTTGTACAAAGCGGCATAGAGGTACCCCTTTGTGACACTTGGTAAAAACAATGCATTGTGATGACCCGGTAGTCCAAGCTAATTAGGACAAGGTGCGGGCACTATTAGTACACTATGCATGAGGCTTGCAACTTATAAGATATAATTTACATGATGCATATGCTTTATTACTACCGTTGACAAAATTGTTTCATGTTTTCAAAATCAAAGCTCTAGCACAAATATAGCAATCGATGCTTTTCCTCTATGGAGGACCATTCTTCTACTTTTCAATGTTGAGTCAGTTCACCTATTTCTCTCCACCTCAAGAAGCAAACACTTGTGTGAACTGTGCATTGATTCCTACATACTTGCTTATTGCACTTATTATGTTACTCTATGTTGACAATATCCATGAGATATACATGTTACAAGTTGAAAGCAACCGCTGAAACTTAATCTTCTTTTGTGTTGCTTCAATGCCTTTACTTTGAATTATTGCTTTATGAGTTAACTCTTATGCAAGACTTATTGATGCTTGTCTTGAAGTGCTATTCATGAAAAGTCTTTGCTTTATGATTCAGTTGTTTACTCATGTCATTACCATTGTTTTGATCGCTGCATTCACTACATATGCTTTACAAATAGTATGATCAAGTTTATGATGGCATGTCACTCCGAAATTATCTCGTGTTATTGTTTTACTGCTCGGGACGAGCAGAACTAAGCTTGGGGATGCTGATACGTCTCCGACGTATCGATAATTTCTTATGTTCCATGCCACATTATTGATGTTATCTACATGTTTTATGCACACTTTATGTCATATTCGTGCATTTTCTGGAACTAACCTATTAACAAGATGCCGAAGTGCCAGTTCCTGTTTTCTGCTGTTTTTGGTTTCAGAAATCCTAGTAACGAAATATTCTCGGAATCGGACGAAATCAACGCCAAAGATCTTAGAATCCCCGGAAGCATCCGTAACACACCGTAGAGGTCGAGGGGGCCACAGCCCACCAAACCACAGCTGGCGCGGCCGCAGGGGGCCGCGCCGCCCTATAGTTTGGCCCCCCTGTCAGCCCTCCTGCGCCGCCTCTTCGCCTATATAAAGCCCCTGACCTAAAAACCTCGGGGCGTTCGGCGAAAACCACAGAAACCTTCCAGAGCCGCCGCCATCGCGACGCCAAGATCTGGGGGACAGGAGTCTCTGTTCCGGCACGCTGCCGGAACGGGGAAGTGCCCCCGAAAGGCTTCTCCATCGACACCGCTGCCATCTCCACCGCCATCTTCATCACCGCTGCTACTCCCATGAGGAGGGAGTAGTTCTCCATCGAGGCTCGGGGCTGTACCGGTAGCTATGTGGTTAATCTCTCTCCATGTACTTCAATACAATGATCTCATGAGCTGCTTTACATGATTGAGATTCATATGAGTTTTGTATCACAATTCATCTATGTGCTACTCTAGTGATGTTATTAAAGTAGTTCTATTCCTCCTGTGCGTGTGTAAAGGTGACTAGTGTGTGCACCGTGTGGTTCTTGTCGTAGGCTATGATCATGATCTCTTGTAGATTGTGGAGTTAATTATCATTATGATGGTATTGATGTGATCTATCTGGTTATGTTGATCTATCTTACACTATAAGGTTACTTAAATATGAACAAATTGTGGAGCTTGTTAACTCCGGCATTGAGGGTTCGTGTAATCCTACGCAATGCGTTCATCATCCAACAAGAGTGTAGAGTATGCATTTATCTATTCTGTTATGTGATCAATGTTGAGAGTGTCCACTAGTGAAAGTATAATCCCTAGGCCTTGTTCCTAAATACTGCTGAGTTACTACTGCTTGTTTACTGTTTTACTGTGTTACTACTGCTACAATACTACCACCATCAACTACACACCATCAAGCTATTTCCTGGCACCGTTGCTACTGCTCATATATATTCATACCACCTGTATTTCACTATCTCTTCGCCGAACTAGTGCACCTATTAGGTGTGTTGGGGACACAAGAGACTTCTTGCTTTGTGGTTGCAGGGTTGCATGAGAGGGATATCTTTGACCTCTTCCTCCCTGAGTTCGATAAACCTTGGGTGATCCACTTAAGGGAAAACTTGCTGCTGTTCTACAAACCTCTGCTCTTGGAGGCCCAACACTGTCTACAGGAAAGGAGGGGGAACGTAGACATCAAGCTCTCTCTCGGGCGCTGCCTCGCCACCCTCTGGGTCACCCTCGAGCCATGTCTCGGGTGACCCCACGACGACACCCGCGCCGACACCTGCGCCGACGCCCGCCTCGACGCCGCCTGCGTCGCCCTCGAGCCTCAGCTCGAGCGCCGCGCCGTCTTCGCGGGCGACGCCTTCGCCGGGTTCATCCGCCTCGACGCCGCTTGCGTCGCCCTCTAGCCTCAGCTCGGGCGCCGCACCGTCCTCGCCGGCGACGCTCGCCTCCGGCTCCGCCGCCGGCCACGGGGCCCTCACGCGCGCCCGTGCAGGGATTCGCGTCCCAAGCACGCGGTACCCCTGACGAGTACGTCGCACCGCGTTGACTTCCGCGCCTTCAGCATCCACGCCATCGCCCCTGCCCGCCTCTGCCCGGGCTGCTCTCCGCGACCCGCAGTGGCTTGCGGCCATGCAGGACGAGTTCGACGCCCTGCAGCGGAACCAGACATGGACGCTTGTTCCCCGACCCCCTCACGCCAACATCATCACCGGGAAGTGGGTCTTCAAGCACAAGTTCCATCCGGACGGTACTCTCGACCGTCACAAGGCGCGGTGGGTGGTTCGTGGCTTTCGCCAGCGTGCCGGCGTCGACTTCACTGACACCTTCGCCCCGGTTGTCAAGCCCGGGACGATCCGCACCGTCCTTCAGCTCGCGGTTTCCCGTGCGTGGCCCGTGCACCAGATGGACGTCTCCAACGCCTTTCTTCACGGCCATCTCGAGGAGCAGGTCTTCTGCCAGCAGCCCACGGGTTTCATCGACAGCACCCACCCCGACCATGTGTACCTGCTCTCGCGCTCGTTATACGGGCTCAAGCAGGCCCCACGCGCCTGGTACCAGCGCATCGCATCGTTTCTTCACCAACTCGACTTCCGCTCCACCCGCTCTGATGCCTCGCTGTTTGTGTACAACAATGGTGCCACCACCGCGTACCTGCTGCTCTACGTCGACGACATCATCTTGACGGCCAGCTCCACGGACCTCCTGCGACAAATCACCGAGCGTCTTCGCGCTGAGTTTGCCCTCAAGGACTTGGGGCACGTGCACTACTTCCTCGGCATCGAGGTCATACGTCGCACCGACGGCTTCTTACTTCATCAGCGCAAGTACGCCCACGAGCTCCTGGACCGCGCCGGTATGCTTAATTGCAAACCCGCGGCCACGCCTGTCGACACGAAGTCCAAGCTCTCCGCCACGGATGATTCGTTGGCCACGGATGCGTCATTTTATCGCTCCATCGCCGGTGCCCTGCAGTACCTCACCTTGACCCGCCCCGAGCTGCAGTATGCTGTCCAGCAGGTGTGCCTTCACATGCATGCTCCGCGGGATCCTCATTGGGCTGCGGCCAAGCGGATCCTCCGCTACATTCGTGGCACCATGGACTTCGGCCTCTCCCTCCACGCCTCCACCGCCACGGACATCATCGCCTACTCGGATGCCGATTGGGCAGGCTGCCCCGACACGCGTCGCTCCACGTCTGGCTACTGCGTCTACTTCGGACCTTCGCTCATCTCCTGGTCGTCTAAGCGACAACCCACGGTCTCTCGCTCCAGCGCCGAAGCAGAGTACCGGGCTGTTGCTAACGCAGTTGCCGAGGTCTCTTGGCTGCGGCAACTCCTCGTTGAGCTTTCATGTCCTGTTGCCAAAGCCACCGTGGTCTATTGCGACAATGTCTCCGCCGTCTACCTCTCCGCCAACCCGGTCCACCATCGCCGCACCAAGCATATTGAGCTGGACATCCACTTTGTTCGGGAACAGGTGGCCCTTGGACACATTCGAGTACTTTATGTGCCCACCTCCCAACAATTTGCGGATATCATGACCAAGGGTCTCCCTACGGCATCATTTGAGGAGTTCCGGTCCAGTCTATGCGTTCGACCAGGCGACGCTTCGACTGCGGGGGGTGTTGAGATACATATCCTTGTATATCCGGATGTGTATCTTCTGTAGTTATGTATAGCGATACATATCTTTGTATTGATTATTGGGTCCGCCTCCTTCCTTGTATAGTCGAGGACGTGGCCTATATATGTAACGCCATATGCACCCAATCAATACATTGTGAGTTGCATCTCTCTCTACACTAACAACACACTTGTACTATATAAGACTTTTTCAAACCGTCGAATACACCCAAAAAAAATAACGCAAGGAACAATGTACATACAGCCAAAATGTTACTACCAGTGGTCCAGCTATAAAAAAAAAAAAAGAGAAACGTTACTGGTGGTAATGGAATTTTCCTTGGCTGGTCAAATACACCAAGCCGGTCAAAAGCGAGGCTGGCTAGGGTCAAGTCAAAAACCAAGCTTGCAACCAATGAACCAATTGTCAGTTTAGTACTCCTACATAATCCACTCCACAATAAATAATCACAGAAGGCATGTGCTCTGTACATTTGGATACTTCTCACCGTGCTGATTAAACGTAGCAATCAAATCCCACCAACACCTACCAAATGAAACAGACTAACAATTGGCAGCAATATAAGATAGCCATTTTAAATAGGTAAACACTCCCTAACGGAGTCCGGCAGCAAGCAAATCGTCGGACCTATCCCATGCCATCCATCTCTATTCGATCCCACGGCCCACGCGCAGAATTGTTTCTCACACAAAAAGATTGGCCCGTTATTCACGCATGTCTCCCACCCAGATTCCCACAAATTTAGGCTCGTGCATCGTGCTCCTCCCCAAGTTGATATGCTGTCCGTCGGCTCTGATCTATCTCCATCGCACTGCGCCGCCATTGCTCTCCCCACCGTGCCGCGCCCTCCCATCCCAGGAGAGACCCGCATGGATCGAGTCTTGCATCGGCGCCCATGTCGTTCCGCCGTGTGAAATAGTCACCAGGGCCTCCATGATTGGCGGCGCTTGCTGCAGCTCACCTTGTGTGCCATCTTCTCGACAGAGACGGCAGAGCGCATCTCCAACATCTGTACATCAACCTTCTTGTGTGCGTTCTTCCCTAAGGTAGCCACATGATCTCCGACCTCTAAATATTCTGTCCTTTTGCATTGGTTGTGTTGTTACGTGATCAAAGTTGGGTGATGGGAAATTATTTTCTCACCTGGTGTTCCTAAACATCTTCTCCTCTCCTAGGTATTTGAATCACGTGAACATGAGAGGCCCAGACCGCTGCAAATATTTCAAGGAGGAAACAATTTACCGACTCATGCATACCTTGTGCTTCCACATACCTTTCTTTATGTTGTGGTACCATCGTATGCATGCTTCATTTTGACCATGCTTCTGAAGCTTTATACATTGTTGATCTAGCATGCAGCACCATCACAGTGTTAGCGGCAAACTTTATCATATTGAATTTTTAAAATTTTCTGCTTCTACAAAATTATCGAATTAATTTGATGCTTCTTCATGTCCATGCTTCCCAGTCAATATACATTTGTTTTAGCGTTATTACAAGTTTGCATATGTGATCCATTATTTGTCAAAGGGGTATAGGCTTATTCAGAGGCAAATATAATTCATACTTTCTTTCTTTAATTTACATCTATGATGCTTACGATTACCTTTGTTCTATACAAGTCATATTTTTGCAGCACACGTCCCTTTATCATGAAGGAGTCTAGATTAATGACTGGTTAAGAGTCGATTTGCGGTTGCCCAACTAAGGGATGTAGTGCAAGGCTTTCTGGGTTGATTTCTCTATGATGCCAAAGGAAAGGAAATTGAGTGTTTTTTAACACATTGTTGGTAAACATTTGATGTACGCAAGAAACATATCATCTTGTGGAAGAAGCAAAACTGTAAAAAGTAGGAAGCTTGTGATATGAAAGGACGAATATGTGTATTTTGACCACTTGAATAAAACAAACATATGATGTGTGAAATATGTCAAGTGACCGTGTGAAGCACTAAAAATTTCTCCGAGTGTAATAATGATGCTTCTTCGGTCTCGGGAAAACAAATGATGCTGGTTTCACAATATCAGTATGCTTCATATACATCTGAACACAAAAAAACACAATAACCATGCTTCTAACGTTAGTGCCCTATGCTTCCGAGGCATATGAATGAAACTCCTGGCAAACTGATCAACTATGTGCTTCCAACATTAGGGCATTTTGTTTAAACCTTTCAATCAGCATTTTCTGAAATTAACATCCTATTGCACAATACACAATTGTGTACGTCGAAGCTATATTTACGGTCCACGGAAGCAGTTTGATACGCTGAAAAAAAAACTAGTTTGAAAAAAAAAAAAATAGATGACAGCAAAATTCAGTTGTAACGTGACGGAAGCAAAAAAAAAAAGGATCCGGAAAAAATTTGGTTCCCACGGAAGCAAATCTGTATGCCTCAAATTTTGCTAAATTTTGTTAGTTTCCGTCCAAACAGAACTTGACTGCGCGTATCCCATTTAATTAGCAGTTTCTATTATTAAGGGATGAGTGAATTACGGGAGTACTTATTAGGAGAAGCATGCAACTGGGTCTACGTTTGGAAAGAGTCCCGCAACGCCTTAAAATCCGATGATCAGCATGCTTCTAATCGTACGGCCAAATTGTGGTCCGATGGAAAGCTAGATATCGGCTCCCGATTCCTAGTAGTTCCCTTTTAAATAAGCACCACTGCTGAAAGTTCAAAAAATATTGAACTGAAAACTTTAAATTGGAAATTTTAATGCACCCATTTAAAGTGGTGGCAAAAGTAACTGAAAATTAAGAAGGAGAACCTTCTAGTATTTTATTTTATTTTCTCCTGGCTACTTCAACATGGCAAGAAAGCTTGAGCGCGTCGGCATCATCTGATCTGATGCAGTGTCTGTCTCCAACCCAAAGGCAGAAAAAAGAGCGAAAAGGAAAAGGTACAGATAGAAGGGGAGGTGGGAGTTGCCATTGATAGAGACCACGAGCTGTTCTCCAAGCCACCACCGCTCTGCAGGCACCTGGCCTGCTGCCCCCTGCTACCTGGATCTCGGCGCTGCCATTGCCGTTGCTGTCGCCACTTGCCCGTCCCCCCTAGCTACCTACCTACTTACTGCTCTTCGTCTCGCCAGGCGCTTTTGATTGGATCGCTTTGGTTCGAGCTCCATCTGCCAGTGTGAGTGATGTTTCTCGATTCGTGTTCGTGGCTTTGCTTCTTGATTTTCATCTCTTGCCGGTGAAAGCCCCTGTTTTCTGCGAGGAAGATCTCATTTTGATGGGTTCTTGGCTCCGCTGTTTGCTCAAGTTCTTGGATTTTTTACCACCTCTTCTGTTTGTTTTTGTGTGATGAAGATCTGGTTCTTGACAGCTAGCAACTGAGTCGCCGCTGATTACGCTTCTCAATAAAAATGTGATTCAAAGCATGCTTTATTTCCATCCATTCATGAAAAAAAAGATCCCGTCTTGATTTTGATTCGTTAGACAGCAGCCAATCCTGCCTTGATTTGCTCCGGTAAATGCACCACCGTGATTCCTCCGAGATTTACGTTGTCTCCATTCCGTTGTCTCTTTCTGCATTTGTGAGCCCCCAGTGGCCGGCAAATTTGGCTCCTCTGATCTGGCCAAACTTGTTTGACACCAGCTGTCACATTCAGATGCTACAATCTTTTTTTACTCTCGTTTCTAATCTGATAGCGGTAGCTAGGCTTCTTATCTTTTACAGTTCAATTGGTCGAGCAATTTGCACCTGCATTTTAAAGGGTTTGGTGCTTGAATGCAGAACCGGCCTTGAGTACTGCCAAAGGGACTAGTGATTGGATTGTTCAGTGCAACTGGAGATGGAGAAGAGGGGTGGCCCTCCATCTCCGTCCCCCAAGTCAATGGAGAAGTCTGGGAAAGACTCGAGGTCGGGAGACGCTAACGGCGGCGCCACCCCGAAAGGCGATAAGGAGAAGGGAGTCAATGTGCAAGTCATCCTCAGATGCAGGTAAGCAGAGAGCTTAGTAGTTCTAGTTGACAAGTTCAGTGTCATGCTGTTTCAGTGCTCACAAGATGTGTATCTGTACTTTGACACATTCAGGCCCCTGAGTGACGAGGAGACAACATCAAAAACTCCCGTGGTAATCTCGTGCAATGAGCGCCGCCGGGAGGTCGCTGCCACACAAGTTATTGCCAATAAGCAGATTGACCGGACCTTCGCCTTCGACAAGGTAATTAGAACATCTTCCACAGTCACTTGACACTTCTGCTAGACCATTGCCTCACCGGTGACCTCCTTCTAGTAAACCTGTTTTGTGTTTGCCGATTGTGTTATTTGATTTCATGTATGCAAGTTTTGACTCAAATTTAGTCTATTTTGATCGATTCTGAGTAGGTATTTGGGCCATCGTCAAAGCAGAAGGACTTGTTTGAACAATCCATCTCACCAATAGTTCATGAGGTCCTTGAGGGCTACAATTGCACAATATTTGCCTATGGGCAGACCGGTACCGGCAAAACCTACACAATGGAGGGAGGTGGAACCAGAAAGGCCAAGGTAAAATGTTTTGTACCTGAAATCAATTAAACACGTAACTTTGCTCTGCATGTTCTTTACTATTTGGCTGGTTCCTGTATGTAACAACCAGAGTGGTGAGCTCCCAACTGATGCTGGAGTTATCCCGAGGTCCGTCAGGCAAATTTTCGACATTCTCGAGTCCCAGTGTGCGGAGTACAGCATGAAAGTCACCTTTCTTGAGCTTTACAATGAGGAGATCACTGATTTGTTGGCTCCTGATGAACCGAGGTTCCCTGTGTTACCTGTCTCTGAGGACAAGACAAAAAAGCCTATTGCCCTTATGGAAGATGGCAAGGGTGGTGTTTTTGTTAGAGGGCTTGAAGAAGAGGTTGTGTACTCGGCAGGCGAAATCTACAAGATTCTTGACAAGGGCTCCGCAAAGAGGCGCACTGCCGAGACATTGCTGAACAAGCAAAGCAGCAGGTCGCACTCCATATTCTCAATCACAATTCACATCAAAGAATTGACTCATGAGAGTGAGGAGATGATCAAAATCGGGAAGCTTAATCTTGTTGATCTAGCCGGTTCAGAAAATATATCACGTTCCGGTGCTAGAGATGTGAGTAAACTTCTAATGTCTAGCCATAGATTAGTTTTTCACACCTAGCTGTTTTTTCAGATGCCAAGTAGTACTTTTGATATTCAACTGTCATTGCAGGGCAGAGCTAGAGAGGCTGGGGAGATTAACAAGAGTTTGCTGACACTTGGACGTGTTATCAATGCTCTAGTTGAGCACTCTGGACATGTCCCATATAGGTAACTCTAAGGGCATTCTTCTGACTGCATTTATCCTAGCAAACAGTTGGTAAAGAGAGCTTAAAATGCTAGAACTTGTAACCTGCCTCTTAGGAGGATTCTAAAACAACTTGTCTCTTTTCAATGAAATGAAACGTAAAGAGTCCTTTGCGTTTTCTCGAAAATAGAGGGCTTAAGGCTATTCTATCTATTTGTTTCAGAGATAGCAAACTGACAAGATTACTGCGAGATTCACTGGGAGGGAAAACAAAGACTTGCATTATTGCTACAATATCGCCTTCTGTATATTGCTTGGAAGAAACATTGAGCACACTTGATTATGCACATCGTGCAAAAAATATCAGGAACAAACCTGAGGTTAGTATCTTTACTTTTGTTTGAATAATCCATTCATATTGATGTTTCACTATTTCAGATAGTAGAAATTTGACAAAGTGTTTTGTATAGCCTAACTTGCTCTTCCTATCGTTGAATCCAGGTGAACCAAAAGATGATGAAATCTGCAGTCATCAAGGACTTGTACTCTGAAATTGACCGCCTTAAATCAGGTCTGTCTGCGTGCAGTTTTGGTAAGCAAATGCTAAATGTCATGCATCTTCTACTCATTGGTCTCCTATATGTCTTCAGAAGTGTTTGCGGCAAGAGAGAAGAATGGTATATACATTCCAAGAGAGCGCTTCCTCCAAGAGGAAGCTGAGAAAAAGGTCTATCTTAATTGTCCGATTAAACCCGTGTTTGATTTGTTCGGATGAACTAAACAAAGCTTTATTCATCATCTGGTGTTTCAAACCTAACTTTTCACTCAGGCCATGACAGAGAAAATTGAAAAACTGGGAGCTGATCTAGAGGCTAGGGATAAGGTTAGTTTTCCTATAAGCATTTAACAGCAAACCTTTTATCTATTGATGATTTGATTCTCTGGAGAATCATTTTTTAATTCATGGAAAACCATTTGTTTTATTCATATTTGATTATCTGCAAATTATATGGGCAGCAATTGGTCGAACTAAAAGAGCTTTATGATGCTGAAAAACTTTTGAGTGCGGAATTGGGTGGAAAACTCGAAAAGACTCAGGTACCTTTAAAGTCAGGTTTTGCAGTCGGCTGGCAAATACATTACATAATTGTCATTTTGTTTGTCTTCTCTCTACAGAAAGACCTGGAGGGCACCAGGAATGCGCTGCATGGTTTAGAAGAAAAATACAACGAAGCAAAGTCTATAATCAAAGAAAAGGAATATGTCATATTAAATCTTCAGAGCTCAGGTTTGTTAAAGTAACTAATTATTGCCTGCAAAAATAAGAATGAACTCATTACTGCAAGACTCTCTTTGGCTTAGCATGGTTTGCTAATTACTTTCTTATAATTACTGGTAAAATGAATTAGCAGTTGTTGTAGATTCTCTTGACGTTGAATTAAAATTCTATGTCCTCATCCATGCTTGATTTCGCTTAGCCAATTGAGTGTCTCTTTACTGATACTCAGTGAGACTTACTGGTATTTTTGCTACAGAAAAGTCACTAGTGGATTGTGCATATAATCTACGCGCGGAATTAGAAAATGCAGAAGCAGATGTGTCTGGGCTATTCTCCAAAATAGGTTTGGCATCTCAACTCTATTACCCCTGCTTTGGGATGGACCCAGTCTCACTAAAATAGCCATTGTTCTTGAATACTTGCAGAGCGTAAAGACAAAATAGAAGATGGAAACAGGTCACTCGTGCAGAGGTTTAGATCTCAACTGACCCATGAGCTCGATGCCTTGCATAAAACCGTTTCTACATCTGTCACACAGCAGGAGGATCACCTGAAACAAATGGAAGATGATATGAAATCCTTCGTATCTTCAAAAGATGAGGCAATTCAGTTTCCCCCTCGATTTTGTACTCAAAAGTTGATCTTGTGTAACTGCTATGTAAGGGTGTATATGACAAGCTTGAGTTACCCATTTTTAGGCTGCACAAGGGCTAAAGGAGAGGATACAAAATTTGAAAGCCCTACATGGTTCAGGTATTACAGTGCTTGATAATTTAGCAGGCGAGATTGACATAAATTCTCAGACAACGTTTGAGAAATTGAACTCACAAGTGCAATCACACACATCAGCTCTTGAGAAAGTAAGTTTTGTTTCTTTTGGTCAACTTATAGTTTCAGCGAGTATAGCAATGTTTCTGATTGTTCTTCCTGTATATAGTGTTTTGGAGTAATTGCTTTGGGAGCAGACAACTTGCTAAATGAGCTTCAGTGTAGCCTTTCGAAACAAGAAGAGCGACTAGCCCACTTCGCCAACAAGCAGAGGGAGGTCTGTAATATTTTGAAGCACAAGACTATTTGATATTTTCTTATGCCATTATTTTCCAACTTTTCTGTTCTTGTGTGCAGGGACACCTGAGAACCGTGGAAGCATCACGGTCCATCTCAACTATTACTGCTGGTTTCTTCCACTCACTAGACATTCATGCATCTAAACTCTCTAGTATTTTGGAAGAAACACAAGGTGTGCAGGATCAACAACTTCTTGATCTTGAGAAGAAATTTGAGGTTATTCCTATGATAATAAGTACATTCAATATGCAGTTAATAAGATACTATACTTACTTAACATAATATGACTATGATTTTTTAACAGGAGTGTGCAGCTAATGAAGAAAAGCAACTTATAGAAAAGGTGGCAGAGATGCTTGCAAATTCCAATGCAAGGAAGAAACAGCTGGTAAGTCTTATCCACGGTGTACTTTAAGCTTGTGGCCATGTCAGTGCTAGTATATGGTGTGATACCAAAAGAAGTTACGTGTTGTTGGTGACTAATCGATGAGTTGAACTATTACACAACCACTACACAGTGCTGACTGTAAGCCAATATTGCAGGTCCAAACAGCTGTAGGTAGCCTTCGAGAGAGTGCTGTAAACAGGACAAGTCAGCTCCAGGAAGAAATTTCAACGGCCCAGGACTTCACCTCATCTGTACGGGAAAAGTGGGGCTTTTACATGGAAGAAACCGAGAATAATTACATTGAAGATACCACCGCAGTCGACAGTGGACGATCGTGCTTGGCAGAAGTTCTTGTCGAATGGTCAGTATGGCTTTTTTGATGTGATACTTTCTGCTATGAAATATGAATGTTTCAATGTTTAAATTTTGCTATCGAAATTTCTGCTATGAAATATGAATGTTTCAGTGTTTAACATTTGCTATCGAAATCTTCAGCAAAACAAAGACGGACATGAGTTCACAACAATGGAAGAACGCCGAGGATTCTCTTTTCAGCCTTGGCAAAGGAAATGTGGAATCAGTAGATAGTATAGTCAGGTACTCGCATAGAAGCTGATGTGGAAATTTTAAATTTCTCTTATCTCAAGCTACCAACAATATATAATAAGTGATAATGGTGTGTGTACTTTACCAGGACGGGGGCAGAAGCTAACCAATTGCTGCGTTCCAAATTGTCGTCTGCAGTATTGAAAACTCTTGAAGATATAGATACTGCAAACAAGGCCATTCTTTTTTCCATTGACAGTAAGATCTTACGATCTGAGTTACTGATACACAGGGCATAGCATAAATTTTATTCATTTTGATGGCTACTTGTGTTATTTCAGGCTCGCTGAAGGTTGACCACGAGGCATGCGTGAACATTGTTTCTGTCCTCACCCCGTGCCACGGGGAGATAACAGAGTTGAAGGGTGCACATCACCACAAGGTTGTGGAAATAACCGAAAATGCAGGGAAATGCCTAGAGGAAGAATATCTGGTGAGCACTACACTCATGAAAAGTAGTGATTCTTGGTAAGATAAACTCTATCTCTGAGAGTAAATGACCAAACCTGCATTGCATATTCTTCTTGAACATAACAGGTGGATGAACCGTCATGTTCGACACCAAGGAGGCGGCAGATCAACCTGCCAAGCGCTGAATCAATTGAGGAGCTGCGAACTCCAGACTACGAGGAGCTCCTCAAATCGTTCCGTGAGTCGAGGACTGGATGGAAGCAGGCAAATGGAGACACGAAACATCTTCCGGAGGCGCAAGAATCAACATCACCATCAGCAGCCAGTGATGCGAGAGTCCCTCTTGTAGCAAGAAACTAGATTCTTCCAAAGAATGTACAAAGGAGTAATTTGTTTAGCTTACGTTTACCCCAGTTGTTTTGCTGTTTATAGTGACATCCATTCGATTAATTGGAATTGCTAGTTGAGGCTGGTCATCAGTAAAGAAATTTACTCAGTGCATTTAATGTAATATATGTATTTACATAGGTAACGCAGTGAAAGAATAATTATAATTTTTAGTTCCATTGGAAGATCCGTTGATGATTTTCCTCCATGAAAAGAAGAATCTACAATTATTGATGACTAATTCCGTCAAAAAATATAATATCCCGATGACTAAATCTCTTTCGAAAAATATAATAATGTGATCACTAAATCTTCTTTTGAGAAGATCACACGCAGATGGATAAATCTATGTTGAGAATATCACAACCTGGTAACTAAATCTTGTCACAGCCGATGAAGTCTCTGTTGCAAACAAAAGCCTGAACTGTCGTTAGGTCAAGTGCCACAGGATCTTGCTGGCTGGGATCCAAATATGAATGTAAACATAGTTACATAAACATGTATTGATGTAACAAATTTAGAAGAGAACTGCACAAAGCCACTAGGAGAAAAACTATAAAAGCCTCTGTTTCTTGACAAGAATGTACAAGTACAAGGGCAAAACAACAAAAACTATTTCCGCTGCAAAATACTCTGTTGAGTGGAAGGCCTGACTTAAGTGGCTGCGGCTTGATACCCTACAAAGCAAAACAATAAGAAATCATCAGCATCAGGATTGTGGATGCAGGAACAGGAGGATTT
This sequence comes from Lolium perenne, assembly GCF_019359855.2. Lineage (NCBI taxonomy): Eukaryota > Viridiplantae > Streptophyta > Magnoliopsida > Poales > Poaceae > Lolium > Lolium perenne. The sequence goes on along the minus strand of NC_067244.2, from coordinate 20,733,563 downwards.
AGACTAAAAGTTACTCAGAAAGTGCGGGATGTTTCTAAGAGTCTACTGAGACAGTGAAGGAACTAAAAAAAAAAAAGCATTCTATTCAGATCACAATCAGCATAGTTTGGACAGGCTACAATCAGAAAATCAAAATCTAGTTACACAAGATATTTTAATTTTCTGAAACCAGTATATACCTCGGGTATATATACATACTGCAGCATAAGGTGCTTATGAAACTGTTCTAAGCAAAACCCTCCTAATGATGAACTAGAGACATAAGATATTTGGCAATGACTAATAATTGCAAATTAGAATACAACTTTCACAGACAAAGTGACAAACTCAAGCCCAGAATTCCCCACAAGTGACTTGAATACTTGATCAGCCTTAGCAAATAGACCTACATGTCATCTTTTCCTAGGAAGGGAAGCTACAGGCTGATGATCATTGTGGAGTAAGAAACAAATAAGAAAATTACGAGTAAAACACAGCATGTGAGTCATAGATGAAACTATGCTGAAACTATGCTGAAGCAGTACATTACAACTACAGCTGAAACTATGCTCCAGCAGAAGGCAAAGATACACAGTTTTGGGGTAAGACAACTCAAACTTACGTAAATCAGCAGGTTTATACAACAAACTATCAGCTAGCAGTTTTTAATCCATATTATAATAGGATTAAAAACAAAGATGACATAACACTAAGAAATAAAATAATTGCTCATAAAAGTAGCAGAATATAAAAATTATTCAGTTTGTGCAGCAATTACCTAATCTGGTGCTCCAACATATGTCTTGCTAAGCATTATTAAACTCCTTGCTGGTGGAGTCCACAGGGAGTGCCATACTGTAAAACTGTTCTGGGATTCTTGCGGAATTGTCATTAGCTGTGTTGCCTGCTGTTGCACCTATTGAAGGTCTGGAAATACCAATATCTGGCTTGCCTGTTTCTTCGTTATTTGTTGATGACAGAATAACATCAAGATCAAAGTCACCTTCCAACCCACCGTTAGATGGATCCAGAATTACAAGATCCGCACCATCCTTATCTTCTCCTGATGCTGTAGGTTCTGCATCATCTTTCTTTTGCTTTTTCGCATTAGGGGTGCCATCATCCTCAAGGTCATCGTTTCCTGCACCAGCCTCTGAAGGATCTAAAGAATCTTTCCTTGGTCTCTTCCATTTTTTTGTAGATGATGTGCCGTCATCCTCAAAATCTTCCTCCTCTCTACCCCTGTGCAGATAGGTCCACAATTTTTTGTCATTATCATACAGCACACAAGGATCACGCTCATAATGCAAGCGATCAAGAGCACCACTAACAACTTGATTAACAGCAGGCTCTTTATTAGATTCTGCGTGATTTAGGTACTGCGAATCTTTGAGAAGTGTGCAGACATCAGCTCTCGTTCCAGTTCTTCCAGGCAACCTAGAAGCAGCATCTCTTACAAGACAGAGAATAGTGACATGCGGAGGGCGATCAGGTAAGAGCATGGGATGTCCCCTAGCTTTTGCTGTGGGCTTCCCGCCTCCCCTTCTCAAAGGAGCAACTATAGATTTCTCTCCATCAGCAGCAGTATAGCAAAATGCTCTATCAGGAATCGAGTATCTCAAAAATTCCTCACGCTGGAAATATGCTCTTGCTTCGTCAGAGCTTGGGCTAATTGTGTTCAGACTTTTCTGGGCCCTAAGGTCCTTGAATCTTTCCTTCAAATCCAAATTTGCAGGATTTGGTGCTGGAGGTGGTGGCATGGATCCTATTTGCTTGAGGGTTTCCTGACCACTTTTCAGCCAATTAGCAAATGCATCAACCAACTTCACAAGCATCTTGTGTGGTATACCCCATGCTTCAGCAGAAGTTTCTTCGTTAGGGTCACTATATGAAGTACCAGAAGGCAGTGGACCAACCCAGAACCAGCTTTTGTTTGACTTGTCATAGGAAACTAATGATTTCCAGCCCTTTGCACCTAGAGGAGCTGTTCTAGATGACAGTATTTTGAGCACTCCTCTAACTAAATCCTGAAGGGGCTCCTGTGTTTCAAGTATGTTGGGATCTCCAGGATTTGTTTTGATCCGATTAACAAGCTCTTGAACAGTTACTGCCGGCGAATTGCTCGGCGCAGTCTGCTCTGCAGCACTGGTATCTCCAATCTCATTAGCCTGCTGTGCTTGCTCTGTTACAGTTGGCTCTTGAGGCGTTTTGCTAGGTTCTTCACTATTGAACCATTTTCTGCTCTCCTCCCCATCAGGTTGCTTCGCTGCCGCTGGAGAAACCTCAGTAGGAGTGACCATAGCTGCCACTGGAGGAGCCTCAGTAGGAGTGACCATAGCTGCCACTGGAGGAGCCTCAGTAGGAGTGACCGTAGCTGCCACTGGAGGAACCTCAGTAGGTGTGACCATAGGTGCCACTGGAGTATCCTCAGTAGGAGTGACCATAGCCTTCTTAACAGCGGTTAGAAGATGTACTACGGAGAAAGAAAACCCGGTATGGATAGTTGGTGTAATTGGTACATACTTCTTCTTAGGCTTCTCGGGTTCTACTGGCACCACAATAACTTCTGGCACGACCGGAGCTGGTTCCGCTACAATAGTTGCATCTGTAACAGTATCTGTCTTCTTTTTACTTTTCTTCTTCAAGCTGCCACTGATCTCCGCAGCCTTTGGATCAGATGGTGAATAGTCACCATGCTCATCTAGGCTTGTAACCTCAACTCTTCCTTTTTGCCTTTTGGACCCAGAGCTGCAACTTGCTAGAGGCACGTTCACTCTTTCAGAACCATCAAAGTCGCCATTAGAATCTTGGACTTCATAGCCTGCTCTACTGGCCAGCCTCATACTCTCTGGTGACCTGAATGATTCATTGGCTTTTTCGTTGCTATCATGCAATTCAGAGTTGTCATAGCCATGCATGTCCAGATTTGACACGCCTTTGCGCTTTCTCTCGCTCCTTGCTGCTGGAGGTCTCATCACCTCACTAATCTGTTCCGCCACCTCCACATGTACATCGCGCAAGTAATCAGGCTCTGTAATCTTTCCTCTCTGCCCCGCTCTGCCCTGAGTGTGGTAGGGTTCGAATTCTGCAGGAGCAGCGGGATAAATCGTTCTGGCTGTTTTCCCATGTTTGTTTGACTTTTTGGCACCATATGCTGGTCTATGAAGCTCAGAATATCTAAGTTCCGGCTGTTGTTCGGCAGGATTCATGTCCGCCCCATCTTCAAGCTGTTCTGATGAATCGGATTCTGTCTCCTCACTCTGAACATATGCAGCTCTGCTCCTGGAGTCCTTCTGGCCAATCCTACCATGCTGGCTACTACTGGGTTTAACTTTAATCTTCCCCTGTGATACCCTGTCTCTAGGATCAGACCCAGAATGCGCACCATTCATCTGCTGCTCGGTATTTCTATAGGACTTGACCTTCCCACCATGACCAACCTGAGGTACCCTGCTCCTGTAGTCACCCGCAGGCTGCCCTCTCTGCCAGTCATTTAAGCTATCAGCAGGACTGGCAGCTGGCCAATCCATCTCATCTCCCTTGAGAGCTCTATTACTGTGGAAACTATTTCCACCATATATCCGATCTCTCTCCGCGTACTTTGCACTCCTTGCGGCCTCGGAGTACGGAGGCTCAAACGATGCTGCCAAGGTAACTGGCTGGTTACCAGCTGCATTCCTGCCATGGTAGTAAGAACCGGTATGGTTGTCACGGTAGCTCTTTGCGTAAGGGTTGGTATCATAGGCTGAAGCGAACTCCTTCTTCTTCACCGGCTTCACCAGCGGCTTCTGAGACCGGACCCTTGGCAAATCCCTGTCGTATCCCCCCAGGTCCTCTGAATCGAGGCCGTCTACGCTCCTGCGCGGCTTCCCACCTCTATGCATGACTCCGGTATCATACGCGTAGGCGTTATCTTGACGAGAATGATCGGAGAAATCACGGCCAGCCGCTCCGCCGCTGTACTCCTCACCCCCCAAACCTTTTGACCCACCGCCCAGCCGCAGCAGGCCTTTGGACCTCTCCTTCCCAGCCTTCTTCTTATCCGTCTTCGGCCGCGCCAAGAACCGCTCTGTCTCGGAGTCGGTCTCGGACACAGCCCGGGCAGCTTTCTGCTTGCGCTTGGCCCTCATGGCGTCCAGCGCCCTGATCCTCTCGTCGAGCCCGAACCCCTGGCAGCCCTTCCAGCAGTCCCGGGCCTCCCACAACCCGCGCACCATGGAGTTGTGGTACCCCTGCAGGCGGTAGTAATGCTTCCGCCGCTCCGCGAAGCGCGCGCCGCGGCGGTAGAGCGCGACCCGGGGGTCGCAGAGGCCGCCCTTGAGCCGGTCGAGCAGCGCGGCCAGCGGGCTCCCGAAGTGGAAGTTGGCGCCTGATAGGAGCTCGACCAGCGTGCGCGCGAAGGCGTCCCGGTCGAGGTCGGGCAGGAGGGCGGCGAGGCGCAGCCGGTCGTGATCCGAGAGGAGGGTGTTCCAGGCGTCGAGGGAGAGGATGGGCGCGAGGTCGGGGAGGTCGAGGAGGTCGAGCGGGACGGGGAGGCTCTGGTCGTCGACCTGGCTCATCTCCGCCCCCGCGTCGCCGAGCTGAGTCAGCTCCAGCTCGTCGGAACCCATCCCGGAGTCGTCCTCCTCCGCTGGATCGTCATGCGCGCCGTTCTCGTCGGCGGAGAAGGAGTGGCGGGAGTCCGGGTCGGATGAGGCCGTGGCGGGGGATTGCTGTTCCTCCTCGTCCTCCGTGGCGTCCGGGGAGGCGCCGTCCTCCCCCCCGGCGCCGTCCGGCCGATGCACCCTGGCGCCGCTGAAATTGACGATCGCCATGGCCGCCTGGTCGCCGCGCAGCAAGAACGGACCTGGGTAGAGGGGGGAAAGAAAGAAAGATTCGCGGCGGTTAAAACCCTAGCGAAATCCAACTCCACGGCAACTCCAGCGCAGGACAAGCCGGAAGAATCGGAAAGAAAAGAAAAAGAGAGAGGCGGCGGGGCAAGAATCTCACCGGAATCGCGGCGGCGCGGAGGAGGAACCCTAACCCTAGCTTGGGCGGCGATGGGGAGTGGCGCGTGGGTGGGAGGATAAATAGTGGGTGGGGTGGGGTGGGGCGGGGAAGACGACGGGGGCGTGGCGGCCGTCGGATCCGGGGGAGATGGCGTGGTGGTGGCTGGGAATACGGAGGAGGCCAGGGGGCAGGCCGCAAAAGTGTAGTGGAGATGGGATGGGGAATTGGATGGGGAGGGAGGAGGAGACGGAGGCGGAAGAGGGAGAAAGAGAGAGAGGCGAGGACGAAGGCGATGAGAAGGAAGGGGAAAGACAGTGGTGGGCCCGACTACTCTGACGGGTGGGGCTGATGGGTTTCTCGTTTTGCGCGGGAACTTAACCAGGGGATTTGCAGGAAATTCACTACACTAGCAGCACCTGCTGGTGTCCAAAGTCTTTGGAAAACGTCTCGATTTTTCATGGATTCTTCTGTTGTCTGTAGACTGGCAAGTTGTTTTGATAATAACTTTATATAAGAGAAAGGAAAAAAGCTCCAAGTTGTATGGCACGAAGAAACTCAACCTTCTTCTTCCTACCTACAAAGAGATGTCAATCTAGACCCAAGAATGCATGTTCTCAAAATCTGGATAACCAATCCGTTCCCCCTTGCGGATCAACAAAGACCTCCTGGAATTGTTTGAAGAACTACACGCAGGATAATTAGAATTGTTCCGTATTAATTTTGGGGAGATCATCTTGCTCCCTAAGGTTAACGATGCTGAACGAATACAACAATTTAGACCAATTTGTCTCCTTAATGTCAGTTTTAAAATCTTCACTAAAGTAGCTACTATTAGACTAAATTCGGTGGATGATCATGTGGTGCGACCAACTCAGACTGCGTTCATGCAAGGTCGATACATCCTAGATGGTGTGGTTACTCTGCATGAAACAGTACATGGGATGCACCGAAAAAAGTTGAATGAGGTTATCCTCAAGATCAACTTTGAAAAAGCTTACGATAAGGTCAAATGGTCCTTCTTACAACAAATTCTTCGGATGAAAGGCTTTTCTCCTGAATGGCGCGCTGAATGGATCGTAGCGAACAAGAGGGGGGTGAATGGCGCTATGACAAGTTTTAGCCTCTTTCAATTTTTAGTGCAACGGAAGATAAAGGTGAGAGCTTTAGCGATAGCAGTGTTCCTATAATGATCCTAGAACAAGTGCAACAAGCAAAGGAATCAACAAGATAGTAAGAGTAAGGAGCGAGACAACCGGGGGGCGTGGAGACGAGGCGAGGTTTGTTTCCCGCAGTTCCTTCCACAATAGGAAGTATGTCTGCGTTGAGGAGGTGCTAGTCTCACACAAGAGACTAGACGGCCACACCACCAAGGAAGGCATCACCTTCTTCCTCAAGAGAGCTCCACGAAGGTGCTCCCCCTTCTCCACTAAGGCACCGGTCGAGGCGGTGATTCCTTCACAAGGTTGGGGCGAGCTCCACACACAAGGATGCTCCCAACACCCTATGGAGCTAGTACATCACCAAGCTAGCCTCCATAGCTGCACATCTCCAGTGTCCCACCATAGGAACCCTACCACCAAGATCCACTAAGGAGTACCACGAATTGGCGAACTTTCTCTCGGTAGAATGATAGATCGGGGTCTCCTCCACCACTCCTCAAAGTATGAGCAAGATTGGTTGGATGGATGGGGAGATCCCCTCACTTTGAGCTCAGCAACAATGAAGAAGAAGAGAGAGAGAGAGAGAGAGAGAAGAGCTAAAAATGAGCTGGAGAAGAAGGGGCTTTTATATAGGTCCCTCCAAATCCAACCGTTATGTGTTGTTTGTGCCTAAGCGGTACTACCGCTTTTGGGAAGCGGTACTACCGCTCTGAGTTCGAATCCCCACAGAACTTGTCCACGTGGACACAGAGCGGTACTACCGCTCGCGGTACCGCTTGAGGTACCGCAATAGGGTCCATACCTTACTGGACTCAAAGCGGTACTGGAGCGGTACTGGAGCGGTACTACCGTAACGAGTTACGGTACTTGAACGGTACCGTGGGCGGTACTACCGCTAGCGAGCGGTACTACCGCTCATGGTACCGCAAAGGTACCTCCAGTTGTACTGTGAGGCAAATACGTGTGCAACTCTCAGAGCGGTACCTCAGAGCGGTACCAGTAGGGGTAGCGGTACTACCGCTCCTGGTACCGGTAGTACCGCTATGGCTAAAACAGCTTTTTCCTCTTTTCCTCTCCTACCACGTTACCTCGCGACACACACACAAAACCAGAAAGCCTAAGAACTACGCTTCAGTCTTCTGATCATAATGTGTCCAGCGAGGGCACCGTACACCTTGCAAACCTATCAAGGACAATCTTTGTGCACGGTTAGAATTATTCGAGTGTTGTTATCAAACACACAAAACAAGGGATATAGATCTTGCTCTTACAATCTCCCCCTTTTTGGTGTTTGATGACAACACACGAATTTGCAATAACTCATATGATATTATGATAAGGTATTTGGTTTGCAAGAGTAGACGAAGCTCCCCCTAGATGTGTGCATATTTAGAATATGCATTGGTATACAAATGCACACATCCTAGAGAGAAACTCCCCCTAGATTCTACAAACCAAGCACAAGTGCTAAGAAGAACATATGACAAGATCATATAGCACAAGCACACTATGGAAGCAAGTATAAGTGCATATAGGGGAGTTTGGGTGAAACTTTTCATACCTTAGCCTTGAGAAAAACCCAAACTCATAATAATAAGAGCCTCCATATGATTGATGTAGCCAATCAAAGGATAAATAGTGAAGACCATTAAGCTACGAATGATTAAGTCTTAATACAAACCGGGGCATCGGGAGATCCACAAATAGAGTAGCAAGCACACATACGAATAAAGTTCCAAATAACTAGGGGAAGATTTGATGCCAAGGCCGAAAGAACCAAAAAGAAGCACCAAGCCCTTGGCATCCCCATGCAAATTCCCGTCCTAATAGATCAACTTCTCCCCCTTTGGCATCGAGACACCAAAAAGGGAGAAGGAGCATACTAGCGCCCCAAGGGGATCACTCGTCATCATCATCCTCGTCGTCGTCATCTTCATCCTCATCGTCCTCGTCCTCGACATCTTCCTCCTCTTCATCTTCGTCTTCATCATCGTCATCTTCATCTTGGGCAAGACCCTTGCCATGAGGTGGTGGAGAGGGACGAACAATGTGCTCGGGGATGGAGTCCTCGGAACTTGACCAAGTAAGCTTGGACTTCCACTCACCGGGAGGAGTGATGTTGTCCTCGGAGCCCTCGGAGACAGGAAGCTGCATATGCCTCATCATCGCCTTTTGGCGTTGGCGGATCTTCTTGTTGTCATGGTGAGCTTGATACATCCTATCGTCAAGGTCCCTCTTGAAGCAAAAGGACTTCTTGAGGCGAGCGGTGAGCTTGGCGAAGAGACCCTTGGTCTTGACGGAGTTGGGCACGTAGTCGGAGTCATCACTATCGGATTCTTCGTCCTTGTCCTTGGGAGCCCCCTTGCCGTACCTTGGAAGGTCATGGTGCTTGACAAGAGGACTCTTCTCCTTGTGGATAGTGATGTTGGGGCGGCATTGCTGAAGAAGATCTCCACGGCCCTCTCGATCCCACTTGAGACAAATGAGCCTCATGAGGTAGGGTGCATATTGAGGAAGCTTGCGAAGAAACGCACAGTCACGCATCTCATGCCAAATGTAGTCCATGACGTCCAGTTGCCTGCCGCTGCCCCTCATCTCATGAGTGCGCACAAGAAGGTTCACAAGGAACCCATGCACTTCATCATGGTTGGTGTGCTTGGGGTTGATGGTGCTGCGGTAGATGAGGTTCATGATGTCGTAGACAGGTAGGAGGCCTTTGGTGCTTCCACACAACATCCTCCCTCGAATATAGAGATCGGCCATTTTCTCCTTGGCCATTGGCTTGGCTTGGAGATGAATCCGGAAGGTGTTTGAGTCATCGCCGGGGAGCTCATAACCAATGCATCTAGCAAACTCCTCCCACGTGGCCTCCATCACATGTTCCCTTGTCATCCACTTCAAGGAGCGGAAGCCTCCTTCATCCTCAAGAAACACAGCCGTGGCATAGAATTGGCATATCACTTCCTTCGAGAAGTTGTGAGAGAAGGTCATCAGAGGTGTAAGTCCTTGTTCATCACATATCTCAAAGCGCTTCTCCAAAGTACTCGAGGTTGGAGTTGAGCTTGTCCATACTGATGGAGTATTGGGGGCAACACTTGAACTCCTTGGCCCCATAGACCTCATTGTAGATCCTCTCTTGGTTGACATGATGAAAATAGTGATTGGGGCATTGACGAGCATTTCTTGGTAGCAAATAAGGATTGGCCCCTCGTACTTCCATGAACTGGCCCTTCTTGATGTCAATCATCGATCTTTGAGGGCCCCTTACACCAGCTGCTGCATCCCTCTGTCGCTTGGTGGTTCTCGTTGGGATGATCTCCTCTTGCTCGTCTTCATCTCGATGACGACGAGAGGGTGGCTTGACCTTGCCACCACCACGGTGCCTAGATGGTCCTGTGAACAGCAAAGGTTTGGGAGGGAATAGGGGATAAGTGCACAAGCCACGAATTTAAAGATCAAAGAGGACACTAACAAGCAACATTGGTGAAACTAGCCAAAGCGGTAGTACCGCAATTTCGAACCGGTAGTACCGCTTGGACCGGTAGTACCGCCCGTGAACGAGCGGTACTACCGCTCAAGCTCAGCACATCTAGATCGAGATTGAGGACATGGCAAAGTAGTTCATAGTGTCACACATTGTTGCTAGCTAGTATCCCCGCCCATGTGGAGCTTCCAAGAGGGCTTCTCCACCGCAAACCTCCATCAAACCCTAGCCTATGCATCTAGGGAGTTCAACACACCCTAGAGAGAGAGAGATTAGGGTTCATACCGAAGGACATGGTGGAGAAGAGGGTGGGGAAGCTTCTCCACGGAGGAGATTTGGTCGGCGGCGGCTGGAGGAGGAGATCGGGGCCGGTCTCCTCGAGGTCTTGAGTTTGGGGGCTCCTTTGACTCGAGGTGGGCAGGGGTTTGTGGTGATTTGGGGAAAAACGACTTGCCCGGTACCTTAAGTCAAAAGAGCAAGCGGTAGTACCGCTCGTAAAAGTGGTAGTACCGCTTACCGGTACTTACCCGGTACCTAGGGCGGTAGTACCGTTCTGGGGATAACGTTCAGTTTCGTCAGAACTGCCCCAAAACGGTAGTACCGGCCTGGGATCCGGTAGTACCGGCCTCCAAACTCGAAGACACTCAGATTTTGGTGTAGACTTGTGCTTTTAGACTGAGTTGGCTCGAGAGATAGATAATGGCTTAGGATTAGATGACGGAACTGTTAAGGTACTACCCAACCAAGCTTGCAAGAGTCAATGCAAGAAAAGCCAAGGTTGGGTGAATCTCCCATGAAGAAACAAAGAGAAAAGAAGAAACGAAATACAAAAAACAAAAAGAGAAAAGAAAACAAAAGAACAAAAAGCTCCTCAAGGAGGAGGTTGGTGGCCGAAGCCACCGTGTAAGAGTTTGGTAGTGTGAAGTCGCGTAGAAGTACCTAGGACTCACGGCTACAACTCAACATGAAGCTCATAGTCACTTAATTGACAAATAGCATATGCTTTGGGTTTCTTTATGCAATATGGGGGGAGGGATAGCTCAATAAGTTTAAACCGCACTCCCCCTATGTTCATGCGTGCTTTACATCTAGACATATAGCACAAGAGTGGTATAAGTACCCACTTTTGACACAATGTCCGGATGAGAAGCACAAAGGTAGAGAAGCAAACCTTGACGATTATCGGTAGAGAGCGAGTCCATTGTCTTGTTGGACTCATAAGGGAAGAATTGATACTTGGGGTTGCTATACCGTTGGACCCCCTCATATCTTGCTCTTGAGTATGTCTTGTACTTTGCTTGAGTTATGAAAGAGTCTTGACGCTTTAGCACCCCCGGCGAGAATGGACCAAAAGGATAGATTCGTGTGAGGTCCCTTGATCTTAAACATGATTTAGGTCCTCGCCATGACCCCATTGTTGTTGATGCCGAACTTGAGGTTGTGGAAGAGATGATCTAGCACTTGGTTGTCTAATGGAAGAGACTTGGCCTTGTGGTGTAGATGGCTCCACATAGGTGGAACTTCGTCCTTCCCCGACACTCATAGAAGGTATCTTTTGAGATCGGCGAGTGCCAACACCCATCCTTCCTATGGTAACCGGGGGAATTGCATCTCCTTTCTCACAATAAGCACTTCGCCTCCTCCAAAGAACTATCATATCCATCGAAAGGTCTCATCACTCAATACCACAAACCACACAATAGACTCATACTCCATCATCATGTTTGAGTGTCTTCTTAGGTTTGTTTCTCACTTCCGGCAACCCCATGAGGTTAGGGTAAGAGTATGGCTAGGAGTATATAGTGGATTCCTTCTTTGCCAATGAAGACATCCAAGATCTTGAGCATAAACTCCATTCTATTGTTGCTTCTTCTTGCAAGAATTATGTCATAGAATTTGTATTGAAATTGTTTGAGAAACTTCATCATGGTTCATTTCCTTCAACACAATTCCTACAAAACACGATCTCTACACAAAGAAGCAAATTCCATTAGTCCTAGACCGTGGCCTCTTGAAGAGACTAGCTCCACAAGAGAACCACTACATGTTCATAATAGTAGGTACAAAGACCCAAGAGTGTAAAGCAATGAACAAAGAGAACATATGCAAGAGTCTTGACAAGGTAGGACTTGATCACAACCTCGTCAAGGCTCCAATACCTTTAAGCTTGCTTGTGTTGTCGTCATGAGAATGATAGAGATAAGTGACTTGATGACGACAACGAATTCCTTGCTTCCGGACATAAGACTTGTGGCTTCAAGATTAACCACCCAATAAGCACCTCCGAAAGCAAGGTCCTTCATGGATCAAGACTTGGAAATAGGAGCCCATTTTTCAATGGTCCCTATCTTCACATTCTTCTTTTCATTGATCCTTCTTCCTCTCTCGATCTTCTTTGGCATGATTGCCACTTCTCCTTCATTGCATAAGTCCTCATAGGCTTCAATGACACCTTCCAAGAATTGGATTTGGACTTGGAGACTCTCAATCTTGGACTTCAAGTGGTTAACTTCATCTTCATGATCCGATAGAGCTTCCTCAAGAAGAGAATTTCTTCTCAAGAGTAAACGCTTGTGTCTCTCCAAAGTGGCAATGCCGTCTTCATGATTACAACAAGTGTGATCCTTGATTGAGAGTCGGTATTCTTTTAAGGCTTCATCTTGCATAAGCTTGATCACCATAAGTTTGTCCTTGCTTCTCTTTAGATACGCAATTTCATCCTCATGGTTACAACAAGTGACATTTTCCTTTCTCAAACGGATCCACTCCAACAAGGATTCATTTTGCCTCTCATTCACTTCAAATAGCTTGGCCTTGTGTTTCTTTAGAGTGGCAATCTCTTCTTCGTGATCACAACATTGCACCTTCTCTTTACTCAAGCGATAGTATTCATCCAAGGCCTTCTCTTGAGTTGAGATGACTTCCAAGAATTTTGCATTGTGTCTTCTCAAGAAGCAAACTTCGTCAAGGAGCTTGTCACAACATGAATTAGGACCTTCATCTTCTTTCTTCTTGGCAAAGGTTGCAACATGGTGGTCCTGCTTGATCAATATTAAGTTAAAACGATCTACGACGATCTAGGGTTTTCACCACATAACCGGAACATCCTACACGTAATTGAGCCTGGCAGACACGAAAGATGATAATAAACCAACCATAGACAAGGCCTAAAAACCAACGTGGAGTTGATTCCCGGAACATCCTCTCTAGGATTAGCAAACTATACCTTACGTGCTACTGGATCATTCAACCCGTTTGCAAGGCCTAACTATGTAGATATCAAACTAATCCTTGAAGAACAAGGAGCAATCATAACGGATCGGATCTACTAACAAAGATCAAGCAAGGTGCCACCCTTGCACCTAAGATAGGTACAAGGGCGGCTAGATATCCAGGAGTAGCATAGATAAACGCGTACATCAAGACAAAACGATGCTAACCCTAACACATCTATGATAACTACGTTGCTCGCCATCAACAAGGCTTCAGCACGAGCAACGCATGAACAACGAATAAACTCAATACTGCCTAGATCGCGAGTTGCGATCTAGGCAGCATGGTGCTTACCCGGAAGAAACCCTCGAAACAAGGGGTGGCGATGCGCCTAGATTGGTTTGTTGTGAACGTGATGAGATAACACTTCTTTGCCTTGAGCTTGTCCACCCAACCAAGAGCATAATCTCGGTCCTTGATGAGTTGGGAGATGAGAGAATTGTTGAAGTCTTCAAGAATATGAGCACTAGCTTCAAGAGTCATACGCATGCACGCTTCTTCCTCGTAAGCTTGGGTGAGAGAGATAAGTTCTAATTCCTCCTTCTTTTCAAGCCTTTCCTTTTCCATCATATGGTCTCGATCTCCTAGCATGTTAGTTCTAGGCTTCTCGGTGGAGGAGATCTTGGTGTCGTCGTTGTTGAAGGATAGCTTGGAGAGCCCTTTGGGGAGAGATCTAAACTTGCTCTTACGAATGAGGTATCCACCATTAACGTCCCTTCTCTCGTAGATACAATCTGCAACGAAGTGACTTTTGTCGCCACAATTGTAGCAAGAGCTTCTTGGTCTTGAGCTTCGTTTCTTGTTTCCACTCCAAGGAAGGAGAGCATTGTAGAACTTTTTCTTGATCCAAGGGTCATCCACAAACATCGCTCCAAGATCTCGCATTTGCACGGCGAGAGCAATAAGGCGCCGGTACATCTCTTCGGGCGATTCTCCCTCTTCCATGACGAAGTCGTTGGCCATGTTGTTCACTTCATTAAAACGAGAGAATTGGATGCTCCCATTTCCAAGGAAGAGCTTGTAAAGTTCGTCCCAAGATTCCTTGGCGGTCTTGAGCGAGCGGATATGAGCGTCGGTCCTTGGGAGTAATGGCCAAGTGAATCATGTTGATGGCGGTGGCGTTGAGTTGGTCGTCCACCACTTCCCTTCTTGTCAAGTTCATTGGGTCTTGTGGTGAATATCCCTCTTCAATGATACGCCAAAGCTCGGTAGAAGTGCTGCGCACATGAGAACGCATTAAGAATTTCCAATCACCAAAGCTATTAGATTCAAGTAGTGGTGGTGAACCATGAGGAAAAATGCATGGCATGGGTATTGGGACATTTACGGCATAATCACTTGGTGAAGACACCGCATGATTATCTCTTAATTGTCCCGCAACCGGAGATTCATCCTTCCCTTTTGATAAGGTGTCAACCTCCTCAAGATCCTTTTCCCGAGGTGGCTTTGTCGATTGCTCAACAAATCCAACAAGAGGAAAAGTGTTAACTTGTGGTGGGGAAACATCGACACGTCTCTTAGTATCTATGATGGGGTTTGGTTTTCGAGTAATCAACTCCATCATCATAGCCTTCATTTGAGATACAATGGATGACTCCAATTTCTTGAGGTCATCCAAAGTAGCCGGAGCATTATTGGCGATTGATGATGGAGATGATTGCTCACGGGGAAGGACTCCGTTCACAACCACCTCTTGTTCGGCCATTTCTTAGGCGGTAAAGCCCGAGCAAGAAAACCTTTCTCTGATACCACTTGAATGGATCGTAGCGAACAAGATGGGGGGTGAATGGCGCTACGACATGTTTTAGCCTCTTTCAATTTTTAGTGGAACAGAAGATAAAGGTGAGAGCTTTAGCGATAGCGGTGTTCCTACAATGATCCTAGAACAAGTGAAACAAGCAAAGGAATCAACAAGATAGTAAGAGTAAGGAGCGAGACAACCGGGGGGCGCGGAGACGAGGCGAGGTTTATTTCCCGCAGTTCCTTCCACAATAGGAAGTACGTCTGCGTTGAGGAGGTGCTAGTCTCACACAAGAGACTAGACGGCCACACCACGAAGGAAGGCATCACCTTCTTCCTCGAGAGAGCTCCACGAAGGTGCTCCTCCTTCTCCACTAAGGCACCGGTCAAGGCGGTGATTCCTTCACAAGGTTGGGGCGAGCTCCACACACAAGGATGCTCCCAACATCCTATGGAGCTAGTACATCACCAAGCTAGCCTCCATAGCTGCACATCTCCAATGTCCCACCATAGGAACCCTACCACCAAGATCCACTAAGGAGTACCACGAATTGGCGAACTTTCTCTCGGTAGAATGATAGATCGGGGTCTCCTACACCACTCCTCAAAGTATGAACAAGATTGGTTGGATGGATGGGGAGATCCCCTCACTTTGAGCTCAGCAACAATGGAGGAGAGAGAGAGAAGAGCTAAAAACGAGCTGGAGAAGAAGGGGCCTTTATATAGGTCCCTCCAAATCGAACCGTTATGTGCTGCTTTTGCCTAAGCGGTACTACCGCTTTTGGGAAGTGGTACTACCGCTCTGAGTTCGAATCCCCACAGAACTTGTCCACGTGGACACAGAGCGGTACTACCGCTCGCGGTACCGCTTGAGGTACCGCAATAGGGTCCAGACCTTACTGGACTCAAAGCGGTACTGGAGTGGTACTACCGTAACGAGTTACGGTACTTGAACGGTACCGTGGGCGGTACTACCGCTAGCGAGCGATACTACCGCTCATGGTACCGAAAAGGTACCGCCACTTGTACCGTGAGGCAAATACGTGTGCAACTCTCAGAGCGGTACCTTGGAGCGGTACCAGTAGGGGTACCGGTACTACCGCTCCTGGTACCGGTAGTACCGCTATGGCTAAAACAGCTTTTCCTCTTTTCCTCTCCTACCACGTTACCTCGCGACACACACACAAAACCAGAAAGCCTAAGAACTACGCTTCAGTCTTCTGATCATAATGTGTCCAGCGAGGGCACCGTACACCTTGCAAACCTATCAAGGACAATCTTTGTGCACGGTTAGAATTATTCGAGTGTTGTTATCAAACACACAAAACAAGGGATATAGATCCTACTCTTACACGCGCTTTAATTAATGACTTTGTCTTTGGTGGAAGTGTTGCTATCAAAGTTAATGATGACGTGGGCAATTACTTCCAAACAAAGAAAGGTTTGCGACAAGGCGATCCCCTATCTCCAATGTTATTTAACATTGTGGCGGATATGCTTGCCATATTAATTGAGCGTGCTAAGAGAGATGGGCAGATCGAAGGAGTGGTTCCCCATCTGGTTGATGGGGGCCTGTCTATTCTGCAGTACGCCGATGACACGATTATTTTTATGGATCATGATCTGGAAAAGGCACGAAACCTGAAATTAATTTTATCAGCGTTCGAGTTACTTTCCGGTCTAAAGATTAATTTCCATAAAAGTGATTTTTTTTGTTTCGGTGAGGCCCAAGACGATGCTAACCAATATGCCGAGTTATTCGGTTGTGGTTTAGGCAGTTTTCCAATAAGCTACTTGGGGATTCCGATTCACCATCAGAGACTCACATTAGCAGAATGGAAAATAGTCGAGGAAAGGCCGCATAAGCGACTTAGTAGTTGGAAAGGAAAATTACTATCTCTGGGTGGAAGATTAGTACTCATAAATTCAGTACTCACGAATATGGTATTGTATATGATTTCGTTCTTCCAGTTACACAAAGGAATTCTTCACAGATTGGATTATTTCCGATCAAGATTCTTTTGGGAAGGAGATAGTGAGAAGAAAAAATACCGGGTGACAAAATGAAATGTGGTATGCCATCCTAAAGATCAAGGTGGACTTGGTATCCACGACTTAGAGGTTAAAAACAAGGCACTACTAGGCAAATGGTTGGCCAGGTTTTTAACCGAGGATGGTGTATGGCAGACCTTGTTGAGGAGGAAGTATGTAGGCTCAAAAGCGATTTCCCAGGTAATTTGGAAACCCGGGGATTCTCACTTTTGGGCTGGCATTATGGCAACCAAGAAGCACTTCTTCCCATATGGGTCATTTACCATTGGAGATGGGTCGGAGATACGGTTCGGAGGATAGATGGTTGGGTGCAACCACACTCCGGGAACAATATCCAGCTCTATACAAGATCGTACGTCATAAGGATGTTACTCTCCAGAGTGTGATGGAAACCTCTCCACCAAATATGACATTCAGGCGCGATGTAATCGGTCCCCGGTTAACCTCTTGGAATGAGTTGCTAGAAAGATTAGCTTCAATACAACTAGTTCAATCCAACTAGTTCAAGGGAAAGATATCTTCCGCTGGCAACTCACTAAGAATGGTATATTTTCAGTAAGATCCATGTATGAAGCGTTATTTGAACCTGTTCAACCGGTTGTGAATAATAAAAACATTTGGAAGTTGAGGATACCACGAAAAACGAATGTGTTCGCTTGGTACCTACGTCGCGGTGTTATCCTCACCAAATATAACCTTGCAAAGCAAAACTGGCATGATTGTAAGAAATGTGTCTTCTGTCATGAAGACGAGACAATAAAACATCTCTTCTTCCATTGTCAATTCGCAAGAGCTATATGGTCAATCATTCATATAGGATCTACCTTATACCCACCCCGAAGAATTGCTAATATTTTTGGCAATTGGCTAAACGGGGTTGAGGTTAGGTATAAGAGCCTTATCAGGGTGGGAGCGATTGCCGTTATATGGTCGCTATGGCTATGTAGAAATGACAAGGTTTTTAATGACAAAAATTCTAATCTACCGGTGTACGGCCTTGCTCCATTCATGGTCGTCGCTTCAGCGATTGGAGGACCGAGACCTCTTTACGGAGGTGTCTACACGGTTGGAGAATTCGGCCAAGGAGTTTATTACCCAACATGGGTGACTGCATAGTCGGAGGATTGCAACATCTTCACCTTGATGCGCGTTTCGCTTTTATATTATTTATATTTATTTATTTATTTGAACTTGTTCTTGTGTACTCGTGTGTGAACGGCTGTGTGCATCTTGATTATGCAGAGGTCGGGTGTATTACGTCAACTATGAAGTAATAAAGCGCCCTTTTTCGAAAAAATGCACACATTTAAAAAAAAAATCTTTGCAATATTTCTTTCCAAGTTTCTAAACATCTTCAAAAAACCAAGCATTATATGTTGAGTTGGGGCTTTCCCATGTAACTCTTTTTGTAAAAAAATATGTCCATATGCTAAGTATTTTTTAATAGTAGAATGATAATGATAAGGAGCTTTCAAAACAGATACGATGGATTCCGGGGATATCGCCATACCAAGCTCAATTACAACTACATCTCTCCAACTACACCAACTAGTTGAATGCCCGTGCGTTGCTACGGCTCCCACAATTTATCTTTTAGTTAGATATGTAAACATAATACACATGAAAATTCATGTTTACAAAAAAACATAGCCACAAAGCTATAGTCTGACATCATATGTATAAAATGCAACAACCCAACAATTATATCTTTTTAACTAAGATTTTACTTCTCTCGTATCCTAAAGACAACCCAACAATGCTTTTTATAGTTGAGTAATATTTCACTTGCTTATTGTTTGAGACGTCTTAAAATAACATATGCATCAGCAAGCAATTTACAAGCTTGTCTTGCCATTGTTAGGGCGGGAGTCAATATTTCTCTGCAAAGAATAGTGTAAGAATAAATTATATATATGTGTCCCAAATTAGTAATTAAAACCTACATGAAGTTTAATATATCTTGTTTATAAATTTTATTTCCAACTATAACTGGCCCCGTGTGGCAAAATGTAGAGTTTTTTTTGAAGATGTTGCTTCTTTAGAAGATTGCTCATGCATAATTGAAATTAGATTAAGCGCTTACATAGAACAACAAAAACATAGAGACATCAACTAAAAGTTGTTTTACTCTACCTTGGCACACACTCTAGCTTAAGAATGTTGCAACAAAAACTTATGTTTTCTTTCTCCCATGAATTACCACAATGCATCAAGGGGTTCCACCTTACTCCTCGCTACATGGCTTCTCCTTTATTTCCGCCGCCCTCTTGATTATGCATCTCGCTTGTGCTGGTATATATAGTCATCAAACTTCAGCATGATTATTATGGGTTGTTATCCTTGTACTATGCAACACATTGGCAAAAGAGTGGTGGTTAACACCCAAGGTTGTCTCCTTTTTTTTTCCTAAACACAATGCAATCGTAGATGCTCTCACATACGTACCACTTGGCCTTGTGTGGTCGTGTAAAGTTCACAAGAAATTATGGAAAACTTGTATTGTCGAGCTCTCTTTCATGGATGCAGAGTATAACCACTTAGCCCCCATTGTTAAGAAAACTGTTAAAAATGTACAAACAAATAACCATTAGCGTACATTGTCGGAGTCACAAGCTAGGTTCTAGGAAAATGTATAGCTAATGAAGCTCCTCAAAATGTAAAACCTCCTAATTCTCTAAGCTTATAAGATACAACTCTATCTTTGAAGATGAAATATCATACTAACATGCATTTTTATATGGGATTTTCATGATTAACCCGTGAACATAGTTGAAATTCACACATGTCTCGTCAACATCGCAACAACTTAATGTGATGCAAAGAGCAAGAAAAATGCTAAATTGAAATTTTAGTACAATGAAATTGACAAACACCAAATAACGTGTATGTACTATGCTAACAATTAATCAAATTACTTGCTTGCTTTTTCAAAAGGAGAACATGTTTTTGTAAATAGTTGGCAAGTGCAGTTCAAACCATAAGATAGTGCACCTAAAAATGACATAGTTGGGTTGTACGGCACCAACGGGCCAAAACACTTCACATAGTTACTTACCAAAAGGAAAACCAACCAATAGTTCAGTTCATGCACCTTGAGAAAAGAATCTAAAAGAATATGAGAAATCGAGGATAATTAAGTAGGTGACCCTAGTTTTGATGTTTTTTTTGTAGCCGACACAACCAATGCATATATAAGAAGACCAACGCTATAGGGTGTAAATGGGATAAAATGCGGGATATTGCATATGTGCTGCATGTGCCAGCGATGGATAAGTTGGACACTAAAGCAGCACGCCAAATCTGATTGCAATTAAGCGGTGCCCGCATAAGCCTCCATAGCACGCACCCAACTAAAGGATTCTGCTAGCCAGCAGCATACATACACATTGGCCATGGTAGTGTGCTGGCAGCATGCTACAACCAAGAATTGCAGATTCAACAAAAAGATCAATAGGAGAGTTCAGAAAAATGATACAAATAGATGCAAGGAAGGAATTATTGTTCATGATTTTGATAGATTTCTCCTTGCGGGCCTCAACACCGCTCGACCGCTCTGATAGTCCAATGTAACTGTTCATCATCGATTGATGAACTGACATGGTGAGTATGGAGGATGGGGTTGAGGAGAGACAGAAGAGGGAAGGCAAATGTTGGACTGACCCGATTGTGGAAGCCATGGCAGAGCATCACCGTTCCCCGTTTCAATCGTTTTGCAGGATATGTGTGTTTGGATGTGGGCTAAGTGATTGTTTGCTTAATCCCACATAAAAATCTAGCACACTCTGCATACAAGATTTTGGAGGGGGCTCCATTTGCAGATCGCACCTGCTTGCACCCTGAATGGAAACTCACTGTGATGTTTCAACAAGGAAACCAAATAACATAACAAGGGATATATATTGTCTCAATTCTCACCTTATTATCAAGCCTGACATCTCATATGAATTGTACATGTTCTGGTCCATCTAGAGCTGCAACAACATAAATACGTATCCAATATTCAGTGGGCATAAATATAATTCAAAATTGATGTTTTAAATAACGACAACAATGCAGCCAGTGTTGTTGCTCTTCTCCGACAAGTATTTTTTCTAGAACCGAGGAGGATCCAACTCACCTATTGATTGGTTTCGCACACCTTCAGGTTCTTGTATCCGAGTAATTTAGAGTGACTCGCCGAAGGACCTAAAGCCTCAAAGTTGAATTTGCGCTAGCACTCCATCTATTTTTTTTTAATAAATTCATCTCCAAATTGATCAAAATCTGGCCCCAAAATAAATATCAATAGCTAAAAACATTTGTACCTAGAGAGAACTAAAGAACCGAAACTGAATAATGTTTCTACATCAGGGTATTGCAGATGAAAATGTTAAAGCATATCAAGATTTTCCGCAATCAAAGATACCAATGAAAGTATGGAACTTAATGCCTTGGCAAAAAACACCTCTTGATGTGTACATATCTTCAGAATTAGAATTGTGGAACGAGAAATCTGCAATGTAAAGTACAAATTTATACAATATAATATAATAATATAATGGGGAAGAAAAAAGAGTCAGAATGGTGTGCTCTGCTCACCAAGCTTCACAAAGCCTTGGAGGGCTACAGTGTATCCTCTTTTGTTGTAGGCTGTAGCTGGTGAGGAGCGTGGGTTTAGCTCATTGCAAGAAGAACGTCTAGATGCGTCTGGTATTTTTAATTAGATCAACCAAAGCAGTGTGCAACACAATAAAATTCCAGTGACACGTAACTCTCTTACAAGGCGGTCAATTTTCACTTGATTTGAACTAACTGCAGGGATCCTACACGATCAATTTAGGTGCTAAGTTCACCGGCAGACCAACACCGAGACCCTTGCGACTTGCGAGATGCGCGCATTGCTTCTACACATGGCCACCATTGCCGACAGTGTTCATATTTCAAAAGAAGATTGTGTTCTCTGGTACTACTCCTATACTTGTCGCTGGTCCTGCTCCTAAATAACACACCGGCATCATGCAGCAAAAAATCAGAGAGGTAGAAGGGAGGAAGAAGATGGGAGGGAGAGGGGAGAGGTGTCGTGGTTCAGCAACTGTCGGCCGGTGATCTGGTGCTATGGCAGCCCCACGCGTTTAGACCTTCGTCGTGGGTTCCACGCAGCTTCAGTTCACCGCGCCGCCTTAGACGACGCTGATGGTGATGGGTTACCTCAGGTCCGGGCGCCTCCGTTTTTCTCTAGCCGGCAGTCGTCGCGCTAGGTCCGGCAACCAACAAGCTCCAATGTAGCGCCCATGCCATGGTCACACAGAGATTGAGACGGGAGGGGAAGGCAAGTCAGCAGAAAAGGGATTTTGGTGCAAGACAAGGAAAGACATCTTTCCTAATTAATTTGTACCGTGTCCTTGATTGATACCTTGAATCCTTAAGATGGGTTGGCAAGGAAATATGCGTTTCATTAATTGATACCGCTGATTGAGGATACCATAATTCGCCGTTAAATGAGATCGGACGATTGGATGGTAAGCGGAGATGGGGAGATTATATTGGACGGACAAGATGCTTTTAATGACGATCACCAAAGTGTGTTGAGTGTCAAACGACCAACTCTCATTTAATAGTAAAGATTGGACAATAGCATGTGCGAGGGAAAATCCCGAACGCGAGGTGGGATAGACAAGCGTCAAGAAGAATGCTTCATCTAGAGTAAGTCGCTCGAGTTATGGCGACTCAAACACTTTCTCCTTGGTATCTACACTTGGCCGCTTCTAATTCGCACCTACTTGCTAGCGATCCTTGCCCTTGTGTTTTCTCGGCGTTCTTCAATTTCCCCTTTGTGATATTGGTCGAATCTTGAAGGTCAAAAGTTTCAGAATTTGGGTCCCCGGGTACCTACGTTCCAAGATTCCATTTGCCTGGAAGTGCAAAGACTGCAATTCTAACAACATGTACGCCCATGTTCAAAAAATCTGCCTTACCCATTTTTCAAACCATGCATCTATCATGTTAGTAATAAAATAAGAAAAAGGAGAGAACTGAGAGTGAGATGATTAGTGGGGAGGTGACAACAATGATAAATAGGGTCATATAACGAGCTTTCCGTCGAGATTAAAATATATATGTCTAATCTAAACTCATAATTGTAGGCCATGGAGAAGAAGGGCGTGGGCTAGTGCATAAATATTCCCTCATACGCATAATAAATACCGTCTTTTTAGTTTAAATTTGATGTAATTTAGACTAAATCACGACTATTATGGATCGGAGGGAGTACATGTCCTTTATGATTTGATAATCTCAAATTCAAGGTTTAGATTTATGGCTCAACCACCACCCTCATAAAGATATATGTATACCTGTTATCGCCGGATTTTAGCCAAATTAGGAGATGGGCAGTGATTGAGGTGGGCTTAGAGGATATGCACATAAAGTGTTTCTGAATCGGCCTCGTGCGAGAGTTTGGGCTAGATTGCCCGTATATCTGTACATTATGGTAGATCACGTTTCAGTTTAGAATTAAGAGATAGAATTTGGTTCGTACACAGTTAGGTTTATTCCAAAGATAGAAAGTCTACGAACTATAAATATGTACCTAGGGTTATTGGGAAAAGAGGACGATCACGTTCACAACAAACACAATCTAGGCACATCGCCACCCCTTGTTTCGAGGGTTTCTTCCGGGTAAGCGTCATGCTGCCCAGATCGCATCTTGCGATCTGGGCAGTATCAGTTTATTCGTTGTTTTGTGTTGCTCGTACTGAAGCCTTGTTGATGGCGAGTAATACCGTTATCATAAATGTTTTGGGGCTAACATCGATACTTTTCTGATATGTTTGCTTGTTATGCTGCCCCTAAATATCTAGCTGCCTCTGCACCTATCTTAGGTGTAAGGGCAGCATCTTGCTTGGTCTTTATTTAGTAGATCTGATCTGTTATGGTTGTTCCTTGTTCTCCAAGGATTAGTTTGATATCCGCATGGTTAGGCCTTGCAAACGGGTTGAACGATCCAGTAGTGCGTAAGGTATGGTTTGCCGATCCAAGAGGGGTTGTTCCGGGAATCGACTCTGTGTTGGTTTTTAGGCCTCTTCTAGGACTAGTTTTCTTTTATCTTTCGTATCTGTCAGGCTCAACTATGCGTAGGACGTTCCAATTATGCGGTGAAAGCCCTAGACTGTCGTAGATCGATTTAACTTGGTATTGATAAAGCAGGATCCCCATGTTATCGAAGATCCAATGCGAACCATGGGTCAATCGGCTCTTTGAGCCGATTCACAGGGTAACTGATACGTCTCCGACGTATCGATAATTTCTTATGTTCCATGCCACATTATTGATGATATCTACATGTTTTATGCATACTTTATGTCATATTTCTGCGTTTTCCGGAACTAACCTATTGACGAGATGCCGAAGGGCCAGTTGTTGTTTTCTGCTGTTTTTGGTTTCAGAAACCCTAGTAAGGAAATATTCTCGGAATCGGACGAAATCAACGCCCAGCATCTTAGAATCCCCGGGAGCTTCCAGAACACCCGAGAGTCGCCAGAGAGGACCCACAGGGGGCCCACACATGGGGCTGGCGCGGCCCAGGCCCTGGCCGTGCCGCCCTATTGTCTGGTGGCCCCAGACCCCTTATGACGCCGCCTCTTCGCCTATAAGAAGCCCCTCGACCTAAAACTTCGATACGAAAAAGCCACGGTACGAGAAACCATCCAGAGCCGCCGCCATCGCGAAGCCAAGATCTGGGGGACAGGAGTCTTTGTTCCGGCACGCCGCCGGGACGGGGAAGTGCCCCCGGAAGGCTTCTCCATCGACACCGCTGCCATCTCCACCGCCATCTTCATCAACGCTGCTGTCTCCCATGAGGAGGGAGTAGTTCTCCATCGAGGCTAAGGGCTGTACCGGTAGCTATGTGGTTCATCTCTCTCCCTATGTACTTCAATACAATAATCTCATGAGCTGCCTTACATGATTGAGATTCATATGATGATGCTTGTAATCTAGATGTCATTATGCTAGTCAAGTGAATTTTACTTATGTGATCTCCGGAGACTCCTTGTCCCACGTGTGTAAAGGTGACAGTGTGTGCACCGTGTGGGTCTCTTAGGCTATATTTCACAGAATACTTATTCACTGTTATGAATGGCATAGTGAAGTGCTTATTTATATCTCTTTATGATTGCAATGTGTTTGTATCACAATTTATCTGTGTGCTACTCTAGTGATGTTATTAAAGTAGTTTATTCCTCCTGCACGGTGTAATGGTGACAGTGTGTGCATCGTGTAGTACTTGGCGTAGGCTATGATTGTGATCTCTTGTAGATTATGAAGTTAACTATTGCTATGATGGTATTGATGTGATCTATGCCTCCTTTCGTAGCGTGAAGGTGACAGTGTGCATGCTATGTTAGTACTTGGTTTGGTTATGTTGATCTGTCATGCACTCTAAGGTTATTTAAATATGAACATCGAATATTGTGGAGCTTGTTAACTCCGGCATTGAGGGTTCGTGTAATCCTACACAGTTAGTGGTGTTCATCATCCAACAAGAGGGTGTAGAGTAGTCCTATTATGTGATCGTTGTTGAGAGTGTCCACTAGTGAAAGTATAATCCCTAGGCCTTGTTCCTAAATACTGCAATCGCTGCTTGTTTACTGTTTTACTGCATCTGTACTGTCCGCAATATTACCACCATCAACCACACGCCAGTCCTGGGCAAAGCACTTTTCTGGCTCTGTTGCTACTGCTCATACTTATTCATACCACCTGTATTTCACTATCTCTTCGCCGAACTAGTGCACCTATTAGGTGTGTTGGGGACACAAGAGACTTCTTGCTTTGTGGTTGCAGGGTTGCATGAGAGGGATATCTTTGACCTCTTCCTCCCTGAGTTCGATAAACCTTGGGTGATCCACTTAAGGGAAACTTGCTGCTGTTCTACAAACCTCTGCTCTTGGAGGCCCAACACTGTCTACAACAATAGAAGCTCCCGTAGACATCAAGCACTTTTCTTGCGCCGTTGCCGGGGAGGAAAGGTAAAAGGCACTCATACTCCGGTTCCAGGTAACTAAGTACTTTTCTGGCGCCATTGTGTGTGTGCTCGAAGCTTTTTCCTTTAGATCCTGCAATTGCATCTTTTTGTTTCTTGTTTACACTAGTAAGGCATAATGGACAACAATGAACTTCTTATTCTATTTCCTGATTTAAGACATGGATGGTTTGATCCAAAAATTAAAAAACCCATGGAACATATTAGCATGAACACATTGAACACCATTGTTGCTAATGATATGGAAAATTCTAAGCTTGGGGAAGCTGGTTTTGATGAGCATGATATTTTTAGTCCCCCAAGCATTGAGGAGAAAATTTTCTTTGATGATACTTTGCCTCCTATTTATGATGATTATAATGATAGTAGTCTTTTGTTACCGCCTGTTATGGAGGATAAATTTGATTATGAATACAATATGCCTCCTATATTTGATGATGAGAATAATAATGATAGCTACTTTGTTGAATTTGCTCCCACTACAATTAATAAGATTGATTATGCTTATGTGGAGAGTAATAATTTTATGCATGAGACTCATGATAAGAATGCTTTATGTGATAGTTATATTGTTGAGTTTGCTCATGTTGCTACTGAAAGTTATTATGAGAGAGGAAAATATGGTTGTAGAAATTTTCATGTTACTAAAACACCTCTCTATGTGCTGAAATTTTTGAAGCTACACTTGTTCTATCTTCCTATGCTTGTTACTTTGCTCTTCATGAACTTGTTTATTTACAGAATTCCTTTTCATAGGAAGCATGTTAGACTTAAATGTGTTTTGTATTTGCTTCTTGATGCTCTCTTTTGCCTCAACTCTTATTTCTTGGGAATGTATCATTAAAATTACTGATCCCATCTTAATGGCTATAAAGAAAGCACTTCTTGGGAGATAACCCATGTGTTTATTTTACTACAGTAATTTTGTTTTATATTTGTGTTTTGGAAGTTGTTACTACTGTAGCAACCTCTCCTTATCTTAGTTTTATTGCATTGTTGTGCCAAGTAAAGTCTTTGATGGTAAGGTTCATACTAGATTTGGATTACTGCGCAGAAACAGATTTCTTGCTGTCACGAATCTGGGCCTAATTCTCTGTAGGTAACTTAGAAAATTATGCCAATTTACGTGAGTGATCCTCAGATATGTACGCAACTTTCATTCAATTTGAGCATTTTCATTTGAGCAAGTCTGGTGCCTCTTTAAAATTCGTCTTTACGGACTGTTCTGTTTTGACAGATTCTGCCTTTTATTTCGCATTGCTTCTTTTGCTATGTGGGATGGATTTCTTTGTTCCATTAACTTCCAGTAGCTTTGAGCAATGTCCAGAAATGTTAAGAATGATTGTGTCACCTCTGAACATGTGAATTTTTGATTATGCACTAACCCTCTAATGAGTTTGTTTTGAGTTTGGTGTGGAGGAAGTTTTCAAGGGTCAAGAGAGGAGGATGATACAATATGATCAAGAAGAGTGAAAGCTCTAAGCTTGGGGATGCCCCGGTGGTTCACCCCTGCATATTTCAAGAAGACTCAAGCGTCTAAGCTTAGGGATGCCCAAGGCATCCCCTTCTTCATCGACAAATTATCAGGTTCCTTCTCTTGAAACTATATTTTTATTCGGTCACATCTTATGTACTTTACTTGGAGCGTCTGTTTGCTTTCGTTTTATTTTTTGTTTTAATAAATGCTTGTGTGGGAGAGAGACACGCTCCGCTGGTTCATATGAACACATGTGTTCTTAGCTTTTAATTTTCATGGCGAAGGTTGAATCTTCTTCGTTAAATTGTTATATGGTTGGAATTGGAAAATGATACATGTAGTAATTGCTAAAATGTCTTGGATAATGTATTACTTGGCAATTGTTGTGCTCATGTTTAAGCTCTTGCATCATATACTTTGCACCTATTAGTGAAGAAATACATAGAGCTTGCTAAAATATGGTTTGCATAATTGGTCTCTCTAAGGTCTAGATAATTTCTAGTATTGAGTTTGAACAACAAGGAAGACAGTGTAGAGTCTTATAATGTTTACAATATGTCTTTTATGTGAGTTTTGCTGCACCGGTTCATCCTTGTGTTTGTTTCAAATAAACCTTGCTAGCCTAAACCTTGTATCGAGAGGGATTACTTCTCATGCATCCAAAATCCTTGAGCCAACCACTATGCCATTTGTGTCCACCATACCTACCTACTACATGGTATTTCCCCGCCATTCCAAAGTAAATTGCTTGAGTGCTACCTTTAAATTTCTATCCTTCACCTTTACAATATATAGCTCATGGGACAAATAGCCTAAAAACTATTGTGGTATTGAATATGTACTTGTGCACTTTATCTCTTATTAAGTTGCTTGTTGTGCGATAACCATGTTCCTGGGGACGCCATCAACTACTCTTTGTTGAATATCATGTGAGTTGCTATTCATGTCCGTCTTGTCTGAAGTAAGGGAGATTTACCGCTAGAATGGTTAGAGCATGCATAATGTTAGAGAAGAACATTGGGCCGCTAACTAAAGCCATGATCCATGGTGGAAGTTTCAGTTTTGGACAAATATCCTCAATCTCATATGAGAAAATTAACTGTTGTTGAATGCTTATGCATAAAAGAGGAGTCCATTATCTGTTGTCTATGTTGTCCCGGTATGGATGTCTAAGTTGAGAATAATCAATAGCGAGAAATCCGCTGCGAGCTTTCTCCTTAGACCTTTGTACAGGCGGCATAGAGGTACCCCTTTGTGACACTTGGTTAAAACATATGCATTGCAATGATAATCCAGGTAATCCGAGCTAATTAGGACAAGGTGCGGGCACTATTAGTATACTATGCATGAGGCTTGCAACTTGTAGGATATAATTTACATAACACATATGCTTTATTACTACCGTTGACAAAATTGTTTCTTGTTTTCAAAATCAAAGCTCTAGCACAAATATAGCAATCAATGCTTTCCTCTGCGAAGGGCCATTCTTTTACTTTTATTGTTGAGTCAGTTCACCTATTTCTCTCTATCTCAAGAAGCAAACACGTGTGTGAACTGTGCATTGATTCCTACATACTTGCATATTGCACTTGTTATATTACTTTGCATTGACAACTATCCATGAGATATACATGTTATAAGTTGAAAGCAACCGCTGAAACTTAATCTTCCTTTGTGTTGCTTCAATACCTTTACTTTGAATTATTGCTTTATGAGTTAACCCTTATGCAAGACTTATTGATGCTTGTCTTGAAGTACTATTCATGAAAAGTCTTTGCTATATGATTCATTTGTTTACTCATGTCATTACCATTGTTTTGATTGCTGCATTCATTACATATGCTTACAATAGTATGATCAAGATTATGATGGCATGTCACTCCAGAAATTATCTTTGTTATCGTTACCTGCTCGGGACGAGCAGAAACTAAGCTTGGGGATGCTGATACATCTCCGACGTATCGATAATTTCTTATGTTCCATGCCACCTTATTGATGATATCTACATGTTTTATGCATACTTTATGTCATATTTCTACGTTTTCTGGAACTAACCTATTGACGAGATGCCGAAGGGCCGCTTCTTTGTCATTGCTGTTTTTGGTTTCAGAAATCCTAGTAAGGAAATATTCTCGGAATCGGACGAAATCAACGCCCAACATCTTAGAATCCCCGGGAGCTTCCAGAACACCCGAGAGTCGCCAGAGAGGACCCACAGGGGGCCCACACATGGGGCTGGCGCGGCCCAGGCCCTGGCCGCGCCGCCCTATTGTCTGGTGGCCCCAGACCCCTTCTGACGCCGCCTCTTCGCCTATAAGAAGCCCCTCGACCTAAACTTCGATATGGAAAAGCCACGGTACGAGAAACCATCCAGAGCCGCCGCCATCGTGAAGCCAAGATCTGGGGGACAGGAGTCTCTGTTCCGGCACGCCGCCGGGTCGGGGAAGTGCCCCCGGAAGGCTTCTCCATCGACACCGCTGCCATCTCCACCGCCATCTTCATCAACGCTGCTGTCTCCCATGAGGAGGGAGTAGTTGTCCATCGAGGCTAAGGGCTGTACCGGTAGCTATGTGGTTCATCTCTCTCCCTATGTACTTCAATACAATAATCTCATGAGCTGCCTTACATGATTGAGATTCATATGATGATGCTTGTAATCTAGATGTCATTATGCTAGTCAAGTGAATTTTACTTATGTGATCTCCGGAGACTCCTTGTCCCACGTGTGTAAAGGTGACAGTGTGTGCACCGTGTGGGTCTCTTAGGCTATATTTCACAGAATACTTATTCACTGTTATGAATGGCATAGTGAAGTGCTTATTTATATCTCTTTATGATTGCAATGTGTTTGTATCACAATTTACCTGTGTGCTACTCTAGTGATGTTATTAAAGTAGTTTATTCCTCCTGCACGGTGTAATGGTGACAGTGTGTGCATCGTGTAGTACTTGGCGTAGGCTATGATTGTGATCTCTTGTAGATTATGAAGTTAACTATTGCTATGATGGTATTGATGTGATCTATGCCTCCTTTCGTAGCGTGAAGGTGACAGTGTGCATGCTATGTTAGTACTTGGTTTGGTTATGTTGATCTGTCATGCACTCTAAGGTTATTTAAATATGAACATCGAATATTGTGGAGCTTGTTAACTCCGGCATTGAGGGTTCGTGTAATCCTACACAGTTAGTGGTGTTCATCATCCAACAAGAGGGTGTAGAGTAGTCCTATTATGTGATCGTTGTTGAGAGTGTCCACTAGTGAAAGTATAATCCCTAGGCCTTGTTCCTAAATACTGCAATCGCTGCTTGTTTACTGTTTTACTGCATCTGTACTGTCCGCAATATTACCACCATCAACCACACGCCAGTCCTGGGCAAAGCACTTTTCTGGCTCTGTTGCTACTGCTCATACTTATTCATACCACCTGTATTTCACTATCTCTTCGCCGAACTAGTGCACCTATTAGGTGTGTTGGGGACACAAGAGACTTCTTGCTTTGTGGTTGCAGGGTTGCATGAGAGGGATATCTTTGACCTCTTCCTCCCTGAGTTCAATAAACCTTGGGTGATCCACTTAAGGGAAACTTGCTGCTGTTCTACAAACCTCTGCTATTGGAGGCCCAACACTGTCTACAAGAATAGAAGCTCCCGTAGACATCAGTAACCTGAGAGCCGATCGAGGCTCAGATTTAATGTTTACGTGCCTGCCATGCAGAAAACTAATTGAAGCAATCCATCACCTTCCTGACCAGGTATAGGTCAGGTGGCACGCCCTCGCAATAGCCAGGACGTGTGCCGGATTTTGCGGGCCGTCGCCCGAGGGACCAGGGCCCACCAGCAGTTCTGGGAGCCTCCGGGCTCTTCGTGTTGCTCGTCGCTGCTCGCCGGTGGGTTTTGGCAGGCAACACATTCTGGCACGCCCGGTGGGACGTTCTACAGCAACTGCGTCAACATCTGTAGCTGAGATGGCGGACGGGCCAATCACGTACGAAGATCTGCCTGAGAAGCACAAGAAGAAATATGATGATATTAAAGCTGTCTTCGAAGCCGATCTCAACAGCTCTTTCGAGAGGACCCGTAAACATGGCATTAGGTGGAAAGGGTTCTCACCCGAAGGCGTTCTCGATGAAGTAGATCTGTCTGTCCCTTCAGAGGAACGCACCAGAGCTCTGCGCCAGGAAGTTAATTACATGGTGGCTCATTCTCTACACCGTCATTCTGAGAGCCTGGTGAACGCTTTCGAGCGCATTGCGGTTCGCGTGGTTCAGGAAATCATGAAGCACCAGTACTCTCCGTCGTGCCTGCCCTAGGGACTCACCAGGGAGAAATACCGTTCCAGACCCGCATCAGCTGCCATTCACGCTTGCAGCTCCAGAGCCACAGGGTTCACCGGCATACGTCGTCTACAAGATTGGAGGCGATCCTGGCGATTGCCAATTCCTGTATGAGCCGCCTAAAGAAATACCACATGGATACGTCTGCACATACGTGTTGGACTGCAATAACTTGGCGCGCACGAACCAGATTGCAGCAGGAGGGATTTCTGGAGCGGACGCCGATAAACAGGCGTGGCTAGCTAAATATGCCACCGGAACGAGTCATGAAAGCTCAGCCCCTGCAGCTCATACCGTGGAACAAATCAGTACAATCTTGAGAGACCAGTTCGGCATCCTGCCAAAGAGGAGAACAGTCGGCTATTCCAAGCCGTACCCCAACGAATATGATTTGATTCCGCTGCCGCCCAAGTATCGGCTCCCTGAGTTCTCAAAGTTCAATGGATCAGAAGGGTCTAGCTCAATTGAGCATGTGAGCCGATATTTGGCACAGTTGGGCATGATTTCAGCATCAGACCCGTTACGTGTAAGGTTTTTTGCGCAATCTCTCACAGGACCAGCTTTTGGGTGGTACACCTCGTTGCCACCAGATTCAGTCCGGACGTGGAAGCAACTGGAAGAGCAGTTTCATGTTCAATATCACTCAGAAGCTACCGAGGCTGGCATTGCCGATCTGGCGTAGGTGCGGCAGAAGCGGGGAGAAACGGTGTCGGAATACATTCAGCATTTCAGGACTGTCAAGAACCGATGTTATTCGGCTCGTTTAACTGAGAAAGAAGCAGTCGATCTGGCAGCATTGGGCCTCGCAGAGCCGATCAAGGATCTGGCTTTCCAAGTGGAATACAATTCACTGGCGCACATGGTCCAGAAATTAACATTGTATGAGCAGCGCCACCCAGAATTGTACCAAGAAAAGTTCAAACGCCCGATAGGCCTGGTCGAGACAGAAGAAGTTGGGGACTCTGCAGAAGACCAGGAAGTAGTCGTGGCTGAATGGGCTCGGGGGGCAGATCCCGTGTCCTGCAAATGGGTGAAACAACAAGGGCCTGCGAAAGGGTTTGACTTCGATGTAAGCAAAGCTGAGCAGATATTCGATTTATTGCTTAAGGAAAAATAGTTGAAGTTACCCGAAGGCCATAAAATCCCTACGGCGCAAGAAATGAACGGGGGACCGT
The DNA here is from genome assembly GCF_019359855.2 of Lolium perenne. NCBI lineage: Eukaryota > Viridiplantae > Streptophyta > Magnoliopsida > Poales > Poaceae > Lolium > Lolium perenne. The sequence goes on along the minus strand of NC_067244.2, from coordinate 20,700,879 downwards.
ATTGCAAGTGGCATCACTCGTTCACCCATATCACCAATGACTGCAAAGAGTTGCGTCGGCAGATCCAAACGGCGATAGAACAAGGCCGTTTGATCCTTGGTCAGTTTGCCATGAAAGTGGACACGCAACCGTTTCCTGGCGTCAACATGGTGGAACACAATCACTCCACGAGGCGTGAGCTAGATTTCTCATTCGATGTTAACATGGCAGGGCATGTATACCACCATGGCAGGCATAAAGATGAAATCGGTCACTCCCGTGGCAAGGAAAAGGAGGAGGCCGGCCCACGCGACCGGCCCTGATATGATGACAGACGGTACATCACCGAGGAACAAGTGAGAAACGTGCGGTATCAACGACCGCTCTCCGCGCATCTCCTTAACAAATATGAGCGTCAGTACGACCGACGCCGGCGGTACGACATAGATGACGAAAGATATCATCGGTATGATGTAGACAATGGAAAATATCACCGCGCTAAGGGGAAGTCAAGAGAGCAGGAAGACATGGACAGACACTGGGATTGTCCTTTCTTTAAGCACTGCTGGGATTCGGGAATGAGCCGATTGCCTACAATCGACAACTGCCCGGAATGTAGACAGCAGAAGGAGGACACAGGTGAGGTTTCAGTGTTCAAGCGTCTAGGGCCTCTCCCATCTCAGAACAGACGAGCTGAGTCATCTCGAGTGGAAGATTTCGAGGAGTCAGAAGAAGAAGAAGAAGAAGATAGATACCACCGGCCAAGGTGGTGCCCTGATGGACTCAGTCACTCCCAAAAGCGTAGGGTTCAGCGGCTACGTAGCTTGGAGAAAGCCGAGGCGCAATACCTGCACACGTTGAGGAAAGCGCGGCCCGATCTGGTCGTGAAAATTCAGCAAACTTTGGAGACGGAGATTCGTTCACAGAAGAAAGAATGGCGCCCCAAACAAATAAAAGCCGATGCGAAGGCATCGGCTGGCACAAATATGGTGTTCATACTTCCGTCGGAGTTTTGTGCTCCAAGAACCGAAGAAGTGCCGGTAGCACAGTTTGACTGCGGCCCACGGCCATTTATCTTTGAAAAGCCACGAGAGAAGAGCTACAAACATTTGAAGGCCCTGTACCTAAGAGGTTATATCAACGGGCAGCCTGTCAGCAAGATGTTGGTTGACACGGGAGCGGCAGTCAATATAATTCCATACTCCATGCTACGGCGTTTGGGACGCTCTAACGCAGATCTGATCAAAACCAACGTCACACTAAGCGACTTCCACGGCCAAGCATCAGAAACGCAAGGCATTCTGAACGTGGATCTAACCGTGGGCCGAAAAACCATCCCTACATCATTCTTCATCGTCGACAGCAAAAGCACCTACGCTGTCCTACTAGGGAGGGATTGGATTCATGCCAACTGCTGCATTCCATCCACAATGCACCAATGCCTGATACAGTGGGATGGAGATGAAGTGGAGGTCGTTCATGCAGATGACTCGATCGAGATCTCAATAGCTGGCATGAATATTTGGGACGCAGAAGACCAAGAGCCGATCTCTGGAGTCAGTTTGGACGGCTGTGAGTGCATCGAAGCTACAAAAAACGGGGTGAGGCTGGTCTTATCCACCGGCCTGACAGAGTAGCAAGAGCAAAGTCAATGGACGTACGTGGCAAGGCCGATCCCTGCAATCGAACCCAAAAAATAAAAAGCAATGATCTCACCTCAAGCATGTCACGTAGTCGTAGTAGGGAGACTCCCTCCCGTAGTAGAGCACAAATAAGTTGTAAACCTTCATTGAGCAATGCAATCGAAAAGGGGGCCGATTCCAGCAATCGGCCCAAATTATCCTCACCATACGTTTTGCCTGTGTTCAGCATCGATCTAGTAGGCGACGGAAAGCTAGGATATGGATTTACATCGGCTGATGAGCTAGAAGAGATTGACATTGGTCCTGGGGATAAGCCACGACCAACATTTATCAGCAAAAAGTTAGATCCGCATCTGAGGGGCCTGATGATAGCTTTGTTGAAAGAATACCCAGATTGCTTTGCCTGAGATTACACAGAGATGCCCAGGTTAGACAGGAGCAACATTGAGCATTGGCTCCCTCTTAAGAAAGGATTTCGGCCGTTCCAGCAGCGAGCACGACAGATGAAGGCCGAAATTTTAGAAGAAGTCAAGAAAGAGATCGAGAAAATGTTGAACACCGGGTTCATCAGGCCATGCAGGTATGCTGAGTGGATTTCTAGTATCGTACCTGTAGAGAAAAAGGACGGCCGATGGCGCGTCGCCATAGATTTTCGGGATCTCAATAGAGCCACTCCAAAGGATGAGTATCCAATGCCGGTAGCAGAGACATTGATCAATGCAGCTGCTGGTCATAAGGTTTTAAGTTTCATGGATGGCAATGCCGGTTACAACCAAATTTTTATGGCTCCAGAAGATATACACAAGACTGCATTCAGAGTACCAGGTTCGGTGGGTTTGTTTGAATATGTAGTCATGACATTTGGACTGAAAAATGCTGGCGCAACATACCAAAGAGCCATGAATTACATCTTTCATGATCTGATCGGCAAGTTGGTGGAGATTTACATTGATGACGTGGTAGTCAAGTCTGTTTCAGTAGAAGGACACTTGGAGGATTTGCGACGCATCCTGGACCGAACTAGAAAATTCGGGCTAAGAATGAATCCAAAGAAGTGTGCTTTTGGTGTAACGGCCGGTCAATTCTTGGGTTTCTTGGTTCATGAACGCGAAATTGAGATCAGCCTGAAAAGTCAGGAGGCAGTGCGAACAATGAAGCCACCTACCACGAAGAAGGAACTCCAGTGTCTCATCGGCAAAATCAACTTCGTCAGAAGGTTCATCTCCAATCTGTCAGGGCGAATCGAGCCGTTCATGGGATTGGTAAAAATTAAATCTGATGAGGAGTTTCGCTGGGGGGCAGAGCAACAGCGAGCGTTTGACGAGATTAAAGAGTATCTAACGAAGCCACCTGTGTTGGTTCCGTGTAATATCCCAGGATTAGAGACGATCGAGGGGTAGATTTTAGAAAGGGATGTGCATTGCATCGTAAATTCTGGGGAAATTTCGCGCTTTGAAAACAAAACTGCATCGAAGGGGGACAAGTTTCTCTCTCGACACCTTACAGGGTTAGGGTTTCGAGAGTGCGACAAACTTGCTCTTATTCAACTAAACTAGGGTTTTGGAGAAGAGAGAAGGGATATTGCATCACAAACTTAACTTGCATGATTGAATTCAATTTTAAGTTGCATGATTGAATTCAAACCTAAAGTTGAATTTGAATTTCAAATTCAAACATCAAATAGATATCTCATAATTCAAACTTGATATAATTCATTAAACAATTATAACTAATACACAATCTAAACAATACAACTAATAAGTAAAGCTCATTAGAGAAAACCTTGAGCTTTATTGATTATCACACAAGATACATTGTGTAACATCCCAAGTTTCAACAATATTAAACAAGAAAGAGAAATTCCCCAAACCCAAAATTTGCAATTAACAAAAACTTTTTCTATGCATATAGTGCCACATATAGATATATGCATTTGAGTGATATTCTTTTGTGCAATTGCCATGATGAGTGTTAGTATGTTTAAACATTGCTATGTGAACACTAAGCAAGATCACTAAACCCTAATTTGAGGGGAATTAGAAAAAATGGGAAAAACCCATTTCTCACTCACATACACTTTATGCAATTTGGCGAATCCTCAACCAAGGCCAAGATTGCTTGCTCCCTTGCTTCTAAAATACTTCAATGTGATAAACTAACACAATTGCACCCTTGAACCAAGAATCAAATGCAAAGAAATCAAAAATCTCACATACATATGATAATGGTCACTTGACCCAAAAATATTTTCTTCACCTCTTTACCCCCCTGGTTTTCTCAATTCTTGAACTAAACTTGGTCAACCAAAACCATGTCATCCAAGACCATGTCAAGGTGAGCAACTTTGATGTTGACCATCATGGCTAGAGTTGACTAGGTTGACCAGAATAAAAGTGACAAGAGGGGATGCTGAAATAAAGAGAAGATTATGTCACTTTTGACATTTTGCAAAACAATTCCAAATTGAGTGCCACCACCACCAATACATCACATTATTTATATAAATGAGATTCACCAAAAAGAATTTCAAAATTCAAAAGAAAAGTTCTTGCGGCCATTGTGTCGAACAGGTGGCAGGCATCATTTCCAATTTGAGCTACACACTATTATCCACCGGTTTCTTCCCTAAACCCCTTTAATTCTTGATCATCACACTCTCTTACAACCCCTGCTTCACCCTAGTACAAGCTCTGGTCGATTAAAGTGAGAGGAGAGGAGAAAGAAACCCTAGACTAAGGCACACCGTGGCCATGCCGGCCACCTTTGGCATCTCCACCACTAGCCACCATTTCAACCCATGCCCTTGTCCTGGAGCCTCTCTGACACTCAAGGAATCGAATGGTACAAGCCCCTGCAACGCCACGGCTCGGCATTGGCCGGAACGCCCGCGTCCAGAACCTTGCCAGCACGCGCCCGTGCACGCGGTGAGCGCGCACCGGCGCCGCCAGGACGCCGTGCACTCGATCGCCACCGTCCTCGCCCTGCATCCCTACCGCGGCGTTGAGCAGCTACTCCTCGCCCTCTACACGCTAGACGAGCGCCCGTGCCTGCCCTGCACCGTCGCCGTCGTCCTCGACCAAATGATGCCGCGCGCCCAAAGGATGCACTTTGCAAAAGCTCGAGCAATCCCGTCGCACTTTCTCTGCGCCAGCTAGCCATTGAGCATCGCCAGGACGACGCCTACACGCTGCCGTCCTCGCCTTGCCCTTTCGACCACCGTAGACGCCGCGCCATGGACGCCCCTTCGCAGCACCCCGCGGCATCCTCCATCCGCTATAAATAGGGGAGCTCTGAGCTCCATTTCTTCACACAACTTGCTCCCCTCCCTTCTCTGAACAAGCTCCCCACCTCAATTTAGCACCACCTCGCCGGAGCAGAAGCAATCGGGAGCTGAGGTCCGCCGGAGCCCACGGAAGCTCTGCTTCGATTGGCGCTTCCCCGAGCGCCGCCGCTGCTCCCAGGGCTTCCCCATCTACTACACCTTCTCCGCGCCTGCTGCCCGACCCCTGCACCGGCCTGGTACGCCCTCCGACCCCCTAGGCTCGCCGCCAGGGAGCCCGCTGCTCGTCGGAGAAGACGACGTTCACACGCCGTTGGATCCTAGTCTAATCCTACGGCCTAACGCGCGCGTACCGATTCGGCGTTTAAAGAGGCGCCGACAGGTGGCCCCCACCTTGTCAGCGCGGCCCGAGCGCACCAGATGCGTGTTGGGCTGCGAAGTGGGTTTTTAAACCGTTTCGGCCCAGTAACGCTTCCCGCCTAAGCCCAAGAATTTAAATTTGGTTTAATCTTATTCAAATTTGCTCGTCAAGGTTTAGTGAATTTTGAATAGTTTGAATTCTGCCAAACCAAATTTAGCAAACTTTATACCGTTGGAAAGCCCATGAATTTATCTATCCAATGCCACTGGCCCCATCTCCTTTTTCATTTTAGATTTAATTTGACAAAAAAGACAAGACAGGGACTTTTGAACATTCAAACTTTATTTAAAATTCAACCAGAATAGATTTTGAAGTAATTCCAATTCTAGTAAATCACAAATGATGTCCTCTAATTGATTATGCAATAACATAGCCCTGTTGTTTGTATGATCATGGACTAGATCAAATAGAATGGCTATGTAGTCATTTCTAGAGCTTTTTAAATTGGAATTCAAACTCAACCCTAATATGAGAGTTACCTCTCATTTAAATTTTGATCCTAAGTACTAATAACCAGGGGGAATGACTTAGGCTAATGAACCCTTGAGAATTATTACTTAGAGATTTTAATTCATTCAAATGTTAAGTTTTAAAACTATGTGAAGTGTAGCACTTCAATTAAATTGAACTCACATATAATAGATATGAAATGTTGACTTTGAGTCAACCTATATTTCATACCTTATTATTATATGAAGAGATTAAATCTTAATAAGAGGTAATGAAAAGAAATGAATTCTTTTAAAGACCTACATACCAAATTTAAGAAATAGGAATAATGAGAGGAAATTAATGTCTTTCAAATAAAGACTAATCAAATAATCCACCATGCCATGTTTGATTGATACTAGGACTAGTGTGTGAACCCTTTTGAGTGTTTCTAGTATAGTATGTGAGCATGGTTTAGTATTTATACCTCGTATTCGTATATAGACGCTAGTAACGAGGAATACCAAGAGGAGGAGGGCTACTCTCAGGAAGAAGAAGAGAACTTCGATAACTACCCAGCTCAAGGCAAGCTAACCCTTGCTAAACACAAGTGCTTAGCTCTACAAGAGCAAAGGCACCATCACCCTTTACTTTTATGTATTACCTATCCCATGTTTTTACTTACTTTTACTTTTGCTTATTTATTTCAAAGTACCTTTTGATTTATGATTCACTGGGTCTAGAGTAGAAAAATACTTGGATTAGATTAGCACCACTCAAAGCTAGATAGCACCCCTCATATAGTTGCTAGTGCTAATCAATTAAAATTGACTACTCTAGATGGGAACATGGTGAAGTGAAATGACTTTGAAAGAAAGTAAAGTGGAGGTGGATTTTGAACAAGAGAAGATGGTGATTTTTGATAAAATAGATGATTGAGTTTGAATGCGATACCCTTCCAATTATACAAGTACCCCCACAATACCTGATTATGGGTAGGGCTTAACTAGACACTTGTGTATTTTAGTATGGGTTCCCTCTTAACAAACATCATAGGGGTTACGCTGCGGCTGCCTCTGTTACGTGTGGATTGATGTTGAAATGAGGTGAATGTACGGCCCAAGCCCTGTGCAGTCCCCGGGTTAACCGCGGTTTCCACCGGGAGGCCAAGCTCATGGGGAGAGGTGCCCATACTAGCATATATAAGTGAAAGGTTTCGATTGATGATCCGCGTACTGTGTTACGATGATTCGGGGTTATCCTCGACGGATGAAATCAAAAGTTGTGGCACAAGAGTACAACCTCTGCAGAGTGTTAAACCTATTCGAATAGCCGTGTCCACGGTTACGGACGATTGGAAAGGCCATACTATCTCCGTTATCATTAAAATGTTTTGATTCTAGAAATGAATGGTGGATTGAAAGGTGACATTTTGGTGAACCATAATGAGTTGTGGGAATGACACTAATGTTCCCACTTGAGTTAGTCTAGCACATGATATAGGCTTTTACCAAAGATTTATGAAACTAAAACTTGGCTTTATGCAAATAAACCTAGAGCTTAGCACCCCCTTACACTTAATGAGTATTTTATCTTAGAGTTAGTTTGCGAGTACTTTAAAAGTACTCATGGCTTTGCCCTGGCTATTCAAATGCCAGACTATGAAGGAGAGCACCAGTATCAGGATGACGGACAACAGGACGTCTACGATAACTAGGATCGTCTTCTAACGTCAAGCGTTGCCTGTGGAATAGATCGTCCACTACTACTTCGCTTCCGCTACTATTTGTGATGTTGAACAATATATTCGTGTAATATTGGATCATGTGATCTATGGTTGTAAGACAATATGTGTTGTAATAAATGATGACTCTATGCTACTTACTATTATGTCTCGCAAAAACATTATTCCTGGGATTGCGATGTACGACATAATAGGCATCTGGACTTAAAAATCCGGGTGTTGACAAGTTGGTATTAGAGCCATTGTTTGACCTTAGGAGACCCTAGTTAGAATGGACGCTCAAAAACTTAGATTCAAATTCCATGATTTGACTAGTTAGGAAAACCTTATTCACCTTCTTACCTTGAAGAGTCTTTTACAAACTTTAAATTCATGCCCTTCTTCTAAGTCAATTAAAATTTGGAACACTTGCACTTATCTAACTTAATCATCTCATCTCTCTACAGATGGATCACGTCGTGGACGCGCAGCCCTTTCTCCAGACTGAGTTCTATCAGTTGGGGAACGGTGGAGAGATCATCTTCGAGAGGGACCTCTTCTCCCTCTCAGAGTTTCTCGGGCGCCCACCACCGGAAGTCTTTGGCGGAATGCTGAATGACCAACCCGGTGGTCAACTTCAGTGGGTGATCATGGTGGACCTTCGTGGAAGGTTCACGCTCCCAATGAGCGCAAGGATCCAGTTCTCCTTCAGGGAGAACAACTGGGCGGATGGTCTCGCAAGGGGACTTCAGGAAGGACTCGCACGTCTGTGCGGGCAAAACTTCATGGACTTCACGGACAGTCGCTTTGTGCACTATGCAAGGCACAACTCCCTCGGAGTGCCAATGAACCTGCCGTCGCACCCGCAACTTCGCCACCATGTTGATCATCTTGACTTCATGCTGAGCGAGACCCGCATCGACCTCGACAACTCCCGTGAATACGCCAACCACACTCACATCCAGTTGGCGCAGCAGGCGGACACCATCAGGGTGATCGTCGGGGAACGCAGGGCACTCCGCCGTGCCAACCAGAAGAAGGATCACGCCATCAACCGCCTGAAGGCCAGGATCGCCACTCTGAAGGCGACAATCGCTGCCCAAGCTGAGCAGATCCAGGAGCTGGAAGGCGAAGGTGAAGGAGAGAACATACAGGGGGACGGCTACTCCTACGTCAGCAACGACGACGACTATGAGGAGGAGGAAGACGACGACCTGGAGTTCCACCCTTACGAGGATGGCCACGAGCACCTCGATGCCGGGGTAGACAATGTCTACCCTATCAACGTCGATGGCGAGTAGTCCCGTCGAAGCACTTGCGTCCCGTGTTATGTATTGGTCCTTTGTACCCGCCCCATGTATCGTAGTTTGTTGAAAGGGTTCTTAAAACCCTCCTGAACATTTGGCTTGTAATATGTGCTACCTCCATGACTATGTTTGTGTGTGTGTAATATTATTATTATTATGAATCAAGTTTTAAGTTGAAAATTTATCCCAAAATGAGCCATAGACATTTCCCTCTTATCTCATTATCCATATCCCTGTTCAGATGGCCCCTCCAACTCGCAACATGACTCAGGAGGCGATGATGCAGATGTTGCAACAGATGTTGGCTGATAGAGAAGTTGAGAGGGCTGAACGACAAGCCAACCTAGCTGCACTTCAACAACTTGCTCAGGGCAACCAAGGCCACGGAAACCACGACCACCCAGGGTCAAAGCTGAAAAACTTCCAGAATACTAACCCACCTGTGTTCAGCAAGACAGAGGAACCCCTCGATGCTGATGATTGGCTCCGTACTATGGAGAACAATCTCGAGGTTGCCGGAGTGGAGGACAACGAGAAGGTGTTGTTCGCCACCCACTATCTGGCTGGACCTGCACGTGCCTGGTGGACAAGTACCCGCGCCTTACATGCGGGGAACCTGATGACTTGGGAAGACTTCAAACTCAAGTTTAGCAAGTATCATGTGCCCCCGGGTTTGATTAAGAAGATGAGGGATGAGTTCAGGGAACTGAAGCAAGGCAGAATGACCATGGTAGAATACCGCGACAAGTTCCTCACCTTGTCAAGGTACGCCCCGGATGAGACGGACACCGTCGAGAAGAGGAAGGAGAGGTTTCTGAATGGACTGCATGATGAGATGCAGACTGTACTGATCAATATCCCCTTTGCTGACTTAGAAGCCCTCGTTGACTCCGCCATTCAGATGGAGGGGAAGATACACCAAGCCAATGAGAACCGCAAGCGCCGTATGATGAATCAGAGTGGGCCCAGCAACAACCACAAGTATCGCCCCAACTCAGGTGGAGGGTTCGCCCCAAGAAACAACAAGCCCCCGATACAGAATCCACGTCCGAGTTATCAGAACCGGAGTGGAGGAAACCCCAGGTCAGGAGGACACAACAACTACAACAACAACAACAACTTCAACCGCGCTCCACCTCGCGCCCCCAATAACTCCAACACTGCTCCAAGGACTGGGAGCAACGCTGTTCCCATCACCCCCAAGGACAAGTCCACCTACAACTGCTACGAGTGCGGAGTAGCTGGGCACTTCTCCTATGAGTGCCCCAAGAAGCTCGCCAAGACTGCCGCCAACACCTCGGGCCCTGCGCAGCAGCAGCGTCGTGTCACCACCAACAAGAAGTTCGCCCCCAACAACCCGAACAACCGCAACGGCCGCCTCTACCACATGAATGCGACAGAAGCTCAGAAGCCCCGCACGTTGTTCTGGGTATGTTCTCTGTTAACTCAATACCCGCAAGAGTGCTGTTTGATTCTGGAGCATCGCATTATTTCATTACCGAAGATTTTGCATGCACTAGTAAGATTCAACCCATCAGTTTGAAGCATGTCATGATAGTTCAAATACCTGGATCAACAACTAAAGCTAGAAAAATTTGCAAAGATGTGCCAATCAGAATACATGAAATAGAATTCTATGCAAATTTGATTGTTCTGGGAGCCAAAGGTTTGGAAGTAGTCCTGGGAATGGACTGGATGGCGAAACATCATGGACTGATTGATTGTGCCAAGAAGGCCATCACCATGACTAGTAGCACCGGAATAGTAGTCGAACACATATCTGAAAAGATGCCCCGAAAGTTCACTTGTAACCAAAGCCTAGCCAAACCCACCTTGGATCAGATCAGGGTCGTTTGTCGATATCCTGATGTGTTTCCTGGATGATCTACCCGGTATGCCCCGCATCGGGATATCGAGTTTATCATCGAGTTAATCCCGGAACCGGACCTATAGCCCAGAGAGCCTACAGCATGAACCCGGCAGAGTTAGTGGAACTGAAGAAGCAACTGGATGATATGCTATTCAAAGGTCTGATTCAACCAAGTGCGTCACCTTGGAGATCGCCAGTTTTGTTTGTGGATAAAAAGGACGGTGCCACTCGTTTGGTTACGGACTATCGTAAGCTTAACGATGTCACCATTAAGAACAAGTATCCACTGCCCAAGATAGAAGATCTGTTTGACTAGCTGACCGGAGCCCAAGTATTCTCAAAGATTGATCTGCGGACAGGATACCATCAGTTGAAGATTCGTGCCACCGATATCCCCAAAACTGCCTTTACCACCAGATATGGATTGTATGAGTACAATGTCATGTCATTTGGATTGACCAATGCCCCCGCTTACTTCATGAATCTCATGAATAAGATCTTTATGAACTTCCTGGACAAGTTTGTGGTTGTCTTCATCGACGACATCCTCATATACTCCAAGTCCGAGGAAGAACATGAGCAACATTTGGAAGTGGTCCTAGATACCCTTCGGGAACATCAGTTGTATGCCAAGTTCAGCAAGTGTGAGTTCTGGTTGAAAGAAGTAGGATTCTTGGGTCATATCTTGTCAGCCGGAGGAATTGCCGTTGACCCCGCAAAGATCAAGACTGTTGAAGAATGGAAAGCCCCAACTACCCAGACCGAAGTCCGTGCATTTCTCGGATTGGCGGGATATTACCGCCGATTCGTTGAAGGATTCTCGAGCATAGCAAGACCGATGACCCAATTGTTGAAGAAGGACCGGAAGTTCGAATGGACCGACAAGTGCGAAGAGAGTTTTCAACAGCTCAAGTTAAGACTGACAACAGCCCCAATACTGGTTATGCCGGACATTACCAAGCCATTTGATGTGTACTGTGACGCCTCCAAGATTGGTCTTGGATGTGTGCTGATGCAAGAAGGCAAAGTGATATCTTACCTTTCAAGACAGCTGAAGCAGCATGAATAGAACTATCCAACCCATGACTTAGAGCTAGCAGCGGTGGTGTTAGCACTGAAAGTATGGCGTCATTACCTCATGGGTAATCGATGCGAGGTTTACTCGGATCACAAGAGCCTGAAGTATATCTTCACACAGAAGGAGCTGAATATGAGACAGCGCAGATGGATAGAGTTAATCAAGGATTACGACATGGAAATCCACTATCACCCCGGCAAGGCCAATGTGGTAGCAGATGCTCTGAGTAGACTGCCGTGTCAGTTGAACTCCATGTTAGCAATTGAGCAACCTAGCCTGTTTGAAGAGTTTGAATAGTTTAGGCTTGAACTAGTTGGCGAAGGATACCTCGCCAGCATTGAACTCCAACCCACCCTGATTAGTCAGATCAAGGAAGCTCAGAAAGGAAATGCTAGAATTGACGGAATCAAGAACCAGATAGCCGCCGGAAAGGCACCAGGATTCACCGTAGATGAAGAAGGAGTGCTATGGTATAACAAGCGCCTTTGCGTGCCGTCAGACTCAGAATTGAAGCAAGTTATTCTGAAAGAAGCTCACGACACCCTGTACTCCATTCACCCCGGAGGAACCAAGATGTACCAGGATTTGAAAGAACAATTCTGGTGGCATGGAATGAAGAGAGAAATTGGAAGCTACATCGCCAAGTGTGACATCTGTCAAAGAGTCAAAGCAGAACACCAACGCCCGCAGGATCGTTGCAACCCCTACAGATTCCCGAATGGAAGTGGGATTCCGTAGGAATGGACTTCATCACCGGATCGCCCAAATCTAGTAAAGGAAATGATTCCATCCGGTAGTGGTCGACGGACCGACCAAGGTCGCCCACTTCATCCCCGTCAAGACAACCTATCAAGGACCGAGACTCGCAGAGCTATATATCTCAAGGATAGTTAGCCTGCACGGAACCCCGAAGTCAATAGTATCCGACAGAGGATCCCAATTCACCTCCAGATTCTGGCAGAAAGTACATGAAGGACTCGGAACTCGTCTGAATTTCAGCACCGCCTATCACCCGCAGACCGATGGACAGACTGAAAGAGTCAACCAGATACTGGAAGATATGTTGAGAGCATGTGTGCTAGAATATGGATCTAAGTGGGAAGACTGCTTACCGTACGCAGAATTCTCGTACAACAACAGCTACCAAGCCAGCTTGCAGATGGCCCCCTTCAAAGCACTGTACGGAAGGAAGTGCCGTACCCCTCTGAATTGGTCGGAAGTAGGAGAGAGTCAAATCTTTGGACCAGATATTCTCCGAGAAGCCGAAGAGAAGGTTCACAAGATCCGCGAGTACCTCAGGACAGCCCAATCAAGACAGAAGAGCTACGCCGACAAGAGACGCCGAGAGATGACCTTCGAGATCGGAGATTTCGTGTATCTCAAAGTGTCCCCTCTTAAAGGAATGCAGAGATTTCAGCTTAGAGGAAAGCTCGCCCCCCGGTATGTCGGACCTTTCAAGGTCCTGAGTCGCCGAGGAGAAGTATCCTATCAGCTGGAGTTACCGGAAGAAATGTCAGCGGTGCACAATGTGTTTCACATCTCGCTACTCCGGAAGTGTTTAGAAGTGCCTGAGAAGACCGAAGTTTTCAAGAACATCGACCATCGAGCTGTGGATATCAACTCAGATCTGACATACCGCGAAATACCTATTCGCATCCTGGAAGAAGCTTTCAGAACCACCCGTACCCGAAGTATCAAGTTTCTGAAGATCCAATGGAGTAATCACACCGAAGAAGAAGCCACTTGGGAGAGAGAAGACTTTATGAGGACTGAGTACCCAGATCTCTTTAGTACCTAGTTTTCTCAGATCTCGGGACGAGATCTTTTGTAAGGGGGAAGGATTTGTAACATCCCAAGTTTCAACAATATTAAACAAGAAAGAGAAATTCCCCAAACCCAAAATTTGCAATTAACAAAAACTTTTTCTATGCATATAGTGCCACATATAGATATATGCATTTGAGTGATATTCTTTTGTGCAATTGCCATGATGAGTGTTAGTATGTTTAAACATTGCTATGTGAACACTAAGCAAGATCACTAAACCCTAATTTGAGGGGAATTAGAAAAAATGGGAAAAACCCATTTCTCACTCACATACACTTTATGCAATTTGGCGAATCCTCAACCAAGGCCAAGATTGCTTGCTCCCTTGCTTCTAAAATACTTCAATGTGATAAACTAACACAATTGCACCCTTGAACCAAGAATCAAATGCAAAGAAATCAAAAATCTCACATACATATGATAATGGTCACTTGACCCAAAAATATTTTCTTCACCTCTTTACCCCCCTGGTTTTCTCAATTCTTGAACTAAACTTGGTCAACCAAAACCATGTCATCCAAGACCATGTCAAGGTGAGCAACTTTGATGTTGACCATCATGGCTAGAGTTGACTAGGTTGACCAGAATAAAAGTGACAAGAGGGGATGCTGAAATAAAGAGAAGATTATGTCACTTTTGACATTTTGCAAAACAATTCCAAATTGAGTGCCACCACCACCAATACATCACATTATTTATATAAATGAGATTCACCAAAAAGAATTTCAAAATTCAAAAGAAAAGTTCTTGCGGCCATTGTGTCGAACAAAAAAGGTGCATCATTTCCAATTTGAGCTACACACTATTATCCACCGGTTTCTTCCCTAAACCCCTTTAATTCTTGATCATCACACTCTCTTACAACCCCTGCTTCACCCTAGTACAAGCTCTGGTCGATTAAAGTGAGAGGAGAGGAGAAAGAAACCCTAGACTAAGGCACACCGTGGCCATGCCGGCCACCTTTGGCATCTCCACCACTAGCCACCATTTCAACCCATGCCCTTGTCCTGGAGCCTCTCTGACACTCAAGGAATCGAATGGTACAAGCCCCTGCAACGCCACGGCTCGGCATTGGCCGGAACGCCCGCGTCAGAACCTTGCCAGCACGCGCCCGTGCACGCGGTGAGCGCGCACCGGCGGCGCCAGACGCCGTGCACTCGATCGCCACCGTCCTCGCCCTGCATCCCTACCGCGGCGTTGAGCAGCTACTCCTCGCCCTCTACACGCTAGACGAGCGCCCGTGACTGCCCTGCACCGTCGCCGTCATCCTAGACCAAATGATGCCGCGCGCCCAAAGGATGTACTTTGCAAAAGCTCGAGCAATCCCGTCGCACTTTCTCGCGCCAGCTAGCCGTTGAGCATCGCCAGGACGACGCCTACACGCTGCCGTCCTCGCCTTGCCCTTTCGACCACCGTAGACGCCGCGCCATGGACGCCCCTTCGCAGCACCCCGCGGCATCCTCCATCCGCTATAAATAGGGGAGCTCTGAGCTCCATTTCTTCACACAACTTGCTCCCTCCCTTCTCTCGAACAAGCTCCCCACCTCAATTTAGCACCACCTCGCCGGAGCAGAAGCAATCGGGAGCTGAGGTCCGCCGGAGCCCGCGGAAGCTCTGCTTCGATTGGCGCTTCCCCGAGCGCCGCCGCTGCTCCCAGGGCTTCCCCATCTACTACACCTTCTCCGCGCCTATCGCCCGACCCCCTGCACCGGCCTGGTACGCCCTCCGACCCCCTAGGCTCGCCGCCAGGAGCCCGCCGCTCGTCGGAGAAGACGACGTTCACACGCCGTTGGATCCTAGTCTAATCCTACGGCCTAACGCGCGTACCGATTCGGCGTTTAAAGAGGCGCCGACAGTGGCCCCCACCTTGTCGCCGCGGCCCGAGCGCACCAGATGCGTGTTGGGCTGCGAAGTGGGTTTTTAAACCGTTTCGCCCGCAACGCTTCCCGCCTAAGCCCAAGAATTTAAATTTGGTTTAATCTTATTCAAATTTGCTCTGCTGAAGGTTTAGTGAATTTTGAATAGTTTGAATTCTGCCAAACCAAATTTAGCAAACTTTATACCGTTGGAAAGCCCATGAATTTATCTATCCAATGCCACTGGCCCCATCTCCTTTTTCATTGTAGATTTAATTTGACAAAAAAGACAAGACAGGGACTTTTGAACATTCAAACTTTATTTAAAATTCAACCAGAATAGATTTTGAAGTAATTCCAATTCTAGTAAATCACAAATGATGTCCTCTAATTGATTATGCAATAACATAGCCCTGTTGTTTGTATGATCATGGACTAGATCAAATAGAATGGCTATGTAGTCATTTCTAGAGCTTTTTAAATTGGAATTCAAACTCAACCCTAATATGAGAGTTACCTCTCATTTAAATTTTGATCCTAAGTACTAATAACCAGGGGGAATGACTTAGGCTAATGAACCCTTGAGAATTATTACTTAGAGATTTTAATTCATTCAAATGTTAAGTTTTAAAACTATGTGAAGTGTAGCACTTCAATTAAATTGAACTCACATATAATAGATATGAAATGTTGACTTTGAGTCAACCTATATTTCATACCTTATTATTATATGAAGAGATTAAATCTTAATAAGAGGTAATGAAAAGAAATGAATTCTTTTAAAGACCTACATACCAAATTTAAGAAATAGGAATAATGAGAGGAAATTAATGTCTTTCAAATAAAGACTAATCAAATAATCCACCATGCCATGTTTGATTGATACTAGGACTAGTGTGTGAACCCTTTTGAGTGTTTCTAGTATAGTATGTGAGCATGGTTTAGTATTTATACCTCGTATTCGTATATAGACGCTAGTAACGAGGAATACCAAGAGGAGGAGGGCTACTCTCAGGAAGAAGAAGAGAACTTCGATAACTACCCAGCTCAAGGCAAGCTAACCCTTGCTAAACACAAGTGCTTAGCTCTACAAGAGCAAAGGCACCATCACCCTTTACTTTTATGTATTACCTATCCCATGTTTTTACTTACTTTTACTTTTGCTTATTTATTTCAAAGTACCTTTTGATTTATGATTCACTTGGTCTAGAGTAGAAAAATACTTGGATTAGATTAGCACCACTCAAAGCTAGATAGCACCCCTCATATAGTTGCTAGTGC
Organism: Lolium perenne; assembly: GCF_019359855.2. NCBI lineage: Eukaryota > Viridiplantae > Streptophyta > Magnoliopsida > Poales > Poaceae > Lolium > Lolium perenne. The sequence goes on along the minus strand of NC_067244.2, from coordinate 20,684,185 downwards.
TAATCAATTAAAATTGACTACTCTAGATGGGAACATGGTGAAGTGAAATGACTTTGAAAGAAAGTAAAGTGGAGGTGGATTTTGAACAAGAGAAGATGGTGATTTTTGATAAAATAGATGATTGAGTTTGAATGCGATACCCTTCCAATTATACAAGTACCCCCACAATACCTGATTATGGGTAGGGCTTAACTAGACACTTGTGTATTTTAGTATGGGTTCCCTCTTAACAAACATCATAGGGGTTACGCTGCGGCTGCCTCCGTTACGTGTGGATTGATGTTGAAATGAGGTGAATGTACGGCCCAAGCCCTGTGCAGTCCCCGGGTTAACCGCGGTTTCCACCGGGAGGCCAAGCTCATGGGGAGAGGTGCCCATACTAGCATATATAAGTGAAAGGTTTCGATTGATGATCCGCGTACTGTGTTACGATGATTCGGGGTTATCCTCGACGGATGAAATCAAAAGTTGTGGCACAAGAGTACAACCTCTGCAGAGTGTTAAACCTATTCGAATAGCCGTGTCCACGGTTACGGACGATTGGAAAGGCCATACTATCTCCGTTATCATTAAAATGTTTTGATTCTAGAAATGAATGGTGGATTGAAAGGTGACATTTTGGTGAACCATAATGAGTTGTGGGAATGACACTAATGTTCCCACTTGAGTTAGTCTAGCACATGATATAGGCTTTTACCAAAGATTTATGAAACTAAAGCTTGGCTTTATGCAAATAAACCTAGAGCTTAGCACCCCCTTACACTTAATGAGTATTTTATCTTAGAGTTAGTTTGCGAGTACTTTAAAAGTACTCATGGCTTTGCCCTGGCTATTCAAATGCCAGACTATGAAGGAGAGCACCAAAGATCGTGATGACGGACAACAGGACGTCTACGATAACTAGGATCGTCTTCTAACGTCAAGCGTTGCCTGTGGAATAGATCGTCCACTACTACTTCGCTTCCGCTACTATTTGTGATGTTGAACAATATATTCGTGTAATATTGGATCATGTGATCTATGGTTGTAAGACAATATGTGTTGTAATAAATGATGACTCTATGCTACTTACTATTATGTCTCGCAAAAACATTATTCCTGGGATTGCGATGTACGGCATAATAGGCATCTGGACTTAAAAATCCGGGTGTTGACACATTGTCTTTACAATATTCCAAATTGAAATAAAGAAATAGTACAACACATTACAAGAATTGGCAGAATAGAAAAAAGAAATAAAAGAAAAGTACAATGTCAGATTCTATCCTAAACACTTTTAATTAATCTTCATTTAGTCTTGGACTAGATGATCTTCATGACCATTTGATCATCTCCAAGTCCCTGCATACACACAAAGAGAAGAAACAAGTTATGCCAAGTGGCAAAGCCACTTGGCAGATTAGAAAAAAACAGTGAAATGGTGGATAATACCAAGCTCTGCCGAGCTGATTCTCTCACAGCCCAAGTCCCAAGCACCAGGACACACACACACACTAGCTGCTCACACAGCTAGTGTGCATGCACAACAGCAACACACACACAGGGAGAGTCACCAAGTAGTGACAGGCACTGCTGTCGACCAAGAGAGCCATGAGAGGTTCATATATAACCTTTTCCACCGCCAGAACTCCAGCAGCTCATCGTGACAATTCACCAGGGTAAGTTCACCAAGAACACAAGAACAGGAAGAACAGCCACTGCTGTTCAACCTGCTCAAATAGCCACATAATTTAATCAAGCACCACCAGCTTGCAAGGAGGAGCAGGGCAAGCAAATCAAGTAGCACAGAAGCAATCCTCTACACCAACACCAAATCTAGGAGCTGGAGTGAGGTATAAACAAGAAATCATGGGCAAACATCTGTTTTGCTCATAAATAAGCATGTGCATAACATATACACAAGCCAGAGGGTGTGATTACCCTGTGTGCATCATCATTTGGTGATCAAACCATTTGATGCTGGCAAAAAAGGGAATTAAGCCAGAAGAAATCATCCCAGGGAAGAAATGGTCAAACCCATTGTGTTAACACTGAGGTAAACCAAAGAATCCAGCAAGGGAAAGATTCACAGCTAGCCTACCCAACTCACCTAGCACTACATGGTTTGCTAACCATCAGACAGATAGGCAACTTGTGCCTATTCTAGTTTGTCAACAGCAAAGAGCACTGGAAATCCAACAAGGATTGCCCAGTGATGTATCCATAAAGCCACAACAAGCCACAGAGATGGGGAGCTACCCATGACAACATCAAAGAGCTGCCAGGGCCACCTCAACCCATAACCAAAACCTTAAGCCACCACATCATCACCCAGTAGGGTTCAGTAGTGGGCTAGGGTACCCAACCAGTGGTTGGCATCCATCTAGCCCTAACAAATTCATTGAAATGATCATCACTGCAAGCAGTTCACATCATTTATCCATCTAATAAAGCAAGCTAATACAGATAAATGAACTACACAAGTAATCAAAGCACCAGAGCCTTGCAGATGATCCAATGGATCATTGCAAGCATCAACTGATGCTTGAGCAAGCACCATCACACACCAGGCCAAGCCTGTGTGATGCACACACAGCACACAGAGAGCAACAGTGAGGCACAGACATGAAACAACATCTCTCACAAGCAACTGATGATCATATGATCATCAGAGCTTGCTAGCACTGGTTACAGATGGCTATAGCCAAGCATATTATCAGTAATTAGCCAGCCACTGAAGAATTACAACCAAGCTATAACTGAATAAACAGATACAGAAATAATGACTTTATGATTGTATCCAGAAGCACATCAAAGGCATGATGTACCACTGGATCAAGTTACACAAGGAGAGCACACATCACTCATCACTGGATAGTTCTGTTAAGCCAACAACAATGCTCAATTGAGCATGTTCATGAAATTAAGCACAAGATATAGCACACCAGGGCACTGGCACTTGCCAAAGGCAAGGATCATGCATCATGATCAAGCCAGAGGCAAGTGGATGTACCCACAGGAGAGGCAAGAGCAAGATAGCAGCAGCAGTAACAATTAAAAATTGAGCACAACACCACAGCAAGCTCATGAGCTAGGGCTCATGAATTGCAACAACAACTGATAAAGAAGAACAGCACAGCGCAGAAGCTAGGAATAATGGCAGCAGTATACACAGAGCAGCATCACAGCAGCAGCACACGCGCATCCATGGCTAGCACAAGAAGAAGAGCGCAGCAAGACAACAACACAAAGACAAAGAAAGATATGCACAGGCTAGCTGGGCGCAACAGCAGCGCATCAGCACGGCAGGCATCTCTACGAGGAGGGGCAGGCCAGTGACCAAGCTAAACGAAGAGGAGAAGAAGGAGAAGAGGTAGAGCAGGTAGAAAAGAGAAGGAGAAGCACATACCGGGGAGGAGATGGCCGACACGGCCATGGCGGCCACGGCGGCGCACGCCAGAGTACACGGCGGCACCAGGCCTGGCCAAGCCAAGCCCTGGAGACCACCACAACACCCCAGCGCTGCACCACGCGCCATGGGGAGCACCAGGAAGAAGGGCCACAACCTCTCCAACGCACGGCGGCGGCGGACGCCGAAGGCCTGGCACACTAGAGGGTCGATGACGAGCGAACGGCGACGTAAGCGTCAGATCGACGCGGACCATCAGGTCCGCCGTCGAGAGGCGGACCAGATCCGCATCATCTCGTCGCCGGTGACGGCCTGAGGCGGCTGAAATAAATCGGCGACGGCGGAGGCGATTTCGGTCGCAGGAGCCGAAGGGGATTAGGGTTCGAGAGCGAGGGAGGACGACGAAGCGACTGGGTCAGTTGGACCGAGCCCACTGGGTTGGTCCAACCTAACCAGCTCGGCCGCATGACAGGTGGGCCCGAGGGGTATTTTGGACATTTCCAAAATACCCATTTAAATGAGAATTTCCAAGAATTTTATAAAATAAAATACAGCCCTAAAAAAATAAGTAAAAATATGAAAATTAATCAGCATAAAATTCTCTATCTAAATAAAATATCAAAAAGAATTGTTGAAAACAATTAAGAATAAGTCCTAATTTGAGGATTTAAATAATGATTTAAATCACACATATTATTTTCAATAATGAAAATAAGTCCATTAATACAATTGGACTTTAAAAACACCTTGACAATATTTCAAGGTTGTATTTACCCTAAATCAAGTATCTCCAAGATGTTCTTAGTATTTAACCTCTCACATGAAATTACAACGACATCGGAAGGGGGGGAATAAAACCTAAAACTGGAATTATGCATAATTGCTTCTTTAACCATTGCCCTTATCGGACAATGATGCTATTTTTCAGAGACAGAGGACAAGGGTCAGTCCACACCATCCAACTGCAAAACTTTGCAGTGTTCAGGCAAGTTCATCACTTGCTCATGTCATTTGAGTATTTCTATCAAATTACTTGCAAAATACTATGGTTATCACTATTGCATAAAAAGCAAAAACCACTATTTTCATAACTATGAATATGACTATGTGGTTGGCAATGGAACCATGGATTGTGTTGATATGGTGGAGGTTCCATTGCACGGGTTTATATCCATCTAGGATTAAACAACAAATGTCGCCAGTGATTCTTGTGCCGTAATACCCGTGTTAACCATAAGATCCGGAGTGGGACGGAGTAGTCAAAAGTGTTTCCACCTCTCGTTCATCAACGGATGCGCTTACCGTAGCAGTTGTATCTGGCGGAACAACCGGAGGGTGGGGATCCCATTCTCCCCACGGTAAAGCATTGCTTGCCGTAGAAGTTGTGTCTTGCGGAACAACCGGAGGGTGGGGATCCCATTCTAATTCCCCACGGTAATGCGGTCTATGATGGGTTGCAGCTACCGGCGTAGGAGTGTATGGTAGAGCCCAGCACTGTCGTCGTGGTCGGGGTCCACCCTGAAATTATGGGAATAATGGGACCGGCGTGGACCCAGGGTCGGGGCATGCAACAACGGGTGGGTGTTCGAGGTAGCGGAGGAACATGATTGGCTAGACCTTATACCGGGCCTCACACCGAAGGAAGTGTGGACGGGAAAGCTGCCCGGTTGGCACCAAGGTTAAGATCTCTTATGGGTAAAGCAACACACCTCTGCAGAGTGTAAAGAACTGTGACCTGTCACTCCCTGTTCCGGGATAAGGAACTGCGAACGCGGCCGGAAAGGAGCTCCATGAAGTTCTAGTAAACCGGTGAAGGCTGACGGACATAGCTCTTTGGAATAAAAGCAATACCTTGAAGAAATGTTTACTAAAACTTGCATTGGTATTAGACTTTCTGGTCTAATATCGTAGCTAGTGCATTAAACACCTCTTATCTATAATGAACTTGTTGAGTACGCTCGTACTCATACCACTCTTAAATCCCATGCTTAGATTGTCTGAATCGTCTGGAGGAGGACTACGACGACAATGAAGGAGCCGAGATCATCGGCTATGAAGAACCAGACCTCTCTGGAGGTATCGAAGGCGTAGACTATCTCATCGTCTACGGATCCGGGGAGGCTTCCGGAGGAGATCAAGCCTGAACATCTCAAGTAGTAGTAGTAGCCGAGCAGCCCGAACCCTTAGTATTTAGCTGCTCGAGGAAATAAATGTATAACTTAATGAGACTCTTATATTGTAAGTTAAGTTGGGTTCGCCTCGAACCCAGGAGTATTCCTCTTAGGACCCAAGAGGAGCTCCGAGACGACATGTGTATGATATTTGTAATAATAAATGAATGAGTTATGGACCTGCTATGTTCTGTTGTACTACTCTGTGGGATGTAATATTTGCGGAATGGTACTTCGTGAATGTTATATCAACGACTGGCATACTACAACATGCAGTGGTATGCAGGGTCACCACAGTTGGTATCAGAGCAAAAGCTTTGACCTTAGGTTGGAACCTAGTAAATGGGACCAAACGTTAGGAGTCAAATATGATTAGTAAAGAATTCTCTAAAAATATGGTGTATATTCAATTGAGAATACAACAATCATATCTTTTAGTGCGATAATTCTTTATTATCTCTATTATGATGCATTATTACTAATCTCATAATCTTTCTATTTCTACAGCCAACATGGCAAGTTCACGTCCCGGACGAAACGTGAAAGTGATGGATTCCACACTGAGTGAATACGAAGGAGGACTTGCAGATATTCTACGAGCCATGTTACTTGAATTTGGGTGTGGTCCCCAGATCCAAGTAAAGAAATACATGTACTATGATGGTACTGTATTGGCCAAGTGTAGGGTAGGACTGCGACTTCCCGAATCTCTGGGAATGAGCATAGTAATGCCAGCAGGGGAAGCCAGAACTATCAATACAGCCTACCACATAGCCATTATGAGAGCCATCACAGATATTCGGGAGCATAAGACGAAAGAGCTTATGGGTTCCGAATTTACCCACATTCCTCATAATCAGGAGGAAGAAGATCCCATGCTTAACCACTACAAATATGCAAAACGCAAACCAATAGCAGCTGCAAAATACATGGACAATAGCCGCAACTTCATATCATTACTCTTTCAGTTGAACCATCATCTGACAGGAGCAATTGATACGATGCTAGAGGAGTTTACTGAACCCAAGGAGGAGATTAGGGGGAAAGAACCTATGGAGAATGTGGTGCACACACCAGTTTACTCAGCTGGTGACTACATTAGTATTGATCCTCTTGAGCGTGAAACTACACCTGTTACACCTGGGAACTATCTGGGAAGTTCCTATGGGGGATATGAGGGCGGAGAGGAATCCGGAAACAATCAGCGTTCCGAGACTCCTATAGAAAATTCCACGGGTTGGCGTTGGGGATCTGATACTGGAACTCATAGTACTTATGTGTATTATGATGGGGAGATGAATGATGATGCCACAACCCAGAACCAGAGTTATCCTAGTAATGAAGGAGTTGATGGAGGGTATCCGACACAGGTTGAGTCGGGTACGAGTGTTGGAAACACCTATGGTGGAGCTACAGGGGAGTACACCCGATGGGTGGACTATGATGCACTTAACGATCAGTTTGTGAACACTGATTTCTCCCTAGGATCATCATCTGATTCGGATTACCAGCCGACGGGGAGACCTTATGTTCTAGGGTCTATCAGGAGGATGACACGTTCGACCGGATGGAAGCCTGGGATGTACCGGGAGTGAAGATCGACTAGAGTCCACCAAGGGAGGCGAGACTACAATACACAAGTACCACGTGTATTGTAGTGTGTAATATATGTAGAAATTTGTACATATACTTTAATAAGTGAGTTTGCATACTCACATCGACTTGAGTATTGTAATAAGACCACTTAAGTATGTATATACATGGTATATGTTTTGTATGATTTGGATTTGCTTCTTGATTTCCATTGCGTGACTAGTTCTCAGGCACAAAGTTGAGCTCGTAAAACTTGCGCATGGAGTAATTATGAGTATCATCTTGTGTTGCAGAACTAGGGGTTATGTCGGGAGCGTTAGGTGAGGAGACCGAAGCGCAGCGCATGGAGCGCGAGGCAAAGCAAAAGGAAGAGGCTGAGGGAGCAGCCAGAGATCAGTTTCCACCACCACCACCACCCATGACGCAGCAGAATTTCGTCCAGTACATGCAGCTGGTAGAGGAGAGACAGCGTGTAACACTGGAGCAGCAGAACAAATTCTTCCAAGAATTGCTGCAACAGAACAGGGTGGAGAGACCTGAGAATCCGGGAGTCACCTTAGCAGACTTCCAGAACACCAAGCCTATATCTTTCGCATACGCGCCCGAGCCAATGGACGCGGAAGATTGGCTGATGGATACTGAGCGAAAGCTCAACACCGTTGGATGTAACGACCAAGAGAAGGTCCGTTATGCTACCCACCTGCTGTGTGGACCTGCCGCATCATGGTGGGACAATATAGTAGCCGTTTATCCGGCTGGAAAGGTCTTTACCTGGGAGGAATTCGCAAGGAAGTTCAGGGAATCCAATGTCCCTGAAAGTATCGTGGAATTGAAGCGTCGAGAATTTGAAAGTCTCGAGCAGAAGGACAAGGCCATCCTGACTTATGTCAGGGAATTCTCAAAGCTGTCCCGGTATGCGGTTGAAGAAGTCAACACCGAGGACAAAAAGAAGAAAAGGTTCTTGAGGGGGTTAAGTCCCCAGTTCAAGGTTCAGCTCCGTATGATGAGAGCAACGGAGTTTCAAGAGTTGGTGGATGCTGCCATCACTCTGGAAGATGATTTTAAACAACTGCAGGAGGAGATAAGGAAAAAGGCCAAGTTTGAGCCTAAGAGGTTTGTTAGTAACAAGCCTAATACCAGCTTGAGTTTCAAGCCCAAATACAACAACAACAACAGCAACTACTACGGTAGTAGGAAGAACCAATCATTCCAGTCTGCAAATCAAATAGTTTGCAGAAGCTGTGGATTCACAGGGCATTTTGCCAAGGACTGTAAGAAGCCAAAGATCATATGCTTTGGTTGTCGCCAGGAGGGGCACATGCTGAAGGACTGCCCCAAGAGAAACACCGGAGGAGGTCAATCTGGAGGAGGAGGAAGTCGAGGAGGAAACACCAGAGGGAACTGGAAGAATAAGAAGCCCTTCGGCAAGCTGAACTGCACCAGTCTGGAGGAGGTGGTCAACTCCGATCAGGCGGTGATAGGTACGCTCCAGATACTCACTCATCCCGGCAAAGTACTTTTTGATACTGGTGCAACTACATCATTCATTTCTCAACAATTCATCATCAAACATGGGATTAGTTGCACTAAGTTAGATACACCCATAACCATACTTTCTGCGGGGGGAACGATAGTAGTAACCCATACCAAACAAAAACAAGTCATCATGATCAATAAGTGCGCGTTTGACGCGGACCTGTTCATTTTACCGATGAAGGACATTGATGTCATTCTTGGTATGAACTGGTTGGAAGCTAATGGAGCATTGATCGACTGTGTGAACAAGACGGTATCTTTGAAAAGCCCCGATGGAAGTAGAATGATTTACCAAGGCGACAAACATACATAGATTGAAGTGGAGCTACAGCTGAACAGCATGAAGGAGGTGAAATTAGAGGATATACCTGTAGTAAATGAATTCCAGGATGTATTTCCTGCGGAATTACCTGGTATGCCACCAGATAGGGAGATAGAATTCACTATCGACCTAATTCCAGGAACAGCTCCGATTGCTAAGGCACCATACAAGATGGGGCCCAAGGAGTTGAAAGAACTTAAGGGGCAATTGGATGATTTGGAACAGAAAGGATTTATACAAGAAAGTGTTTCACCATGGGGATCACCTGTGATCTTCGTGGATAAAAGGGATGGAGGAAGAAGGATGTGCGGAGATTACAGGAATCTGAACAATGTCACAATCAAGAACAAGTATCCACTTCCAAGAATACAAGATCTATTTGATCAAGTTAGAGGCGCGGGAGTCTTTTCCAAAATTGATCTAAGATCCGGTTATCACCAGATAAAGATCAAGAAGGAAGACGTTCCGAAAACTGCCTTTGTCTCAAGGTATGGACATCATGAATATCTTGTAGTACCTTTTGGATTAACTAATGCCCCAGCAATATTCATGAATCTCATGAATAAGATTTTCATGCCGTATCTAGACAAGTTTGTCATCGTATTCATCGATGATATCTTGATCTATTCCAAGAACAAGGCCGAACATGCTGAACATTTGAGATTAGTGTTGCAAACACTAAGAGAACATCAACTCTATGCCAAGTTTAGCAAGTGTGAATTTTGGCTAGATCAAGTGGAATTCCTTGGTCATGTCATTAGTAAAGATGGAATAGCTGTTAACCCGAGCAAGGGAGCAGCAGTTTTAGAATGGGAAGCACCCAAGACTGTCAAGGAAATCCGAGGATTCTTAGGAATGGCAGGATATTATCGGAGATTCATAGAAGGATTCTCCAAGATAGCAGGACCTATGACGAAACTGTTAAGAAAGAACACACCATTCGTGTGGTCAGAGAAGTGTGAGAAGAGTTTTCAAACTCTGAAGGAGAAACTCACCACAGCACCGGTGTTAGCAGTTCCGGAAGTTGGCAAGGATTACACCGTGTACTGTGACACATCCAAGCATGGATTGGGTTGCGTACTCATGCAAGATCGGAAAGTGATATCTTATGGATCGAGGCAACTCAGACCTCATGAAGTGAATTATCCAACACATGACTTGGAATTAGCAGCAGTCGTATTTGCACTCAAAACTTGGAGACATTTTCTTTATGGAGCCAAGTGTGAGCTCTATACAGATCATAAGAGTCTCAAATATTTCTTCACCCAGAAGGAACTCAACATGAGGCAGAAAAGATGGCTTGAACTGATCAAGGATTATGATCTGACAATCAATTACACTCCAGGGAAGGCCAATGTTGTAGCAGATGCCTTGAGTAGGAAGAGCACCAGAGGAGTGGAACAAGAAATCTCACCGGAGTTGAGGAAGGAAATAAGTCAAGCCCAAATACAACTTTGGGAGAAGGAAGCTCATGAAGGATTATCGGCGTTGCAAGTAGCCGATGAGTTAAATGTTAACCTGAAGAATGAGATAATGATGGGTCAGCTGGACGATCCATTTATCGTTGAGGACATGAGAAGAATAGATGAAGGAAGACCATCAGAATTTCACCGCGGAGAATCTGGATCATTATGGTTCCAGAAAAGAATTTGTGTTCCGGATATTGCTGAAATTAAGGAAGTAATACTCCGGGAAGCCCATCAAACACCATACTCCATTCATCCGGGAAGTACAAAGATGTACATGGATCTAAAGGAGTTATTCTGGTGGAATAACATGAAGAGAGAGATAGCACAATATGTGGCGGAATGCCATACCTGCCAGAGAGTGAAGGCTGAACACCAGAGTCCGGCAGGAAAGTTACAACCTTTACCTATTCCAGAGTGGAAATGGGAGGAAATAGGGATGGATTTCATCACCGGACTACCCATGACTAATAAAAAGAAGGACATGATATGGGTAATCGTGGACCGGTTGACGAAGAGTGCACACTTCTTAGTGGTAAATCAGCAGGATAAAGGAGAGAAACTCATCGATCTTTACATCAAAGAGATTGTGAGTAAGCATGGAGTGCCTAAGAAGATAGTGTCGGATCGAGGATCCGTGTTCACATCAGCATTCTGGAAGCAACTACACGAAGCTTTAGGATCCAAGTTGGACTATAGTACCGCTTATCATCCCCAGACAGGTGGACAAACCGAGAGAACCAACCAGATCTTAGAGGATATGCTTAGGGCTTGTGCCCTAGATTTCGGAGGATCATGGGAGGAGCACTTGCCACTAGCAGAGTTTTCATACAATAATAGCTATCAAAGCAGCATCAAGATGGCACCGTTTGAAGCTTTGTATGGAAGAAAGTGTAGATCACCGATATGTTGGTATGAAACCGGAGCAAGCAAAGAGTTCAACCCTGATTATGTCAAGGAAAAGCAACAAATCATTGACATTATCAGAGATAGGCTCAAAATAGCCCAGAGCCGACAAAAGAGTTATGCCGATCAAAAGAGGAGAACATGGGAGCCACGAGTTGGAGATATGGTATACCTTAGGGTGAGCCCGATGAAAGGACTTCAGAGGTTTGGAGTGAAAGGAAAGCTAAGCCCTAGGTACATCGGACCTTTCAAGATTTTGAGTCAAAACCGAGGGTTAGCCTTCGAATTGGAATTACCGGGAAGGTTATCTCAGGTACACAACGTATTTCATGTGTCGCAACTCAGAAAATGTTTAAAGACCCCAGATGAGCCAGTATCACATGAGGATCTCGAGTTACAACCAGATTTGACTTACATCGAGAAGCCAGCAAAGATTCTCGAGGAGAACTGGAAACAACTCAGGAATCGAGCTATTAAGTACTGTAAGATACAGTGGAAACATCACCCCGAGAGAGAAGCCACCTGGGAAAAAAAGGAAGACCTGAGGAAAATATACCCCGAACTCTTCAGGTATTACAACCACAACTTCGGGACGAAGTTTTCTTTAAGGGGGAAAGGCTGTAATATCCCAGGATTAGAGACGATCGAGGGGTAGATTTTAGAAAGGGATGTGCATTGCATCGTAAATTCTGGGGAAATTTCGCGCTTTGAAAACAAAACTGCATCGAAGGGGGACAAGTTTCTCTCTCGACACCTTACAGGGTTAGGGTTTCAAGAGTGCGACAAACTTGCTCTTATTCAACTAAACTAGGGTTTTGGAGAAGAGAGAAGGGATATTGCATCACAAACTTAACTTGCATGATTAAATTCAATTTTAAGTTGCATGATTGAATTCAAACCTAAAGTTGAATTTGAATTTCAAATTCAAACATCAAATAGATATCTCATAATTCAAACTTGAGATAATTCATTAAACAATTATAACTAATACACAATCTAAACAATACAACTAATAAGTAAAGCTCATTAGAGAAAACCTTGAGCTTTATTGATTATCACACAAGATACATTGTCTTTACAATATTCCAAATTGAAATAAAGAAATAGTACAACACATTACAAGAATTGGCAGAATAGAAAAAAGAAATAAAAGAAAAGTACAATGTCAGATTCTATCCTAAACACTTTTAATTAATCTTCATTTAGTCTTGGACTAGATGATCTTCATGACCATTTGATCATCTCCAAGTCCCTGCATACACACAAAGAGAAGAAACAAGTTATGCCAAGTGGCAAAGCCACTTGCGTATTAGAAAAACAGTGAAATGGTGGATAATACCAAGCTCTGCCGAGCTGATTCTCTCACAGCCCAAGTCCCAAGCACCAGGACACACACACACACACACTAGCTGCTCACACAGCTAGTGTGCATGCACAACAGCAACACACACACAGGGAGAGTCACCAAGTAGTGACAGGCACTGCTGTCGACCAAGAGAGCCATGAGAGGTTCATATATAACCTTTTCCACCGCCAGAACTCCAGCAGCTCATCAGCAGCAATTCACCAGGGTAAGTTCACCAAGAACACAAGAACAGGAAGAACAGCCACTGCTGTTCAACCTGCTCAAATAGCCACATAATTTAATCAAGCACCACCAGCTTGCAAGGAGGAGCAGGGGAAGCAAATCAAGTAGCACAGAAGCAATCCTCTACACCAACACCAAATCTAGGAGCTGGAGTGAGGTATAAACAAGAAATCATGGGCAAACATCTGTTTTGCTCATAAATAAGCATGTGCATAACATATACACAAGCCAGAGGGTGTGATTACCCTGTGTGCATCATCATTTGGTGATCAAACCATTTGATGCTGGCAAAAAGGGAATTAAGCCGTAAGAAATCATCCTGTGGAAGAAATGGTCAAACCCATTGTGTTAACACCGAGGTAAACCAAAGAATCCAAAGAAGGGAAAGATTCACAGCTAGCCTACCCAACTCACCTAGCACTACATGGTTTGCTAACCATCGACAGATAGGCAACTTGTGCCTATTCTAGTTTGTCAACAGCAAAGAGCACTGGAAATCCAACAAGGATTGCCCAGTGATGTATCCATAAAGCCACAACAAGCCACAGAGATGGGGAGCTACCCATGACAACATCAAAGAGCTGCCAGGGCCACCTCAACCCATAACCAAAACCTTAAGCCACCACATCATCACCCAGTAGGGTTCAGTAGTGGGCTAGGGTACCCAACCAGTGGTTGGCATCCATCTAGCCCTAACAAATTCATTGAAATGATCATCACTGCAAGCAGTTCACATCATTTATCCATCTAATAAAGCAAGCTAATACAGATAAATGAACTACACAAGTAATCAAAGCACCGTAGCCTTGCAGATGATCCAATGGATCATTGCAAGCATCAACCGATGCTTGAGCAAGCACCATCACACACCAGGCCAAGCCCGTGTGATGCACACACAAAGACACAGAGAGCAACAAAGGAGGCACAGACATGAAACAACATCTCTCACAAGCAACCGATGATCATATGATCATCGCAGCTTGCTAGCACTGGTTACAGATGGCTATAGCCAAGCATATTATCAGTAATTAGCCAGCTACTGAAGAATTACAACCAAGCTATAACTGAATAAACAGATACATAATTAATGACTTTATGATTGTATCCAGAAGCACATCAAAGGCATGATGTACCACTGGATCAAGTTACACAAGGAGAGCACACATCACTCATCACTGGATAGTGTTGTTAAGCCAACAACAATGCTCAATTGAGCATGTTCATGAAATTAAGCACAAGATATAGCACACCAGGGCACTGGCACTTGCCAAAGGCAAGGATCATGCATCATGATCAAGCCAGAGGCAAGTGGATGTACCCACAGGAGAGGCAAGAGCAAGATAGCAGCAGCAGTAACAATTAAAAATTGAGCACAACACCACAGCAAGCTCATGAGCTAGGGCTCATGAATTGCAACAAAGAATCGATAAAGAAGAACAAAGACAACGCAGAAGCTAGGAATAATGGCAGCAGATACACAGAGCAAAGCATCACAAAGAAGACACGCGCATCCATGGCTAGCACAAAGAAGAAGAGCGCAGAAGAAGACAAAGAACACAAAGACAAAGAAAGATATGCACAAAGGCTAGCTGGGCGCAATATAGCCGCATCAAAGACGGCGAGCATCTCTACGAGGAGGGGCAGGCCAATGACCAAGCTAAACGAAGAGGAGAAGAAGGAGAAGAGGTAGAGCAGGTAGCTAGAAAAGAGAAGGAGAAGCACATACCGGGGAGGAGATGGCCGACACGGCCATGGCGGCCACGGCGGCGCACGCCAGAGTACACGGCGGCACCAGGCCTGGCCAAGCCAAGCCCTGGCGACCACCACAACACCCCAGTGCTGCACCACGTGCCATGGGGAGCACCAGGAAGAAGGGCCACAACCTCTCCAACGCACGGCGGCGGCGGACGCCGAAGGCCTGGCACACTGGAGGGTCGATGACGAGCGAACGGCAACGTAAGTGTCAGATCGACGTGGACCATCAGGTCCGCCGTCGAGAGGCGGACCAGATCCGCATCATCTCGTCGCCGGTGATGGCCTGAGGCGGCGGAAATAAATCGGCAACGGCGGAGGCGATTTCGGTCGCAGGAGCCGAAGGGGATTAGGGTTCGAGAGCGAGGGAGGACGACGAAGCGACTGGGTCGGTTGGACCGAGCCCACTGGGCTGGTCCAACCTAACCAGCTCGGCCGCATGACAGGTGGGCCCGAGGGGTATTTTGGACATTTCCAAAATACCCATTTAAATGAGAATTTCCAAGAATTTTATAAAATAAAATACAGCCCTAAAAAAATAAGTAAAAATATGAAAATTAATCAGCATAAAATTCTCTATCTAAATAAAATATCAAAAAGAATTGTTGAAAACAATTAAGAATAAGTCCTAATTTGAGGATTTAAATAATGATTTAAATCACACATATTATTTTCAATAATGAAAATAAGTCCATTAATACAATTGGACTTTAAAAACACCTTGACAATATTTCAAGGTTGTATTTACCCTAAATCAAGTATCTCCAAGATGTTCTTAGTATTTAACCTCTCACATGAAATTACAACGACATCGGAAGGGGGGAATAAAACCTAAAACTGGAATCATGCATAATTGCTTCTTTAACCATTGCCCTTATCGGACAATGATGCTATTTTTCAGTGACAGAGGACAAGGGTCAGTCCACACCATCCAACTGCAAAACTTTGCAGTGTTCAGGCAAGTTCATCACTTGCTCATGTCATTTGAGTATTTCTATCAAATTACTTGCAAAATACTATGGTTATCACTATTGCATAAAAAGCAAAACCACTATTTTCATAACTATGAATATGACTATGTGGTTGGCAATGGAACCATGGATTGTGTTGATATGGTGGAGGTTCCATTGCACGGGTTTATATCCATCTAGGATTAAACAACAAATGTCGCCAGTGATTCTTGTGCCGTAATACCCGTGTTAACCATAAGATCCGGAGTGGGACGGAGTAGTCAAAAGTGTTTCCACCTCTCGTCAATCAACGGATGCGCTTACCGTAGCAGTTGTATCTGGCGGAACAACCGGAGGGTGGGGATCCCATTCTAATTCCCCACGGTAAAGCATTGCTTGCCGTAGCAGTTGTGTCTTGCGGAACAACCGGAGGGTGGGGATCCCATTCTAATTCCCCACGGTAATGCGGTCTATGATGGGTTGCAGCTACCGGCGTAGGAGTGTATGGTAGAGCCCAGCACTGTCGTCGTGGTCGGGGTCCACCCTGAAATTACGGGAATAATGGGACCGGCGTGGACCCAGGGTCGGGTCATGCAACAACGGGTGGGTGTTCGAGGTAGCGGAGGAACATGATTGGCTAGACCTTATACCGGGCCTCACACCGAAGGAAGTGTGGACGGGAAAGCTGCCCGGTTGGCACCAAGGTTAAGATCTCTTATGGGTAAAGCAACACACCTCTGCAGAGTGTAAAGAATCGTGACTCCGTCACTCCCTGTTCCGGGATAAGGAACTGCGAACGCGGCCGGAAAGGAGCTCCATGAAGTTCTAGTAAACCGGTGAAGGCTGACGGACATAGCTCTTTGGAATAAAAGCAATACCTTGAAGAAATGTTTACTAAAACTTGCATTGGTATTAGACTTTCTGGTCTAATATCGTAGCTAGTGCATTAAACACCTCTTATCTATAATGAACTTGTTGAGTACGCTCGTACTCATACCACTCTTAAATCCCATGCTTAGATTGTCTGAATCGTCTGGAGGAGGACTACGACGACAATGAAGGAGCCGAGATCATCGGCTATGAAGAACCAGACCTCTCTGGAGGCATCGAAGGCGTAGACTATCTCATCATCTACGGATCCGGGGAGGCTTCCGGAGGAGATCAAGCCTGAACATCTCAAGTAGAAGTAGTAGCCGAGCAGCCCGAACCCTTAGTATTTAGCTGCTCAAGGAAATAAATGTATAACTTAATGAGACTCTTATATTGTAAGTTAAGTTGGGTTCGCCTCGAACCCAGGAGTATTCCTCTTAGGACCCAAGAGGAGCTCCGAGACGACATGTGTATGATATTTGTAATAATAAATGAATGAGTTATGGACCTGCTATGTTCTGTTGTACTACTCTGAGGGATGTAATATTTGCGGAATGGTACTTCGTGAATGTTATATCAACGACTGGCATACTACAACATGCAGTGGTATGCAGGGTCACCACATTCCGCCCCAGCAAGACAGACCATTCTATATTTACTTGTCAGTAGCTAACACTTCTATCGCCTCAGTGGTGGTTGATACGTCTCCAACGTATCCATAATTTCTGATGTTCCATGCTTGTTTTATGACAATACTTACATGTTTTGCTCGCACTTTATAATGTTTTTATGCGTTTTCCGGAACTAACCTATTAACAAGATGCCACAGTGCCAGTTCCTATTTTTTGCTGTTTTTGGTTCCAGAAAGGCTGTTCGGGCAATATTCTCGGAATTGGACGAAATCAACGCCAAACATCTTATTTTTCCCGGAAGCATCCAGAACACCGAAGGAGAGTCGGAGGGGAGCCAGGGGGCCCCACCCCACAGGGCGGCGCGGCCAAGGGGGGGGAGCCCCCCTACTGTGTGGGCCCCATGGAAACCCTTTTGCGCTGCCTCTTCGCCTATAAGACCCCTCGCGACCTAAATCTTCGATACCAATTGACGAAACTCCAGAAAGACTCCAGGGGCGCCGCCGCCATCGCGAAACTCCAATTCAGGGGACAGAAGTCTCTGTTCCACTCGCCGGACGGGGAAGTGCCCCCGGAAGCCATCTCCATCGACGCCACCGCCTCCATCATGCTCCGTGAGTAGTTCCCCCATGGACTACGGGTTCTAGCAGTAGCTAGTTGGTACTCTCTATCCCATATACTTCAATACAATGATCTCATGAGCTGCCTTACATGATTGAGATTCATCTGATGTAATCGGTGTTGTGTTTGTTGGGATCCGATGGATGATACATTATGATTAGTCTATCTATAAAGTTAGTGAAGTTATTATTGTTGCAATCTTGTTATGCTTAATGCTTGTCACTAGGGCCCGAGTGGCATGATCTTAGATTTAAGCTCTATATGTATTGCTTAGATTGTATCTACAAGTTGTATGCACATGTCGCTGTCCGGAACCAAAGGCCCCGAAGTGACAGAAATCGGGACAACCGGAGGGGATGGCGGTGATGTGAGGATCACATGTTTTCACGGAGTGTTAATGTTTGCTCCGGTACTCTATTAAAAGGAGTACCTTAATATCCAGTAGATTCCCTTGAGGCCCGGCTGCCACCGGCTGGTAGGACAAAAGATGTTGTGCAAGTTTCTCATTGCGAGCACGTACGACTATATACGGAAAACATGCCTACATGATTAATAATCTTGATATTCTATCTTAATGCTTTGAATCCTATCAATTACCCAACTATAATTTGTTCACCCAACACTTGTCACTTGTTATTGGAGAGTTACCACTAGTGTAGATCGCTGGGAACCCCTGTCCATCTCTCATCATCATATACTCGTTCTATATGTCATTGGAAGTAGTATCAACTATTTTTCGGTGCCATTGCTCCTGTGTTATTGCTACTGCTGCTGTGTTACTGTTACTATTGCTCTCATATTACTGTTGCTTTCACATCACCCCTGTTACTAGTGCTTTTCCAGGTGCAGCTGAATTGACAATTCAGTTGTTAAGGCTTATAAGTATTCTTTATCTCCCCTTGTGTCGAATCAATAAATTTGGGTTTTACTTCCCTCGAAGACTGCCGCGATCCCCTATACTTGTGGGTTATCAAGACTGTTTTCTGGCGCCGTTGCCGGGGAGGCATAGCTCTACTCATAAGTTCACCTAGGGAGTACACTCTACCTCTCTCTCTGTTTTTGTTTTCTTTTATTTTGTTTTGCTTAGTTTACTTTTATCTAGTTTTTTTGTGCTTAGTTTATTTCTGTCTAGTATTATTTTGCTTAGTTTACTTTTATCTAGTTTGTTTTTGTCTTGTTTTATTTTTCTCATATACCCAAAAATCCATAAAAATTTGAAAAACCTAAAAATTAAAACTGCTGTTATGGGAGAACCCATAACCTACTTGGAGCTTATAGAATATTATAATAATTATAGAGAATCAAGAACGGGCAAAGTAATGAGTGCTATGATAGAAAAATTGAATACAATTGCTAAAATCTTGCTTAAACGCCATGATATAAATTGTTGCTCTAAAGAGGATACTAAACATCTGAAATTTCAATGTGGCTTTAGTGAAGAAGTTTTAATTAAGAACTATAATTGGAATAACTATATTCATCTTGGGTTCGAAGAGGTAGAACAATTTGTCATATTTATGGGAGCCTCTGAGATAGAATCCTTCATGGTTAAAAATTATGAAACTTCTATTGTTTGTAAGGACCTTAAAGATTATGTCTCTTCTATCCTTAATTTTTGCAATGAAAGCTACAGTGATAATCCTTATATCATTGATTATAAAGAGAGACTCATTAATGCACAAGAATGCACTCACAATTTGCAGGAACCGGGGGAAGAAGAAATTGATGAACCTGAAAGCTCATTGGATGAAAAAGAGGAGGAAATTGATGAACCTGAAAGCTCATTAGATGAAAAAGAAGAGGAGAGTGATGAACAAAAGGAGGAAGAATGGATTAGCTACCCATACCAACCTTCTAATGAGAGTAACTCTTTATCTCTTACACTATTTGATTGTCCTCCATGCTTACCGAAAGAGGTTGAATTATGTTCCTGTGGATTCTCTTGAAATAGTACCTATGAGTAAAACTTGTGAGAATAATTATGCTACTGTTATCTATGATAATCCATGCTACTTTGATAAATCTTATGATAATGCTTTGTTTGTGCCTGATGTCGAAATGCATGGTACTAAAGAGTTTTGCGTAGCAAATGTTTATGATAAAGCTCTAGATGATGGTCCTATGTTACTTGATAATATTAATTGTACTACTAATGAAAATGGGATTGGAGAAGTTTTGACTTTATCTATGAGTCCCATATCTCTTGAGATTGATCAATCAACTTGTTATATTATTGATAAAAGTGGGTTCGAAAGTTTTAATCCCACTATTTTTGAGCTTGATAAAAATTATGTGTCTATGGATCATGAAAAGAATGCTTTATGTGATAGTTATATTGTTGAGTTTATTCATGAAGCTACTGAAAATTATTATGAGAGAGGAAAATATGGTAGTAGAAATTTTCATGGTACTAATACACCTCTCTATATGCTGAAATTGTTGAAGTTACACTTGTTCTATCTTCCTATGCTTGTTACTTTGCTTTTCATGAACTTGTTTATTTACAAGATTCCTATGCATAGGAAGCATGTTAGGCTTAAAATGTGTTTTGGATTTTCCTTTTGATGCTCTCTTTTGCTTCGACTCTTATTTCTTGCGAGTGCATCATTAAAACTGCTGAGCCCATCTTAATGGCTATAAAGAAAGCACTTCTTGGGAGATAACCCATGTATTTATTTTGCTACTGTTTTGTTGTGTTTTGGAAGTTGTTACTACTGTAGCAACCTCTCCTTATCTTTATTTTATTGCAATGTTGTGCCAAGTGAAGCCTCTAATCGAAGGTTGATACTAGATTTGGATTTCTGCGCAGAAACAGATTTCTATCTGTCACGAATCTGGGTATGATTCTCTGTAGGTAACTCAGAAAAATTTGCCAATTTACGTGCGTGTTCCTCAGATATGTACGCAACTTTCATTAGTTTTGAGTTTTCTGATTTTAGCAACGGAAGTACCTCTTTAAAATTCATCTTTACTGGTTGTTCTATTTTGGCAGATTTTGTCTCTGTTTTTTGCATTGTCTCTTGTGGACTTTAAGCGAGGTTTTCAAGACGTGGAGAGCTGTAGCTAATGTTTTATTGAGTTCTTTCAATGTTTCACTACAGGACCAAGGTGGATTCAAGTTTTTTTGAGTACTAACCCCTCTAATGAAGTTTATGAGAAGTTTGGTGTGAAGGAAGTTTTCAAGGGTCAAGAGAGGAGGATGATATATGATCAAGAAGAGTGAAAAGTCTAAGCTTGGGGATGCCCCTGTGGTTCATCCCTGCATATTTCAAGAAGACTCAAGCGTCTAAGCTTGGGGATGCCCAAGGCATCCCCTTCTTCATCAACTTATCAGGTTTCTTCTATTGAAACTATATTTTTATTCGGTCACATCATATGTGCTTTACTTGGAGCGTCTGTGTGTTTTTATTTTTGTTTTTGTTTGAATAAGATCGGATCCTAGAAATCCTTGTTTGGGAGAGAGACACGCTCCGCTTTTTCATATGAACACTTGTTCTTCGTTTTACTTTTAATGTTCAATGATAAAAGTTGGAAGCTGTTGCATTTATGGTTATTTGGTTGGAAACAGAAAATGCCTCATAATGTCTTGGATAATTTGATACTTGGCAATTGTTTTGAGCTCTCAAGTAGATCATGATTAAGTTTTTTTCATGTAGTTTAAACCTATTAGTGGAGAACTACCGTAGAGCTTGTTGAAATTGGTTTGCATGACTGGTCTCTCTTAAGGTCTAGATATTTTCTGGTAAAAGTGTTTGAGCAACAAGGAAGACAGTGTAGAGTATTATAATAATTGCAATATGTTCTTATGTAAGTTTTGCTGTACCGGTTCATACTTTCGTTTGCTTCAAACAACCTTGCTAGCCTAAGCCTTGTACTGAGAGGAAATGCTTCTCATGCATCCAAAACCTTGAGCCAAAACCTATGCCATTTGTGTCCACCATACCTACCTACTACATGGTATTTCTCCGCCATTCCAAAGTAAATTGCTTGAGTGCTACCTTTAAACAATTCAAAATTTATTACCTCTGATTTGTGTCAATGTTTTATAGCTCATGAGGAAGTATGTGGTGTTTATCTTTCAATCTTGTCGGGCAACTTTCACCAATGGACTAGTGGCTTCATCCGCTTATCCAATAATTTTGCAAAAAGAGCTGGCAATGGGATTCCCAGTCCAGAATTAATTAACCAAAATAGACACTCCTCCATGGTATGTGATTGTTGGACGGCACCCGAAGGATTCGGTTAGCCATGGCTTGAGAAAGCAAAGGTGGGGAGGAGTGTCATCATAATAAAACTAAAATAAAAAGGCACTCCTTCATGGTATGAGATTGTTGGCAGGCACCCGAGGATTCGGTTAGCCATGGTTTGTGAAAGAAAGGTTGGAAGGAGTGCCACCCAAAAATAAAAATAATTCATGGGAGCCGCTCTTTGAAGGTTTGTCTGGCGAGGGGGTTAGAGTGCCCACTACCATTCGTTGACAACAACAAACACCTCTCAAAATTTTACTTTTTATGCTCTCTTTATGTTTTCAAAACCAAAGCTCTAGCACAAATATAGCAATCCCTGCTTCCCTCTGCGAAGGGCCTTTCTTTTACTTTATGTTGAGTCAGTTTACCTACTTCCTTCCATCTTAGAAGCAAACACTTGTGTCAACTGTGCATTGATTCTTACATACTTGCTTATTTGCATTCATCATATTACTTTATGTTGACAATTATCCATGAGATATGCATGTTGAAAGTTGAAAGCAACTGCTGAAACTTATATCTTCCTTTGTGTTGCTTCAATGCCTTTATTTAGAATTTATTGCTTTATGAGTTAACTCTTATGCAAGACTTTTGATACTTGTCTTGAAAGTACTATTCATGAAAAGTTTTGCTATATGTCATCTATTTGTTAGCAACTATAGATCATTGCCTTGAGTCACTTCATTCATCTCATATGCTTTGTAATAGTATGATCAAGGTTATGTAAATAGCATGTCACTACAGAAATTATTCTTTTTATCGTTTACCTACTCGAGGACGAGTAGGAACTAAGCTTGGGGATGCTGATACGTCTCCAACGTATCCATAATTTCTGATGTTCCATGCTTGTTTTATGACAATACTTACATGTTTTGCTCGCACTTTATAATGTTTTTATGCGTTTTCCGGAACTAACCTATTAACAAGATGCCACAGTGCCAGTTCCTGTTTTCTGCTGTTTTTGGTTCCAGAAAGGCTGTTCGGGCAATATTCTCGGAATTGGACGAAATCAACGCCAAACATCTTATTTTTCCCGGAAGCATCCATAACACCGAAGGAGAGTCGGAGGGGAGCCAGGGGGCCCCACCCCACAGGGCGGCGCGACCAAGGGGGGGGCGCGCCCCCCTACTGTGTGGGCCCCCCAGAAACCCTTTTGCGTCGCCTCTTCGCCTATAAGACCCCTCGCGACCTAAATCTTCGATACCAATTGACGAAACTCCAGAAAGACTCCAGGGGCGCCGCCGCCATCGCGAAACTCCAATTCGGGGGACAGAAGTCTCTGTTCCGGCACCCTGCCGGGACGGGGAAGTGCCCCCGGAAGCCATCTCCATCGACGCCACCGCCTCCATCATGCTCCGTGAGTAGTTCCCCCATGGACTACGGGTTCTAGCAGTAGCTAGTTGGTACTCTCTATCCCATGTACTTCAATACAATGATCTCATGAGCTGCCTTACATGATTGAGATTCATTTGATGTAATCGGTGTTGTGTTTGTTGGGATCCGATGGATGATACATTATGATTAGTCTATCTATAAAGTTTGTGAAGTTATTGTTGCTGCAATCTTGTTATGCTTAATGCTTGTCACTAGGGCCCGAGTGGCATGATCTTAGATTTAAGCTCTATATGTATTGCTTAGATTGTATCTACAAGTTGTATGCACATGTCACTGTCCGGAACCAAAGGCCCCGAAGTGACAGAAATCGGGACAACCGGAGGGGATGGCGGTGATGTGAGGATCACATGTTTTCACGGAGTGTTAATGCTTTGCTCCGGTACTCTATTAAAAGGAGTACCTTAATATCCAGTAGATTCCCTTGAGGCCCGGCTGCCACCGGCTGGTAGGACAAAATATGTTGTGCAAGTTTCTCATTGCGAGCACGTACAACTATATACGGAAAACATGCCTACATGATTAATAATCTTGATATTCTATCTTAATGCTTTGAATCCTATCAATTGCCCAACTGTAATTTGTTCACCCAACACTTGTCACTTGTTACTGGAGAGTTACCACTAGTGTAGATCGCTGGGAACCCCTGTCCATCTCTCATCATCATATACTCGTTCTATATGTCATTGGAAGTAGTATCAACTATTTTCCGGTGCCATTGCTCCTGTGTTATTGCTACTGCTGTTGTGTTACTGTTACTATTGCTCTCATATTACTGTTGCTTTCACATCACCCCTGTTACTAGTGCTTTTCCAGGTGCAGTTGAATTGACAACTCAGTTGTTAAGGCTTATAAGTATTCTTTATCTCCCCTTGTGTCGAATCAATAAATTTGGGTTTTACTTCCCTCGAAGACTGCCGCGATCCCCTATACTTGTGGGTTATCAGTGGTGCAAGTTTATGATGGTCTGGAGAGAGTCGCTTTCTACATCAGCAGAAGGATGTTGGATGCAGAGACTAGGTACCCTGAGATCGAGAAGTTGTGCCTCTGCCTATTTTTTACCTGCACCAAGCTTCGTCACATCTTGCTGTTAGCGGAAATTGTCATCATATGCAAATCAGATGTCATCAAACATATGCTGTCGGCTCCTGTGTTGAAAGGCCGACTCGGTAAGTGGATGTTTGCATTATCGGAATTTGATATCCGGTATATGAAGGAGATATGCCCTAGAGGCATTAATAAAAGTGGTTATTATATATCTTTATGTTTATGATAAATGTTTATATATCATGCTATAATTGTATTAACCGAAACATTGATACATGTGTGATATGTAAACAACAAAGAGTCCCTAGTACGCCTCTTAACTAGCTTGTTGATTAATGGATGATTAGTTTCATAATCATGAACATTGGATGTTATTAATAACAAGGTTATATCATTGTATGAATGATGTAATGGACACACCCAATTAAGCGTAGCATAAGATCACGTCATTAAGTTATTTGCTATAAGCTTTCGATACATAGTTACCTAGTCCTTATGACCATGAGATCATATAAATCACTTATACCGGAAAGGTACTTTGATTACATCAAACGCCACTGCGTAAATGGGTGGTTATAAAGGTGGGATTAAGTATCCGAAAAGTATGAGTTGAGGCATATGGATCAACAGTGGGATTTGTCCATCCCGATGACGGATAGATATACTCTGGGCCCTCTCGGTGGAATGTCGTCTAATGTCTTGCAAGCATATGAATGAGTTCATAAGAGACCACATACCACGGTACGAGTAAAGAGTACTTGTCAGGAGACGAGGTTGAACAAGGTATAGAGTGATACCGATGATCAAACCTCGGACAAGTAAAATATCGCGTGACAAAGGGAATTGGTATCGTATGTGAATGGTTCATTCGATCACTAAAGTCATCGTTGAATATGTGGGAGCCATTATGGATCTCCAGATCCCGCTATTGGTTATTGGTCGGAGTGAGTACTCAACCATGTCCGCATAGTTCGCGAACCGTAGGGTGACACACTTAAAGTTGGATGTTGAAATGGTAGAACTTGAATATGGAATGGAGTTCGAATATTTGTTCGGAGTCCCGGATGAGATCCCGGACATCACGAGGAGTTCCGGAATTGCCCGGAGAATAAGATTCATATATAGGAAGTCATTTTATAAGATTTAAAATGATCCGGAAGGTTCTATGGAAGGTTCTAGAAGGTTCTAGAAAAGTCCGGAAGAAACCACTTTGGAAGGCGGAGTCCCAAAGGGACTCCACCACCATGGCCGGCCAACCCTAAAGGGGGAAGAGTCCCAAGTGGACTCCCCTAAGGGGGCCGGCCACCCCCCCACATGGAAGGGGGAATCCCACCCCAAGTGGGATTCCCACCTTGGGTAGGTTTCCCTATCACATGGAAGGTTTTGTGTTCGGGTCTTATTCGAAAACTTGTAGTCCAACACTTGGGGCTTCCACCTATATAATGAGGGGCCAAGGGGAGGGGGCCGGCCACCCCAAGACCACAAGGTGGCCGCACCCCCTAGTGGCTGGCGCCCCCTCTCCCAAACCCTAGCGGCCCTCTCTCCTCCACCACATCCCGCACGCTTAGCGAAGCTCCGCCGGGTTTCTCCACCACCACCGACACCACGCCGTCGTGCTGCCGGATTCAAGAGGAGCTACTACTTCCGCTGCCCGCTGGAACGGGGAGGTGGACGTCGTCTTCATCAACAACCGAACGTGTGACCGAGTATGGAGGTGCTGCCCGTTCGTGGCGCCGTGATCAAGATCTTCTACGCGCTTTTGCAAGCGGCAAGTGAATGTCTACCGCAGCAACAAGAGCCTCATCTTGTAGGCTTTGGAATCTCTTCAAGGGTGAGACTCGATAAATCCCTCGTTGCTACCGTCTTCTAGATTGCATCTTGGCTTGGATTGCGTGTTCGCGGTAGGAATTTTTTTGTTTTCTATGCAACGAATCCCTACAGTGGTATCAGAGCCGTGTCTATGCATAGATGGTTGCACGAGTAGAACACAATGGTTTTGTGGGCGTTGATGCTCTTGTTGTCTTTAGTTTGAGTACTTTGCATCTTTGTGGCATAGTGGGATGAAGCGGCTCGGACTAACTTTACATGACTGCGTTCATGAGACTTGTTCCTCGTTCGACATGCAACTTGTATTGCATAAGAGGCTTTGCGGGTGTCTGTCTCTCCTACTATAGTGAAGATTCAATTTACTCTTCTATTGACAACACTAGTATCACCGTTGTGGTTCATGTTCGTAGGTAGATTAGATCTCTATCGAAAACCCTAAACCACGTAAAATATGCAAACCAAATTAGAGACGTCTAACTTGTTTTTGTAGGGTTTGGTGATGTGATATGGCCATAATGTGATGATGAATATGTATGAGATGATCATTATTGTATTGTGGCAACCGGCAGGAGCCTTATGGTTGTCTTTAAATTTCATGTTGAGTAGTATTTCAAAGTAGTTGTAATAGTTGCTACATGGAGGACAATCATGAAGACGGCGCCATTGACCTTGATGCTACGCCGACGATGATGGAGATCACGCCCGAAGATGATGGAGATCATGTCCGTGCTTTGGAGATGAAGATCAAAGGCGCAAAGACAAAAGGGCCATATCATATCACATATGAACTGCATGTGATGTTAATCCTTTTATGCATCTTATTTTGCTTAGATCGCGACGGTAGCATTATAAGATGATCCCTCACTAAAATCTCAAGATAATAAAGTGTTCATCCTTAGTAGCACCGTTGCCAAGACTTGTCGTTTCGAAGCATCTCGTGATGATCGGTTGTGATAGAATCAACAAGTGCATACAACGGGTGCAAGCCAGTTTTGCACATGCGGATACTAAGGTGGCCTTGACGAGCCTAGCATGTACATACATGGTCTCGGAACACGTGATACCGAAAGGTAGAGCATGAATCATATGGTTGATATGATGAACACTTTGAGTGTTCGCCATTGAAATCACACCTTGTCTCGTGATGATCGGACTTAGGTGCGGTGGATTTGGTTCGTGTGATCACTAAGACAATGCGAGGGATATTGTTTTGAGTGGGAGTTCACCTAGATTTTTAATTATGTTGAATTGAAATTTGAACTCAATTTGTCATAAACTTAGTCTAAACTTTTGCAAATATATGTTCTAGAGATGGCGTCCCCAATCAATTTTAACCAGTTCCTAGAGAAAGAAAAGCTTAAGAGCAACGGTAGCAACTTCACCGACTGGTTCCGTCATGTGAGGATCTTCCTCGCTGGCGGAAATCTGCAATTTGTGCTTGATGCACCGCTAGGTGACCCTCCTGCATAAACTGAAACCGAGGAAGTAAAGAATGTTTACGCAACTCGGAAAACTCGGTACTCTCAAGTTCAGTGTGCCCTTCTGTGCAGTCTGGAAGCCGATCTTCAAAAACGTTTTGAGCACCACGATCCTCATGAGTTGGTCAATGAGCTGAAAGCTATATTTGAGACTCATGCGGCTGTGGAATGCTATGAAGCATCGAAACACTTCTTCAGCTGTATGATGGAAGAAGGCAGCTCCGTTAGTGAGCACATGCTCGTTATGACCGGGCATGCGAAGAAACTCAGTGGCTTGGGAATAGTGATTCCTAACAGATCGGGATTAATCGTGTCCTTCAATCACTGCCACCAAGTTACAAGAACTTTGTGATGAACTACAATATGCAGAACATGAACAAGGAGTTACCTGAACTCTTTGGCATGTTAAAAGCTGCTGAGATTGAGATCAAGAAAGAGCACCAAGTGTTGATGGTCAACAAGACCACCAGTTTCAAGAAACAGGGCAAGTCTAAGGGAAAATTCAAGAAGGGTGGCAAGAAAGCTGCCACGCCTCCTATGAAACCTAAGAACGGCCCTAAGCCTGATGCTGAGTGCTATTACTGCAAGGAGAAGGGACACTGGAAGCGTAATTGCTCCAAGTATCTCGGCTGATCTAAAGAGCGGCCTTGTCAAGAAGAAGAAAGAAGGTATATCTGATATACATGTTATAGATGTTTATCTCACCGGTTCTCGTTCTAGTACCTGGTATTTGATACTGGTTCGGTTGCTCATATTTGTAACTCGAAACAGAACTAAAGAATAAACGAAGACTACTGAAAGATGAAGTGACGATGCGCGTTGGAAACGGATCCAAAGTCGATGTGATCGCTGTCGGCACACTTCCTCTACATCTACCTTCGGGATTAGTTTTAAGCCTAAATAATTGTTATTTTGTACCCGCGTTGAGCATGAACATTATATCTGGATCTTGTTTAATACAAGACGGTTATTCATTCAAGTCTGAGAATAATGGTTGTTCTATTTTTATGAACAATATCTTTTATGGTCGAGCACCTGAAAAGAATGGCTTATTTCTGTTAGATCTCGATAGTAGTGATACGCATATACATAACATTGATGCTAAGCGAATTAAATTGAATGATAATTCTACTTATATGTGGCACTGTCGTCTTGGTCATATTGGAGTGAAACGCATGAAGAAACTCCATACTGATGGATTACTTGAATCACTTGACTTTGAGTCACTTGATAGATGCGAAGCATGTCTAATGGGAAAAATGACTAAGACTCCATTTTCTGGTATGATGGAGCGAGCTACTGACTTATTGGAAATCATACATACCGATGTGTGCGGACCAATGAGTGTAGCATCGCGCGGTGGTTATCGTTATGTTCTAACCTTCACAGATGATCTGAGTAGATATGGGTATATCTACTTCATGAAACATAAATCCGAAACTTTCGAGAAGTTTAAGGAATTCCAAAGTGAAGTAGAAAATCAGCGTAACAAGAAGATTAAATTTCTACGATCTGATCGCGGAGGTGAATATCTGAGTTATGAGTTTGGCATGCATTTAAAGAAATGCGGAATACTTTCACAATTGACACCGCCGGGAACACCACAACGAAACGGTGTGTCCGAACGTCGTAATCGAACTCTCTTAGATATGGTTCGTTCTATGATGTCTCTTATTGATTTGCCGTTATCATTTTGGAGTTATGCATTAGAGACAGCCGCATTCACTTTAAATAGAGCACCATCAAAATCCGTAGAAACGACACCATATGAATTATGGTTTAATAAGAAACCTAAGCTGTCGTTCCTTAAAGTTTGGGGTTGCGAAGCCTATGTAAAGAAGTTACAACCGGACAAGCTAGAACCCAAAGCGGAGAAATGCGTCTTCATAGGATACCCTAAGGAAACTATAGGGTACACTTTCTATCACAGATCCGAAGGCAAAATCTTTGTTGCTAAGAACGGAACCTTTCTTGAGAAAGAATTTCTCACTAAAGAAGTGACTAGAAGAAAAGTAGAACTCGATGAGATTGATGAATCTATACTCGTTGATCAGAGTAGCGCAGTACCGGAAGTTGTACCTGTACCGCCTACATCGGCAACAGAGGAAGCTAATGATAATGATCATGAAACTTCGAACGAGGAAACTACTGAACCTCGCAGATCGACAAGGGAACGTGCCACTCCTGATTGGTATGATCCTTGTCTAAATGTCATGATTGTGGATAACAATGATGAGGACTCTGCGACGTATGAAGAAGCGATGATGAGCCCAGATTCCAACAAATGGCAAGAAGCCATGAAATCCGAAATGGGATCCATGTATGATAACAAAGTGTGGACTTTGGTAGACTAACCTGATAGCCGCAAGGCTGTCGAGAATAAATGGATCTTCAAGAGAAAAACAGATGCTGATGGTAATATTACTGTCTATAAAGCTCGACTTGTCGCAAAGGGTTTCCGACAAATTCAAGGAGTTGACTACGATGAGACTTTCTCACCTGTAGCGAAGCTAAAATCTGTGAGGATTTTGTTAGCAATAGCTGCATTTTTCGATTATGAGATTTGGCAGATGGATGTCAAAACGGCGTTCCTTAATGGAGACATTGAGGAAGAGTTGTATATGGTACAACCCAAAGGTTTTGTCGATCCTAAAAATGCTGACAAAGTATGCAAACTTCAGCGTTCAATCTATGGACTGAAGCAAGCATCAAGAAGTTGGAACCGACGCTTTGATAAGGTGATCAAAGACTTCGGGTTTATACAAAGGTCATGGAGAGGCCTGTATTTACAAGAAAGTGAGTGGGAGCTCTGTAGCATTCCTGATATTATATGTAGATGACATATTATTAATTGGGAATGATATAGAACTATTAAGCAGTTTAAAAGGTTATTTGAATAATAGTTTTTCAATGAAAGACCTTGGTGAAGCATCGTATATATTAGGCATCAAGATTTATAGAGATAGATCAAGACGCCTAATAGGGCTATCACAGAGTACATACCTGGACAAGATTCTAAAGAAGTTTAGAATGGACGAAAGCAAGAAAGGGTTCTTACCTATGTTACCAGGCAAGGTCTTGAGTAAGACTCAAGGGCCGGCTACGACAGAAGAAAGAGAAAGGATGAGTAATATCCCCTATGCCTCGGCGAGGATCTATCATGTATGCCATGCTATGTACTAGACCGGATATAGCACATGCTGTTAGTTTGACTAGCAGATATCAAAGTGATCCAGGAATGGAACACTGGACAGCGGTCAAGAATATCCTGAAGTACTTGAAAAGAACTAAGGATATGTTTCTTTGTTATGGAGGTGACCAAGAGCTCGTTGTATGCGGTTACACCGATGCAAGTTGGAACACTGATCCTGATGACTCTAAGTCACAGTCTGGGTACGTGTTTATATTGAATGGTGCTGCAGTAAGCTGGGCAAGCTCGAAGCAGTGCACGGTGGCGAAGTCTTCAACAGAATCAGAGTACATAGCGGCTTCAGAGGCTTCATCAGAAGCGGTATGGATGAAGAGGTTCATTGTAGAGCTCGGTGTGGTTCCTAGTGCATTGGACCCACTAGTCATATACTGTGACAACATGGGTGCCATCGCCAATGCACAAGAACCAAGGTCACACAAGAGGCTGAAGCATATCAAGCTGCGTTACCACTCGATTCGCGAGTACATCGAAGATGGAGAAGTAAAGATTTGCAAAGTACACACTGATCTGAATGTAGCAGATCCGTTGACTAAAGCTCTCCCTAGGGCAAAAGCATGACCAACACCAGAATGCCATGGGTGTTAGGTACATTACAATGTAATCTAGATTATTGACTCTAGTGCAAGTGGGAGACTGAAGGAGATATGCCCTAGAGGAAATAATAAAAGTGGTTATTATATATCTTTATGTTTATGATAAATGTTTATATATCATGCTATAATTGTATTAACCGAAACATTGATATATGTGTGATATGTAAACAACAAAGAGTCCCTAGTACGCCTCTTAACTAGCTTGTTGATTAATGGATGATTAGTTTCATAATCATGAACATTGGATGTTATTAATAACAAGGTTATATCATTGTATGAATGATGTAATGGACACACCCAATTAAGCGTAGCATAAGATCACGTCATTAAGTTATTTGCTATAAGCTTTCAATACATAGTTACCTAGTCCTTATGACCATGAGATCATATAAATCACTTATACCGGAAAGGTACTTTGATTACATCAAACGCCACTGCGTAAATGGGTGGTTATAAAGGTGGGATTAAGTATCCGGAAAGTATGAGTTGAGGCATATGGATCAACAGTGGGATTTGTCCATCCCGATGACGGATAGATATACTCTGGGCCCTCTCGGTGGAATGTTGTCTAATGTCTTGCAAGCATATGAATGAGTTCATAAGAGACCACATACCACGGTACGAGTAAAGAGTACTTGTCAGGAGACGAGGTTGAACAAGGTATAGAGTGATACCGATGATCAAACCTCGGACAAGTAAAATATCGCGTGACAAAGGGAATTGGTATCGTATGTGAATGGTTCATTCGATCACTAAAGTGATCGTTGAATATGTGGGAGCCATTATGGATCTCCAGATCCCGCTATTGGTTATTGGTCGGAGTGAGTACTCAACCATGTCCGCATAGTTCGCGAACCGTAGGGTGACACACTTAAAGTTGGATGTTGAAATGGTAGAACTTGAATATGGAATGGAGTTCGAATATTTGTTCGGAGTCCCGGATGAGATCCCGGACATCACGAGAAGTTCCGGAATGGTCCGGAGAATAAGATTCATATATAGGAAGTCATTTTATAAGATTTAAAATGATCCGGAAGGTTCTATGGAAGGTTCTAGAAAAGTCCGGAAGAAACCACTTTGGAAGGCGGAGTCCCAAAGGGACTCCACCACCATGGCCGGCCAACCCTAAAGGGGGAGGAGTCCCAAGTGGACTCCCCTAAGGGGGCCGGCCACCCCCCCACATGGAAGGGGGGAATCCCACCCCAAGTGGGATTCCCACCTTGGATAGGTTTCCCTATCACATGGAAGGTTTTGGGTTCGGGTCTTATTCGAAGACTTGTAGTCCAACACTTGGGGCTTCCACTTATATAATGAGGGGCCAAGGGGAGTGATACGTCTCCGACGTATCGATAATTTCTTATGTTCCATGGCACATTATTGATGATATCTACATGTTTTGTTCACACTTTATGTCATATTTATGCGTTTTCCGGAACTAACCTATTGACGAGATGCCGAAGTGCCAGTTCCTGTTTTCTGCTGTTTTTGGTTTTAGAAATCCTAGTAAGGAAATATTCTCGGAATTGGACGAAATCAACGCCCAGCATCTTAGAATCCCCGGAAGCATCCAGAACACCCGAGAGCCGCCAGAGGGGAGCCACAGGGGCCCCAGATGACAGGGTGGCGCGGCCAGGGCCTGGGCCACGCCCCCCTATTGTGTCATCGCCTCGTCGCCCCTCCGACTCCGCCTCTTCGCCTATATAAAGGTCCCTGACCTAAATCTTCGATACGGAAAAGCCACGGTACGAGAAACCTTCCAGAGCCGCCGCCATCGCGAAGCCAAGATCTGGGGGACAGGAGTCTCTGTTCCGGCACGCCGCCGGGACGGGGAAGTGCCCCCGGAAGGCTTCTCCATCGACACCGCTGTCATCTCCACCGCCATCTTCATCAACGCTGCTGTCTCCCATGAGGAGGGAGTAGTTCCCCATCGAGGCTCGGGGCTGTACCGGTAGCTATGTGGTTAATCTCTCTCCTATGCACCTCAATACAATGATCTCATGAGCTGCCTTACATGATTGAGATTCATATGAGTTTTGTATCACTATTCATCTATGTGCTACTCTAGTGATGTTATTAAAGTACTCTATTCCTCCTGCATGGTGTAAAGGTGGCAGTGTGTGCATCATGTAGTACTTGGCGTAGTTTATGATTGTGATCTCTTGTAGATTATGAAGTTAACTATTACTATGATGGTATTGATGTGATCTATTTGGTTATGTTGATCTATCTTGCACTCTAAGGTTATTTAAACATGAATATCGAATATTGTGGAGCTTGTTAACTCCGGCATTGAGGGTTCGTGTAATCCTACACAATTAGTGGTGTTCATCATCCAACAAGAGGGTGTAGAGTCTAGCATTTATCTATCCTGTTATGTGATCAATGTTGAGAGTGTCCACTAGTGAAAGTATAATCCCTAGGCCTTGTTTCCAATACTGCTATCTCTGCTTGTTTACTGTTCTACTGCATCTGTACTGTCCGCAATATTACCACCATCAACCACACGCCAGTCCTGGGCAGCAAAGCACTTTTCTGGCACTGTTACTACTGCTCATACTTATTCATACCACCTGTATTTCACTATCTCTTCGCCGAACTAGTGCACCTATTAGGTGTGTTGGGGACACAAGAGACTTCTTGCTTTGTGGTTGCAGGGTTGCATGAGAGGGATATCTTTGACCTCTTCCTCCCTGAGATCGATAAACCTTGGGTGATCCACTTAAGGGAAACTTGCTGCTGTTCTACAAACCTCTGCTCTTGGAGGCCCAACACTGTCTACAAGAATAGAAGCTCCCGTAGACATCAAGCACTTTTCTGGCGCCGTTGCCGGGGAGGAAAGGTAAAAGGCACTCATACTCCGGTTCCAGGTAACAGTACTTTTCTGGCGCCATTGTGTGTGTGCTCGAAGCTATTTCCTTTAGATCCTGCAATTGCATCTTTTTGTTTCTTGTTTACACTAGTAAGGCATAATGGACAACAATGAGCTTCTTATTCTATTTCCTGATTTAAGACATGGATGGTTTGATCCGAAAATTAAAAAACCCATGGAACATATTAGTATGAACACTTTGAACACTATTGTTGCTAATGATATGGAAAATTCTAAGCTTGGGGAAGCTGGTTTTGATGAGCATGATCTTTTTAGTCCCCCAAGCATTGAGGAGAAAATTTACTTTGATGATACTTTGCCTCCTATTTATGATGATTATAATGATAGTAGCCTTTTGGTGCCACCTGTTATGGAGGATAAATTTGATTATGATTACAATATGCCTCCTATATTTGATGATAGCTACTTTGTTGAATTTGCTCCCACTAAAACTAATAAAATTGACTATGCTTATGTTGGGAGTAGTAATAATTTTATGCATGAGACTCATGATAAGAATATTTCGTTTAATAGTTATATTGTTGAGTTTGCTCATGATGCTACTGGATATTATTATGAGAGAGGAAAATATGGTTGTAGAAAATTTCATGTTACTAAAACACCTCTCTATGTGCTGAAATTTTTGAAGCTACACTTGTTTTATCTTCCTATGCTTGTCACTTTACTCTTCATGAATTTGTTTATTTACAAGATTCCTTTTCATAGGAAGCATGTTAGACTTAAATTTGTTTTGAATTTGCCTCTTGATGCTCTCTTTTGCTTCAAATACTATTTCTTGCGAGTGCATCATTAAAACTGCTGAGCCCATCTTAATGGCTATAAAGAAAGAACTTCTTGGGAGATAACCCATGTGTTTATTTTGCTACAGTAATTTTGTTTTATATTTGAGTCTTGGAAGTTGTTACTACTGTAGCAACCCCTCCTTATCTTATTTTATTGCATTGTTGTGCCAAGTAAAGTCTTTGATAGTAAGGTTCATACTAGATTTGGATTACTGCGCAGAAACAGATTTTTTGCTGTCACGAATCTGGGCCTAATTCTCTGTAGGTAACTCAGAAAATTATGTCAATTTTCGTGAGTGATCCTCAGATATGTATGCAACTTTCATTCAATTTGAGCATTTTCATTTGAGCAAGTCTGGTGCCTCAATAAAATTCGTCTTTACGGACTGTTCTGTTTTGACAGATTCTGCCTTTTATTTCGCATTGCTTCTTTTGCTATGTGGGATGAATTTCTTTGTTCCATTAACTTCCAATAGCTTTAGGCAATGTCCAGAAGTGTTAAAAATGATTGTGTCACCTCTGAACATGTGAATTTTTTATTATGAACTAACCCTCTAATGAGTTTGTTTCGAGTTTGGTGTGGAGGAAGTTTTAAAGGGTCAAGAGAGGAGGATGATACAATATGATCAAGAAGAGTGAAAGCTCTAAGCTTGGGGATGCCCCGGTGGTTCATCCCTGCATATTTCAAGAAGACTCAAGCGTCTAAGCTTGGGGATGCCCAAGGCATCCCCTTCTTCATCGACAAATTATCAGGTTCCTTCTCTTGAAACTATATTTTTATTCGGTCACATCTTATGTGCTTTACTTGGAGCGTCTGTTTGCTTTTGTTTTTGTTTTTGTTTGAATAAATGCTTGTGTGGGAGAGAGACACGCTCCGCTGGTTCATATGAACACATGTGTTCTTAGCTTTTAATTTTCATGGCGAAGGTTGAAACTGCTTCGTTAATTGTTATATGGTTGGAAACGGGAAATGCTACATGTAGTAATTGGTAAAATGTCTTGGATAATGTGATACTTGGCAATTGTTGTGCTCATTTTTAAGCTCTTGCATCATATACTTTGCACCTATTAATGAAGAAATACATAGAGCTTGCTAAAATTTGGTTTGCATAATTGGTCTCTCTAAAGGTCTAGATAATTTCTAGTATTGGGTTGAACAACAAGGAAGACGGTGTAGAGTCTTATAATGTTTACAATATGTCTTTTATGTAAGTTTTGCTGCACCGGTTCATCCTTGTGTTTGTTTCAAATAACCTTGCTAGCCTAAGCCTTGTATTGAGAGGGAATACTTCTCATGCATCCAAATCCTTGAGCCAACTACTATGCCATTTGTGTCCACCATACCTACCTACTACATGGTATTTCTCCGCCATTCCAAAGTAAATTGCTTGAGTGCTACCTTTAAATTTCTATCCTCTACCTTTGCAATATATAGCTCATGGGACAAATAGCCTAAAAACTATTGTGGTATTGAATATGTACTTATGCACTTTATCTCTTATTAAGTTGCTTGTTGTGCGATAACCATGTTCCTGGGGACGCCATCAACTACTCCTTGTTGAATATCATGTGAGTTGCTATGCATGTCCGTCTTGTCTGAAGTAAGGGAGATTTACCGCTAGAATGGTTAGAGCATGCATAATGTTAGAGAAGAACATTGGGCCGCTAACTAAAGCCATGATCCATGGTGGAAGTTTCAGTTTTGGACAAATATCCTCAATCTCATATGAGAAAATTAATGATTGTTGAATGCTTATGCATTAAAGAGGAGTCCATTATCTGTTGTCTATGTTATCCCGGTATGGATGTCTAAGTTGAGAATAATCAATAGCGAGAAATCCGATGCGAGCTTTCTCCTTAGACCTTTGTACAGGCGGCATAGAGGTACCCCTTTGTGACACTTGGTTAAAACATATGCATTGCGATGATAATCCAGGTAATCCGAGCTAATTAGGACAAGGTGCGGGCACTATTAGTATACTATGCATGAG
Organism: Lolium perenne; assembly: GCF_019359855.2. Taxonomy (NCBI): domain Eukaryota; kingdom Viridiplantae; phylum Streptophyta; class Magnoliopsida; order Poales; family Poaceae; genus Lolium; species Lolium perenne. Next base: position 20,646,935 of record NC_067244.2, on the reverse strand, counting down.
GCTTGCAACTTGTAAGATATAATTTACATGATGCATATGCTTTATTACTACCGTTGACAAAATTGTTTCTTGTTTTCAAAACCAAAGCTCTAGCACAAATATAGCAATCAATGCTTCCCTCTGCGAAGGGCATTCTTTTACTTTTATGTTGAGTCAGTTCACCTATTTCTCTCCATCTCAAGAAGCAAACACTTGTGTGAACTGTGCATTGATTCCTACATACTTGCATATTGCACTTGTTATATTACTTTACATTGACAACTATCCATGAGATATACATGTTACAAGTTGAAAGCAACCGCTGAAACTTAATCTTCCCTTGTGTTGCTTCAATACCTTTACTTTGAATTATTGCTTTATGAGTTAACTCTTATGCAAGACTTATTGATGCTTGTCTTGAAAGTACTATTCATGAAAAGTCTTTGCTATATGATTCATTTGTTTACTCATGTCATTTACCATTGTTTTGATCGCTGCATTCATTACATATGCTTACAATAGTATGATCAAGGTTATGATGGCATGTCACTCCAGAAATTATCTTTGTTATCGTTTACCTGCTCGGGACAAGCAGGAACTAAGCTTGGGGATGCTGATACGTCTCCGACGTATCGATAATTTCTTATGTTCCATGCCACATTATTGATGATATCTACATGTTTTGTTCACACTTTATGTCATATTTATGCGTTTTCCGGAACTAACCTATTGACGAGATGCCGAAATGCCAGTTCCTGTTTTCTGCTGTTTTTGGTTTCAGAAATCCTAGTAAGGAAATATTCTCGGAATTGGACGAAATCAACGCCCAGCATCTTAGAATCCCCGGAAGCATCCAGAACACCCGAGAGCCGCCAGAGGGGGGCCACAGGGGCCCCAGATGACAGGGTGGCGCGGCCAGGGCCTGGGCCGCGCCCCCCTATTGTGTCATCGCCTCGTCGCCCCTCCGACTCCGCCTCTTCGCCTATATAAAGGTCCCTGACCTAAATCTTCGATACGGAAAAGCCACGGTACGAGAAACCTTCCAGAGCCGCCGCCATCGCGAAGCCAAGATCTGGGGGACAGGAGTCTCTGTTCCGGCACGCCGTCGGGACGGGGAAGTGCCCTCGGAAGGCTTCTCCATCGACACCGCTGCCATCTCCACCGCCATCTTCATCAACGCTGCTGTCTCCCATGAGGAGGGAGTAGTTCTCCATCGAGGCTCGAGGCTGTACCGGTAGCTATGTGGTTAATCTCTCTCCTATGCACCTCAATACAATGATCTCATGAGCTGCCTTACATGATTGAGATTCATATGAGTTTTGTATCACTATTCATCTATGTGCCACTCTAGTGATGTTATTAAAGTACTCTATTCCTCCTGCATGGTGTAAAGGTGGCAGTGTGTGCATCATGTAGTACTTGGCGTAGTTTATGATTGTGATCTCTTGTAGATTATGAAGTTAACTATTACTATGATGGTATTGATGTGATCTATTTGGTTATGTTGATCTATCTTGCACTCTAAGGTTATTTAAACATGAATATCGAATATTGTGGAGCTTGTTAACTCCGGCATTGAGGGTTCGTGTAATCCTACACAATTAGTGGTGTTCATCATCCAACAAGAGGGTGTAGAGTCTAGCATTTAGCTATCCTGTTATGTGATCAATGTTGAGAGTGTCCACTAGTGAAAGTATAATCCCTAGGCCTTGTTTCCAATACTGCTATCGCTGCTTGTTTACTGTTCTACTGCATCTGTACTGTCCGCAATATTACCACCATCAACCACACGCCAGTCCTGGGCAGCAAAGCACTTTTCTGGCACTGTTACTACTGCTCATACTTATTCATACCACCTGTATTTCACTATCTCTTCGCCGAACTAGTGCACCTATTAGGTGTGTTGGGGACACAAGAGACTTCTTGCTTTGTGGTTGCAGGGTTGCATGAGAGGGATATCTTTGACCTCTTCCTCCCTGAGATCGATAAACCTTGGGTGATCCACTTAAGGGAAACTTTCTGCTGTTCTACAAACCTCTGCTCTTGGAGGCCCAACACAGTCTACAAGAATAGAAGCTCCCGTAGACATCAGGGAGGGGGCCGGCCACCCCAAGACCACAAGGTGGCCGCACCCCCTAGTGGCCGGCGCCCCCTCTCCCAAACCCTAGCGGCCCTCTCTCCTCCACCACATCCCGCACGCTTAGCGAAGCTCCGCCGGGTTTCTCCACCACCACCGACACCACGCCGTCGTGCTGCCGGATTTAAGAGGAGCTACTACTTCCGCTGCCCGCTGGAACGGGGAGGTGGACGTCGTCTTCATCAACAACCGAACGTGTGACCGAGTACGGAGGTGCTGCCTGTTCGTGGCACCGTGATCAAGATCTTCTACGCGCTTTTGCAAGCGGCAAGTGAACGTCTACCGCAGCAACAAGAGCCTCATCTTGTAGGCTTTGGAATCTCTTCAAGGGTGAGACTCGATAATCCCCTCGTTGCTACCGTCTTCTAGATTGCATCTTGGCTTGGATTGCGTGTTCGCGGTAGGAAATTTTTTGTTTTCTATGCAACGAATCCCTACAGTATAAGCCTGCGAAAGCAGTCAAGGGACAGGCGTTGGCCGATCTTATTGCTAAACGAATCAACACTGATATATCAGCACTGTCTGTGCGTGCATGGGCCATGTTTTTCGATGGATCGGCTTGTGATGATGGTTGCGGCATCGGCATTCTACTCGTGTCGCCCCGGGGGGCAACATATTCCTTCTCCATCAGGCTACCTACCCCTTGCACCAACAATGTCGCTGAGTATGAAGCAATACGCAAGGGAATGGAGTTGCTTATGGAAGCCGGAGCAGAAGCAGTGGAACTGTTTGGAGACTCAAAATTGGTGATTTCCCAACTCACGGAGGAATACAAATGTGAGAGCGAGTCGCTCTTCCCATTATGGATGCAATGCCGTGAGCTGATGGCACAATTTAGGTACATAAACTTCAACTGGATCCCGAGGTCGCAAAATACCGAGGTGAACGATCTCGCACAGATGGCGTCAGGCTACAAGGACGTAGCAGGTGGAGCCGATGTTCAGGTACAGTTCCTGGAATCGGATGACTGGAGAGCCGATATCTTCAATTACTTGAAAGATTCGGCTCGGGGGGCACCTAAACAGATAAGGTACAAGGCCATGAAGTATGTCCTTATTGGGGATGACATGTTCTACAGGACTTTGGAAGGGTTACTTCTCAGATGTCTGGGACCAGCCGAGTCAAATCGGCTCTTACACGAGGTACACGAAGGCTCCTGTGGAACTCACCAATCGGCTCATAAGATGAAATGGTTGATCAGGCGATCGGGGTTTTATTGGCCCACCATGCTTGAGGATTGTTTTAAGTACTATAAAGGGTGTCAAGCGTGTCAGAAGTTTGGGAAAATTCAGACGGTACCCGCATCAGCAATGAACCCCATCATCAAGCCTTGGCCATTTCGAGGTTGGGGCATGGATATGATCGGAAAAATCAATCCTCCATCGAGCAAAGGCCATATGTGGATTTTGGCCATTACAGATTATTTCACTAAATGGGTGGAGGCCGTCCCTATGAAGTCAGTGGCATCGAAAGATGTTATCAATTTCGTGAAAGAACATGTCATTCATAGATTCGGGATTCCCCAGACTATCACGACCGATGGAGGTTCGGTCTTCGTTTCTCACGAGTTTAGAAAGTTCTGCGAGGACATGGGAATTAAGTTGATCCGATCGTCTCCATACTATGCTCAAGCAAATGGGCAAGCTGAAGCGTCCAACCAGAGCCTTATCAAGCTGATTAAGAGGAAAGTCGACGAGCACCCTAGACGTTGGCACGAGGTATTGTCAGAGGCTTTGTGGGCTTATCGCATGTCATGTCATGGAGCGATAAAAACCTCGCCATACCATCTGGTCTATGGACAAGAAGCCGTATTGCCCTGGGAAATCACGGCTGGGTCGAGACATATTACGTTTCAGAATGATTTAACAACTGAAGAATATGCAACCCTGATGAGTGATAGCATTGAGGATCTAACGGAACTTAGACTGTGGTCGCTTGAGAAAATTAAAGAGAACAAAGCCAAGGTAGCTCGCGCATATAATAAGAAGGTGAGAACAAAGGAGTTCCACGTTGGTGATCTGGTATGGGAAGCTGTATTGCCATTGGGGACTAAGGATGCAACGTATGGTAAATGGTCTCCAAATTGGCACGGGCCGTACAGGGTCGACCAAGTTTTAAAGGGTAACGCATACATGCTCGAGGAGCTGAGCAGTGTGAAGTTCCCAGTGGCTGTCAATGGTCAGCATCTCAAGAAATATTTCCCAAGTATGTGGGATGATGGACAGTGAAATATGGGGGCCGATGCATGAAATCGGCCAGTAAAAATAAATATACAAAGCAACAAGAAGCAAAGCACAGCCGATGCACAGACATCGACTTTAGACTAAAAAGCCGATGCGCAGCCATCGACTCTAGAGGTACAAACTGTTACGAGCAGGTATCAGGTTACATGGATAGGCTCTACTGAAGGAATGCCTCGAAGGCACGGAGGGCGTCAGCACGGACACGATCCACCTCGGCGATCTCGGCCTCGTCATCTTCGTCCTCGCCCATCACTAGCCGTTTGTTCAGGGCACGTATTTCTGCCAGATCAGTTTTCAGTTGAGCTTTGAGGCCTTCTGCTTCCTCTTGGGAGCGGGCAATAAGAGCTTCCTCATCGTAAATAAGCTGTTTGGTTGCCCGGACCCTCTCTTCAAGGTCCTCCAATTCCTTTCGCAAGGTCTCAAGTTCGGCGGTGCTGACAGAGGTGTCAGTTTTGGCATCTAAGGCCGCCTTTTTCTCATTGAGCCGCTGACATTTGTCTGCAATGTCGGCTTTCAACGGAAGTTGGGCGTGGCGTAGATCGATTCTCTGACGAGCTAACTTCACCCTTGACCCGTAGACAGACAGAGTCACAACTGGCCAAAGTTTCACCTGCAACGTTACCGGGAGATGGTGCTTGATTTCTTCAAGAACGCTCTTCACCTCCTCGGGGTCTTCGACCAACGTCTCGATCGGGGAGGAAAGCAAGGCTTTGAGACGCTGGAATTGACGTAGGACAGCGCTGGGTCGTGGTTCATCGCATGCTGTAGAAGGAGCTGGTTCGATGGATTCAGGGTCGAACGTTAGCAAGCCCGAGAGGTCACAACCCTGACAAACATAAACAGTGTCAGTATGCAGCAAAAGGGAAGGGTAAGCCAAACGAAAGGAGTATACCTCTCCTGAGACCAGGGGGACAGCTGATGATGAGGTAATCGGCTCTTGTGTTTCTGCTGGGGGCTTGGCCAAATTGGCGACCTTGTCAACGACACCTTTAGGGATTACTGGATCCAGGTTTGCGGAGGGCATCTGTACTTCCTCAACTTCCCCACTAGAAGTGTCATCAGTCTGCAAAGGAGGTGGTTAGCCGATGTGAGCAGCAATGGATTAGCATGAAAGATGAGCCGGGGAGAGTATGGAGGGTAATTACATTTGAAGCCTCTTGGTTTGATGAAGGGGCTTGTTGTTCCTTTCGAGTCCTCTTGGTGCTCACGCCCTGCCCCACTTTGATTGGAGCTTGGGGGGCAACAGGTTCAGGATTTGGCCTTTTCCTGGAAGCCGATGATGGCAAATCTGGCTGGCTCTGCGTGGTGATTTTCCCAGAGTTGTCCGAGATCGAATCCCCTCGATTGGATTGTGTTTCCTCGCTGGAGTTGTCTTCGGTGGAGGCCTATATATATATATATAAAAGGGTTAGTAAGCACAAGCATGTTTGCAGAAGCCCATAAGGATAGATGAAATCAGTCAAAGCATGGATCAACGTACGTGCAAGCTCTCTTGATCTGGAGAAGGGCTCCGGCGCTTAAAAATTTTCCTGGCGGCTACATTCCTCACCGTCGTTCTCGCCTTGGTTGGGGCTCGGGGGGCAGCTGGCCCGGAAGATACTTTGCTCTTGGAAGCCGATTTTGGTGAAATCGGCTGGCTCTGCATCACGACCTTTTTCAAGGGCGGCGAGCTTTTGCAGAAGAGGACCACAGGAGCCGGTGGGATGAATTCAAAGGGGGAGCCGTCATCATGTGTAGGTTCTGGACCATCTTGTTGCTGCAAGGAGACAGAGCAAGGTTATAAAAATCATTGTAAGCCACTTCAAGAAAATTTGCGAGTGGTAGTACCTGTTCTGCGGGGATATTATATTTAGTATCGAGTTGTTTCAGCAACGGTCCCAGAGCTCTCCTGAAGGCATGAGTTTTCCACATTGACCACCAGGTCTCAAAACCATAGGTTGATGAGGTGAAAGAGAGGTTGTTAGGGACTGGGATGGCTAGAGCATCAAAGAAAGAGTAACACCTCTGACCGGTGAGGAGATCGGGCAAGTCAGCTCTGCTCTCTGTTAAGTGGTGAAGGAAGAAATGGGGAGACACCTGCCCAAGACCAAACTGCCGGGCTGCTACGACCGGCTGATAGGACTCATAACCAGGTTTGATTATTCTGTTTGATGTGCTCATGCCAACTGGAAGGAAGCAGGGACGGATCATGGTGGAATACAATTGCCGGGTGCTGGTGTCATCGGCAAAGCTGTCTAGCCTGAAGGAGACTGGGTTTTCAAAATTTTCAGATTCCGTGTAAGGAAAGAAGAGAGGATTGTCCAGGCCTTGGAAGAAAATGCTGAACCACTTTGATGCTTCCTTGGGGATCAGTTTACTACCTGGAAGGCTATACAAGGCTTGGCCGTAGCTAGTGCATCGGATCTGCTTCCCGTTAGCATCTGGAAAGGTGCAAATGGCCAAAAGTGGGAAGTTTGGGATATGGTTCTGGAAATACAGCTGAGCCCATAGCTGAATAAACCACCAGGGACCTCCTGTTTTGACTGTTTTTTGGGAAGATAATTTGACGGACATTAGTTGGAGATATCGATAGACCTCTCCAAGGAACAGTTTGCCGATGCCAAGCTGGGTGCCTCTGGCAAGTTCATAGGCCAAGGGAAGATAATTCTTGGTCGGAGCAAGTGAAGGGCCACAGAATATGAAGTGTTCCAACCAGAAATTTAGGAAGGCCGTGTGTTCTTTCTCTGTTACAGGGCCTTTATTTTTCATGTGGCGTCGAAGGTAAGCACCCCAGTTTGTGCACTCTGTTTTGGAAGATAGCTTGAAAGGGACCCTTGGTAGCATAAAAGCAGAGGGGCTGGGGGATGTAACGTCTAGGCCAGTGATCATTACCACATCTAGCAGAGTTGGTGTCATGGGGCCATGGCCAAACATGAAGCAGTTCAGAGCATCAGACCAGAAGTAGCCGATGGTTTTTAGAAGGTTTTCATGCTTCTCAAGGGGAGACAATGATAAGGACAGAGCATCGGCTATTCCTGTGGTTTCCCATTTGGATTGGTAAGTTTTGGATACTCTACTGTACCAGGAAACCCAATCTTCAGGAGGGTTAGGCCAGGCTTGTAAGCAGTCGGCCCAAGAAGTTAGATCTAAATTCTGGTTCACGAAGGGGATCCTATGGGCCTCGCAAGAAATCAGATGGGCAGGACTCTCGACAGTACGGGGGCCAAGACAAAGAGAGTTTGGAAGAGAAGGATGCGGCAACAGAATGTCTGATACCTAAAATTAATGGTGGAATAAGGCATTAATTCAGATGTTTGCTATTAGTTCTAACACTATGCTCGGATGGCGAGGGGCAGTTAAAGATTACCTTCAGGCCAGAGACCGTTGCATTGGCGTTGGACGATTCCGCCATCTGATTCGCTGGCGGAGATGAATCTGCGCGGTTGGGGATCTGGGATTCACGTTGCCGCGAGTTGAATCTGTTCGATGGGCAATTGGAGATCTGAGTTTGGTCCTTTAGACGAGGGTCACAGGTTACCGCTTGAATTTGGGGAATGTCCGCTTGGACCTGTCTAAATAGGTAACTGAGTCTGGCCTTACTGGCATTTTATGGTAAAAGACCGATGCGTTGCTATCGGCTCTTTGTGCGTTGACCTACTTTGACAATCGGAAAAATCAGACATAGAAGCATTCTTCATTGATTAAAAGGGGTTTTTACAATAAGAGCCGATTGCTCACAAAAGGGAGATCTGCTACCTAATGTACTACTACTAGCCCTATTCTAGTAGTCCCTAATCTAGGGGCCGGCGCCATCGCTGCCGTCGCTGCCCTCGTCGTCGCCGTCCTCGCTGCCATCGGCGTTGCTGCCGATGATGTCTTCGTCGCTGCTGCTGAAGCCGTCGGCAGTGGCTTCTTCTTCTTCTTCTTCTTCGTCGTCGTCCTCCGACCCGGCGCGGAAGCGCTGTGGGAATAACGTTGCAAAGAAAACAAAAAATTTCCTACCGCGAACACGCAATCCAAGCCAAGATGCAATCTAGAAGACGGTAGCAACGAGGGGTTTATCGAGTCTCACCCTTGAAGAGATTCCAAAGCCTACAAGAGGAGGCTCTTGTTGCTGCGGTAGACGTTCACTTGCTGCTTGCAAAAGCGCGTAGAAGATCTTGATCACGATCGCTTCCGGCGCCACGAGCGGGCAACACCTCCGTACTCGGTCACACGTTCGGTTGTTGATGAAGACGACGTCCACCTCCCCGTTCCAGCGGGCAGCGGAAGTAGTAGCTCCTCTTGAATCCGATAGCACGACGGCGTGGTGTCGGTGGTGGTGGAGAAATCCGGCGGAGCTTCGCTTAAGCGTGCGGGATGTGGTGGAGGAGAGAGACCGCTAGGGTTTGGGGAGAGGGGCGCCGGCTAGGGCACCCTTGAGGGGTGCGGCCATGGTGGTGGCTAGAGTGGCCGGCCAGACCCTCTCTCCCCCTCTTTATATAGGTGGAAGCCCCAAGGCTTAGGTCAAAGAGTCCGAATAAGACCCCAACCAAAACCTTCCAAGTGTCCAAACCTAGGGGGAGTGGGACTCCCCCCTTTCCTTGGTGGGGTGGCCGGCCACCATGGTGGGGAGTCCACTTGGGACTCCTCCTCCCTTAGGTTGGCCGGCCAAGGTGGGTGGAGTCCCTTTGGGACTCCACCTTCCATCCTTATTTCTTCCGGACTTTTCTAGAACCTTCTAGAACCTTCCGTAGAACCTTCCGGATCATTTTAATTCACATAAAATGACTTCCCATATATGAATCTTATTCTCCGGACCATTCCGGAACTCCTCGTGATGTCCGGGATCTCATCCAGGACTCCGAACAAATATTCGAACTCCATTCCATATTCAAGTTCTACCATTTCAACATCCAACTTTAAGTGTGTCACCCTACGGTTCGTGAACTATGCAGACATGGTTGAGTACTCACTCTGACCAATAACCAATAGCGGGATCTGGAGATCCATAATGGCTCCCACATATTCAACGATGACTTCAGTGATCGAATGAACCATTCACATACGATACCAATTCCCTTTGTCACGCGATATTTTACTTGTCCGAGGTTTGATCTTCGGTATCACTCTATACCTTGTTCAACCTCGTCTCCTGACAAGTACTCTTTACTCGTACCGTGGTATGTGGTCTCTTATGAACTCATTCATATGCTTGCAAGACATTAGACGACATTCCACCGAGAGGGCCCAGAGTATATCTATCCGTCATCGGGATGGACAAATCCCACTGTTGATCCATATGCCTCAACTCATACTTTCCGGATACTTAATCCCACCTTTATAACCACCCATTTACGCAGTGGCATTTGGTGTAATCAAAGTACCTTTCCGGTATAAGTGATTTACATGATCTCATGGTCATAAGGACTAGGTAACTATGTATCGAAAAGCTTATAGCAAATAACTTAATGACGAGATCTTATGCTACGCTTAATTGGGTGTGTCCATTACATCATTCATACAATGATATAACCTTGTTATTAATAACATCCAATGTTCATGATTATGAAACTAATCATCCATTAATCAACAAGCTAGTTTAAGAGGCATACTAGGGACTTCTTTGTTGTCTACATATCACACATGTACTAATGTTTCGGTTAATACAATTATAGCATGATATATAAACATTTATCATAAACATAAAGATATAAATAATAACCACTTTATTATTGCCTCTAGGGCATATCTCCTTCAGTCTCCCACTTGCACTAGAGTCAATAATCTAGTTTACATTTCTAAAGATATAACACCTTGGCCTTCTGGTGCTTTATCATGTATTGCTCACGGGAGAGGTTTTAGTCAACGGATCTGACATGCTCAGAACCGTATGTATTTTGTAATTCATTTGCGTCTCAACGCATCACTCATTTCCAAATGAGTCGGCATTAAATATGTTTGGTCTTCTGGTGGAACCTTAATTCCGTGGTCTGAAATATGTCACTAATATTGTCACACACAATATAGTTTCAAAGTTCTGACTTTGTCGGAACTACACCAAGTTCTCAAAGAACCTCTTGACTTTAACATCCTTTGTCATTGTCAAAACAATGACATATTCTGCCTTCTTTTGTAGAATCCGTCATAATATTTAGAACTTTTCTAAATCTAGCATAGACAACTTCTAGCTCATCGTGCTACCTTTTAAACAACACTTAGTCTAATTTGAGATTGAAATTTTATTTTCATATGTGACAAAACAAATATCGGTGCAACATCTTACAGCGATTTGTTTGTCATTTCCCATACAAAACTATATATATCCTTGGTTTCTTCTAAAGTACTCAAGGATACTCTTACTGTCGTCCAATGATCATCATATGAATCATTCTGGTATATGCTCATAACAGTTTTTAGAGCACAGGACATCTGATTGTGTACATATTATTCGTGATCTATAATCACTCATGTGTTTTTACTCATTGAGTATCAGATACACTCAAGTCTTGTTAAAACTTCACATGACAAGAACATTTTCTTAATATTTCTATATTGAACTATTTCAATATCCATTCTATGTACTTTGACTTAAACTTATTTTGTGTTTCAATCTTTCTTCATAGATCTTGACACTAGATATGTTTCAGTCCATATCCTTTCATTGAAATTAATTTCTCAATGAAACCTTTTAATCAAGTATTTAATTACATCATTTATAACCAACTATATGTCACCTACATAAAGTATTATAAATATGTCTTAGCGCTCCCACTTAATTTCTTGCAAATGCAAGCCTATTCATCGTCTCTGATGAAATCAAAAACTCTTTACTATTTCATCTGGTGAAGATTCCAACTCCGTGATACTTACTTCATCCAATTCGAAGTTCGTATACCTATCTAGTATTCCACGGACCAGCAAAACTCTTGGTTGTATCTTGTATACACCTTTAATACACACTTCTGTTAAGTAATGTATTTTACCATCCTACTAGCATATCTCATAAAAGAAATATGTAGCGATTACTAGAATAATCCACATAGACTATAAGCATTGCTACGGAAGATCTAATCTTATCGTAGTCAACTTGTTAAACTTTGTCGTAAATAATTTTTCGACAAGTTGAGCTTCTTCAAGGATATTTCATCCAAATCCATCAATTTTATAGATCTATTTACTTTCAAAAAGTATTTATCTATCTTGGATTTCATGGCGTATAGCCATTTTAACGTAGTCAGGGCCCATCATAACTTCTTTGTTTGTAGTTGGTTTATCATTGTTCAAAATTCAATCCTTTGTCCACAAATCATTTATTTGATTACAAAGTAAACCATACCTACAAGGTTCAATATGTACTTCGATCTCCATGGCTAAAACACTTTGTAGTCATGGGAGCCATGATCGCCGTGGCCGCTTCTGGAACCAATTCCGATGCTGCGCTACTCTGATCATTATGCTCAGGTTCATAAACCTTTATCAAGTTTTATTGTCCTCCCACTCAAATACTTCGCTAGAAACAATTTCTTGGAAATAAGAAACATTGAAAAACACTTTTGTCTTTGTCTCCATAGTGGGAAGAATTCCCAATCAATTCTGTGGGATAACTGTTATCACCAGAATTTGACTGGGTCAGAGGTGGGCCACGATTGAGATTGACTTGAAGATATACATGGAAGGAAGAACAAGAATTGGCCTTATACACGAAGTTGGGCTGAATTGCCCATGTATCTGTAATATAGTAGATCGCATCTTAGATTGAAAGTTAGAGTTTTACTCGTGCACGGTTAGGTGCACGTCCGAATTAGAAAGTCCCCTGGACTATAAATATGTATCTAGGGTTTATGGAATAAACAACAACTCACGTTCAACCCAAAACAAACCAATCTCGGCGCATCGCCAACTCCTTCATCTCGAGGGTTTCAATCAGGTAAGCGACATGCTGCCTAGATCGCATCTTGCGATCTAGGCAGCACAAGCTCCACGTTGTTCATGCGTTGCTCGTACTGAAGCGTCTTTGATGGCGAGCAACGTAGTTATCATAGATGTGTTAGGGTTAGCATAGCTCTTCGTATAACATGCTTACGTAGTGCAGCCCTTGCATGTCTAGCCGCCCTCACGCCTATCTCAGGTGTGGGGGCGGCACCCTGCTTGTTCATCATCTAGTAGATCTGATCCGTTACGATTGCTCCTTGTTCTGCAAGGATTAGTTTAATATCTGCAATAGTTAGGCCTTACAAAGGGGGGGAGGATCCAGCGGCACGTAGGGTGGCGTTCGCAAGTCCTAAACAGGATGTTCCGAGGATCAACGTCATGTTGGTTTTTAGGCCTTGTTTAGGATCGGCTTATGAGCACCGTGCGTGGCCGCGAGGCCCAACCTGGAGTAGGATGATCCGATTATGCGGTGAAAACCCTAAATCGTCGTAGATCTCATTAGCTATATTTTGATCAAGCAGGATCACCAAGTATTCGTGCACCCCGTACGAATCATGGGTGGGTCGGCTCTTTGAGCCGATTCACAGGATAACCTGAGAGCCGATCGAGGCTCGTATTTAATGTTTACGTGTATGCCATGCAGGAACTAAGCGAGGCATCCCCATCACCTTCCTAACCAGGTATAGGTCAGGTGGCACGCCCTTGCACTTCGCATCGCCGCGTGTGACCAGAAGAGCATTGCGGGCCGTCGCTCGGAGGGGTCTCAGCCAGCCGCAGCTCTAGGCTCTTCCCGGCTCTACACTGTGTTGACAGGCCGCTGCCCGCCGGTGGGTTTTGGCAGTCAACACATTCTGGCACGCCCGGTGGGACCATCGTCTACATCAACCACATCGCCATCTACATCTAAGATGACAACGCCAGACACTGGAACTGCCCTTTCTTCAGACACTGCTGGGATTCAGGAATGAGCCGATTGCCCACAATCGGCAATTGCCCAGAATGCAACCAGAAGAAGAAGGAGGCAGCCAACGTGTCTGTGTTCAAGCGCTTAGGGCCTCTCCCGCCACAGAGCAAACGTGCTGAGTCACCTCGTTGGGCAGATCTTGAGGATTCCGAAGACGAGGGACTAGAAGAAGAAGAAGACAGGTACCACCGTCCAAGGTGGTGCCCTGACGGACTCAGCCGTTCACAAAAACGCAGGGTTCAGCGGTTGCGCGGCCTGGAGGAAGCCGAAAGGTTATACCTGCATACGCTAAGGAAGGCACAGCCTGATCTGGCTGCAAAGGTTCAGCGAGCCCTGGATGAAGAGGGTCGTCCACGGAAAATGGAGTGGCGCCCCAAACAAAGGAAAGCCGATGATGAAACATCGGCTGGCACAAACATGGTGCTCGTCTTGCCGACAGAGCTTAGCGCTCCACGATTATACGATGCACTCAAGGTGGACGACAGCAGGCGCATCAAGTCAGAGGTTGGGTTGGTTTTATCCAGTCTAACCGAGTAGCAAGATTAAACCAATGAGCAAACCGGGGGAGGCTGATCTTTGTGATCGGCCCCAAAAAATTTATGGAGGGACATTACAAAACCTTCATCGAACAAGCAATGTGGAGGCCGATTCCAGCAATCGGCCAAAGTTATCTTCTGCACATATTCTGTTTATGGTCAGCAACGATCTACTGGGCAGCGGCCACGTCGGCAGATGAAAGTCAGCATGAATCTTTGCGAAGCCGATGTGCAAGTGCAGTGCCCTGACTAACCATGAAAGCCGATATCTGCAGTCATTTGGCAGATTCGGCTCGGGGGCATATAGTCGGATGGACATATGCGAGATAAACATGTGCGGAACATGCGTGCGATGGAATATTGGGGCCGATTCATTCTAAAAAATCGGCCAAATACAAAAAAAAAAGGGTTAGCCGATGCAGATACGTGGCCATCGACTCAAGAGGAACAGCTGTTATGAGCAGAAAGGGTCAATGGAGCAGGAAGTGAGTCACGAAGAGAGATTCTAATGGAAGAGCTCCTCAGTTGAGTGGCTTGATGACTTCGGTTTTCTCTTCAAGAACCTCTGGTTTCTTTTTTACGAGTAATGTGCAGATCAGGTTAAGGATGGGATGCATCAGATCCACCACAGGGAAGGAGCCGATCTGACCTGCACGGCGCGAAAAGTAGGCGAAGAAGCTCGGGGGGCAGCTCACCCTGAAGGTTCTCTGCTCTGAAGAGCCGATTTTGCTGAAATCGGCTAGGTCCGCATCATGACTTGGGAACCGATAGCGACACATTTGGTTAGTCCACTAATATGCTCGCCTTGATAGAGGCTCGGGGGCAACTGATGACGCAAAACTTCCGTTCTTAAGAAGCCGATTGAAATTTCATCGGGCTGAAAACCCCGGGGTATCGACTTCAGGAGCAAGGCGTGTCGGCAGGGGTTCTGGGGCTCTCGTGAGAACGTCGTCACGCCTAGTTGTCCGCCGAGCTCAAAGGGATGGGACATTGAGATACCGGTGCGTTGTCATCGGCTCGTTGGGCATTGGCTAAGTAACGATCGGCGGGGTCAGCAGAAGAGGGAATCGGCTCAATTAAACTCCGAAGAAATCGGCGAAATCAAATTGGGGAAAAGTTCTTCATTGATAAACCAGATTTCTTACATAGAAGAGCTGATTGCTCTCAAAAGGGAGTACTAAGGGGATACATTGCCCCGTCTACTGTTGCTGATCCTATTCTAGAGGTCCTATTCTACGGGCCGTCACTGCCCTCGTCGTCACCGTCGTCAGCGCTGTCGGCGCTGCTCCCGGCGGGCTCGTCGTCGCTGCTGTAGCGGCCGCCGGCAGGACCTTCGTTGTCCTCGTCCTCCACATCGTCGTCGTCGTCGTCGCTATCATAATCACTGAGATTCCCTGGCCAGGGGCAATGGCGCTTGGCCGGCGGCTCGTCGGAGGGGCTGTCATCGTCATCCTCCTCCTCCTCTTCCTCCTCCTTCACCTCGGAGGAGGTGCAGTCATCCCAGGAGAAGCGATCGTCATCGCTCTCCTCCTCCGATTCCCCGTTGGCAAGGAAGCGGAGGTCGCTCTCCCCGTCCGTCGAGGACTGGTCATCCTCGGACCAGATGGAGAAGTCATGGTCTGACTCCTCCCCGGCCTCAATGGCGCGGCGGATGTTGGCCGCATGGACCTCTTGTGGGCTCGGTGCTGGCATCGGCTCGGGAGAAGAGGACTCGAAGGAAAGTCCCGACGAGGCAGAGGAAGAAGAAGACATGGTGCGCAGAACGGTTTTTTGGGGGTGCCGATGGCTGGAACAGAGGAAGGGGATAAAGATAACTAACCAGTCGGCACGGTTGAATAATGAGAAACCTGGTGGGAATTACTGCCATTACAGTTTCCGAAGGGGTAAGGTCGGAAGCTGTCAAATTTTGCGAGAGAAGCCGAGAGGACAGGCATAATAATGACGGATGCTGCAAATGGCTACGATGCGCACGACATGACCCTTCGAAAGGAAAGCACAATGATTTTGGAAATGTTATTTCCAAAACCAGGGGGGCATGTGTTATCACCAGAATTTGACCGGGTCAGAGGTGGGCCACGATTGAGATTGACTTGAAGATATACATGGAAGGAAGAACAAGAATTGGCCTTATACACGAAGTTGGGCTGAATTGCCCATGTATCTGTAATATAGTAGATCGCATCTTAGATTGAAAGTTAGAGTTTTACTCGTGCACGGTTAGGTGCACGACCGCATTAGAAAGTCCCCTGGACTATAAATATGTATCTAGGGTTTATGGAATAAACAACAACTCACGTTCAACCCAAAACAAACCAATCTCGGCGCATCGCCAACTCCTTCATCTCGAGGGTTTCAATCAGGTAAGCGACATGCTGCCTAGATCGCATCTTGCGATCTAGGCAGCACAAGCTCCACGTTGTTCATGCGTTGCTCGTACTGAAGCGTCTTTGATGGCGAGCAACGTAGTTATCATAGATGTGTTAGGGTTAGCATAGCTCTTCGTATAACATGCTTACGTAGTGCAGCCCTTGCATGTCTAGCCGCCCTCACGCCTATCTCAGGTGTGGGGGCGGCACCCTGCTTGTTCATCATCTAGTAGATCTGATCCGTTACGATTGCTCCTTGTTCTGCAAGGATTAGTTTAATATCTGCAATAGTTAGGCCTTACAAAGGGGGGGAGGATCCAGCGGCACGTAGGGTGGCGTTCGCAAGTCCTAAACAGGATGTTCCGAGGATCAACGTCATGTTGGTTTTTAGGCCTTGTTTAGGATCGGCTTATGAGCACCGTGCGTGGCCGCGAGGCCCAACCTGGAGTAGGATGATCCGATTATGCGGTGAAAACCCTAAATCGTCGTAGATCTCATTAGCTATATTTTGATCAAGCAGGATCACCAAGTATTCGTGCACCCCGTACGAATCATGGGTGGATCGGCTCTTTGAGCCGATTCACAGGATAACCTGAGAGCCGATCGAGGCTCGTATTTAATGTTTACGTGTATGCCATGCAGGAACTAAGCGAGGCATCCCCATCACCTTCCTAACCAGGTATAGGTCAGGTGGCACGCCCTTGCACTTCGCATCGCCGCGTGTGACCAGAAGAGCATTGCGGGCCGTCGCTCGGAGGGGTCTCAGCCAGCCGCAGCTCTAGGCTCTTCCCGGCTCTACACTGTGTTGACAGGCCGCTGCCCGCCGGTGGGTTTTGGCAGTCAACAGATAACCAACAAAGACATTCATCCGATTTTGGTTGTAAACTTATTTACTTATGCTATGCATACCAAAATTTAAGAAAGGACTATTAGGGTTCATACCCATGCCATAACTCGTATGGTGTCATTTCTACGGATCATGATGATGCTCTATTCAGTGTAAAAGCGGTAGTCTCTAAAGCATAATCCACAAAAATATAATGGCTTTATTTTATTTTATCTCATCATTAATCCAACAAAGTTTGGATACATCTCTTGGATACTTCATCATCACTATGATACTCCAAGAAACGTGAGTTGTATAACAATTTCATAACTCTCTTAGATGTTCGCTAAAACTCGTAATTCAAATATTTTCACCATGATCCAATCATAGATATTTGATTTTTCTATTACGATGATTTCCACTTCATGCTGAAATTTATTTGAATCCATTCAAATGTTTCAAACTTCTTCCTTATTGAATATATCCACATATATACTCAATTCATTGTTGAAAGTTTTCATGAAGTAGAAGAATCTCCCGCACACAACTATGCTCAGTGAACCACATACATCATTATGTATTTTTCTACTAAGTTTGTTGCCCGTTCTACTCTTGGCCTATGAACGGTATTTTAATCATTCTCTTTAGAAAAGATTTGCAAGCGCCAAATGATTCAAAAATCAAATGACTCCAAAAGTCCATTTTCATGGAGTTCCTTCATGCGTTCCTTTCTAACATGACCTAAATGGCGGTTCCACAAATAAGTGGAATTCAAATCATTTGCCTTATGGCATTTTAGCGTCAGTGTTATGTATGTGTGTTTCACCATTAAGATTTATAATAACTTATCCATCGTACATGGAGTAATGTCATAATTTGAACAACTCATTGTTTTCATTTGACCAGAGCAAAATAACAATTATTAAGTTCTTTATTATAAATTCTAAGGGCTAGATAGAATGCTAACGACGAACATAATAACACTTTATTTTGTTCCAGATGTGCATTCTTATCATATTCCTTGTCAGTCACTTAGGCCATTGTATTCTTGTATTGCGTTGTTTTGTATGACACTTCATACCAACCAATATAGTACTAATACCCAAGAATTTTATAGTGTGACTTAACTAGGAATACAACCATAACATGTATATCATTTATATACACCTGAGCTAGACTTTCTAGTCTTTTCTTTGTTTCTGCCAAAATATCTTTTGCAGTTTCTCTTTTAGCTTTCCTCATTATTCAGAAAAACACTTCAACATTAATAACTTCTAGGTTTGTTGGTCTAATACCAATAACCTTGAGGTTCTTATTTTGAAGTTGATCATCATATGATCAAAGTGTTCTAGATTTCACTATTAGTAACTTTGTAATATGATGAACAATTTCACTCATAATTTTATCCATCAATTCATGACAACTTTCTGAGACCATGTCTGTACATGCTAGGCTCATAAGGTTTAACCTTAGTATTTGCATGTGCAAATCTGGCTTGCACCCGTTGTAAGCACACGTAGAATCTATAACACCCGATCATCACGTGATGCTTCGATACGACGAGTCTTAGCAACGGTGCATACTAAGGATGATAACTTCATGGATATGCGAATATTATTAGTGCCCCAATAGTTGGAGGATTGTGACGCCTGGCGTCTTCAACCTTCATACATTCCCATAAAACTTATGAGTTTATGTAGTCTCACCAAATTTATATTCTATCATCTTGCAATAAGGTCTTAGATATCACATATATCTCATACCTTGATTATTTCTGAAAACTAAATTTTTAGCTCCTTACTTTTCAAACAGATTTGAACTTCAAGTTTCACGGAGACAAGATAACTTTAGGTACTAATTGAAACCATAGCTTTTTGAATCAACAATGTGAGGTTTACTAAAAGTTTGCAATAGGACTTAATTAATTCTTGATTCTTTAACAATACGGTACCAATCCGTAAAGTTTCTTGTCAGATTTTAACAGTATTTCTATCTCAATTACAAGACTAGCGCATAGTAGTAAACGGATGCCAATACTACAAAATTAATTCAAAATACTACTCAGACTATGTTTATGATAATTAGTTCATGTTTTAATCTAATTACTAATGAACTCCCACTTAATACAACATCCCTCATAGTTGTTAAGTGGTACACGATCCAAATTCACTACACCAAAAACCGATCATCACGTGAGATGATGTAGCTTCAATGGTGAACATCAACATGTTGATCATATCATCCATATGACTCGTGTTCAACCTTTCGGTTTCCGTTGTCCCGAGGCCATGTCTGTACATGCTAGGCTCGTCAAGCAAACCCAAGTATTCCGCGTGTGCAACATGGCTTACACCCGTTGTATGTGAATCATTGAATCTATCACATCCGATCATCATGAGATGCTTCAAAACGACGAACTGTTACAACGGTGCATACGAGGGGAGAACACTTTATTATCTTGATATTAATGTGAGGGATCATCTTATGATGCTACCGTCGCGTTCTAAGCAAAATAAGATGCATAAAGGATTAACATCACATGCAGTTCATATGTGATATGATATGGCCCTTTTGTCTTTGCGCCTTCGATCTTCATCTCCAAAGCACGGACATGATCTCCATCATCAACGGGCATGATATCCATCATCGTCGGCGTAGCGTCAAGGTTCATGGCGCCGTCTTCATGGTTGTTCACCTCATGTAGCAACTATTACAACCTTTGAAATACTACTCAACATGAAAAATTAAAGACAACCATAAGGCTCCTGCCGGTTGCCACAATATAATAATGATCATCTCATACATATTCATCATCACATTATGGTGATACGTCTCTGACGTATCGATAATTTCTTATGTTCCATGCCACATTATTGATGATATCTACATGTTTTATGCACACTTTATGTCATATTCGTGCATTTTCTGGAACTAACCTATTAACAAGATGCCGAAGTGCCGATTCTTTGTTTTCTGCTGTTTTTGGTTTCAGAAATCCTAGTAACGAAATATTCTCGGAATTGGATGAAATCAACGCCCAGGTTCCTATTTTGCCAGGAAGCATCCAGAACACACGAGAACCGCCAGAGAGGGGGCACTGGGCCCCCAGACCATAGGCCGGCGCGGCCCAGGCCCTGGCCGCGCCGCCCTATAGTGTCGGCGCCCCTTCGATCTTCTGACGCCGCCTCTTCGCCTATATAAATCCCCTGGACCTAAAACCTCGATACGGAAAAGCCACGGTACGAGAAACCTTCCAGAGCCGCCGCCATCGCGAAGCCAAGATCTGGGGGACAGGAGTCTCTGTTCCGGCACGCCGCCGGGACGGGGAAGTGCCCCCGGAAGGCTCCTCCATCGACACCACCGCCATCTTCATCACCGCTGATGTCTCCCATGAGGAGGGAGTAGTTCTCCATCGAGGCTCGGGGCTGTACCGGTAGCTATGTGGTTCATATCTCTCCTATGTACTTCAATACAATAATCTCATGAGCTGCCTTACATGATTGAGATTCATATGATGATGCTTGTAATCTAGATGTCGTTATGCTAGTCAAGTGAATTTTACTTATGTGATCTCCGGAGACTCCTTGTCCCACGTGTGTAAAGGTGACAGTGTGTGCACCGTGTGGGTCTCTTAGGCTATATTTCACAGAATACTTATTCACTGTTATGAATGGCATAGTGAAGTGCTTATTTATATCTCTTTATGATTGCAATGTGTTTTGTATCACAATTCATCTATGTGCTACTCTAGTGATGTTATTAAAGTAGTTTATTCCTCCTGCACGGTGTAATGGTGACAGTGTGTGCATCCGTGTTAGTACTTGGCGCAGGCTATGATTATGATCTCTTGTAGATTATGAAGTTAACTATTGCTATGATAGTATTGATGTGATCTATGCCTCCTTTCATAGCGTGAAGGTGACAGTGTGCATGCTACGTTAGTACTTGGTTTAGTTGTGTTGATCTATCTTACACTCTAAGGTTATTTAAATATGAACATTGAATTGTGGAGCTTGTTAACTCCGGCATTGAGGGTTCGTGTAATCCTACGCAATGTGTTCATCATCCAACAAGAGGGTGTAGAGTATGCATTTATCTATTTTGTTATGTGATCAATGTTGAGAGTGTCCACTAGTGAAAGTATGATCCCTAGGCCTTGTTCCTAAATACTGCTATCGCTGCTTGTTTACTGTTTTACTGTGTTACTACTGCTGCGTTACTACTGCTTGTTTACTGTCCTGGGCAAAGCACTTTTCTGGTGCCGTTGCTACTTATTCATACCACCTGTATTTCACTATCTCTTCGCCGAACTAGTGCACCTATTTGGTGTGTTGGGGACACAAGAGACTTCTTGCTTTGTGGTTGCAGGGTTGCATGAGAGGGATATCTTTGACCTCTTCCTCCCTGAGTTCGATAAACCTTGGGTGATCCACTTAAGGGAAAACTTGCTGCTGTTCTACAAACCTCTGCTCTTGGAGGCCCAACACTGTCTACAGGAAAAGGAGGGGGGCGTAGACATCAAGCTATTTTCTAGCGCCGTTGCCGGGGAGGAAAGGTAAAAGGTACTCACACTCCGGATCTCGGCTACTAAGCTATTTTCCGGCGCATTGTAAGTACTCGAAGCTATTTCCTTTAGATCCTGCAATTGCATCTTTTTGTTTCTTGTTTACACTAGTAAGGCATAATGGACAACAATGAGCTTTTTACTCTATTTCCTGATTTAAGACATGGATGGTTTGATCCGAAAATTAAAAAACCCATGGAACATATTAATATGAACACTTTGAATACCATTGTTGCTAATGATATGGAAAATTCTAAGCTTGGGGAAGCTGGCTTTGATGAGCATGATCTTTTTAGTCCCCCAAGCATTGAGGAGAAAATTTACTTTGATGATACTCTACCTCCTATTTATGATGATAATAATGATAGCTACTTTGTTGAATTCGCTCCCACTACAACTACTAAAATTGATTATGCTTATGTGGGTAGTAATAATTTTATGCATGAGACTCATGATAAGAACGCTTTATGTGATAGTTATATTATTGAGTTTGCTCATGTTGCTACTGAAAGTTATTATGAGAGAGGAAAATATGGTTGTAGAAATTTTCATGTTATTAAAATGCCTCTCTATGTGCTGAAATTTTTGAAGTTATACTTGTTTTATCTTCCTATGCTTGTCGCTTTGCTCTTCATGAACTTGTTTATGTACAAGATTCCTTTTCATAGGAAGCATGTTAGGCTTAAATGTGTTTTGAATTTGCCTCTTGATGCTCTCTTTTGCTTCAAATACTATTTCTTGCGAGTGCATCATTAAAACTGCTGAGCCCATCTTAATGGCTATAAAGAAAGAACTTCTTGGGAGATAACCCATGTGTTATTTTGCTACAGTACTTTGTTTTATATTTGTGTCTTGGAAGTTGTTTACTACTGTATCAACCTCTCCTTATCTTAGTTTTGTGTTTTGTTGTGCCAAGTGAAGCCTCTAATCGAAGGTTGATACTAGATTTGGATTTCTGCGCAGAAACAGATTTCTATCTGTCACGAATCTGGGCTGTTTTCTCTGTAGTTAACTCAGAAAAATATGCCAATTTACGTGCGTGTTCCTCAGATATGTACGCAACTTTCATTAGTTTTGAGTTTTCTGATCTGAGCAACGGAAGTATTTATTAAAAATTCGTCTTTACGGACTGTTCTGTTTTGACAGATTCTGCCTTTTATTTCGCATTGCTTCTTTCGCTGTGTTGGGTGGATTTCTTTGTTCCATTACCTTCCAGTAGCTTTGAGCAATGTCCAGAAGTGTTAAGAATGATTGTGTCACCTCTGAAAATGTGAGTTTTTGATTATGTACTAATCCCTCTAATGAAGTTTATGAGAAGTTTGGTGTGAAGGAAGTTTTCAAGGGTCAAGAGAGGAGGATGATATACTACGATCAAGAAGAGTGAAAGCTCTAAGCTTGGGGATGCCCCGGTGGTTCACCCCTGCATGTTTCAAGAAGACTCAAGCATCTAAGCTTGGGGATGCCCAAGGCATCCCCTTCTTCATCGACAACATTATCAGGTTCCTCCCCTGAAACTATATTTTTATTCCATCACATCTTATGTGCTTTTCTTGGAGCGTCGGTTTGTTTTTGTTTTTGTTTGTGTTTGAATAAATTGGATTACATCATGCTTGTGTGGGAGAGAGACACGCCCCGCTGTAGCATATGGACAAGTATGTCCTTAGGCTCTACTCATAATATTCATGGCGAAGTTTCTTCTTCGTTAAATTGTTATATGGTTGGAATTGGAAAATGATACATGTAGTAATTGCTAAAATGTCTTGGATAATGTGATACTTGGCAATTGTTGTGCTCATGTTTAAGCTCTTGCATCATATACTTTGCACCCATTAATGAAGAAATACATAGAGCATGCTAAAATTTGGTTTGCATATTTGGTCTCTCTAAGGTCTAGATAATTTCTAGTATTGAGTTTGAACAACAAGGAAGACGGTGTAGAGTCTTATAATGTTTACAATATGTCTTTTATGTGAGTTTTGCTGCACCGGTTCATCCTTGTGTTTGTTTCAAACAACCTTGCTAGCCTAAGCCTTGTATCGAGAGGGAATACTTCTCATGCATCCAAAATACTTGAGCCAACCACTATGCCATTTGTGTCCACCATACCTACCTACTACATGGTATTTCTCCGCCATTCCAAAGTAAATTGCTTGAGTGCTACCTTTAAATTTCCATTCTTCACCTTTACAATATATAGCTCATGGGACAAATAGCCTAAAAACTATTGTGGTATTGAATATGTACTTATGCACTTTATCTCTTATTAAGTTGCTTGTTGTGCGATAACCATGTTCCTGGGGACGCCATCAACTACTCTATGTTGAATTTCATGTGAGTTGCTATGCATGTTCGTCTTGTCTGAAGTAAGAGAGATCTACCACCTTATGGTTAAGCATGCATATTGTTAGAGAAGAACATTGGGCCGCTAACTAAAGCCATGATCCATGGTGGAAGTTTCAGTTTTGGACAATATCCTCAATCTCATATGAGAAAATTAATTGTTGTTACTTGCTTATGCATAAAAGAGGAGTCCATTATCTGTTGTCTATGTTGTCCCGGTATGGATGTCTAAGTTGAGAATAATCAATAGCGAGAAATCCGATGCGAGCTTTCTCCTTAGACCTTTGTACAGGCGGCATAGAGGTACCCCGTTGTGACACTTGGTTAAAACATGTGCATTGCGATGATCCGGTAGTCCAAGCTAATTAGGACAAGGTGCGGGCACTATTAGTATACTATGCATGAGGCTTGCAACTTGTAAGATATAATTTACATAACTCATATGCTTTATTACTACCGTTGACAAAATTGTTTCTTGTTTTCAAAATAAAAGCTCTAGCACAAATATAGCAATCGATGCTTTCCTCTTTGAAGGACCATTCTTTTTACTTTTATTGTTGAGTCAGTTCACCTATTTCTCTCCACCTCAAGAAGCAAACACTTGTGTGAACTGTGCATTGATTCCTACACACTTGCATATTGCACTTATTATATTACTCTATGTTGACAATTATCCATGAGATATGCATGTTACAAGTTGAAAGCAACCGCTGAAACTTAATCTTTCTTTGTGTTGCTTCAATGCTTTTACTATGAATTATTTCTTTATGAGTTAACTCTTATGCAAGACTTATTGATGCTTGTCTTGAAGTACTATTCATGAAAAGTCTTTGCTATATGATTCACTTGTTTAGTCATGTCATATACATTGTTTTGATCACTGCATTCACTACATATGCTTTACAAATAGTATGATTAAGGTTATGATGGCATGTCACTCCAGAAATTATCTTTGTTATCGTTTTACCTGCTCGGGACGAGCAGAACTAAGCTTGGGGATGCTGATACGTCTCCGACGTATCGATAATTTCTTATGTTCCATGCCACATTATTGATGATATCTACATGTTTTATGCACACTTTATGTCATATTCGTGCATTTTCTAGAACTAACCTATTAACAAGATGCCGAAGTGCCAGTTCCTGTTTTCTGCTGTTTTTGGTTTCAGAAATCCTAGTAACGAAATATTCTCGGAATTGGACGAAATCAACGCCCAGGTTCCTATTTTGCCCGGAAGCATCCAGAACACACGAGAACCGCCAGAGAGGGGGCACTGGGCCCCCAGACCATAGGCCGGCGCGGCCCAGGCCCTGGCCGCGCCGCCCTATAGTGTCGGCGCCCCTTCGACCTTCTGACGCCGCCTCTTCGCCTATATAAAGCCCCTGGACCTAAAACCTCGGTACGGAAAAGCCACGGTACGAGAAACCTTCCAGAGCCGCCGCCATCGCGAAGCCAAGATCTGGGGGACAGGAGTCTCTGTTCCGGCACGCCGCCGGGACGGGGAAGTGCCCCCGGAAGGCTCCTCCATCGACACCACTGCCATCTTCATCACCGCTGATGTCTCCCATGAGGAGGGAGTAGTTCTCCATCGAGGCTCGGGGCTGTACCGGTAGCTATGTGGTTCATCTCTCTCCTATGTACTTCAATACAATAATCTCATGAGCTGCCTTACATGATTGAGATTCATATGATGATGCTTGTAATCTAGATGTCGTTATGCTAGTCAAGTGAATTTTACTTATGTGATCTCCGGAGACTCCTTGTCCCACGTGTGTAAAGGTGACAGTGTGTGCATCGTGTGGGTCTCTTAGGCTATATTTCACAGAATACTTATTCACTGTTATGAATGGCATAGTGAAGTGCTTATTTATATCTCTTTATGATTGCAATGTGTTTTGTATCACAATTCATCTATGTGCTACTCTAGTGATGTTATTAAAGTAGTTTATTCCTCCTGCACGGTGTAATGGTGATAGTGTGTGCATCCGTGTTAGTACTTGGCGTAGGCTATGATTATGATCTCTTGTAGATTATGAAGTTAACTATTGCTATGATAGTATTGATGTGATCTATGCCTCCTTTCATAGCGTGAAGGTGACAGTGTGCATGCTACGTTAGTACTTGGTTTAGTTGTGTTGATCTATCTTACACTCTAAGGTTATTTAAATATGAACATTGAATTGTGGAGCTTGTTAACTCCGGCATTGAGGGTTCGTGTAATCCTACGCAATATGTTCATCATCCAACAAGAGGGTGTAGAGTATGCATTTATCTATTTTGTTATGTGATCAATGTTGAGAGTGTCCACTAGTGAAAGTATGATCCCTAGGCCTTGTTCCTAAATATCGCTATCATTTGCTTGTTTCTTGTTTCTTTGTGTTACTACTGCTGCGTTACTACTGCTTGTTTCTTGTCTGGGCAAAGCACTTTTCTGGTGCCGTTGCTACTTATTCATACCACCTGTATTTCACTATCTCTTCGCCGAACTAGTGCACCTATTTGGTGTGTTGGGGACACAAGAGACTTCTTGCTTTGTGGTTGCAGGGTTGCATGAGAGGGATATCTTTGACCTCTTCCTCCCTGAGTTCGATAAACCTTGGGTGATCCACTTAAGGGAAAACTTGCTGCTGTTCTACAAACCTCTGCTCTTGGATGCCCAACACTGTCTACAGGAAAAGGAGGGGGGCGTAGACATCATATGGCCATATCACATCACCAAACCCTGCAAAAACAAGTTAGACGTCTCTAATTTGGTTTGCATATTTTACGTGGTTTAGGGTTTTCGAGAGAGATCTAATCTACCTACGAACATGAACCACAACGGTGATACTAATGTTGTCAATAGAAGAGTAAATTGAATCTTCACTATAGTAGGAGAGACAGACACCCGCAAAGCCTCTTATGCAATGCTAGTTGCATGTCGAACGAGGAACAAGTCTCATGAACGCGGTCATGTAAAGTTAGTCCGGGCCGCTTCATCCCACTATGCCACAAAGATGCAAAGTACTCAAACTAAAGATAACAAGAGCATCAACGCCCACAAAACCATTGTGTTCTACTCGTGCAACCATCTATGCATAGACACGGCTCTGATACCACTGTGGGAATAACGTTGCAAAGAAAACAAAAAATTTCCTACCGCGAACACGCAATCCAAGCCAAGATGCAATCTAGAAGACGGTAGCAACGAGGGGTTTATCGAGTCTCACCCTTGAAGAGATTCCAAAGCCTACAAGAGGAGGCTCTTGTTGCTGCGGTAGACGTTCACTTGCCGCTTGCAAAAGCGCGTAGAAGATCTTGATCACGATCGCTTCCGGCGCCACGAACGGGCAGCACCTCCGTACTCGGTCACACGTTCGGTTGTTGATGAAGACGACGTCCACCACCCCGTTCCAGCGGGCAGCGGAAGTAGTAGCTCCTCTTGAATCCGACAGCACGACGGCGTGGTGTCGGTGGTGGTGGAGAAATCCGGCGGAGCTTTGCTTAAGCGTGCGGGATGTGGTGGAGGAGAGAGACCGCTAGGGTTTGGGGAGAGGGGCGCCGGCTAGGGCACCCTTGAGGGGTGCGGCCATGGTGGTGGCTAGAGTGGCCGGCCAGCCCCTCTCTCCCCCTCTTTATATAGGTGGAAGCCCCAAGGCTTAGGTCAAAGAGTCCGAATAAGACCCCAACCAAAACCTTCCAAGTGTCCAAACCTAGGGGGAGTGGGACTCCCCCCTTTCCTTGGTGGGGTGGCCGGCCACCATGGTGGGGAGTCCACTTGGGACTCCTCCTCCCTTAGGTTGGCCGGCCAAGGTGGGTGGAGTCCCTTTGGGACTCCACCTTCCATCCTTATTTCTTCCGGACTTTTCTAGAACCTTCTAGAACCTTCCACAGAACCTTCCGGATCATTTTAATTCACATAAAATGACTTCCCATATATGAATCTTATTCTCCGGACCATTCCGGAACTCCTCGTGATGTCCGGGATCTCATCCGGGACTCCGAACAAATATTCGAACTCCATTCCATATTCAAGTTCTACCATTTCAACATCCAACTTTAAGTGTGTCACCCTACGGTTCGTGAACTATGCGGACATGGTTGAGTACTCACTCCGACCAATAACCAATAGCTGGATCTGGAGATCCATAATGGCTCCCACATATTCAACGATGACTTCAGTGATCGAATGAACCATTCACATACGATACCAATTCCCTTTGTCACGCGATATTTTACTTGTCCGAGGTTTGATCTTCGGTATCACTCTATACCTTGTTCAACCTCGTCTCCTGACAAGTACTCTTTACTCGTACCGTGGTATGTGGTCTCTTATGAACTCATTCATATGCTTGCAAGACATTAGACGACATTCCACCGAGAGGGCCCAGAGTATATCTATCCGTCATCGGGATGGACAAATCCCACTGTTGATCCATATGCCTCAACTCATACTTTCCGGATACTTAATCCCACCTTTATAACCACCCATTTACGCAGTGGCATTTGGTGTAATCAAAGTACCTTTCCGGTATAAGTGATTTACATGATCTCATGGTCATAAGGACTAGGTAACTATGTATCGAAAAGCTTATAGCAAATAACTTAATGACGAGATCTTATGCTACGCTTAATTGGGTGTGTCCATTACATCATTCATACAATGATATAACCTTGTTATTAATAACATCCAATGTTCATGATTATGAAACTAATCATCCATTAATCAACAAGCTAGTTTAAGAGGCATACTAGGGACTTCTTTGTTGTCTACATATCACACATGTACTAATGTTTCGGTTAATACAATTATAGCATGATATATAAACATTTATCATAAACATAAAGATATAAATAATAACCACTTTATTATTGCCTCTAGGGCATATCTCCTTCAAGCGCTTCGCCGGCGGGTATTCATCGGAGGAGGTGTCGTCCTCCATTTCATCCTCTTCGTCGGAGGAGATGTCCTCACCCCAGGAGAAAGCGTCGTCGTCGCTCTCTTCCTCCAACTCCCCGTCAACGAGGAACTAGAAGTTATCCTCCCTGTCGGTCAAGGATTCGTCATCCTCTGATCTAACGGCGAAATCCCAATCTGCCTCATCCCACCACAGTGGGGCGAGGGCCTCCTAACGCCGCTATCGGGTCGTACTCCGGCGTCGGCTCACGGGAGGAGGAGGATTGGGAGGAGAGACCCGAAGAGTAGGAGGAAGAGGAGGAGTCCATGGTTGCAGAGGAGGGGAGTTTCAATTGCTAATGCAGAACAAGAGGATGAGGAGGCAAACTGCTTGGATGAGGTTAAATAAAGGGGATACAGTGGAAGATGATTCAATGCTGTGGCGGTTTTCGAGGATGCGGTGCCAAAACTGTCAAATCGTGCAGTACGGAGAAGTTGAGAAGGAAAGACATCATGATGGAAGGGCACTGTAGCGGTTCTGCTCTGCAACGCGTAACCCGATGAAGGAAAACAGAGTGGTTTTGGAATTATTATTGCCAAAACCAGGGGGCATGTGTTATCGCCGGATTTTAGCCAAATTAGGAGATGGGCAGTGATTGAGGTGGGCTTAGAGGATATGCACATAAAGTGTTTCTGAATCGGCTCGTGCGAGAGTTTGGGCTAGATTGCCCGTATATCTGTACATTATGGTAGATCACGTTTCAGTTTAGAATTAAGAGATAGAGTTTGGTTCGTACACAGTTAGGTTTATTCCAAAGATATAAAGTCTACGGACTATAAATATGTACCTAGGGTTATTGGGAAAAGAGGACGATCACGTTCACAACAAACACAATCTAGACGCATCGCCACCCCTTGTTTCGAGGGTTTCTTCCGGGTCTTGCGATCTGGGCAGTATCAGTTTATTCGTTGTTTTGTGTTGCTCGTACTGAAGCCTTGTTGATGGCGAGTAATACCGTTATCATAGATGTTTTGGGGCTAACATCGATACTTTTCTGATATGTTTGCTTGTTATGCTGCCCCTAAATATCTAGCTGCCTCTGCACCTATCTTAGGTGTAAGGGCAGCATCTTGCTTGGTCTTTATTTAGTAGATCTGATCTGTTATGGTTGTTCCTTATTCTCCAAGGATTAGTTTGATATCCGCATGGTTAGGCCTTGCAAACGGGTTGAACGATCCAGTAGTGCGTAAGGTATGGTTTGCCGATCCAAGAGGGGTTGTTCCGGGAATCGACTCTGTGTTGGTTTTTAGGCCTCTTCTAGGACTAGTTTTCTGTTATCTTTCGTATCTGCCAGGCTCAACTACGCGTAGGACGTTTCAATTATGCGGTGAAAGCCCTAGACTGTCGTAGATCGATTTAACTTGGTATTGATAAAGCAGGATCCCCATGTTATCGTATATCCAATGCGAACCATGGGTCAATCGGCTCTTTGAGCCGATTCACAGGGTAACCTGAGAGCCGATCGAGGCTCAGATTTAATGTTTACGTGTCTGCCATGCAGGAAACTAATTGAAGCAATCCATCACCTTCCAGACCAGGTATAGGTCAGGTGGCACGCCCTCGCAATAGCCAGGACGTGTGCCGGATTTTGCGGGCCGTCGCGCGAGGGACTAGGGCCCACCAGCAGTTCTGGGAGCCTCCCGGCTCTTCGTGTTGCTCGTCGCTGCTCGCCGGTGGGTTTTGGCAGGCAACAATACCTAACAAAGGATGTATTTTTTTTGCAATAAATTAACTTCATCAAACTTCACCCTATTTGATTTTAGAAAATACTCCTATAGTAGTCAATAGATCTTGGGGTCGACTGTTTGGCATAAGCTGACATGGGCTCCGACGTTGTTTGTGGCGAGAGTTTCTTTGGCGGTCGTCTAAGATGAAGCCAGAATTGCCGGGTCGTAGAGGAGTGATGATGATGACACTTGATGAGGTCCTCAACGATGGTTTTTCTTCTCGACGACGTGTGTGCTCCGTGTGGGTGGTCAGGTTGGCCAGGGTGCTTAGTGCTGTCGTGTATGACGACACATTGGTCGGTGCAATATGTGTGGGTGTGGCGGGCCCTGTTATTGTAGATTTTCGTCTGGTTTTTTTCTTTAAAAGTGGACATTTTCTTTTTAATTAATGGCTAAGGCAAAGCTTTGTCTTCATTTTTTTTAAGAAAAACTTTTTTTAGATGTTTTAAGAAAAACTTGAAACCAACGTGTTGTATGTCACAGACCAATCAAACTGAATCAAGGAGAGAGGACAAGTCATCGAAAAAAAAATGCGGAGAAGCTCTTCCTGTACGGTCGAGGTCGATCTTGCGAGGATTACTTGTTGTCTCATATCGTATTTCCAACCCTTCGAGAAACATTGGACGGCCCAGATTGATCGCGCGAGCCCAGGGTTTCCATCATCACTTCCCACCAGGCGAAACAGCGACTAGTCCCTTCGCGCTAGATCCAGCCCATGGCAGCGGCCGCCGCCGTCGCGTCGCCCGCCGACTGGACGGTCGTGCGCCGGCGCGGACGCCGCCGCCAGGGAGACGCCACGGCGACCGCCTCCCACCCCGAATCTCCCCGGCCGCTCCCGTTGACCCCGGTCCCCTGGTCGCCCTCCGACCCGTCCCTCGACCCGGCCCGCGTCGCCCGCCTCCTCGCCCGCGCCCGCGCCGCCATCTCCCGCGTCGAGGCCTCCCGCCTCTACCGCCGCTTCCTCCTCCCGAGCTCCCCGCTCCGCCGCCGGCTCGCCCACCTCGCCCCCGCCCGCCTCTCCCTCCTCGGCGTCGGCAGCTTCGAGTCCTCCCCCGCCGCGCGCCTCCAGCTCGCGCTCGCCGCCCTCCTCCGCCGCGACCTCCTCCCGGGGTCCGCCACGGCCGACCTCTTCGACCCCGTCCTCTCCGCCGTCGAGTGCGCCGCCGCCGCCGCCCTCGGCTTCGCCGTCCCGAGCCTCGACGACGGCGGCCGCTGCCGCGTGGCGGAGCCCACGCTCTTCTACATGCCCCACTGCGAGGCCTCGCTCTACGACGCGCTCCTCGACGCCAACTGGGCCCAGCTCCGCCGCCTCTGCGTGCTCGGCAACAGCTTCCGGCGCTACGCCCTCCAGGCGGAGGAGAACCGCTCGGGCCCCGCCGCCAAGGCCAAGCTCGTGCTCCAGGCGGAGCAGCTCGCGTGGGAGGAGCGCGTCGACGAGGCCGGGGATGTGGATGAGGACGACGGGTTCGCACGTGCGTTCAACCAGACGAGCTGGCATTTCTTCGACGTGGACGACCATGTCGACCAGAGGAAGGAGATAAGTCCCGAAGCTTTGTCTTTCGAGAAATTGTCACTGTGATTCTGTGAATTGTATTGTACCTGATTGCACAAGCATTCAAAGATTCAGAGCTGAACATCTTAGCAAAGTTTAACCCTGTATTTCAGTGAGCTGTATTACTCGATTGGAGATGCATTCAAAGATTCAGAGCTGGACATCTTAACAAAAATGTATCACTGTAATTCATGAATTGTATAACTTGATTGGAGATGCATTCAAAGATTTAACACTGCAATTCAGTGAAATGTATTACTCGATTGGGGATGCGTTCAAATATTCAGAGTTGGACATCTTAACAAAATGTATCACTGTAGTAAGTCTATGAGATTGGAGTACTTGACTGGAGGTGTATTCAAAGATTCAGAGTTGGCATCTTAACAGAATTTTGTGTTTGCTTCACCTTGATTTGCAATGAGCAAGAATGGACATATGCGGTTTCTTAGTTTCTGAATTCCTAAGAATGGCACAAGGCGCATATGTCCATTCTTGTTCAGGGGATAGTACATAGTGTTTCTGAAAATAAACTCTCAGTACATAGTGTTGCATGTGTCATTGTAAGATGCTCTGGTGTCTCATGAGGTTGTTTTGTTTAGTTTTCTGCTGTGAGAATTGGTACTTTGCTATAATTTGTATGCCCCTTTATTACTCTTAGATCATTTACAGTCCTGGTTCAT
Organism: Lolium perenne; assembly: GCF_019359855.2. Lineage (NCBI taxonomy): Eukaryota > Viridiplantae > Streptophyta > Magnoliopsida > Poales > Poaceae > Lolium > Lolium perenne. The sequence goes on along the minus strand of NC_067244.2, from coordinate 20,614,190 downwards.
TCAGTCTAATCGATTTGGTCCAAAGCTGGGAATTTCCCAATTTCACTATGTCCTGGTGGATGTGCCTTCATAGAAAATGCACAAAAGTTAGTCTGGATCTGTAGCACTCTTGGCTACTCTTGCATGAAACTTACTCTTGATCTGTGGCAATGCACACCGGGTTCAATTTGCTGGTACCTGAATTTAGTATATCTCATTATATGCATAATGTGAAGTTGTCCATATGAAGTACAAATATTTGTTTGTTAGCCTCTTCAGTTTTCTTGATATAGGGATGATAACCGAGGTGGCAATGGCATAGGTAATTCTCCTTGTTTTTTCTTCTGGATGTCGCTCTATTAATTCTATCCTTCTTTAATATGGCATGTCAAGTTTGATGTGACTTGCGTATGGTTTAACAGCGGATGAGCTCCCAGGGCGGCAGCGCAAACTCGCTCAGCTCCAAGAATGTTTCGTCCTGATGGACTGCATGCTTCCACTTTGTTCGTTGTTTTGGCGGCACAAGATGATATTTGCTTTAGATGAGTGGGCGGTACTAACTTGGGTAGTAAAAGATGGATGTTTTTTGTTGATGGGGCAGGGCAGCTCCGGAGCTCCCGGATACATTCTCCATGCATCACGAGTCAGGTGTGACATGTTTTTTTCTTTTCCTTTTTGTTCTAATTGCTGCGCCATTTTAAATTATCATACATTTAACATTACCTTAGTAATAACAATGTGGGGTTATACTCAGTTTCAGAAATGGCAACTGAACAAGCAACCTGGATATTTGCTACTAGCTGCAGTCATGCTGAATGCGATATCAAATGCTGAATGCGGGATTAGTTTCAGAACCCCTATTGTTTTCTTTTCCTGACTCTAAACCTGTGAGGTTGAATTTCTAAGTATTTCAGGCCATGCCAACTCATTCTCATACTAATATTCCTTCTTTATTTGACATACAAGGTGCCTCCCATGCACGGATCCACCGTCTCCCTATTCTACTTTTTCTAAGTTATGTCAGTTTTTTTCTCTATCCATTCATACTAGATGTAAAACTTGTAAAATCCAAACTAGAAGTTTAATTTGAAAACCGTTTGAACATTTGGTTTCCTATTAAAAAGACCTACAAAATAAGTCTAATATTGAATAGATTTTGATAACTTAAAAAACAAAATCAAATATGATGAAACAAGGTGAAACTTTTCTTTGAAACAATTTCTTTCATTACGTTTCAAACTTGGTTCATCAAATTTAGAAAATATTTGGCAATTGCCGTAGAGTTCCAGTTTAAAAACACATTTTTGTATCTAGTTTTATTGTGCATCATTATGTTTATATGTATTTCAGAATTCAAATTGAATTTTGTCCAAACAAACAATTTTATGTGGGGTATGCATAGTACTATGTGCATGCAAAAGATTCTCTACCTATCCAAATCTTAAAGCATATCACACAAATCGATGGAGTGGCGTTTTGGAGGCCAAGCTACATGTAGCTCTTTATTTTCAAAGACTCAAAATTCGTATTTCAAAGTTTTCAAAAAACTGAAACAAAATTCTAGAGGTAGCCAACGATGTATCCTAAAATGATGCAAAATCTCAATGCAAACTCTTTTATATTATAGGCTACACGAAATTGATAAAATCTTACAAAATTAGTAGTCTTAAAATATGTACTATTCACTATAAAATTTGTCAGAATTTATCATATTTGTGTACCTAGAATATAAACTAGTTTGTATTGAGATTTTACATCATTGGCTATCTCTAAATTTGATTTGGATTTTTCAAAATCTTGAAATACGAATTCTGAGTGTTTAAAAGTAAAGAGCTACGTGTAGCTCGGCCTCCGTTTGAAGTTTTTTCCCAAATTGGTGGTGCTACAAGTCCATTTCTCCTTAAGGAAGGCCATCTTTTTCTTTCCACTATAGGAATTGAAACCCGATCGGATGCGGATTAGATAGTGCCCTTCCTAAAACCGTTAACGAGTAATGATGCATATACGGATATTGCTGAATACAAATTTGGAGCAGATGCAGGTGTAAGATAATAGTAATAGACTTATATCTTATAATGAGCCGACTATAGAATGGTAGAGAAATATATTGAAATAATGCATAATAGTTTCAAGTTCAATCATATAATATTTGGTCGATTTGTTAGTTTCTCTAAGTTAGGTAATTGGTATATTACATGAAAAGGGAGCCCTGGACCCTTATCCTCTCCCGCGACCTGAGAGGCGATTTCTGAATCCCACCCCGTCAACTCCACTTCGCCGCCGGCGGCTCGCCGGTTCCCCCTTCTCGGTCGGCCGCTCCGGCGGCGGGAGGTGGGGGAACCTCGGGCCCCGGCGTGTACATAGTGTAGGTGTTGCTAGGGTCCTCGCCGGCGGCGTCAGGGAGTTGGTGGCGCGGCTGGTGTTGGTTTTGCAGGTGGTGCTCTTCCTCTCCGGCCGCAGTGCTCGACGGAGCGTCGCGGCGGAGCGTCCCCTTCCGCGTGCTCGCGGCCCCCCGGGGTCGCCGTGTGCGCTTGATCCCCTTCCGAATCTCGTCGCGGCGGATCCGGTCGACCTTAGTGAAGCAGTTGGAGTCATTTCAAGGCGATGCCGGCGATGGAGCGAGGCGGAGGCTCTCCGGAGTTCGAGGCCCGACGACTTCCCGTCCGCTTGGGGATCTTCTTCCATCCAAGGCATCAGTGGAGAAGGAGCGGCGGCGCGCCATCGGCACGTTTCTCTCCTCGTTGTCGACATCAATCTACAGAAGGACTAGGTTGGAATTTCTGAGTTTGTGGTGATCTTTTCTGTATTTTCAGCTGTTTCCTCGCAAAAAAAAGGTAATTGGTATATTGGAGTCAAATTACTAAAATTTGGTGAAAAAATTCTTATTGAGATACGGATATAACTATTTTCATATCCATGTTTGTTTCAAAATTGAATACCACATTTATATTTATTTTTATAAAATAGATTCAAATATTATCCATTTTCACGGACGATTTCGATATTACTACTTTCATTTTCAGTTTGTGGAATAGGAATGTCTTCACTCGTCAAATTCACACATAGAAAGAAGGTCCCGATCATCGTCGCTGCTCGCCCCGTCGCTGTCGTAGTATATGCAGTCCTCTTGCAGCGCACTCATGCGCTCCGCATAGTGATCGCTTCTCTGGATGATGTCCTCGTTCCGGTGCAGCTGCCGAACCTGCGTCCCGCCGCGCGCCGCCGCTTCGAACTTCTTGTCACGGCCGTGGAACTCCGTCGACGCCGGGTGCACAATGTTGCCCCCTTTGCTGTCGCAGTACAGGCACCGGACCAGAGAGGCTCTCGGCGGCGGTATGCCCACCGGGACGCACAGCGGCGCCTGCTCGTCCTCGACATCGTTGTAGTTGCGGCACTCGGCGAAGAACAGCACCGGCTCGCCGCCGATGCTTGTCGCCAGGAAGTTCATGTGGGAGCGGTCGTATCTGTATGGGAGTAGATGGGTGCTGGTGTCGGTGCTGGGGATTTCGTTGGGGCCGGAGACGTCCTCGTTCACGCCGCAGATGGCGTGAAGCTCGTACGCCGTGCTGCCCAGCGCCGCCGCGTATTGCTCTAACGCGGCATTCACCTTCGCCACGATCCTTGCTTCGTTGGCCCTGAACTGCCTCCTCCGGTCCCTTATGATCGCCCAGTACAGCTTGGTCGCCGGTTCGGGAACGATCGGCTCCGGCGGCGGTGCCGGACACAGCAGCTCGGCGAGCCTGAGGATGTCTTCCGGGGACTCTAGCGGCTGCTGCAATACCAAGGCGTCGACGCAACCTGCAGCGAGAAACGCCGCCTGCGCGTTGGCGTCCGGGTGGCCCGCGGCCGTGGCGGCGGCCACGTAGGCTTCTTGCAGGGTGGTGCCGGCGCATTGATGGTGGCCGCGGCGTTCCGCGTCCCGGGCGGCGGCGTGGAGGTCGGCGTCAGCGTCGAGGAGGCAACGGACGGCGTCGTGCTCGGAGAGGCCGTCGAAGCGGGTGCAGAGGAAGGACAGCATGCCGTACGTCGAGCGGCTGGCGGCGCGCGCGAGGGCGTCGGTGCCGATCATGTCCACGGTCTCCTCTGTCCGGTCGCGTCTCGCTGGCGGGAACGTGGCGTCGTACCAGACGATGTTGAGGACGATGTTGGAGGCGGGGTCGTCGAGTGGGCCGTAGCAGCCGCCGCCGGCGAGTAGGGCGCGGTGGTAGCGGCCGCGCAGCTCGCGCCGCGGCAGCCTGGCGAGCGCCCGCAGGTAGTGCCGGTGGACCTTGTCGAGGAGCGCGCGCCTGAGGGACCTCGTGTGGTAGTAATACGGCACGTCGCCTTCCAGTTCCAGCAGCTGCTGCCGGGACGCCGCGAGCTCCCAAGGTTTCTTGGCCGCATCACCGGCCAGCTCGCCCAGGCGAACGGTGGAAAGGTCGCCGGCGACGATGTCATCCAGCTGGCGAGGAGAGAGCGATAGCCAGGCGGCGACGAGGCGGTCGGGCTCCGGGTGCCTTGCGGCCAGGGCGGCGCACTTGAGGGCGGTCCGGAGCATAGAGTCGACGTGTCCAGCAGAGGTCTCCATGGCGCGGTCCTTGAGGACGAGGCAGGCGGCGCCGAGGAGGTGGGCGTGAGCGAGGAGGAGGTAGTGCACGGCCTCCCAGTCGGTGAGGTAGGGGAAGAAGGTGGTGAGGAAGACGACCATGCCATCCACAGACCGGCGCTCGAGATCCTCGGCCGTCACGGTGTCAGAGATGGTGGCGTTGACGGCGATGTTGGAGACGGGATCGAGGAGGCCAATGCAAGAGAAGCCATCTGCTTGCCGGAGCCGGCGCGCCTCCTCGAACGAGTTGTGCACTGTAGCGATAAGCTGCGACCTTTCTTGGTTCACCACGCCCTTACCGGGATAATCCGGTCCACGCGGCCGGAGCACTACCCGCCGCCGATCCTCCATGGTCAATTTGCTTTGAGGTGCTAGGTACGTCTGTTGTTGAAATTCGTCCACGGATCAATCGCATGAAACTAGACAAACACACGCAACGACAAAATTTATCGCCTCTATTCCCTCTCTTTATTTCTTTTCTATTTTTCTCCGTGCTCACGGTACAACTTCTTACACGACCTGGATATGCTTTTATACACGTCCAGAAACCAGACCACCGACCTAAACACCTTAGTCCTAATTCTACTCTAACATGAAGACACCCGCACGACCAAGCACTAATCCCAGCCGGAGTCCTGCTCAATCTTCCTAGTACTCTACTTCTACCAAACTGGACTCTCACTAGTATACTACAATGACTCACGTATACGGCAGCACTTTCCATATTTCCTATACCTACAAGGACTAGAACTCACGGTGTATGTCCAACTCAGGAACCAACATCTAGACAACTAACTAGCTACACGTTAATTAACTCAAGATTAATCCTAACATCCGTGCGATTGTGCGAGTCGACACGATTCCGGGCAAAAAGCTTATGTACACGTACTCCCAGTATACAACCGGTTCGGATTCAAATCTGGAGAAACTAGAAATCTATACATCGGGGGAGCAGTCGGACTGAGAATACTACGTATCTTACTACGTCTCAGTCGACGCTCTATTCTCTCTGTCTCTTTGTACGACTGTGTCCTCTAGTCTTAGGGGATTCTACTGTGATCTTTATTAATTAAATCATAGCTACATTGTTAATTAAAAGAGAAGTTATAAAATTTGGTGGTTCATATCTACCCAAACACACGGGAGTGAAGCCATCTCTCTCGATAAACGATCAACTACACAATGTGCTTCCCTGTCACAAAAACTAAACTCACAGCAAGAGAAAGTAGAGGCTTAAACTTAAATATCATCAAACAAAGCCGTAGCTGCAGTTGACGGAAAATCTCCTAAATGTACCATTTCAATGACCTACAAACAATCTGATCGAATAATTATCCGAGAACATCTAACCTCATTAGCTAAGGATAATCCTCTAACTTCATGGGATGAATGTACTAATATATTTAAGACTAAGTTTTCCCACCAATAAAGATTATGCAACCGCGTTCTAACATTACAGATTTTGTTGAAACCGTGTCTAGGAGGAACTAGACAGTTTTTGATATAGTAGAAGCGGGGACTTGGCGTGACAATTCCGAAATTCATCCCTGACAGAAATCGAACTCCGGTCGTTGAGGTGCGCCACTGCGATCCCAACCACTGGGCTAAGCCCACGTCGTCTAACATTACAGATTTTAGACAAGAAGACCGCGAGCCACTAGCGTTTGCGGGGGAAAGGGTGAACGAAGCCACCATGAACTGTCCAAGTCATGGAATGGAGGATTGGTTAATCCTACACTTATTTTATAATGCCTTTAACCCAATGTCAAAGTCTATGCTTGATACTGCAGAGGAACATTCATTGGCAAGCCAGTTGAGCTGACAAGGAGGCTTCTAGACGATATGCAAAGCAACCATACCCAATAGTATGTTGAAAGATCCTCCTCAAGAAAGGTGAATGCAATCACCCAAGGTAACAATGAAGAACTTATTTCAAAGGTAGACGAGCTTATAAATATCCTTAAGGGTAAGGAAAGTACCCAAGTTAATGCCATCACCAATTCTAATGTTGATGAAGTAGACTTCATAGCAAGAAATCCTTATAACCCTGCATGGAAGAGTCAAAACTATGGCTCTATTTTTTTAGATAATATAATAACAATGTAGGAGTTCCAAATAATAACTACACCAACGGTAGTGGAACAAGCAATGTTAATACTTCAATTGAAAATACTTTTAAGAATTTTATGCGTGCTCAATCTGAACAAAATAGTACCCTTACAAAGCTTACTGAAAATCATAGCACTATGTTAGGGAATTTATCTAATCAAACCGTTTCTCTTAAGAACGATGTCAAGTTCTACAGGAAAGGATGAAGACCGTCGAGACTCAACTGGGAAACATAGCTGAAAGGCAAACTATAATACTTGCAAGATTTGCAGGTAAACCAGAACCAAACCCCGTTGAAGACCTCAAGATGAAGAGGATCAAAAGACAAGGAGAAGCACTTGAAGAACTGGACTATAGCAATGCTCCAACACCTGAGTACTCCGTAGAAGATCTCATAAAGATGGTCACGGTAAGACACCCATGAGTCGATGAAGGTAATGGTGAAAGACACCGTCAATTTATTCATGAGGTAGCATTCAAAGTCCTTGATTTAGAACTACAATATAAAAAGCAAGCTGAAAAACTTCCAGCTAAGCTTGATGATATATTTGAGCCCAGTACAGCTTGGTCGCCGGTTCGGGAACGACCGGCTCCGGCGGCGGTGCCGGAGACAGCAGCTCGGCGAGCCTGAGGATGTCTTCCGGGGACTCCAGCGGCTGCTGCAATACCAAGGCGTCGAGAAACGCCGCCTGCGCACGAGGAGGCGCACGTTTGATGCCACGTTATTAGGGGCCCGTGTTATTATTTGCGCGCGCAGGAAAGGAAAGGAAAGCCTCGTTGACCAAAATCGATCCGTTCAGCTCGACGGAGACCTCAATCAACCAATCAAAAAACTGATTAAAAGAGACTCCTTTCTCGCACGCACGCGCGCACGTCCTGATCGATCGATGCATGGATTTAGCAAATCAGGTACGTGTGTGCACCATTTATCTCAAGGAAACGAAGGGAAACAATTGCCTAGTACCGATTAGCAACTCACGTGCACCGGCTGGCCGAAAGCCAGTACCCAGTATTCCTCTTGTTTCAAAGCACGACGGATTGATGGATACGAAAAAAAGAGGCATGCATATAAGAGCATCCAAATATATATACATAGAGAAAAGGTCACATCATCATGAGCAGAAACCCCCACGCACGGATCGATCGATGAGATTGGTGATTACCTGATGGATCCCCTCTTCGCGCGCGGACGGGAATCAGATCAACCATGAACTCGGCTAGCTGATCCAGCGCGCCGACCCTCTCTTCTCTTCTCTCCTCTCCTCTCCTCTCCTCTCCTCTCCTCTCCTCGACGAGTAAAGAGTCAAAGTCTAAGTCGTCACACACGACGCACGCGTTGGCTACACCCCTCGCTATATTTATAGACTAGAGCAGCGAGTACTTTTCGTTCAAACCTCACAAATGGGCGCCACTTTTTTGTCTTTGCCGCCACTATTTTCATCATCTCATCTGGAACGAATGGACCGCCTGGATGAAAAACACACCACCGATCGATGACATGGCTCATGGCTGGCCCACCTAGAGAAAACAAAATGAAACGCCCCGTAATTAATTACGGGATCCTTGACTTATTTGATGCATGGCCTCGTTCCACTATTAACGCTTTGGGAAACACTCCCGCAGATTATGCTTGTCTCCATCATGGTGTGTTTGCCGAATGGAACCGGATTTACAGCCCGGAATTTATTACTAGGAGAATAGGATGGGAAGATGATTATTGTTCCCGTTACCTTCCCTGGTACTACACGATGAGAATTACGGGAACAAAACAATATCAACAAACAGGGCTCATATAGCAATAAATACGACAATTTATTGGCACGCGTGGGGCCTGTCCTCCCTCTAAACCGCTCCTCCACCTCCTATCCATTAATTTTGCTACGTGAAAACTGTTTCGTCTAAAAAAAAAGAACAAATGCATCGACAAAGAGGATAAATTGGAGATTAAAAATTGTGCGGTCATGTAAATTCGTGGGCCTACTCCATCTCTTCGCATGACCTAATTAATTGCCACCTTAAACAAGGTTGTTACGAAATTTTTGGAGAGAGAGCTGATTGGACTAATTAAAGGCTATATATATACTACCTGGCCAATCTTCACTTACCAGGCCAAGATTTAATTCGGAGGATTTGTTGCCTATTTAATGAGAATAATTTGGTATTCGGAGGCAGTACTGTATCTATCTATTGGCCTGTAATGGAGTAATGAGGAGAGTTAAGGACTATTTATACCCCTACTAAATCGTGGAGTAGTTATCGGGAGAAAAACTAGGAGTCCGGCTGTGTGCTCCGAGGGGAGTTAAATTGGTGAAATACTAGGAAGAATAAGTAATTAAGTAGGGGTGGGTTTGGAAATAAATTTACGTGCCTGGATCTTCTTAATCCTAGCGCCTGAATTTTTACACCCTTTACATAGCAACCGAGGGAGTAATATATAATGGAAGGAAGTACCTAATTATAAACCAGGGACTTTCCGCGACGCTAAAGTCGCAGTTCATGTACCAAATTATTCCTCTCTATTTGAGGGAAATGTACATGTTTATCCCTTCAATTCGCATACATAGACATAACATCAATGTAAAATCAGTGCACCTGCTAGTATTTCATGGGTGTTAAAGAAGACATATTTCTATAAATTCTTTGAAGAACAGGTACTCCATCCTTTCACAATTGTACATTTTTAGGAAAAAAAAATCTTTAATATAAAACCTATTTGCATCTCCTTGACATGCATGGCTACGATGGTTTGAGAATTGGTCAAAAGAATCCCACTAAGTATGAATTTTCTGTTGTGTAGTTATTATCTCAGATTCCATGGAACCAGTTGCAGTGGCATTCCTGGGTGGAGGCCGTGGCCGGAGACAGGCGAGACGAATCCGGCGAGATCGGCACAACAAGTATCAGCGGCGGCTTGGTTGCCTACTGCGGCATGGCCAGCCACCATATTGTGGCTTTGGACTTGGGTACAACAAAAGTTGTGAACCGGACAAAAAGACACGTGTATTTGCATTCCAAAATATGGCATATAATAGTCACAAATTCTCGGGTGATTCCTCATATAAATATAACATTTCTCCTTTGAAACATCAATGTCAACACATGAGTGAGGTATTGCTTTTCATTTCCCCCAAACGAGAGGACTACATCTATTTCAAAGTTAAACCTCATACATAGCTCTACCAACACTCGAGATAAATAATGAAGATCAGTTGAAGATGACCGCAACATTGAACCTTCAGCTTACTAGTACCTCACCAACTACAACATTACTTGAAGAAGTTAACAAATAAAGCATCTTCTGTTCCGGCAGCCATTCGGACCATGCCTCCCTCACTACCTCCTAGACAGCTCCATCTCCGCCGATGTGCATCTCCACTAGAGGGCGCGCCATGGCAGCCTGCTGCTCTCTATATTGTTGCACCGTCACAAGCAGCTGCCACTAGTTGGAGATGATCGGCTCATCCGTCCATCATCTGCATGACAACATACCAAAAAGGGTTCAACACACAAACACCATAAAATTTAGATTTAGAATTGTGACTTTGATAAGAGCATCTCCACTCGTGACCCCCATACGGCGTCCCGCGCCTGACCGTTTGGGGGTGCCGGCACATAACCCCTAAATAGGAGGGCACCGTTGCCCAGCCGCCCCCCAAAAACGCCCCCCCCCCCCCCCCCCCGCCAATTCAAAAGTTAAAAAACATAGGCTAGTCAGATTTACTAATTCCTCTCTTCTGCACGTGCACATCTCCATATAGCCTTGCCTCTCTCCATAACCTGTGACTAAGTCGATCGCACGCGCCAGCCGCACGTGGTGGTTCTACCCCTCTCCCTATTTATAGACTAGAAGCCACGGGTTCGTTTTAGTTCGAATTGTCATCCCCTCCTAGTACTGATGCTTGCCGCCGGTGACACTCAATTTCATCACGAGAGAAATAAATAAAGACGGGACCGGACAATTAACCCTCCTCTAAACTAGGAACTGCCTTAACTGGGAGGCTATGATTTGGGATACAATATTCTTTCTATTTTATTTTACCTGGGTGGTTGTTAAAGACGCATGGAATCAGGAAATGGATCTCACATGCTTTGTTTCCTCTGTCCCAAGGCATACACCCCGGAGAAAAGGAGATGCCTTATATTGGCTAGTTTATTTGCCGCTATTTTCGGTTTCTCTGACCCTCAGTTTCAGGAGAATCAAAACTAATCACGGGAGCGTACAATTAATCGTCTCTCAAACTAACAACAACCTTAATTGGGAGGCCGTCATTTGTGACACATAACTCTTTTATTATTTTACTCGTTGTTCTGGGCGCATCGACGGATCTAACATGCATGCTTTGTTTCATGTGATACACAGCAGCCAAAGGGAGATGCTTATCTTTCTAATTTTTTGTTTCCTATATGATATGCATGTTTTTTCTACTCCTCCCCCGTTGCCTATTATAAAAAGTTTTAAATTACCATTACAAAACGTTTTATATTAGGGAACAGAGAGGAAGTAGAATCGATGGCCGATGCATGTACCATACATAATTTTGATCATGGGGAACACCTGGAGTGCATAAGGACCATGTCCGCCTCCTTAAGTAAGAAACACCAGGCATCCAGCACAAATTAACTTGAAACACCGTCAAAAACTTGTATTTCGATTAAAATTCTGTATCAATACAACTCATGGGCCATGACAAGTCTGTCTTGCCACCAAAGTACAGAATAAACATATCTACATGTAGCTTATAAACCTAAAGTGGAGCCACCGCACCAGGTCCACGACATCAATAAGCTAGATCATGTCTCTGGGAAACAAACATCCAACGACAAAATTAAAAGATGCTCGAGGCCAACATTTGACCTAACCAACTACAAGAAATATCATATAAGAAAGCATGTCGGCCAGGTGGTTCCAACGTACATCACCACTTCGCACCTTCACAAGCGGCACGCCAACCTGCTACTCCATCGCCTCCACAAGCCACTGGTTTAACAAGCACACCTCCTTCGTCACCGACATGACACTTTAACATAAGGCAACTGGACATGCATAAGAAAATATGGCAGACTGAAATAGCAGGAAAGTAGCAGTAGTTCTAGCCAAGAACGACAAGCAAAAGCTATAACATGTACACATAATTTTATAGCCACATTGGAGGTACATGTCAGAGCAACCATCTACATGAAAATGCCCATATCTAAAAGGAAAATCATATGCAACTAAACAGTCATATGGTACATTCAAAAGGAGCCCATGCTTAAGCAAAGATGGCAAGTGGACATGTAATGAAACAGCAGGACGGTAACACTAGTTCTAGGCTTCTAGCCAAGAGCGAACCCTGATGGTTCTAATGGATCACATCGACTCCATAGTTTCTCCTACCAGTGGAAGCCTAATACTTGGTAAAGTAAGAAACTAAACTCAACTGGGATTGATGCCGCTGTCAAGTATTTAGTGGAAATATCCCATCCACACCTACATGATATCAATTTGAGGTTTTCTTTCCCTGAACAACTCGACATCTGTTCAAGCACCCAAAGGATATGCAGTATGCTTCTGCTGCATAAAAAAGCAACAAGGCACAAGTACCAAACATATCATCCAAGTTGCATAAAGGGGGGACCCAACAGCCAGCACATAGTATATTATTTAAAATAACAAGGGAATTGCATAAAGGAAGCGGAGGAACTATTTTAGGGAAACTGTACCCACTTGAAGAGTTGATGTGACCACACAATCACCAAATGCTAACATCGGGATCGGGAGCCCCTCCAGGCATATCACCACCCATTCCCCGAGGCATACGACCACCCATTCCTCTAGCGAAGCTAGCCATTCCACCCAGCGTGCCTCATGAGAAGCCCCTGGAAGATGCGTCTCTGGATGAGCGGCTCGACAATTGCTCCTTCTTGGCCTTCTTATAATCGGGCTGTTGAAAGAACATGACATGAATCCAGATCTGACCATGAAAAACGGTACGCCTAGAATGCTCCTAACAGGAGTGGGAATTTCGGTACAAAAATAAACTTTGGCTCGACATGCCGACGAAGCGGTCATGCTCAAATTTCTCTTCTTCCGTCTACCATAACCTTTCGTACTTCCTCCAGAGCTCCACAATCTTTTGTGGAGATTCTGCTACACCTACAAGATCACCAACATCACTATCATACAAACCATGCAATTTACATACATAGAGATTTAACATAGCTACTGAATCAATATTCGTCCTTCATAGCTACTGAATCAACATAAAACCGAATTGAATGTAAGACAACCAGAATAAAGCAACCAAGATAAAATGACGTGCTAAATCATGCCCACAAATAAAGCCAAATCAGCAATAAAAATGGAACTTGGCAATGCATCAAGTACTGAGATAACTATGCCACATGTCAAAAGTTATAACTACAAAAGGGCAATCAATAACCAGCCAAGCACATCATACTAACAACTTCTTCTGTTCTCTAAAACAAACAACAGAACATAAATGGCCATACAACTATACTATCAACACATTTAGGAAGGACTGCTATACTATCAACACATTTAGCATGTTGCATTCAAACTTGATTTACATATTCAAAAATAAGTGACATAAACTTATCAGCACGATATACAAATTACTTGAACACAACCATTGATTATGTAAGTATAGTAATATAAACAGAGGACATCAATCACTAGTTCACTTTATTTACCATCATCAGACACTTCACTCATACTAGTTGAGTTTATCAAACTGCCATACTGACATGAAGTTAAAATATAGTGAATTTAAGGATTCCATTACCAACCTTTTTCAGTTACTCATAGCAATTGCTCGAGGACATGGTCGTCACAAGACACCAACATCAGCTCCAGGTGGAGTGGGGCTCGTCACAAGACGCCAACAGCAGCTCCAGGTGGAGCGGGGCTCACGACCAGGAATTTGTGCTTGAGAAAGCAGGTGCTGCTATTGTAGGTGATCATTTATGTCTTGCAGTAGGTAAATCACGAGATAAATCATGTCCATGGTAAAGCCAAATCAGCAATACAAAATGAAACCTGCCATTGCATTAAGTACTGAGATAACTAGGCTACATGTCAAAAAAAAAAATACTGATCAATACAAGCATGTTGTATTCAAACTTGATTTACATATTCCAAAAGAGAAGTGAGATAACTTATTAGCCCGATATACAAATTGTAGCTGAAGCAGCAGAATGACACCCAAACATACACTACATTCTTCCACTATAATTCAGATAAATTCCCTATAATGACACGTAAACATTCATGCTTTATCCATAGTTAATCCTGGTTATCAATGACAAGCAGGTGGTATGTACATTACCAGCACCATAAGCACCAGCAAGAGATTCTGCAAAAATATATCAGCAAGAATAAAGGTTTCTTTCAACGGAAAATTCTAGTTGTAAGTGGTGTACACACAACAACAAATCCACTGTGTGTCTCTGTCAAAACTACCTACTGCTGATATCAATGGAAAATTCTCAACTAGAATACACCAAAGCAACAACCCAATAGATTCGTAGCACTACTCGCTGGACATTTTTCTCCTACTCATAGCCACATCTACTAATCCAACTTATCACTTTTACAAGGCCAGTTCCACGTTCAAAACAATTCAGCATGGTATTTGCAGAGCACTACTACAAATGTGCAAAGGAAACCAATTCACTATTGCACAACACATACACAGGAGGAAACGCGGAACAATACTACTGTAATTAGAGAAGACTATACAATAAACTCATCAGGGCAAACAACAAAACTTTCGAAAGAAAGATTTCGCTCATCCAAACACACCTATTATGATAAATAAGTGTGAAAAAATGCACATAGTCGAGCATAATTTTAGAAGAGAAAATGGTGATTCCTCATATTTCCATAGGACACAAGGTGAAACACATGACAACAAAGTAGTGGAAATTTTAAAACATGACTGTCTAAAGCATGATAACACATATCCGTTTTTAAAGATGATAGGAAGCATGGATTATGAGTAACGACTAGTCTAGACTAGTCGTGCGACCAGTATATGAGTCGTGACTTGACTGTCGACTAGCTTGTTCGACTCGATTAGTTTGAAGAGTCGAGCGGTCAAGCGACAAGTATATTTCTCTCGATGTACTTGGACCGTCTAGTTGTGGACTAGTCTAGACTAATCGTGGTATTCGAGTCGATTGACTCAATTTGGGATAGGTTACTGTCCATAGGAGTTGGTGGAAATAAAGAATGAAATCCACAACTTCTTAAATACAAGGAAGTTTAGAGCTATGGAGCAATATTTAGACGTGGAGGATGAAGCTGAAGTTCAAAGACATTGTTTCATCATCTAGACAAGATAATTTGAGGCCTATTCCATGAACTTCTAGGTTCTAGCATTATTATGTTATGTAACTTGTGTTGAACTAATGTCGATTTAGTTACTAAATCTCTTATCTGGTTACTATATACGATAGTATTTTGTACTAGCTACTGATGCAGTACATATCAACTAATCGAGCAGTAGTCTAGACTAGTCACGACTAGTCTATGAGTCGGTACCCCAACGACTCTGACAGGAGAAGAATAACTAGACAAGATATCACTAGTCAAGTAAAATACATCAATCACTAGTTCATTATACCAAAAATACTTATACAATACAACCACTAATTTTGCAAGTAGTAATATAAACAGAGGACATCAATGACTAGTTCACTTTTTGTAGTCATCAGACACTTCACACATACTAGTTGAGTATATCAAACCAACATGCTGACAATATGGTGGATTTAATATTGATTACATTACCAACCTTTTTTAGTTACTCATAGCAATTTCTTGGGGATGTGGTCATCGTAAGACGTCGACAACAGATCCAGGTCTACCGGGGTTCACCAGCAGGGATTTACCTCTTGCAGTAGGTCCCCTTGTCCTTGACAACCCCACGCACCCCTGGCGCCAACAACCTGAAATAGAAAGAGGCCATATAAGGGAAACATTATCTCCACCTTCAATAGCATCGATCCCTAGGTAATTCTTTATGCATCTACCAGGACAATATAATTGATGTTTCAGATCAGGATCCTACAAAGTTTAACATAACTAACATGGAAAATCACCAACTCGAATAACATCGATCCCCAGGGAACTCTTAATCATCAACCAGGCATAAATACGGTGGCAAATATAGCTTGGAATTTAAGATTAACCACATCAACAGTTTCACACATCATGTTTCCATACAAAAATATAAACTATGCATCTAGCCAGTTATCAGCTTGCTTATACACCAGCATTACTGGTTCTCCGTTAGTTGGTTTTCTGACCAATAAAAGGAAGATATTAAGCAAGATGAAACTATCACTTCTTGGGATACTCGTTACAATCAAGCCATGTGTCACTTAAGCTACGAGTATATAACATGATGAAAAGAAACTATCAGTGGGTTATTTGCGAGAGACAAAATTACATTATTATTACAGGTGGTGTGCAACTACCTAGTCAATGTTGGAAGACCGCTTCACGTACTGTCAGACCGAGTCATCAGGAGGCGCTCACCGCGCTCTCGCCGCGCACGTTCGGTGTGTGGCCATTCCGCACCGCACGCACGCCACTCCGATAGTTGTGTAACAGACTAGGATAGATCCTCTCCGATACTTATCCTGTAACGTGTATATATACACGCCCCTGTTGATCATTGCAATATAGTGAGAGTTACACAAGCTTTCTGTCAAAGCCACCATAAAGCATAATCAAGATGATTTTGTCTTAACAAGTAACGCATTCACGTGGATTATGATACAATATAGAACACTATTTGTAATTCAGACAATATAGCCCGGCCTGCAACAGACAACAGTTAACAACCGTTGAGTCAAAGTGTCAAACTAGCCTCATGGATTATGATACAATATATAACACTATTTGTAATTCAGACTTATAGGCCACTATTACATTACTTAACATTTGAATGGACTAAAACTTGTCCAAGGGTATTTGGTGTATAAGGTCTTCATAGAATAAAGTCATATCTAGGAAATTCTTACAAGTGTTGTTTAATTTGTTATTAACTGCAAATCCAGAACACCTTCTAGTTTACAAAATTTTGTTTCTAAGGAGTGCAAGGATAACATCAACCTACAAATCCACGATATTATCAAGTTTACCCGAGTTCATTTGGATTTCGAGTGATAGAAGTGTGGACTTTTAGCATGGTCAGTATTTTACAACGATATCAATATATATATATATATAGGTCAATAGGTGTGACGGAATGTACCTAATTATAACAAAATTAGAATATTGATATGAAAAATAAACATAAGAAAGAAGGCATTTCTATTTATGAACCTTGGTAGATATGTTTTTGTATTTATGGGCGATTTCAACACCACAGAGGTTCTGCTACTCCATGAGAATAAAAAGAATTAGGACATGTTCCAAACTTTTGTAAATGCATAAGAACGAATCAACTCTAACAGGCAACTAGTTTAACAAAGTTCATTTCAAAGTAAGTAATGCAGGGATAGTGGTTAAATCCATGCACCAAT
This sequence comes from Lolium perenne, assembly GCF_019359855.2. NCBI lineage: Eukaryota > Viridiplantae > Streptophyta > Magnoliopsida > Poales > Poaceae > Lolium > Lolium perenne. Next base: position 20,596,981 of record NC_067244.2, on the reverse strand, counting down.
CACCAAGCACCAGCCTTGTCAGGTGGCTAAAATGGTATTGAAAAGAATAAAAAATCATACTGAATAGAATGAACCATCGGGTACAAAAAGCATAGAACTACACACATATATATTATGTTTTGTTACTGTATGCATCTGAGAAAAGTAAGTGAAGAACAAAGTTATAACATAGAATGACCATGAATCTTTGGGACAACATTTGTGATAAAGTTTGATGGGTGTTCTACTACGAATGGAGATTTTGTTTCAAGGGATTCAATCAGACGACCACATAGTGCTACTCATATACCCCATAGCAGGCATAGAGGGCACTTTGTAGCTAGTGGAAATTTCAGAAACATGCCAGATCTGCATAAAGAAATAATTGCATAATCTAGGTAATCAACTACAAAGATAAGTAACCAACTACAAAAATATGGTTGGCTGGGAGCACTCTCAAAAGGAAGCCAAAATAAACATTTTCATATATTACTGAAACAATACAGGGAGTTTCAAGGCACGCTAATTGATGATTAATTTCATAAAAAAAGGTAAGGCAAAAGAAAGCTAGTTCCTGTTTCAGGACATAAATGACTGAAACCACTCGGGCAGCATGCAAATATAGGTCATGTGCAAGTGGAGGCCCTATATATCACATGAAGAAACTTAAAGCTAAAGGTAACATGAATACACTAGAACTCTACATACTATGGGTATGTAATGATAGTTAAATTAGAAGCTGAGTGACATACATTGGCAGATTATTTGTAGGACTAGAGCTCCAATAATGATCAACTAAACTTCCTGGATGGAAGCTGGTCACCATATAGGTCAGCAAACTTTGGATGCCTACTTCCACACACCGCGGGCTCGTGTTGCAATATTATCCCCATGCAAGTTATTATTGTTGTCTGATTGTCTCCAAACTGATGTACAATAGAACCCATGAGTATACACCCATGAAGACATGAACTCCAGTGATGAGAAAATAAAAAAAATGATCATAATATGATATTGCCATGGGGTAAAGAGGAAAAATGACATAGTTTCTTGCTTTCCTCTTACAGAACAACATGCCATACATTCATAAGGCTAATTTATCTAGAACAAAATAATCATCCCAAACAGCAAAGAGACCATACGATGTAATAAAGGAGACCATCAAGAACGAATCAAGGCCAAATAGTGTCAGCATAACTCAAAAAAAGTATGAGGAATCAGTGGTATCTAGTGAAAAATGTAGATCAGGTTGTTAAAAAACAAAATTTTCATTATGAATCCGCAAAATCATGACTTGGGATATGAATAGAAAAATCACCAGCCTTCATTACATCCAATTAGAAAAAAACATCTACAATTTCTAGATGGTGAGTCCATCATTCAGACCAAATGTACTTGAATTTTGCAGTAGTGGACCTAGTGGTACACTATAAAAACTGTAGAAAGTAAACAATGAGGCCGTGTGAAGAAAGAACAACCAATCATAAAAAAATACGAGAAATGTTACCTCAAAACTCAGCTCAGTTAGGTGTTATTTAATGGATCTAATGCAACATGGATTGTATGAATAGAGGGGTGCAATGATACATAAGAGTGCAACTAAGACAGAAGAAAGTAACCAATAAAAAAGGAGGGACTTTATGTTTGCTCTGTTATACTTTTTAAATCTGAACCATGGGTGCCCCCTCCCTAGAGATGAATACATGAAGGTATGTAATTAGTAATCTAGACCTGGAGATATCTCAATTTTGAAGGTAACAAGGCTTAATTAATTTGTTTCATGATCCAATAGCACATTCACAAGGTAAGGAAACAGACTCGTGAACCGAGATATGCACCTGTGTCGCCGCTGACACCGCTGCAGAAGATCTTTGGAGTGATCGTCAGAGAAGTGCTGAAACTGCTGATGTTTAGGACAGACTGCTATAGCTATGCCCCAGACCTACCTGACTCTTTCTCCAGGTCCGATGGCTGGAAGCCTACAACAAATTAAGCAAAATGAATAAATAAACATACAATAATACGAACAAGAACTTTTGACAAATCTACTATGAATAGTGCATACAAAACAGCTGCAGGCCAATTAACATGCCATAAATAAAAGAATCAAATATCCCACCTGCAAATTTTTAGACAACCCACTTCAAAGTACAGGCAGACTTACACTAGAAAATACTGCGAAGTAAAATCTGCACATTATAGTTTAAAAATGTAAACCCACCAAAGACATGACACGTAATACTTTAAAAATCCACAGTGTTGTTTCACTCCAAGACCACAAACTTGTCCACGTCTATGAAAACCTCTAATAAACGAACACAAGATACCATGTATCCTACTACAGTATGCCCTGCCTATTAGTACCAGTTTTAAGGGACAATTTCAAACATGCAACAGAAGTAAGCAGAAGTAAGTCCATCACTTTCAGACGGCCTTGTTGCTTGGAACAACATTGTCTAGGGTAAGCCTAGCAGCAAATCATCAACTAGGCGCACCGCGCCGGGTTGCAAGCAGGAGGGCACATGGTGCGGCGGCAAGAGCATGGTTGTGGTCGGCACCAGCTGATGAGCTGTTTCTACTCAACCTATGTGTCTCCCACCAACAGATTACCCATAAAATCTACAGTTGGCGGTGGGTGCCGACTTGGAGACGGGTAATGCGGCCGGAGCCGGAGACATCCACAACGATCGTGTGTGCTTGCGGATGGTGTAGGCTCCAAGGGAGCCAGCGAGGGTCCCATTGCCGCAGCTTGTTGGCCAGCTACATCTGACAAAAATAAGCATGGTCACGAGGATGTTTGTAAAACAGAAATAGAGATATACATGGTTATGTCCAGTCCAACGAAAGGAAGAAAAACAAACAAGCAGGCCTACTACGGGGCAAGGGGTGCTTTGAACACCTCCCAGCTCTCGGCCCAGGCTGCGGGGAGGCCTGAGTAGGAGAGGGTTTGGTGTGGCGTCGACGCTGGTGTGACCGCCAGTGTAGATGCCAGCAGTCAACTTGAAGAAAGATGCAAATATGGCTTAATCGAACAATGTAACGTGCACCTCCAGATTACACCAGAGGTGGCAACATTTCTATCGTCCCACACTAGCTAGACAGTTGGAATAGAACTATTGTATCTTGACTAAAACTGATCCGACTTGGTGCAAATACACTTTTCTGCATGAAAGTGCACAATGTCTACAAGTGCAAGCATACATGATGGCATGAACCATTGGCACTTATATGTCTATAACATACCGAGCAACAAAGCACATTATACAGAAAGATGGCTAGAAGACTGCAAGTTTATCTGTGAACACTTCAGTATACAAAAGTAGATAGTTCAAGAAAACACCTAGATACATAGCATAGTATCATATCCATAAATATATAAGCAATTGCCATGGACAATTATCAAAACATAAAACACATCGGAGATTCTCCAAGTATATGAAAACTTATGTAAAGTTAACACCCCAATAATATGTAGAGTTGTAACTAGGGTGAACCATATGAATCAGTTACTATACAATTTTCTTTGGATGAGATAAGCCTGAAAACCACTCAATTTTAGTTACAGATTCAATGAGACATGGTTCTTTGATTGCAAATGTCTGGTGTTAAATGTGAACACCAAAAGTATACGGGAGTACAACATTCATGAACCACATATTCTTCATTTCCCCAAATTCCCGATGTTCAACAAATATAAAAAGTGGACCCCAGAGTTACTCCACTTCACCCACATAGATAGACCAATAAAACTTGGAGAATCGACAATAGAAGTGAAAGTAATTCTTTTTGCCGCTGAGGCAACAACATGCCTCCTCCTGTCCATGCACAAGTAAAGCAGATCTCTGCTTCACTCACAACTTACTCTGAAAATTAGTACTCTAATGAAGGTGCATTATTAATCCGCGCAGAAAAAATATCCCGGAGAGTGTGTGTGCAGTGTTGGTAGCACCAGACATGAACAATGCTAAAATAGTTCTGCCGTGGTGTCCCATTTCCGCGGGGTACAATGCGTACCAAGGTTGTACGTAACAAATCCAAATCTTTCTGTAAGAAAAATCTCAAATCCATTCAAATTTTGGCTTGGTTGGCTGTACCTCCTGCCTGCCTGGTAGAGTGTACTCGCACTTCTGGTTGGCCATGTGTAAAACGATTTCTCATTAGCAAAACTACCGATTGAGCTCATTTATTTGTGTTTGTACACGCTGAAGTGGGGTACTAATTAATTATTAATCCGACCCGACGAACAAATCTTCCCTTTTTTGAGACCTGGACAGCCAAGAAACCGACAATCCCATGCTTAGTGAGCCGTACATTCAGTTAAGAGAAAAATTTCAAGAAGCTTATTCATGGCACAAAAATAGCAGTACACTGTAAAGATAACTCAATAACACGTAGACTTCTAACTAAGTAGAACCATATGAATCACTTGCTATACAAGTTCCTATTGACGTGATAAGCCTAAAGACCACTCAGGTCTTTGAATTCACAGGTCGTTTAGAATGTGAACAATAGAAATGTACGAGAGTGTAGAATTCTTGAACTATATAATCCATTTCCCCAAATATCATGAAGCTGACATAAGAAGTCTTGAATTTCTTATATAAAGTTATGGACTCCATAGTTACTGGATTTAACCCACAGAAACATACCAATTAAACTTGGCACCTTGTTTCCGATTGAACAGCTGGAAAAATATAAATATAACCGTACAACATAGGAAGGGGTGATTCACCTAGTTTGCAATTGAACTCCTAACGCTCGCAGATAGTTCAGGGCCCGAGGATGGCTGAGTTGGTGAGAGTCCAAGGGCCACGGCTTGTCAGCTGACCACATCAGCTCTACGCGTTCCAGTCGGTTGCTATGTTATGGCCATGGACGCCAAAGATCAAACCTTTCTCTTCCTGCACCTCCGTAAGACCCGGTCAATCGCGAGCAATTCATAGAAGATGCTGTAGTAATTAATATTGCCATAATTGTAGATTAATTATCAAAATTGGTGTTCAAAACATAACTTAACACTGATAAAGGAGTAAAGTGGATAGCTAGAGAGCAGAGGATTTTTTTATAATTCACGAGTCCACTAATAAAGAAACCTATCCAACTAAAAGAAATACTCAAACTACCTATAGCATCAGCATGCAGATACTAGTTGTCAAGCAAGTTACAAGAAACATGACATAAGTGAATACCTTCGAGAGATTGGAAGAAGTGGAGGTCAAAGCTGCAGGCCCGTAGATTGTCAATTCCATTCCAACCAATGGTAGTAGGGGACAACTGATGAGAGATATCATGCATCAAATGCCAAATTGTAGACTGTCGTTGGTGTCCATTCTCCTGGCCGAGTCATAGTCCTTGAGAGATGCGCAGGTTGTTTAGACTCCATTTTTGTAAGGTAGAAGAGGAGGATGATTACACGAAGATACCTTTTGTACTATATATGTGACCAGACTTGTTGATGACGAGATGGCTATAAATTGCGACTGTTTCCATAGGACACAACAACGCGGAGTCAAGATAAAAGTAAATTGCTCGTATCAGCTACAGAAGAAAATGTGATAAACCATTAAAATCTAAATACATGTACGAGGGCAACAAGTAGAACAAGCCTATCTTTCTACAAATAGTTTAAAAAAATCATCAGTTATTTTGAGTGAACAACAAACATATCTCTTTGCAATTTTAGACCAAGATAATACAGAAACTATGCATTAAAATGTGAACTAGACTAAAGATCAAAGGAGGGCACAATATACGCGAGTTTTCCAATCGCATTGAAATGCTCACAAATCCTCCATGTTCAGGAACGTCCATTTAAATAGGCCATGGAGTATCAAAGGTTTGCTTCTGAATAAGCCTCTACTTCGAATAGACTGGAATAGACATGAATTTGTTCAGGTTTTTTGAAAATCTTCATTAATTTATATTACATATTATATTTGTGTTCTAGTTTGTGCATCCAATATCCCGTTTTAACTAAAACAAGGTCTACAAACAGAAGCTTACAGGTTCCAATCATACAACACTAAAAGCTGTGCAAGATCGTATCATTTTACAAACAGTCGGCTTCCTGCAACTCGGTTTGTTGTAGGGATAGAGAGAATAGTAGATGTCTCACCGTTTTCATGGCCTTCTTGCTGTCGAGGACGAAGCCAGGGCATTGTTAAAACCTGCTGCGACGGAGGAGAACGTGGGGAGGGTGCCCTGTCGCCACTGGATGGAGGCAACCCCAAGCTGCGTTTGGCAAAGAAGGTGACTAACTCGGCAGCATAATAATAAATTGCACCACAAACCCAATACCATAAAAATGTTGCAAAATTTAGCAATAAATCACATTAAAAAAATAGCTAGAAGACTACAATTTATCTGGGAACACTTCAACATCAAGCAATTTACCATAGACAATCATGCGTTCTAGGAACTTTTGTATCTAGTTGCGAGCTTTGTAATAAAGGACTGTATATCCCTCTCTTGTACTTGTTACTATGTTTAATGAAAGGGGGAAGAAGTTTGCCAAATTCTTTTTGACAGTTATCAAAACACACCTAACGGAGATTCTCCAAGCAGATGAAAATTCATGTAAAGCTAACACCCTAATAATACATAGAGTTGTAACTAAGTTGAACCATATGAATCAATAACGATACAAGTTCCTGTGGAGACGTCCTCGTTCACGCCGCAGATGGCGTGAAGCTCGTAGTACGCCGTGCTTCCCTGCGCCGTCGCGAATTGCTCTAACGCGGCATTCACCTTCGCCACGATCCTCGCCTCGTTGGCCCTGAACTGCCTCCTCCGGTCCCTTATGATGGCCCAGTACAGCTTGGTCGCCGGTTCGGGAACGACCGGCTCCGGCGGCGGTGCCGGAGACAGCAGCTCGGCGAGCCTGAGGATGTCTTCCGGGGACTCCAGCGGCTGCTGCAATACCAAGGCGTCGAGAAACGCCGCCTGCGCACGAGGAGGCGCACGTTTGATGCCACGTTATTAGGGGCCCGTGTTATTATTTGCGCGCGCAGGAAAGGAAAGGAAAGCCTCGTTGACCAAAATCGATCCGTTCAGCTCGACGGAGACCTCAATCAACCAATCAAAAAACTGATTAAAAGAGACTCCTTTCTCGCACGCACGCGCGCACGTCCTGATCGATCGATGCATGGATTTAGCAAATCAGGTACGTGTGTGCACCATTTATCTCAAGGAAACGAAGGGAAACAATTGCCTAGTACCGATTAGCAACTCACGTGCACCGGCTGGCCGAAAGCCAGTACCCAGTATTCCTCTTGTTTCAAAGCACGACGGATTGATGGATACGAAAAAAAGAGGCATGCATATAAGAGCATCCAAATATATATACATAGAGAAAAGGTCACATCATCATGAGCAGAAACCCCCACGCACGGATCGATCGATGAGATTGGTGATTACCTGATGGATCCCCTCTTCGCGCGCGGACGGGAATCAGATCAACCATGAACTCGGCTAGCTGATCCAGCGCGCCGACCCTCTCTTCTCTTCTCTCCTCTCCTCTCCTCTCCTCTCCTCTCCTCTCCTCGACGAGTAAAGAGTCAAAGTCTAAGTCGTCACACACGACGCACGCGTTGGCTACACCCCTCGCTATATTTATAGACTAGAGCAGCGAGTACTTTTCGTTCAAACCTCACAAATGGGCGCCACTTTTTTGTCTTTGCCGCCACTATTTTCATCATCTCATCTGGAACGAATGGACCGCCTGGATGAAAAACACACCACCGATCGATGACATGGCTCATGGCTGGCCCACCTAGAGAAAACAAAATGAAACGCCCCGTAATTAATTACGGGATCCTTGACTTATTTGATGCATGGCCTCGTTCCACTATTAACGCTTTGGGAAACACTCCCGCAGATTATGCTTGTCTCCATCATGGTGTGTTTGCCGAATGGAACCGGATTTACAGCCCGGAATTTATTACTAAGAGAATAGGATGGGAAGATGATTATTGTTCCCGTTACCTTCCCTGGTACTACACGATGAGAATTACGGGAACAAAACAATATCAACAAACAGGGCTCATATAGCAATAAATACGACAATTTATTGGCACGCGTGGGGCCTGTCCTCCCTCTAAACCGCTCCTCCACCTCCTATCCATTAATTTTGCTACGTGAAAACTGTTTCGTCTAAAAAAAAAGAACAAATGCATCGACAAAGAGGATAAATTGGAGATTAAAAATTGTGCGGTCATGTAAATTCGTGGGCCTACTCCATCTCTTCGCATGACCTAATTAATTGCCACCTTAAACAAGGTTGTTAC